>NC_090984.1:24207613-24823327 GCF_041146395.1 Eulemur rufifrons | reverse complement strand
CGCCTAGGGTCTTTACTGGGACTGACCACACAGGCACCCTCTGCCTGCCAGGTACCACAGTCCCAGGCTCCCAGAAGGAAGGCAGGTATTCAGCATAAACCCTATCGTCTGGACAGTATAGGCACAGTGAGCCACCCTCCTCCATTCTGGGAACGATGGGAAACATCCCCAAACCCAAGATGCCAGATGCCAGCCAAAGGCCAACCTTGTAAGTACATCTTTTAAAGGGGAGCAGTCAGGTCTGCTCTGTTAACTCTTTTCTGATGGATGGGCAAGCATTTTAAGTGGAAAAAAGAGGGAGGGAGGACATTCCAGGCAGAGGGAAAACATCTGTAGAGCCCCAGAAATAAGAAAGGACATGGCATGTTTTGAAAACAGTGCATAGTTCGGATTACAGAAGCACACGTTGTGAGGGGATGTAGCCGGAGGTTTGTCCGTCAGCTGGATCCTGAGGGCTGGAGTTTTTCCCTGAGCCTTTGAAAGTTTCAGGAATTCCAGATCTACAGTCATTTGATGACATGTCGTTTAGGTCACCATTGTGGGACATTTTCTTGTTCATAGACTATTGAAATTATTTCCTAAGGAGTAAATCAAATTAGATAATGAATGTAGAGCTGTTTTGTAAGCAGTGAGAGCCTTCATAGAAAGCTATTTATCACTGTTAGTCCTCAGGGTATTATTTGTGACAAATAGAAATGAAAGTTCAATGTAAATGACCTTAATAGCTGATTCTTGGTGCACAGTTCTTGGTGGCACCACCTTTCTTCCTTTTTCTTACATCTAAAATAAAAAACCAATTATGTGGAACTCACTCAATAACGCAAGACCCAAGTTTGAGCTTTGGGTCAATCACTTCTAGTCATTGTGACTTTTGACATTTAAAAAAAAAATTAAATTACGAAAGCTGTCAAAACAAATTCAAGCAATAAACAAATACAGAGAATACCCTCACTGCCTCCCCTAACTTTCTTCCCTCCCCAGATGAAATCATTGTTAACAATTTGGCATGTGTCCTTCTACATCCTTTCCTGTACATTTATAAACAAAAGAGTGTGTGCACATGTGTATGTGTCTGTGCGTTTATGCATGTGTATGCCTACAACTTGCAAATAATAGCGGGGGTTTTTCTTTTTTTCTGGTACCTGTGCCTTTTGTTTCTGCTTCTTGTCTTACTGTAATTGCTAGGACTTCCACAGTAACAGCGTGGAGCAGAAAAATGGACGTGAACATTTTTGTCTTCCAGACTTAAATGGGAAGGCTTCCAATAATTCATCACTTAGTGTAATCCCTGTCAGATGTTTCAGGGTACATAAATTTTATCAAGTTATTATAAGTTCCTTTCTAATTTTCTATCAGGCACAGTTGTTGAATTTTATCAAACATTGTTTGCCTTCATCAAAATGCTCATGAGTTTTCTCCTTTAATTTACTTATATAGTGAATTATGTTATGGATTTCTTAATGTTGGACTATCTTTGCAAACTTGGAATTAACTTTCTTAATCATGGTGATTTATTCATTAAGTTTGGTACTGGATATGATTTCTAAATTTTTTTATTTAAATTTTTTTTTCTTTTTGAATAAGTATTATTGGCTCTTGGCTATCTTTTATTGTACTAGACCAGGGTTTTGACAGTTTTGTAAAATCAATTCAAAAGTCATTTTTGGCCGGGCGCGGTGGCTCACGCCTGTAATCCTAGCACTCTGGGAGGCCGAGGAGGGCGGATCGTTTGAGCTCAGGAGTTCGAGACCAGCCTGAGCAAGAGCGAGACCCCATCTCTACTAAAAATAGAAAGAAATTATATGGACAGCTAAAAATATATATAGAAAAAATTAGCCGGGCATGGTGGCGCATGCCTGTAGTCCCAGCTACTCGGGAGGCTGAGACAGGAGGATCGCTTGAGCTCAGGAGTTTGAGGTTGCTGTGAGCTAGGCTGACGCCACGGCACTCACTCTAGCCTGGGCAACAGAGTGAGACTCTGTCTCAAAAAAAAAAAAAAAAAGTCATTTTTTTTTTTTTGTATTCTTTGAAACACTTAAAACAACAGAGGAATTAGCTTTTTCTTGAAGGTTTGTTGAACTCAATCGTAACACCATCCGTCCCTTTGTTGGAGGGATGGTCTTTGAATACATTTTTTTGTTAATCATTTCTTTTATTTGTTAAAAGAGGTATAATACTTAATATATATAGGAGCATATATGTAACATATAAGCAAGTTATGAAGCAAAATAATAAGACCAACCACCACCCAGGTGAAGAAATCAAACATTCCCAATACTTTATGCTACTCTCCACTCATCCTCCTCACTTCTCTCCCCATTCATGCTGAATTTTATGGTTTTCACTTCATTGCTTTTCTTTATAATATAATCACATGTGTATGTGTCTCTAAAGAATATATTGTTTGGTTTTGAGTTGTATAAACATGGTATCTTGATTTTTTTTATTCAACATGATAATGCATGTAGCGGTAGTTCATTCATTTTCACTACCACATAGTATTCTACTATATGAATATATCATCTTTTTTCCTGTTTATAGATATTCGGGTTCTTTCCAGGTTTTTTTTTTCCCCCTGTTATAAACAATGCAGCTATGAACATTTTGGAATGTATCGCTTCACACATATGTACGAGGATTCCTTTAGGATGTGCATCTGAGAGTTGGGTTACTGCGTCATAGAGAATGTGTTTGTTTACAAGATAATGTTGAATTGATTTCTATAGTAGTTGTACCAGTTTTCATTTCTACTAGCACAGAGTAAAAGTTCTCAGTGATTTATCTCCAATATTTGGCATTATCAGACAGGTTAATTTTTACAGATATATTTGGTATAAAATTGTGTAAGTATGTGTTAATTGGCATTTCTGTGCTATAGTATGATTTTTATATGTGTACAGACCTTTCATGTTTCCTCTTCTGTGAAATGCCTGTTCATGCCTGTTCATGTTCATTTCTGGTTTTAAATTTGGTTCTTTGGGCTGGCACGGTGGCTCATGCTTGTAAGCCCAGCACTTTGGGAGGCCAAGGCAAAAGGATTGCTTAATGCCAGGAGTTCATGACCAGCCTGGGCAAAATAGTGAGATCCCTTCTCGACAAAAAATTTTTAAAAATAATTAGCTGGGTACAGTGACATGCATTTGAGCCTGTGGTCCCAGCTACTAGGGAAGCAAAGGCAGGATTATTGCTTGAGCCCAAGAGTTTGAGGTTACAGTGAGCAGTGATAGCACCTCTGTACTCCAGCCTGGTGACAGATGTTGCAGAGCCTCTTTTTTCTTCCCTAACGTTGTTCATATGTGCCTTCTGTTTTATTGACCATTCTTTCCAGAATCCTATTAATTTTATTAGTCTTCCTGAAAAATCAACTTTTGGCCTGGTTGGTCTTTTGCATTGAAGCTTTGTTTTCTATTCGATTCAGTTGGGCTCTTATTTTTCCTTCTACTTTCTTTGAGTTTATTCATTTAGTCATTTTTTAAACCTTATTAACTTTTAAAATGCATGTTTAGCTCATTAATTTTTGGCCTTTTATCTCTTCTAATATAAGTATTAAAGATCATAGTTTTTGTAATATCACTTTTGTTCTATCTCTTAAGCTATGATATATAGTATTTTTATTATTATTCAGTTTTAAGTAGTTTTAAAAATTGTCATTATGATATTTTCTCCGACTCATGCACTAATTATATTTTTTAAAGTATGGAGGGTTTTGGTGTTTTTCTTTTTTTCAGCTCAAATTAATTTCTAACTTGATTATATTGTGGTCAGAGAATGTGGTATCTGTGATGCTAATTATTTGAGGTTTGTTGAGACTTGCTTTATAGCTTAGTATCCGAACAGTCTTTGTAAACATTCCAAGTGTGCTCCAGAAAAATGGTTATTTTGGTGAACATTCTTGATAATTGGGTAGAGGGACTTTTGCATCCGAGGGTGTAGATTAAGTTGTCCAAGTCTTCTATATCTTTACTAATGTTTGTCTGCTTCATCTGTCGATATTTGAGAGAGAAATCTTGAAATCTCCCAGGAGCAGCTTTCTTGGCCTGCGGAGGGGGCAGGGCGGGGCTGACCTCGCTATTTGTCACGCAACCCTGTCATGACGTTAGTGGCTACTCTTGCTCGTGGCCCTTCCTTCTCATTGTACCTGTGGTTTCTGAGTTTAGGATTTTTCATCTCTGTAATAGTCTGCTTTGGTGGTTTCTTCTGCTGTGGTTTTTTGCCAACGTAAACTTTCCAATATCCAGAAATTCCTCAGAATTTTTTATCTGCTGATCATATCCTTTCTTGTTTTATACTTGTTACAACATATGTATCTTTTCAACCATTTGAATGGAATTTTGGAAAGGAAAGAGAAAAGCAAATATCTTTGCCCAGTCTGCCATCCTGACCCTTTCATAAGACACATTTTTGTCCTCATTATCTTCCTTCTCCTTTTTCTCTCAACAAATGCCTATTAGGCAAATAATTTTCCAGACCTCTGCTTCCTTATCTGTAAAATGGGGATAATAATATTCATTTCAATGACATAAGGAACATTAATAAAATCCATGAAAGTGCCTTGCAAACTGTAAAGATCTATACCAATGCAAAAGATGACCTTTAGAGCCTTTAACTTTCCTCTTCTTTTGTGTAGCTAATGTTATAAAGCAGCTCAGCTACATTAAAGAGGCTCAAACAAAATTTTATTTGTACTTCTTGATAAAATTACTTGTGAAGAAACTATTGAGTGCCTTACTAGAAAGTCACATTTTATAAATGGAAATATTATTCAGTCTAAAAACTAATGCTACAGTGGGTGTCTTTTTTTTTTCTTTCCTATTTTCTTAGACTGTGCTGTTGGCATGTATATGCAATTAGACATTTCTCCTTTAAAAATAATTTTTTTTACTTAAAAACCCCTTATTTGCTGACTCAGCATATTCAGTAAATTTATTTACTTTAGCTTGGAAAGTTAATATGAACTGACAGAAAGAATGCTGAAATTTCAACCCAAGCATATTTAAGGGACAAAATGAGTAATTGATGTAAAAGAATGCTTTGTATTAGAATGTATGGAAATCTGCCTATCTCAATTTTTATATGTTCCTATATTGCACCAAGGCAAAATAAGTAATTCTAAATTAAATTCAACTATGTAATGAGTGCTATTTTTTGTGTTTTTGTGCTAAGTGCTATGGAATTCACAAGGAGGTGAGACACCCATCTGCCCTCTAAAGATAGATACCAACTAATAGATTAGCGAGGTCTAAGATATAAATTACTCTAATAAACATATCACACCCTTTTGTGAGATCAGGAATAGCCTTATGGAGAAAATAGCATTTAAGATGGGCTTGAAGAAAGCTTAGGAGTTCCAAAGGCAGATATTAGAAGAAAGCATTCCACGTCTCAGAAACAATATGAATAAAGACTGTATTAAGTTGGGAAAGGTAAGGGCATACTATGTTTAGACAATGGCAAACAATTTTTTTTCTTTTGGATAGAACATCATGCAAGATGGCTTGGGGACATATTGTACATAATACAATTTCAGCCTTACAAAAAGGATTAAGGCTTTTATTGTGGCCAAATATACCAATTTTTGTAAATGTTCCATGGGAGTTTGTAAAGATATACTTTCTGTTTGTTTTATAAATATAGATGTATATAATATACGTGCATTCTTCCATGTAATTATATCATTCCTTTCTTCTGTGTGGGTATGTTCTTATATTTCTTAGGTTCTACTAGAAGTCACTTAAATGATTTCTTAAGTATGTTCCAACTGTAAAATTCCTGAATCTAGGAGTGGCCACTAAAAGGACGAATGCACATCATAAACCTCTGTACAGTGTTAATGTGCTCAGAATAGTGGAGAAGGCCCATGGGCTTTGAGACACCCAGGCCTGAGCTCTCTGGTTCTCCACGTTCTTGCTGAGTAACTTCCCTAAGCGTCATTCTCTCGAGCTTTAAAATGGGAGGATCGTGTCAACATCACAGAGTTTTAGTGAAGATTACGGAGATGATCTCCATAAAGTGATTGGTGCAGAGCGGATGCTCAGTGGATGGCGGCTATCGTTTTTACGGGAAAAAATGTGATCTCTTGAGCCTACTGGAGAAGGGCTCTTTCTCCAGGGGGACTTGTGTAAAGCTGTGAGGGGGTGTTTGCCAAAGTCAAGCAGGATATCAAAGGAGAGGAATGAGAGGGAACGTAAATGGAGTTGGGGTGGGGGGGAGAATCTACCAGAGTAAAAAGAGAAACAAGGGATCTAGAGAGGAGAGGTTTACAGTCAAGAATCCAAAATGTGGCTCCAAATTCCTCAACCAAATTGGAGCCAAAGGCTCTGATGGGAGAGAAAAGAGAAGGAACTATCTAGGATGCTTTAAAATGGGAAGATGGGGTGAGCTGTTGAGAAAGGAGAAAGCAGAAACAGGATTCCTAAAGCTACAGCAGGTTGGCCATACCCTCCCAGTAGGTGAAGGAGGGGGTGGGGGTGACTGAGATTTTCTCAGCACGAGGGTGGACCCAGGAATCAAATTTAAAAAAACCAAAATAAAAACACTCTCTGTCTTCTCTACAGCCAAAAAATAATGTCAAATACCAAATTCCGTTCTCCTGAATCATTATTTGAGAAGGAACCTTAGAGATAAGCTAATCCAGCCACTAATTCCATATATGATGGACATGAATCTCTTGGAGCTCACGTGGCTTGCTCAGGACCACACAGCTGCCCAACCTGGGGTCGGAGGGTAAAGAGGTAACATAATCTTGACAGGCCTAGTTGTGGCATCTGAGATCTCTGGGCAAATGAAATCTTAGGGGTACTTGAAAGAGACAATTTATGGCTTTAAATCAGATACATTAAATGTGTTCAAAACTATTCGTAAGAGACCTCAGCTGCATACAGTTTGTCCACAAGTGTGCTTGTCTGCAGTGACGGTTAGATTTGGACATCAACCTTGTGAGTCTCTTGGAAGGTGGTGGGAAGGTAGGGGAAAGGGTGGAACCATGTCTCCACTGTCATTAATCAACATGTTGTTTATGGAGAGCCTACTGTGTGCCAGACACTCTTCTAAGAGGTTAACGTCTATCAGTGAACCAAACAGACAAAGATCCTGACCTCGCATTCTCTTATCCTTGGAAGTGTAGCAGGAAAGCAGGAACCTGAGAACTCCCAGGGCCTGGATGTGACATTGTATCCATTTCATCACCATTCCTGCTCCCTGCCCATTCCCAGTCCCACCTCTCCTAGAACACCTGAGCACCGTGTCTGGTCTCTGGAATGCCCTGTGCTTTGGCATGTTCCATAATGCCCAGCTTCGGATCTGGTTTGACCTCAGTTGCTCTCTTAGCAGTTTCTCCCATAAACACGTCCCAGTGAGCCTGTAAGCGCCTGAGGCTGAGAAACCATCTCTGTATCCCACGTAATCCCGTGGCGCACAGCACTGGACACATGCCGCCCGTGTGCAGCACACGGTTAATGACCCTCCACATCAGAATGAGCAGAAAAGCTGTGTCATGACTGATGAGGACACTCGTCAGAGACAAGAGGCACGGTAGAGTCCTGCTGGGGGACCCACTAGCAAAACCACTCCAGGAATCCTCAGTGTGAGCCTCAGGTAGTAAAGGTGCAGTTCATACCCTGGAGGCAGCTCACTTGGGAACCATATTTTCTGAATGCTCTGGAAAACCCATTCAAAGGCAATTGAAATCCCAAATGCGATTGAAAACATCTAAGAACTATATGTAAGCACTTTGGAATTGTCAGACGAAGGGAGCCCTCTAATTATGAAGCATTTTGATAATTAATAGAATTCTAAGCCAAGATGTAAAGCCAGATACACATCATAGTGATTAAGACAGATAACACTTAATCATTTTGGCTTTTATTCAGATAAAGAGAGCGCAATGAAGTAGACAGACAGTAAAGAAAAACGTCTACGTATTTTTATTGGGTCTAAATAACCTGATTCTAAGTACTTAGTCTCTGATTTCCATGTTTCAGAGTATGTCTGTTAGTAGATATGGCTTTGCCCAGCCTCAAAAAGGGTTGCTCTTCTGCCAGGGCCCCCTTCTTCCCAGTTACTGCTCCCGTCTCCATAAATGTATCCAGCTGGTGAGTAAACTCTTCATCTAGTGTGGCAAATGTGGATTGAGGCCCTGCCACATGCCAGACCTCAAAGGTGTTGACTCACGTGTGTGAGGCAGCCCTGACTTGCAGGGGGCGGGGACTCTCCATCAATTGTTTTGATTGATGTCCCATTCAGCCAATTCTAAAGTGCACTGAGGCCAGGCATGGTGGCTCATGTCTGTAATCCCAGCACTTTAGGAAGCCAATATGGGAGGATGGCTTGAGGCCAGGAGTTTGAGACCAGCCTGGGCAACATAGCAAGACCCCATCTCTACAGAAAAAATTAAAAACTAGTGTGGTGTGGTGGTGCATGCCTGTAATCCCAGCTACTCTGGAGGCTGAGGTGGAAGGATTGCTTGAACCCAGGAGTTAGAGGCTGCAGTGAGCTATGATCATGCCATTGTACTCCAGCCTGGGCAACAGAGTGAGACCCTGTCTCAAAATAAAAAAAAATGCAGTGAGTTTTCTTCATTGTACTTTTCTATATAGATGGAAAATACAATTTTTACAGTATCACAGAAGAGATTAGAACCAAGTCTCCTTTTTCACAATATATACAACTGGAAATATGCACTTTCAATGATTCTATAATGTTTCTGCCCATTTTTCCCTCTTTGGGAGGTTGTAGAAATAAGATGCCCTATTGCCACTATGCTTATGTTGGGCATTATACTAGAAACTGAAGACTCAAAGATGGATCCCTGATCCTAGGAGCCCGCTGAGGGGCAGATGTACACAGAGAGGACCATAATGCAGTTTGAAAACTGACGTAATGTGTATGGATCAAGTGTCATGAGAAGCTAGATGACAGCATGGCTAATTCTGCCGAGGAAAGTCAGGGAATGCCTCGCAGAGGAGAGGACATTTAGGTTGGGGCATATAGATTAAATAGGAGTTTGTCAGTTGAAGAAGATTGGGGGGGTGGGGGGGAGGTAAACTTTCCAGGCAGAGGGAACAGTATGTGCAAATGCAGGACGTCTGTACAAATTCACATTCCGTTATCCAAAAACGCTGGGGCCCAGATGTGTTTCAGAATTTGGATTCTTTGGGATACTAGAAGGGTAATATGGTATATATATTGTATGTTACATAACACCCCAGTAGGTTTTAGTCAAATGTATAGTATATCCAGAACAAAAATTTTGAATAGTTATACTAAGTGGGATGAATAAAGACTATTATTAATAGTGTCACAGCAGGTAAGTCATGTTTTGCTACCAATGAGTGAACAGCAAACTGACCAAAAAAAAAAAAAAAAAAAGGTCTTTTGGATTTTGGAATCTTGAATAAAAGAATTGTGGCTGCAGTTCCAGAAAATTCCTGGAGCTAATTCTCACTGAGCTGACTTGGGTCACATGCTCATCCCTGAACCAGGGTGGGTACATATGCTAATGGGACAGCCAAAGTCTGGGCACACCCTGGAATGGGGTGGTGGGTTCAGCCTGCCTGGATCACAGAGTGACATCAGAGTGGTATTTCCAGATAAAGGGATACTTAGTAGGTCAAAAGCACAGATGTCCATTAAATGTGCATCACAGATATGCCCACATTGCTCAGTCTTAAGAGAAGACCCAGAATTCAAACCCCCGTCAGTCTGGTTTCAGAGCCCAGGCTAGGCTGGGCTGCTTGCATAAGTCAGTGGGAGGACAGTCTACTCCCATGTAACCCACTGCTCATTTATAGGATGCAGACAATTAGAACTTCGCAAAGTATGTAATAAGGTGCTAATTATAGGGAGCTTATTCATTGAAATGATTTAGAGACGTAAGAGACTTTAGCAGGCTAGAGTGTCACAGGGGAGGCAGGGCTTGAGCTGAGCCCCAAAGAATGTGTTGGAAGTGATGGGAGAGACCTTATCTCTCTGAATTCTGCTTCAGGGACTCTCTTGGAAGTTTAATTGCAAACAAACATTGAACTTGAGGAGGGATTAACGGGCAGATTTTCCTGTGCCCTGAATGAACCTCTGAGACCACAGGACATAAATTACAGAGGAATGGTAGCAAGGGGGAGAATATTCTCTAATTTATTGACAGGGGAAGTCATTAAGGGTTAGAGGCTCTGAGCTGGCTTCTGAGGTGCTCAGAACACAAGTGTGACAATGGCAGACAGAAGTAGCTCTTTTATGACCTCATAAAGGACTCATTTCTCTGCTTTCCCAGGGACTTCCAGAATTGAAACTGACCAAAGACTTGAAAGTACACTTCAAGTACCTCTGGCCCCACCCTCCTTGATTTTAGTTACGGGAAATCTGAGGTCCAGGGAGGGGAATAACTTGATAAGGTCACAGCTAATTCTTAAAGAAAAGTAACGAGCAAACCATTTCATTTGGTTTTGTTTTAGAAATTTTTGCTGAAATTCAATAGTGAGTTCAAGTACCCTTAAGGCACAGTTATTCTGTAACAGTGTATGGTTTGGATGTTGTATGTGTTTTCTCTTTACAGGGATTTAATCAAATAAAAATGCAAACTAGTTTTGAAATAGCTGTGAGTAAAAATACCCACTTTTTGAGTATTGAGAAGTCTGGGGTCAGAGGTGGTGAACATGCATTTCCTTAATTCAGGATCTGCCAGCAGAGTCCAACACCAGTATTTACTGAGCATCTACTTCAAGGTTGTGTGTTGGATATTCTCATTTAATCTCCACCAGAGCCCTCTGTGATAGAGATTATTATCTCCTTTGAGGCTTAGATAAGTAACTTGCTAAACATAACTTGTCAAAGGGTGGGGCTGGGATTCCTCTTAATTCCTCAGCCACCCTGGGTGATAACCATCCTGCGCTGAGAGTTTCTGCAGTGTAGATCCTCATCTCTTAGACTGTTTTACCCCAAAAGTCCCCATCCCTTCGTATCCTGCAACCAGATTGTGTTGGTAATAACTTACACACTGTGCCCCCAAATGCCTGTCATTTCCTCTCTTGTCTACAAACTGTCCTCTTTTCCCAGCTCCTCTTCCTCCCTGCTACCCATTCGTCACGCCCTTCCCACTTAGTCATCACCTTGAGAGATCTCCAGACATTTCCCCTCCTCCAGGGGCATCTCCCCATCTTCCCACCCTGACGACTTGAACCAGACAGACTGGGATTCTCTGAAAAACACATCAGCAGAGAGCACTGTGATTTGTTTTTTTCTCCCTAAACCCTTAAACTCGTGTAGGTGCATGTTGTATTTTTAAGTTAAGGAATCTTAGAACCAGAAGGGACCAAGGGACCAATTCTCTCTCATTAGAGATTAGGAAACTGCAGGCCAGATAGAGTGATTGGCTCAGCTTCACACAGCAGTGCTGGAAGTTAGTTCTAGGACGTGGACCCCTCTCCCAGAGTAATGAACACAGCTGTGGCATTGATTACGTAGAACTGCCCTCAACGGCACCGGAGGACCCTACAGGGGTCAGCGCCATGACAATCGTCATTGTGTTTACTGGGGGCATCTGAGACCACTGTCCGTCCATTAGATCGCAGAGAGTCCCTCCTTTGGTTTGGGTTCCCCTAGACACAGATCCTGAATTGAGCCCCCCAGGGCCAGTCATCTGGAAGGTGATCCTACCGATGGAAACAGCAGTAGGGGAGAGGGAAGGTGAGACAAGGAGGGGAGGCGCCTGATACAGGCACGTTATCAAGCCAGTGACCACTGTGGACAGTGGGGCTCGGTCCTGCTGGGGACCTCAGGGAGTCAGTGTAGCACACACCCTGGAATCACCCAACAGAGGAGCAAAGAAGCTGGCATACTCGTCCACAGACTCCTTTCTCACTGTAGTTAAGGACCACTTTGCGAGCTTACCTCTCCAGCTCTTCCAGCTTGCTCTGGGTCTGGGACAAGAGCAAAGCCCCAGGCAGAGTCGCAGGTGTTCCCAAGAAACTGCCCTCAGAAGCTGCAGAGGGGAAGGAATGCAGCAGGGCGGGGGCAGAGTCGGGGTGCAGGGACCCAAAAGAGGCAGTGCCATCAGCAGTCAGAACCAGGAACGCCGGGTAAGTGTGCGTGTTTGACCCACCTGTGAACCCTGAGTTTGACGACCCATCATGTTTGCTTCTTGGTTTTGGCAGTTTGGAAGCTCAGAACCAGTTGGTAGCCCACCTGTGGCTGTTGGGTAAGACCTTAAGGGAATACAGTCTTTATGCCAGCCTTACGCTTTATTTCCCTTCTGCCTTAATTTCTTTGTATATTTTTTCTTATCCTATTTGCATATGCCTTTGAAAGCCCCCTCAAATTGCGTCATTGGTATAAGATGGATATCAGTAAATACAAAACCAGCACCTGGCAAAAAGAGACAAACTTGGGACTAGTCACAAGCACCTGCCACACTGCTGGCTCTTGTCTAGTTTTACCTAAAGAAGATTTTTTTTTTTTTTATCATGCTCCCTGGTCTCCACATGAAGGTCCTGACTGCATGGGAAAGCCGCAGAATTCTTGCTTGTGCATCAGGTTTGTAGTGAGGCACCAGAGAACTGCAAATAAAGTGAAACGTGTGTTCTTCAGAGTGGCCACAGGAACAGGATGTTTGTCATCCATCCACAATGCTATGAAATAGGGTGCACCACAGGAGTGATGTGACAAGAGGTCCCTGAAGGCCAAACTGGATCCCATGAGCCTCAGTTTTGCTGAGTCAGGATTCAGGACCCTTTTCATAACAAGGAAAACAGAAAAATAAATGAATGCCAAGTACCAGCAGAAGCAGAAGCAGGCTCTAGAACTTTTAACAGCTGCACCCTTCTCTCTCTGTCTCTCCTTTTTAAGGATAATATTTAAAATATTTCCTCCTGTCCATGATTTTTATTAAATTGCTTACTGCTTGTCTGTGCAGTATATGACCGATTTTCTTTAATGAGCATATATTACTTTAAAATAGGGAGAAAATGAAAAAGTATTTCATATCATCTGAATTTTGTATCATACTATCCCCCCAAATGTCTTATTTTCTAAAAATAGATATTTTGCTAGAAGCATCAAGGGTAAAATGTGGCCATCCACTCGGAAATCTAAGGTTTTGGTTGTTTTCTTCACTGGTCAAAAGCCCTAAAGAAATGAAGATTCTGCCCTCTGATATTCATGGATGTGGATGCAAACCCACCCTAGGTCTTTCTTTGCCATTTGGTTTCATGTTTCAAGAAAAATGTTAAGCCAGATGTCACAGTTAAAGGGAAGAAGAGAGGGAGGGAAGGAAGCAAAGAGGGAGGGAAGGGAGGGAGGGAGAGAAGGAAGGAGGGAGAAAGAAACCATATAAATCAAGACTCTTGTTTCTTTCTTTTGTCCAATAATCAACTATGTTGACTGAGCATCTTTCAAAAGTTATTTATTTATAATGCCTTCATTCTAAAAAGGATTTAAAACAACCTTTAAAGTTTTAGGGACTATAATGTAAAAGAAAACAAATAAGGGAGGAAAGTGGAGCAAAGGGGAAACTTGGATAGAAAAAATAAGCCATGAATAAGACAGGTATCAAAAATCCATACCATTAGGTCCTACTGGGAATCGGTCAGAAATTTCACTCTGGGCTTCCTAGCAGCCAAAGCAAAGAAGGAAATATAATCAAATATGCAACTCATACATTTTAAAAAATTTAATTTATTTGGGGTAGGAGGGTATTGAGCTAAGTAAGTTGGAGGAATAAAACAAAAGAGATAAAGAATATTAGCCCTTTGACTCAGAAAGTCAATACTACTATTTATGAGGACAAATAATAATCATACCTAACTTCAGTTGAATATTCCTTATATGCCAAGAACTAATCTAACCAAGTAATTATGGCACAAGAACATCATGCATGCATCAAGTACCACTACTTATATTTTTAAAGTAGCATTTGTGGTTTACAAATGGCTTTCTTGTTTGTCTTGTTAATTGTTCACAATAACCCTATGAGATACTGGTCAGAAAGATATTTTTCCAAGAGGAAAGTAAGATCACATTGCTAATAATTGGTGCACCTGGAATACAAATTCAGATTTTTCAAGATATACCTTTTACACTACTTCATAGTCTGGGGGCAAAACCATGGTGGTGGAAATATGGATATTTGGCTCTGTGATCTTAACTGAGTTTGTGTGAGGTCTCTACGTCTGGGCCCGCCATTAACTGGCTGGGTAGTGTTGGGCAAGTCCTTTCTCTTCTCAGAGCTGCAGTGTCTACAACTGGAAAATAAGGAGGTTGATGACTTGTCTGGGAAGATTCATTCCAGCTGTGACAGCCTGTTGTCTCTGGGTTTCTGTGGCTCCAGGCGGTTTCCCAGACTACACTCCAGGGTGTTCCTAGTCATTTTCGCATTAGCAGTTGCTCTGTGGCTGTGTCTACGCCTCTGTGGATCCTTTAACTTTCATCATTGTCCCAGCCTGCTTGGGGCCGGGGCCTGCGGGCTGCGTCTTAAAGGCTGAGAGAAGCCGGAACTCCCTTTGAGCCTGAAGTATCCCATAGGGTGTTTCCACGGTATTAGCAGGACATGTTTTGTTGATACGTGATTGATGCTTTGTCTTCCATGGGTTTTTTGAGGGGGATTCAAAGTGGAAAGTGCCTGAAGTTGGAACAAGACGTGGCGAAGAACTCCGTTGTTTTTTCTTTTTTTTTTTTTGGGGGGGGGGTTTCCTTTTTAAACCTCTTCTGAGCCCAAAGATCATATGTAGGCATCTTGGATTCTCACAAGTTAGCTGTGTCTCAGGGGAAGGGCTTCCCTGCAGGAGTAGAATGCCGCGTGTTAGTTTCCTATGCCCAGATAAATAAACCCTGCCCTAGGCTGTAGGCTCCAGGTTTGTTTCTGGCATCCCTTTGCCTAAAAGTTTCTGTATTGAATAAAAACAGAAATGTTTAGCAAATCCCAAGAAATTCCTTATTTAATGGAAAAAAGAGATCCCTGGGCTTATATTTCAGAATGTGATTTCCATGTTCCCACTGCATTAAGGCAAGGTCGCCTCACCAAATCCCCAGATGTCTGGTATGCTTTTTTGAAAAATGCCTGTATTTAGCCCCTAGAATACATTTCGAGTACCTATTGTGAACAGGAGTCTCCTCTAAGCCCTGCAGGAGATAGAGTAGCCAAATGAGACTTAAACCCTTCCTTAAAATTTAATGGGAAGGGTTGCATTCAAATCTAAAGAAGATTCAGGTTCTGCCTACAGACGCGCTTTCCTCCCTGCACGCTGGTCTTTTTATACTCTGCAATATTGCACCTCTGTGTGGCCATCTGTCCTCCTTCACAACGATGGGAGAGTCAGCTGCCGGCGTTGGCCACAAACAGCTTATCTCATTAGCTAACCTGACATGTAGGAGCTGCCTTGGCAATATCTCTATTAATTGCATTTTCATTCTTCCAGCATCTTAGAAAAATGGGGTTTTTTTCATTTGCTCTGTGTCTCTGCCAACCTTAACCTGCTCGCCCTCCTAAAATGTTTATTTGTCTTTTATTATAAAAGTAATTTATGTTCATTGTTGAGAGAGACAGAGACAGAGGCAGAGAGAAACAGAGACAGAGATTGCAGAAAGAAGTTTGGAAATCTATAATAAAGAAAATGAAATCCCATCACTACAAACTTATTGCTGTTAATATTTTAGATTTACAAAAGTATGTTTGTCTCTAGTTATTCATCCTCAAACTTGCCAATTATGTGAATTTCCAGTTGGGGGATAATGACTATATTATGTAGTGAGCAATCTTCCTGTATCGTTGAACAGTCTTCAAAACCTTCACTGTTAATAGCTGTGTAACATTTACTTATGTGGGTGAGACAGTTATCTTAACCATTTCCTTCGTGCTGGACTTACAGACCGTTTCCACTTTTTTACTTCAAACTCACGTTGAAGGCATCCTGGCCACTTACAGAGTGTGTAGTTTGTGTCTGGCCCTGGCTGGCTCTGGGAAAAAGGAATGAAAGACACTGGCTTGGCCCCAGGGAGAGGATGGGGAGCCCTGGCACTGGGCGGGGATCACGTCTACTAATGTGGTACTTAATATTAGGAGCCACCCCGTTGAAGCAAGGCAGAGTCGGAAGGGCCTTGCTGAGCCATCAAATACTTGGTGACGTTGGGTGTAATCTTAGAGTGCTGTGTATTTTATTGTTTTCTAAGGCAGAAAGTTAGTGTTGGGGTGAGAAGAAAGCTCCCCAAGAGAAGCTGATTCTTGAGCTCCTTCTTGAAGGACAAACTGACACAAAGGCAGGTAGTTGTTTGAGAGGGAGGGAGAGATTTTCCAGGAAAGGCCAATGCTGTCAAGAGAGGGAGCCGGCGGGGCTGGGTGTGTGCCAGGGCTTTGTTCTGGCCTGAGTTTCAGATGCCCACGAGGCTGTACCTGGAGAGGTCTGGAGGGGACATATCCTGAGAGGCCTTTGATGCCCCACCACGAGGGTAACCTCATCCCAAAGACTTGGGGAAGGTGCCAGGGTTACACATAGAGGCCTGAGCTCAGCAGACGTGCGCTCCAGGAAACACACCGTGGTGCCTGTAGTGGGGACAACAGGTTTGGGGTTTTGGGGGAGAGCTGGTGGGCTCTGAGCCTCCTGGGCACAGGAATCGTGACTTTGCTTGCCACTGACCCAGAGTCTCGCACAGTGCCTGACACACAGTGGGTGCTCAGTATTTATTAAATCTGGAAAAGGTTGTTACAAGAATCCAGGCAGGGAATGCTGAGGGTGGTGGCAGTGAGAACAGAAGATAGGGATGCTATGAGAAAGACATTTAAGAAGGGACATGGATGAGATTTATTGATTTTAAAGCCAAGGACCCAACAAACTCTATTTTTTAATGATGAGCAAAAACTAGAATATGGCTTTTGTAAAAGTATTTGACTTCAGGAACCCATTGGCCAATGGAATGTTTCTAGACCTTTCAAAACTTTAATCTCTGCTTTGTGAATTACATAGTTTGGTTCTATTCAATGGGTCCCTTTTTCCCCCAAATGCCACCTGTGAAATAAGTTAAACACCATACTGTTTTAATGTAAAAATATTTCCTCAAATCCACTGTATAAATTAATTACTCTTTAGGGAATAGGATAATCTAATTTCCCTTCTACAATGCGCTCCATTCATATGCTCTGCATTGCTGTAGGGGTAGGTTATGAATCAACTGTTTCTGAAGGATTATGAGCTATAATAAATGTCAATATGAGCTCTGATTGATTTCCTGCAGCCTCACTAGTTGTGACTTCATTTAGTAACTTAATACTAATTGTGTCGCTTTGATTACCTTTGATTTTCACTGTATCCCCAGCACCTACTGGAGTACCTGGAACAGGTAAGGAGTCTAATAAATGTCTGTTGGATGAAGAAGGACTTTTAATCCTTTAAAATGCTCCTCAGAGGAATTTTAGAGAGGTCAGAGAGAATGCCTGCAGTTCAGATGGGCATTAACTAAAGAGGGGCAACCAGGATTTCAGTCCTTGAGAAAGTAACATAGAACTTCTCTAGCTCACTACTATATCCTAGTACCTTGGCGCATAGTAGTCACTCAGTGAATATTTGCCAACTGACTCTGCTGTAGCGGTGGCTGATGGTGAATCACAGCTCTCGGTTCAAGCCTATGCCTTAGGCAGTAATGCCTCCCTTTGTGTATGCTGTTCATCATTTATTAAGCACCGATTGTGTTAACATAAGAGCAAACATTCATGGTGTTCTCAAGTTTTGAACCTTGCAACAACCCTGCTAGATATTATAATATTATCACCCCGTTTTGCAGATTAGCAAAATGAGGTCTGGACACACTAAGCTATTTATCCAATGTCATGTAATCAAAGGGGAAGCTGCCTCTCCTCATGGTACCAGAAACTGGCTTCGGGATCTCCTTTTGCCAACTAAGCAGTGATGGCTATGAAGTTGGGTGTCAGAATGTCAAGGGGACTGTCACACGTGGGTTTGAATCTCAGGCTCCATGCTGTGTGACCCGGAGCAGTCCTTCATCTCTCTGAGCTGTAGTTTGTAGTGCTCAGGTTAGAGGTGATAAACTGAGGACACAAGAAGAAAGAGAGAGGAACAGCTGGACCCAAGAGCTGAGGCAGGAAAGAAGGTCTTAAAGTGACAGCGAATTATTATAGTCAAGTCTCGTGGTCAGCGGGGGTGGTTCTGCAGAGCTGGGCCAACCGTGGCTGATCTCAGCCGGGCTCACACATGTATTTGTGGTGGGCTGGGAGCTGGCTTATCTATACAGCCACACGCACGTGTCTGACAGTTGATGGCTATCCACCCTGGTGACAAGGGTGAATGGACCATGCGTCTCTCATCCTCCGCCAGGCTAGCCCAGGCTTGTTCACATGACAGTGTTCCAAGTTTTTAAGCAGAAGTGTGTAAAACCCTTAAGGAGTGAGGAAACAAACTTGGTCTCTTTACAGGAAGAGCTACAAAGTCACATTGCCCCAGGCGTGGACACAGAGAGGCATAAAAGAGTAGCCATTTTTGTAATCTACCATAGCAATGGCCTGAAACTAATGCAATCTAGTCCATTTCTCTGGATATCCTAGACTATTTTCTGACAAAGCTGGAGTGGCAAAAGCTGCATACCTAGACCATAGCATTATAGTCCTCTGTGGAATTACCTTGACGAATGGGGCTTCAGGGATGTATCAGCCCATACGTAGAGGAAGTTATAGGAAACTGCACTAGGCAGCTCGCTGTTGTATTTACTAGCTGGTTGCTGAGGGCATTGTTCATTTGATTGCACTATGGAAGAGATTACTCTCTTGTCTCACTACTGGGCTTCTCTAAAACTCAGCTTTTTTTTTAATCTTACGAAGTTTTGACTCATGAAACTAATGGATTTCTCTTTTCAAGTTGTCTGCTAGAAAGCTTAAAGCTGAACATGTAATCCGCTACTAACAAATACGAAGACCTTGTGACATGTATTTTGGTACTGATTTCACTTTTGGCTTCATACTACTGTTCCTTTTAACAGATCTCCTCCCTACTTCCTTTAAATCTTTTTTTTTGTTTTGTTTTATTGCATTATATATTTTTGTGAGTTGCCTGAAATCCTGTCTGAATACAGAGGGTGATAAATAAAATCACTGAAAAAAATGAACAGTGCTTTCAAATACCCAGAACTATACTGAAAATCAAGACATTTTGTTTGTTTGTTTTTAATGAATTACATTGGAAGTCTTACATTGAGCCAAAATTCATACCTGGAAATTATGTATTCTAGGAAGATTTTTATTAACATTTTTGAAAGCCCGCGGTTACCAGTATTACCACTAGATGATGCTCCCTCATTACCTTCTCGCAAGTGGACTCTTTCCAGAGGACTGTGGGAAATTTACAAATGGCTCCTCAAAAGCATAGAACATGCATCTCTTTTATATAGGGTTGGATTTGCAAATACTTGGCAATGGAATAAAAAAGTTGGCATAGTAACACTGTATGTGGCTAGTCCCTGCCTGCAAGATGCTTACAGTTGAAGTGAGAGGTTCTGAGGTCCTCCTCAATACAGTCTGCATTGGCCCTGAACAATCTTAATGTCTTACATGAAGCTAAATTTATTCATTTTTTATAATCTCTCTTTTACTCCGATATTATATCCTTTCTATCTTTTTATTTTTAGTTTTTTGGTGTTAAAATGTTTTTTCTTTTATAAAACAATAGTAATAGTTAGATGGTAGATTCACTTTTTAAAAAAAGTTCTTACTTGACAATAAAAAGTAGACAAATCCATAGAACTTTCAAAGTTCTTTTTGGAGCTGGGTATGGTGGTGCATGCCTGTAGTCCCAGCTACTCAGGAGGCTGAGACAGGAGGATCGCTTGGGCCCAGGAATTTGAGGTTGCTGTGAGCTAGGCTAACGCCATGGCACTCACTCTAGCCCCGGGCAACAGAGCAAGACTCTGTCTCTAAAAAAAAAAAAAAAAAAAAAAAAGTTCTTTTTGAAAGTTTGGCCTACAAAATCCCAAATTCTGAAAACCTGTGGTTGAGTAAAAAAGAAATATTTAATAATAATCCTTCTTAATACATTTGTGTATATCAGGTTCTTAATAGAAAGCATGACCTCATTCATAGTCCAGCTCCTATTAAAAACCATGTTTTTTTTAAAAAAAGATATTTAGGAAAATAGTCTAAAAGGTATTCTCCTCCCACCCCGCTTTGATTGGGAATTCTGAATCTAAACTTTGAACAACTTAAAACTCTTGGACCTCGTTAGCTCAGCCCCCCACACAGCACTTGAGCTGCATTCTGCTGCTATGTTCTTAGCTTTTATGAAGGTCAGAAGGTGAATCAACCAATTAAAAAATCTACTTCTGCCTTTGTTTTATTTTAAAGCTGTTGGTAAGGACAATTTCTCTCACATTACACAGTTGACCTTAAAGTCCCATGAAAGGACATTTTAGAATCCTTTCTAATGCCATTTGGATTTAACTTTTCCACTCCTCTCAGATAACAAGATAATTTAACATGTTGTATTTTTTGCCTTGGCTGCCAGTGGCCTCAAGTGTAGATTTTATACTCAGCCAGAACAGCTTTGTTTACCCTTAAGCCTGATACAATTTCTGTTTCCTGGTTTCTTCTTTCTATTTTTACCAAACTTATAATGTCTTTTATTAGAAGCCCCCCCCCCCCAAAGGCTATGTTGGACTGACATACAAATACTTTTAAAAATAAATAGGATTCTTTATATAATAAATAATATTTTCGGAAAGTACTGGATTATGCAGTATAAACTGTAAATGTCTCCAGGGTATATTCCATGATTGTTCTCACAAAAAACCTTTAGTACCTTATTAAATATTTCTCTAATTAAAAATTATCTCACCTTGTGTCCTGGACTAGAGTGTAACCCCTTTTATAGGAGGAAACTTTGTTTTCTATATATATATTTAAAGCCCTCACAGTTTCTCAGTCAGCGCCAGGAGGACATTAGACACGCGCAGTGAATACTTGCTGATTGACTAAGCCACCGACCTGTGTGTTCTGGGGGCGCTGGAAACCTTTCCTAGAGGAGGTGCAAGGAGACGGCCAGAAGACAGGCTGTTTGCCTCTCTGATCCTTGGCTTCTCGTGGGTTAAGCTTGGTGGCTAAGGTCTGCAGCATTCCAAGACTTGACAGTCGTAAAGTAGGTGGACGGGAGGCTGTAGAAGGTGGTGAATGGCAGTTATCAGATTCATGGAGGTGGAAATAAATGTAGTATTGCAGAGAAGCTTTGGAGACAGAGCCATGCTTTGTCAACTGTAAAGTACATACTGTGAAATTATGCCTCTTTGATTTACAACCATTTAGCTTTACTAAAACTTGAACTTGATGCCCCTACTTCAGTTCTAAAGGGGCAGTCTTGGTATTTATGAAAACTAGTCTGGACTGGCACACCTTGGGGGCAGCTGTGTGGCCTCCAGTGATCATCTGGGCAGTGGGGAGGTTGGCACCAGCATCCAGCTGAGCAGTCTTTTTTCAGATTCAAGGTTTACTGGTTTATAACAGGGTGATGCGTGTTGTGATATCAACTTGTTGGATAAGTCGTATCATTTGCATTCTGTGCATTGATTTCTTTTGACTTTTTTTTTAAATTAAAGGTTAATTTTTTATATATATATATATATATATATATTTTTTTTTTTTTTTTTTTTTTTTTTTTTTGAGACAGAGTCTCACTCTGTTGCCCAGGCTAGAGTGCTGTGACATCAGCCTAGCTCACAGCAACCTCAAACTCCTGGGCTCAAGCGATCCTCCTGCCTCAGCCTCCTGAGTAGCTAGGGCTACAGGCACACGCCACCATGCCCAGCTAATTTTTTCTATTTTAGTAGAGATGGAGTCTTGCTCTTGCTCAGGCTGGTCTCAGACTCTTGACCTCAAGCGATCCTCCCACCTCAGCCTCCCAGAGTGCTAGGATTACAGGCATGAGCCACTGCACCCTGCCAAGGTTAAATTATATAAACTTTGAGAATCATATGCATGTTTTGGTTTTTAGTATACTCTTAAGTATACAGAAAGTAACAGCCTAAGAAGGGAAACAACCATTCAAGGACTAAATTATAAAGAGAAAACACTTAGGTTATACTGCAATACTGATATTTCATAGTAAAGTAATGAAGACCATTTTAGTGATATTTGGTGTTGTCTTTGCATACAGAAATTTGAATTTGGGACTCTGGATACCATTAACTTTTTAAAATGAAATTAGTGGTAATTATGTTTTCAGTTTAAGATAAATTGCTCTTATAAATTGGGGATGAACTGAATTTAGGTAAGGGAGTATTATTCCTTTATTTCTTTTGTATTCTCAGTAAGATCTGGTTCTTCATAGGTGTGCAGTTAACTATTGTTTACTTGCCTGAGGCCAGCTAGCATTTGAAAGACCATTACCTAGGCCAGCACGGCCTCATGCAAGGCTATGGAGTTTCTGATGAGAAAAGGAGTTGAAAATACCTTTGTGTAAACAGGTCCCCAGAAGAGGGAAAGCATAGGTATAAAAAATAATAATTCAACAACTTGGATGCCCCTTCTCATCCTTAATGTACACAGGTCAGAAGGTTCGTTATTTTACTAATCTCCCTTTTATTAATTTCTTGGAAAAGATTGCCGTTATTCTCTTGAAGCATAATTCTGCTGTACTGTACGGTAAATGCCTTCACGTGGTACATACCCCTCGAATTAGGTCCTTTACCTCTCCCCACCCTCAACTCTTGGGTTTTGTTTCCCATTTACAGCTTTCAAAGTATTGGAGCTACTGTGGTTTGGAAGATCAAACAACAGCAATGAGAGACACCTATTTACAAACACAGAAAACCTAGCTAGTGACTAAACTTGTCCAAGTCTATGTATATTAGTTTTCTATTGCTGTGTAAGAAGTTATCATAAATTTAGCGACTTAAAACCATATGGCTGGGCGCAGTGGCTCACACCTGTAATCTTAGCACTCTGGAAGGCCCAGGTAGGAGGGTTGCTTTAGCTCAGGAGTTCAAGACCAGACTGAGCAAGAGCGAGACTCCATCTCTACTAAAAATAGAAAAATTAGCCAGGCGTGGTGGTGCACACTTGTAGTTCCAGCTACTCAGGAGGCTGAGGTAGGGGGATCACTTGAGCCCAGGAGTTTGAGGTTGCAGTGAGCTGTGATGACGCCATTGAGCTCTACCTGGGACAACAGAGCAAGACTCTATCTCAAAAAAAATAAATAAATAAAAAATGTTTAAAAACTACATAAATGTTTTGGGGCAGGTTAATGCTCACAGTCAGATTTGCATTTGTCTGATGTCATTCACCTGACATTTTGGGGACAACCGTAGTGTGCAAGTCACACTGTAACTTATTGGACATATGAAAAAGAATACAATAGTAAAATAGCCTATCCTCAAGAAATTTGTGCTTTCCCATGAGAAATTTTTAAAAAAAGAATACATGTAATCTGTACAAAGCAGGTAGTAAGAAGCATAGGTACCGTACTAGGGCAGTTCTGAGGAGGGGAAGATGACTTCAGGGAAATGGGTAAGGTAACAAGGAACTGGACATGAAAAGCTAGTGGGATATGGAGAGATGTACTCTTTAACTAGACTGCAAAGTGAGAAATGACATTGGAAATGAAGTTAAGTCTTCAAGTGACAAATTATAAGCCAGGCAGTTTAACTCCAGAGTATAAGCTGTTTGTTTGTTTTCCCAGATTTATTGAGGTATTCATTGCCAAATAATAATTGTAGATATTTAACGTGTATACTGTTACCTTTTGATAACCTGTACATTGCTAAATGATTACCACAACCGAACTAATTAATATATCCATCACCTCACATAGTTATCTTTGTGTGTGTGGAGGTGGGTTAAGAACATTAAAGATCTACTCTCTTAACAAATTTCAAGTATGTAATACAGTATCATTATCTATAGTCACCATGTTGTACATTATATCTCCCGAACTTATTCATCTTGCATAACTGAAACTTTGTACCCTTTGACTAACATATCTCTATCATCCTACCCCTAGCCCTGGTAACCACCATTTTACTCTCTGCGTCTGTGAGTTCAACTTTTTTACATTCCACATATAAGTGAGAGTGTACAGTATTTGTCTTTGTGTGTCTGATTTATTTCACTTAGCATAATGTCCTCCAGGTTCATCCATGTTGTTGCAAATGACAGGATTTCCTTCTTTTTAAGGCTATATATACACACACACACATATGTAAATAATGGAATATTATTTTGTATTATTAGATATTTTGTATTATATATACACACACACCCCACATTCTCTTTATCCATTCATCCATCAGTGGACACTTAGGTTTCCATATCTTGACTATTGTGAATAATGCTGCAATGAACATGGAAGTGCAGATAACTCTTTGAAATAATAATTTCATTTCCCTTGGATATATACTCAGAAGAGGGATTGCTGGATGAATCACATGGTCATTCTGTTTTTAATACTTTGAAGAGTCTGTGTACTATTTCCCTTAGTGACTGTAGCAATTTACATTTCCATCAACAATGTACAAAGCTTTCCTTTCCTCGACATCCTCACCAACACTTACCTTTTTTTCTTTTGGTTATAGTCATTCTAACAGGTGTGAGGTGATATCTCATTCTGGTTTTGATTTGCATTTCCCTGATGATTAGTGATATTGATCACCCTTTTACATATTTTGGCCATATTTGTATGTCGTCTTTTGAGAAATGTCTACTCATGTCCTTTGCCCATTTTTAAGTCAGATTATTATTATTATTATTTCTGCTATTAAGTTGTTTGAGTTTCTTATATATTTTGGATATTAACCTCTTATCAGATATATGGTTTACAAATATTTGCTCCCATTCCATAGGTTGCCTTTCTATTTTGTTGATTGTTTCCTTTGCTGTGCGGAAGATTTTTAGTTTGATGAAATCCCATTTGTCTATTTTTACTCTTGTTACCTATACTTTTAAAGTCATATCCAAAAAAATCATTGCCCATACCAATGTCAAAAACGCTTTTCCCCTATGCTTTCTTCTAGTAGTTTTACAGTTTCAGGTCTTATGTTTCAATCTTTAATCCACTTTGAGTTGATTTTTATATAGAGATAAGGGCTCAATTCCATTCTTCTATATATGGATATCCAGTTTTCCCAGCATCATTTATTGAGAGACTGCTCTTTCTCCATTGTGTGTTCTTAGAACCCTTGTTGAAGATCAATTGACTATAAGTGTGTGGTCTCTGTTCTGTTCCATTGTTCTATATGTCTGTTTTTATGCTGATACCATGCTGTTTTGATTACTGTAGTAGCATTATAATATAGTTTGAAATCAAGAAGTGTGATATTTTCAGTTTGTTCTTCTTGCTCCAGATTGCTTTGGCTATTCAGGGTCTCTTTTGGTTTCATTTGAATTTTAGGATTATTTTTTTCTATTTCTGTGAAAAATGCCATTAGAATTTTAATAGGGATTGCATTATCTATAGATCACTTTTGGTTGTATGGACATTTTGCCAATATTAATTCTTCCAATCCACGAACATGGAGTATCTTTCTATTTATTTGTATTCTTCAATTTCTTTCTGAAAATTATGTTTTATAGTTTTCAGTGTATAGATCTTTCACCTCCTTGGTTAAATTTATTCTTAATATTTTATTCTTTTTGATGCTCTTGTAAATGGGATTGTTTTCTTCATTTCCTCTTTGGATAATTTGTTGTTAGTGTATAGATTCACACAACTACTTTTTGTATGCTGATTTTGTATCCTACAACTTTACTGAATTCATTTATTAGTGCTAACAAGTTTTTTGTGGAGTTGTTAGTCTTTTCTAATGTAAGATCATGTCATCTGCAGACAGAGACAATTTTACTTATTCCTTTTCAATTTAGATGCCTTTTATTTCTTTTTCTTTTCT
The DNA here is from genome assembly GCF_041146395.1 of Eulemur rufifrons. Lineage (NCBI taxonomy): Eukaryota > Metazoa > Chordata > Mammalia > Primates > Lemuridae > Eulemur > Eulemur rufifrons. The sequence continues at coordinate 24,797,476 of NC_090984.1, read as the reverse complement.
TTCTCTGCCTAAGACTTCAGCATTATGTTCAATAGAAGTGACAGGAGTGGGCATCCTTGTCTTGTTCCTGATCTTAGAGAAAAATCTTTCAACTTTGCACTGTTAAGTATGATGTTAACTGTGGGCTTGTTATCTATGGCCCTTATTATGTTGCAGTATATTTCTTCTATACCTAATTTGTTAGAGTCTTTATCCTGAAAGAATGTTGAATTTTGTCAAATGCCTTTCTGCATCGATTGAGAGGATTATATAATTTTTGTCCTTTATTCTATTAATGTGGTGTATCACAGCTATTCATTTGGATATATTGAACCATTCTTGCATCCCAGGGATAAGTCCCACTGGATTGTGGTATATGAATCTTTTCGTTGAATTCAGTTTGCTGGTGTTTTGTTGAGGTTATTTACATCTGTGTCTATCAGGAATATTTGTCTATAATTTTCTTTTTTGTAGTGTCCTTGCCTGGCTTTTGGTATCAGGGTAATGTAGGCCTTATAAAATGAATTTGGAAGGGCTCCCTGCTCTTCAAATTTTTGTAAGGATCTGGGAAAAAAATTGGCATTAATCCTTCTCTAAAGCTTTGGTAGAATTCTCCAGTGAAGCCATCAGATCCTGGGCTTTTCTGTTTTGGAAGGTTTTTTAATTACTGATTCTGTATCTTTACTCATCACTGGTCTGTTCAGATTTTCTGTTTCTTCATGATTTAATCTTAGTAGGTTGTATGTTTCTAATAATTTATCCTGAGTTATTCAACTTGTTGGCATGTAATTGTTCATAGTAATCTCTTATGATCCTTTTTATTCCTGTGGTATCAGTTGTGATGTCTTCTCTTTCATTTCTGATTTTGTTTGAGTCTTCTTTCTTTCTTTCTTCTTTTTTTTTTTAGTTAGTCTAGCTAAAGGTTTGTCAATTTTGTTTATCTTCTCAAAAACCCAACTCTTACTTTTTTGATCTTTTCTATTGTTTTTCTAGTCTTTATTCTTTACTTCATTTATTTCTGCTCTAATCTTTATTATTTTCTCTTCTGCTAATTGTAGGCTTAGTTTGTTCTTCTTCACCTAGTTCCTTGAGGAACTAGGTTAAAGTTCCTAAAGTTAGGTTGTTTGTTTGAGATCCTTCTTTTTTCTTAATGTAGATATTTATCACGATAAACATCCCTCTTAGAATTGCTTTTCCTGCATCCTATAAGTATTTTGTGTTTCCATTTTTGTTTGTCTCTATAATTGTTTGTTTTCCCTTTTGATTTCTTCTTTGACCCATTGGTGGTTCAAGACAGTGTTTAGAGGCATGTTGTTTAATATCCACATATTTATGAATTTTTAAATTTTCCATTTGCTATTAATTTCTAGTTTTATAGTGTCTTTGTCAGAAGATATACTTAATATGATTTTATTCTTCTTAAATTTGTTAAGACTTGTTTTGTGGCTTAACATGTGTTCTATCCTGGAGAATGTTCTGTGTGTACTTGAGAAGAATATGTATTCTGCTGCTATTGAATAAAATGTTCTGTATATCAGTTAGGTCAATTTGGTCTATAGTGTTCAAATCTACTGTTCCCTTACTCATTTTCTATCTGGATGCTCTATCCACTGTTGGATATATTGGGGTATTGAAGTCTCCTACTATTAGTGTAATGCTGTTTATTTTTTCCCCTCAGTTCTGTCAATATTTGTGTTTTATTTTGGTGTTCCAATGTTGGGTGCATATATATTCATAATTGTATTCTCTTGATGAATTGATCCCTTTATCATTACATAATGATTTTCTTGTCTCTTGTGACTGTTTCTGACTTAAAGTTTATTTTGTCTAGTATAAGTGTAGCCACCCCTGCTCCCTTTTGGTTATTATTTACATGGAATATCTTTTTTCATTTTTTTACTTTTAGCTTATGTGTATTCTTAAAGCTAAAGTGAGTCTCCTGTAGGCAGCGTATAGTTGATCTTGGTGTTTTATCCATTTAGACATTCTATGTATTTTTATTGGAAAATTTAATTCATTTACACTTAAAGTAATTATTAATAGGTAACAACTTTCTATTGTCGTTCTGTTAATTGTTTTCTACCTATTTTGTAATTTCTTTGTTCTTTTCTTCATCTCTTGATGTTTTCCTTTGTGATTTGATGATTTTTTTGGTAGTGGTATCCTTAGATTCCTTTCTCTTTATTTTTTATGTATCTATTACAGTTTTTACCTTTATGATTTCCAGGAGGCTAACATAAAACATCTTATAGCTATGGTCATCTCTTTTAAGCTGATAACAACTTAAATTTGATTAAATACATTTTTACTTCTTTCCCCCAAATTTTATGTTATTGATGTCACAATTTACAACTTATGTATTATATCTCTATTAAAAAATTATTGTACTATTAACATAATTATTTTTAATATTTTATCTTTTAACTTTTATACTAGAATTAAAAGAAATTTATATGTCACCATTACAGTATTAGAGTGTTCTGAATTTAACTATACTTATCATTATCAGTGAGTTTTATACTTTGTGTTTTCATATTGCTAATTAGTGTCCTTTTGTTTCAACTTGGAGAACTCCCTTTGGAATTTCTTGTAAGGCAGATCTAATGGTGATGAACTTTTGTTTGTCTGGAAAAATCTTTATTTCCCCTTAATGTCCTAAGGACAGCTTTGTCTGCCAGGCATACTGTTCTTGGTTGGCAGGGTTTTTTCTTGTAGCACTGTGAATATATCTTCTCACTCTCTCCTGGCCTGCAAAGTTTTTGCTCAGAAGTCTACATATAATCTTTAGGGAGTTTCACTTGTTACATTCTCTGTCTTTGACTTTTGACAATTTGATGATAATATGTTGCAGTGAAGACTTAAAGTTCAGCCTATTTGGGGTTCTTTGGGCATAATGGATCTAGAATCTGTCATTATATCTCTAGGTAAGCTTTCTACCTCTTTATCTTTCTCTGTTCCTTCTACAACTCCCATAACTCATATATTGAATTTTATATACTTGATGGTATCCCATAAGTCTCATAGGCTTTCTTCACTCTTTTCATTCCTTTTTTCTTTTTCTTCCTCTAATGAGGTAAATTTCGAATGACTTGTCTCTGAGTTCAGTAATTCCTTCTTCTGCATAATTAAGTCTGCTATTAAAGCTCACTATTGAATTTTTCAGTTCAGTCATTGTTTTCTTCAGTTCTAGGATTTCTGTTTGATTCTCTTTTATGGTCTTTATTAAACTTCTAATTTTGTTTGTGTATTTTTTCTGTCTTTATTTAGTTATGTATTTCTTTGTAGGTCATTGAGCTTTTTTAAGATGATTATTTTGAACTCTTTGTCAAGCAGCTCATCAATCTCCATTTCTTTAAGGTTGATTACTCGTGTTTTATTAGTTTATTTTGGTGGTTTGCCTGATTCTTCATAATCCATGTAGCCTTACAGTTGAAGGAGCAAAGACCTCTTCCAGTCTTTACACACTGGTTTTGGAAGGTAAAAAAAAAAATTCTGGGTAACGGAACTACCTCTGGGATCACAGTCAAGTAGGGCTGGAGCCAGGTTCCATGGCTGCTTCCAGATCCACAGTCAGATTCACAGTTGTTAGGCCTCTTACCAGGGATGTAGACAAATGTGGCTTCTACTGGGTCCCTAAGCATTTTCCTGCCAGATACCTGGACAAACAAGATTGCTGATGGACCACAGTCAAGCAGGGATGCAGCCAAGTCATGAGATTTTTTCAGGGGCCATGGTCAGGACCGAGGTCAGCAAGTGTGTTACTGGGAGTCGCCTATAGGCATGGCTCCTCCTAGGTACCTTGGGTGGATCCCTGGGTGGTCAGAACTATCTCTAAACCTTGGTAGAGCAGAGTTGGAGCCAAGTCACACTGCTGCTTCAGGGACAGCTGTCAGGTTCAATGCTGATGGCCTTGATACTTGGGGCACAGATGGGTGTAGCTCCTCCTGGGTCCCTTAGTGGAAGGGGCTAGTGGCAGGAATGAAGGTCAGAAAGCCTAGAGCTGAATCTACAGAGGGACAGTGCTGCTTCTAGTCCATAACTGGAACCACAATTGGAGGTCCTGCCAGCTGTGCATGGGACTGCCTTCTCAAAGCATCCTTCCTTGGTCTTGGGCCCCACTGGGCCTTTGCAACCTCCTGCCTGAATCCCAAAGCTCCTACAAAGGCACTTTGTCTGTGGTTGGCTCCCAGATATTTTTTTCTGTAGAAGGACTTGGCTGGGGACTTCTTATTCTGCCATCTTGCTGATGTCACATCCCTCAACATAAATGTGTTATATCATAGTTTCTGTAGATCAGAAGTCTGGCCACAGCATGGCTAGGTTTTCTGCTCAGGGTCTCACTGAGTTGAAAGCAAGATGTTTATTAGGGCTGCCATCCTTATCTGGAGCTTAGGGTCTTCTTTCATGCTCAGTAGTTATTGGCAGAATTCATTTCCTTGCAGCTGGAGGATTGAGGTAATTGTGTCCTTGTTGACTCTCAGCTGAGGGGTGCTCTCAGAGTACTAAAGGCCAGCCCCATTCCTTGCCACATAGCTCCCTTCATCTTTAAGTCAGAAACAGCATGGCAAATCCTTCTCATGCTTCAAACGTCTGACCAGACAGAGAAAACTCTCTGCTTTTAAAGGGCTCATGTGATTAGGTCAAGCCACCCAAATAATCTATTTGAAGGTCATCTGTCCCATTTAACCTAACCTACTCATGGGAGTGAAGTCAAACACATGCACAATCCTGGGATTATCCATGGCATGCACGACAGCAGGGGCAGGAAATCTGGAGATCATCTTGAAATTCTGCCTACCACACTAGTCTAAGTTTCCCTCATGCTGCTGTTTCCATCCACTAAAGGAAGCTGCTTGTCAGAACCAACAAGCTTCATGCCTACTATCTGCTAGGCCCCATGGAGGATGTAAAATGCACATAGGAATAAGCCCTTCTCTGCCCTTTTGCAGTTTTGAAAGCACTTCTCCAGCTGTGATCTCATTTTCTTTTTTAAAAACCAAAAAAACAATTTTACCACACATTAATTTTATATGTCAGGAAAATGGAGCTCAGAGAGTTTAAAAGATTAACCTGTATGGTAGCAAATGCAGTGGCTTGGAGCTGGGACTTTTGACTCAAGAATGAGATCCTCTAAGACTAAGATGTTCACTGTGACATATCTCCACCATCAAGACTCTTGTCACTAGGAACAGTGAGGGTGGTTGAAGATTAGGAAGAAATATCATAGTGGTGCTTTTAAAAGCAGCTGAAGCTCAGGGATAATATGGCACTGGGCTAGGTTGGAACGCATGTTGGGGAGATAGGTATCAGTTATGCAAAGGGGGAGAAAAAGAGTGTTACAGTCAGAAGGCACAGTTTGAGCAAATGCAGGAACAAGCAAAGTGTGTTGCGGGGGCAGAAGGGAAACCTCTCAAAGGGTTAATTGATGAGTGTTGGCTGTTTGTCCAGGAAGGTGGCTGAGTAATGGAGAGCCTTGTGAGGAAGACCCAGGAGTTTGCTGCAGGGTGTTAGACATGAGGGACCTGTTGTGCTTTTTTAGCTGGCGAGTGATTTAAACTAGAAGTGTCGTAATGGGGAGTTGGAGATTCAGAAAGCCTTCCATCCATTTAGCAATTTCATGTCTAAGTATATGCCCTAGGCCCACTAATGTTCATGAAGTAAATTTAGTGGGTTTTGACTAGCATTTAAAATATAGAATAAAATGGAATGGACTATGTTAAAGGACATAGGATGCAATAAGAGTGGCAAGTCTTATTTCTTAAAACAGCTCCAATTTGTGTGTGTGTACGTGCATACATATTTTGTGTTTTATATAATACACTGTGATATAAAATATATTTCTCACTGTGGGTTACAGTCAAAAAAGTTAGAAAAATACTGCCCAGAGAAACCCTTGTACATGTGTACACCAAGACAATGACAATAATGTTGCTAGCAGCAATGTTTATAATCACCAATAATTGGAAACATCTTCAATCTCCATCCTCAGGAGAATAGATAAATAAATTATGGGTTATGCATGTAATGAAGTACAGAGTAACACTGAAAAAAAAAAAAAAAAACCAGAGCCACATGTATCATCATGGACAAAATAAAATCAAAGATGAAAGAAAAAAGATGGTTTCTGAATTATGAATCTATTATTAAATCACTTATACAAACTTTTAAACATGCAAAGCAATACTATACATCATTTATATGTCTATACATATCAGTAGGAATCTAAATGTGCATTAAAATGATAAATGCCAAATTAAGGATTGTGGTTATGGCTGATGAAGGAGAGAGAGGAATCGGGGAGAAGGATTTTCAGCCGTATCTGTTGGATTAAAACTAATCTGGGTGATGAGAACACAAATGTTTGTGGTATCATTCCACAACTTTGTCTGGAGACTTGAAATATTTCATAATATATTTGTTTAGAGCAGAATTTCAGGATAATTCATGGGCCAGTGCCAGGCTGAGACTGATTTGGAGGCTTGCAAGGGTAGCTTTGAGGCCACGTACACCTAGACTAGGGTGATGATAAGACTAGGCCATTCTTATATGATAATATGTGTAACAGTGATAACCATCCCTTGCATTTTGGAAGGGCTTTTCAAAATAGAAAAGCACTTCTGAAGACATCCTCTCATCTTGTTCCAAAATAGGCAGGGCAGTTGTTTATTGTTATTAACCTCAAAAAGCCAAAATTTGGAGAAATTTGATGACTTGCCTAAGGTAAGACTGGTGCATAGTGGAGCTGGGAATTGAATCCAGCCAGGCATGGCTTTTCCAAGTCTGGCATGGTGGGCCTACCTTTGGCCCAAGTGTGATTCAGTTTTTCATGTGTGCATATCACAAACACATGACCACGTGATACGATTTTAATCATTCAGACATCTTCATTTATCACAAAGCAGGAACACTGTTGTACCCCATCCTCTTAGCTCACTCCCATCTCCAAGGTGTAGGAGCAGATCATCGTCACCTGGGCTTCCCCGCTGGGCATCTGGCATGTTCCATGGGTGACAGATGACAGTAAAAAGGCAAAGACCTGGTGAATTCATTCTGGCAGAGCTCCAGGAGGTGTCAGAGGGCAGCTGTTGGGAGTGTGAGGCCCAGTACAACCTTCTGCAAGAATGTTTACAACCAGCCCATTTGTGGGGAGCGATGTTTAGACTGGGGCCAGATGTTTTTCTTAGCAAAAAATGCAACAAACCCAGACATCTTCCGTATACCAAAAACAAACAAAAAAGTGGGTGTGTCATAAGAGGAAGGCAAGTAAATGTGAATGGTATTGTTCAGAAGTGGTTTTGCTATAGAAGAAATAATGGGAAAAAAAGACAAAAAGAAATGTTTGTGGGCCTCATGGGTGACAGGCACCATGTCATTTTTTTATGAACATCATCTCTTATAATTTTCCCAACAACCTTACTAGACAGGTGTTAATATCCCTCATTTTATAGATGAGGAAAAGAGAGCTGAGAAGTTAGTCTGTCTGCCCAAGGTCACTGGTTATATAGCATGTGATATAGCCAGGATTTGGACTAGAAATTTGCTCCATGGCTTGCAATGTTCCCTCTACATCACACAGCAATAAAATTGAAAGAGAAAAGAACACGCATTTATAAGCCAACATGTGGTTACCATGGGAAGAAGCAGATTTGGGAATACAGGGAGAGGAAATATAGATATTTTGGCAGGGAAACCATTTGAGGTTCTTGAGCAGATGATTGAAGAGAATGCTCTGTTCTTGCATGTTCCGTCCGGCAGTGCAGTGCGCAACGGGCAGAAGCTGCAGAGAGATGGAGGCTGCAGGCAGCCCCTACGGCACCTCTCAGCCCTAGGACTTGTCTGAGCGTGTGCACAGCCACATGGCCCTGCTGACCCCGGAGCTGAGCTGTTACCCCTCCATAAAGGTGTCGGGAGAACCTGTTCGCCTCGCACGATAAGTTGAAAATCAGAACACATTTTCCCACAGAAACCACGTCCTCCTTGGTAGTTGGATTCTGGTCTGCAGCACAGTGACAGAATCCACTGTGGGCTGGATTTGCTTTTACAGGCAGGTCTGGGAACCCAATCACCATGTGCAAAATGCATTCTGTGGGAAAATCTGCTCGTAGTTCAGCTTTCAAATAAACGTTTGGAGCATAGCCTGCCTGTAAGTTGAGAATGGCCTACATTAGAAGAATATTGAGCACGGAGGTGTTGCAAGTCCAGAGATTCAGTGCTGACTGAGAGAGGGGACGAGGAGTGACATTTGCAAACAGCCACACATTCCACGCACTGAGCTGAGTGTCCTACATACTCGCTCTCATCATGTCCCAACTTATGAATAGTTCTGTGAGGTCAGTAGACATATTCTCATTTTAGTGCATAGGAATTGGAATCTTGGAGAGGGTCATTAACTTTTCCAAAGATATGCAACTAGGGAGAGCAGAGGTTGGAAGCTCTTTCCAGAAAGAATCAGAGCCAAGTCTAAGTCAAATGGAAAAATGAGCAGAGGTTTTCTTCCTGTCCCCAGCCTTATCTTTTAGCCTCATTGTGATAAAAAAAAAAAAAAAAAAAAAAAAAAAAAAAAAAAAGAGCCTTTAAGAAACCCTCATGGGTGGCCTTTTAAAATCACACTAACTGGCTGGAAACAGTGTGACAAGGTGGGGTGGTAATGCCCCTCATACCTGCTCCTCCCTTTCTCTGCGCCTCTGTCTCAGCTCCCTTTGCTCCCCTTTGCTCTTACTACCCAAATCACTGACTGTTTAAAATCATCAAGAGGCCAGGTGCAGTGGCTCACACCTGTGATGCCAGCACTTTGGGAAGCTGAAGTGGGAGGATCACTTGAGCCCGAGAGTTTGAGGTTGCACGGTGAGCTATGATGGCGCCACTGCACTCTAGCCTGGGTGACAGACTGAGATTCTGTCTCAAAAAAAACAAACAAACAAACAAAAAAAAACCAGCAAGAGGGCGGCCAGTGGGAAAGAGGGAAGAGGGGAAAAGTGTTCGAGAGCAGGGTGGTGACAGGGGACAGATGGACGTGGACTCCTCCATGGTGCTGAGCGCAGCACAGCATGGAGTCACCTTTGCCTGCCAGGTGCCTGTCTCTGCCCCTTCTGCCTCACGGCCCGGGGACCTACTGCACTGCTGGTACTGTTTGCTCCAGGCTGTTCTCAAGTCTGCATGGATCTCTTTGTAGCTGGGATTTCTGTCCCTCTGTAAACCAGCCTCTGCCCCAGCCCGGGCATATTTAGCTTCACCCAGGGGTGACCGGGTGATCCAGCACCTTCCCCAGTCAGAGAGAGTCCCAGCACTGCCTCAAGTGGAGACCTTAGGCCTTCTTGGGGTCTTAACAACCTTGCTGGCAGTGGCAGCAGACACGTCAGGGCTACGCCCCAGGTCGCTCACGCTCAGGCCTCCATTTATCCAACAAGCACCAATCCACTCCCTACCACGTGTCGGGCTTATGCGGTGTGCATGAAGGAAAATAAGCTATCGCCTTGGTCTAGAGGAATTCTATTTGAGACAGTGTGAGAGCGAGAGAGAAGGAAACAACATGTATTTTATGCCTAAGGGACATGCAAAGGGCTTGGGAGCAGAAATAAGTGAGCACCTGGGTCCCCCTTGGGGGTGAGGGAATTGGGGAAACCTCTGAAGAGGTGACGTCAGCGCTGGGTATGGAAGGACAAGGCTGCAGTCCCAGCTGTGTAGAGGATCGGGTAGTCCCAGTGGTGGGAACCGAGTGGTGGTGTGGGGTGAAGAAGAGAAGTTTGGCATAGAGGACAAAGATGAGCTGAGTTTGAAAAGTCAGGTGATATTCTTACTGAACTGAAGGAACTAAACTAATCAGATCAGATTAGGATTGGAAGCTGTGTGGTGATACTTCTGCAAAGGTAATGAGTGGTGCTGGAAAGGCACTACAGATGGAAAGGCCTAGAAGTCAGACACTGTGAATCCTACAGATTTGTTTTAACAAGCAGTATAATTAGAGCGTTGGGAGTTCGAAGGGCCTAAAATTGCATGTGTGTGTATGCAAGAGGAAACAGATGGCATTCTTTCCCAGTTATTGTATTTCCAAAGAGTCCTGTCGATAATTAACTGCAAATGTACTTTGGTGGAGAGCATTCTCTCTTGAGTTATTAGAGGAGAAGACTCCCCCAACTCCATCGCCCCAAGATCTGCTAGTTCAGTGCCCTCTGCTTAAAGATGGTAAGTCCTGGTGTACCCATTCTGCAGATGCAGAAACCAAGACCCACAGAAGCTAAGAAACTTGCCCGAGCTCTGCATAAGTGATGGGGAAAGATTTGGGTCTGTGTTTGCATAACTATACCCACTGGTTTGACAGAGAGATGCCACAGCTTTTTATCGGTGACCATTTCAGCATCTCCTAACCTTTAAAGTCAGGACTTGAATCCTCTATCCAACCTCATCACCACTTTTTTCCCCTAGAAAAAGTTTGTTTCTGTTTGTTTTGTGCTTTTTAAATCACAACCTTGAAGTATTCCTTGTTTGCATTTTTGTTTCTGATGAGTGTGTGTTCCACCCCTTATTAAGAACATGTCTTTAGAGGAATCACTGTGTCTGCGGTGATGAGTGAAACATTGAGGCGACTTCTATCTTGCTGACTGGTCTGAGGGGAGAGTTGCCTTCCACAGATGACACCATGTGTACCACCCTTCTGTGGGTTGGGACATAGTCAAAATCATGACATCGCTGTGGTTTTCTCTCTCTCTTCTCCAAGTACAAACTCCAAGATAATTATCCAAAGGCTCTTTTTTTTCCTACTAAAATTTCCCCCCACATTCCAGAAGTGGCCATCTGTTTCTCTAGCACAGTGAGTGCATCAAGTGTCCTTCTTCTGGAAGGTGCTATGAAAGCTTATTGCTAAGAGTTCTGTATTTTATGAAGTGTGCGTTGCCATTCAGATTGTCCATGGTATCAACCTAGGACTGGCTCAATGGGGACACACTAAGATATTTAGTTCTGTCTAGTTACTCCAGATTGAGTCCCTTGCGGGGGTTCTGGGAATTCTAAAGTGTCCTGGCGTTGAAGAGACCTAGGTTGATCCTTGCCTGGGCAAAGCTTTTTAGGGCTCAATTTGGCCCAACTGTTAGTGATGGAAGCGGGTTCTGCTTATCTCCTCTTCCAGGTGGTGGGGTCAGAACCCTGCAGGCTTCCTGGCTGGGGAACGGTGCTCTGTTTTGGGAAAACAGAAACAGAGGGAGGTGGAAGAGTGGCGGTGGTTTGTTGAGCCCTGGGGTGACCTGGCCCTTGTAGCTTGGAATGCTGTTGTTTGCGAGCTGCAGCCAGAGAGGGAGCGGGGAGGAGGAAGGCAGCCAAGGAACACTGAAGCCACAGCTTTAGGGAGCAGGGCTGGGTGAGGCGAAGAGGAACTATTACTAAACCAAAATATTTAACTAGATTTCACTTTTTTCTTTCAGTCCAAATTCTTTAGCTTTGAAGTTGTTTCTTTTCTTATTGTTTCAATACTGTTGTTCTTTCTATCTTGTTTTGGGGTAAAAAAAACCCATAGACTATTTAGATTATTTCTAAATTATAGCATTAAATTTCTCAAATTCCTGGGTGTGCTCTCCATCATAGGCCTTCCTCGGTGCTACCCAGAATCTCCTGTGTCAAGTAAGAACGGCCTGGCTAAAATTTATGGTTTGAATCTTTAGCAATTGATACGTATTTTGCAAATTTTTAGAGAGCTGCTAAGATCTGCTAGATTTTATGTATGCATACATGCACACACACATGTGTATATACTTATAAATTATAAAAATCCATATTTTGTTATATATATTATATATGCAGCTCTTCTCAACTTCTTCACAGAATATTTGTGCCAGCTCTTTATATAGACAACACACACTGTGAAAGGGATAATAACAGAAGTCATTGAAAGGATAATAAGATTTATAAAGAAAAAGTTTTTTTACCAAGCAACATGTATACAAAGAAAGCATCTTTTATATTTCACTTGGAAGAAGAAGATGAGAAGATCCCTAGTGAAACCACTTTGCTGCGATGACAGTTTCTCTGGCATCCTCCCTGCTGCCACCAAGTGATTGGATGACACTTGCAGGGTTTTACCAAGCTCTACAGCCAATGAGGGAAGGGTCTCTTCCCTCCACGGCCTCTTCAGGTGGGAAAGCAGATCCCTCCTTGTCCCCGGGCCTGGCTTCCAAGCCCCCAGGACCGTGCAGCGTGTCTTATCAGGGAACACTGTGTCAGCCCCAAAGGAAGAGAGTTCAGGCACCCCCTTGAATTGCTCTTCTTTCTCCCTCAGACATTTAGTGAGTGCCCGCGGTGGGCCCGAGCCTGTGCTGAGCCCTAGGCTCCCCCAGATGAATACACCAGGAGGACCTCCCAGGTGTTCCCAGCCTCCCGGGGGAGGGAGGAGTGTTCACAAAGCGGGCCAAGGTTAAGCTGAGTGAGGAGGACCAGCCGAGGCCTGGAGGAAGGGCTGTGTTGGAGGGCAGAGACGGGAGGGTTAGGAAGGGCTTCATGGAGCCGGATTTTTATAGATTAGACTTTGAAGGATTGCTAAGAATTGGTCAGGAAGAAAAGCGAGAAGGGCCTTCCGAGAAAAGGGAGCAAAAGCCAGAACCAAGGGTAGAAGGATCCAACCCACGATATGTTTGGAAAACGCTAATTTGGCTGGTGTGGCAACTTCATGAAGTTTGAAAAGGCATCCAGGATACACCCCTAAGAGCAAGAGTCTGACCTTGACTCTGTAGGCGTTGGTGAGTATTGAGATGAGGAAGGCCAGGAGTGTGCATGATACCACGTGTAAATACACTAGATGATCCATGGTAAAGGCCAGGACTTGACTGAAGGAGGGAGGGGTTGGTCGTACATTTCGTTGAGTCCATTTCCCCATTCCCTGCTACACTCCCCTCGCCTCACCTCCCCTTGCCTGTGCTTTGTGCTGGAGTCTTCCACTCAGCCAGGGACTCAGGGGTGTTAGTAGTCATTAAATGACTCTCTTGAGGCAGAGCCAACAGGAGAGCCCCACCACGCGCTCTGCGGAACACCTTGCCATGCAAGGTAGACTTCCCTACTGTAATCCGTGTCTTTGCTGATTGAGTTGCTGATATTCTTCAAGATGACACGTGTCTGGCTAATGCCAAAAACATATTTCCATAATTAAGCTCTCAAGTGGGAGATGAATCTCCTTCATAGATTCTTAATTTAATACCCATTGACGAATAGATTGTTCTATTGAATGCTGCTTTTCACTCTTAGTCCTGTCCAGCCGTATAAGTTACGCAGGATCCAGAAAAGCTGTATCATTCTGAATATGCTTCTGAAAGAACCATGTCATTTTCATAATACCCGTAATACTCGTGCAGTCACTCGAGGTTCAAGAACAGCCCTGAGTTCAGATTCCCATCTCTCTTCTGACCAACTAACCTTGTATGGTAACTATCTCACAGGATTGCGGAATCCTTAAAGAGATAACCTAATAAGTAAAATTCTTACTGTTTCTCTTAGAACTTATTTTTTAAAGATTGACAAAGGTATGTGCGAGCTATGTTAGAAACAATCTAGCTTAAGTCTTGCCCCCTTCTTGACACCTTTTTCAACTACTCCAACTTGCTCTGACCTTTTTTATTTTCCCTCTAAACGCCACTTACAGTCAATGTTTACAGTTAGGACCACTTGAAACCCTGAGTAAAACCTGAAGTGATATTGGGTACAAGAATTCCATGTGGCTTAGTTTTGTCTCCCAAACTAAACTGTAAATCTTTGAGACTGTGTTTTGGATTTCTTTTGAATCCGGCCTCTCATTTCTAGCATGGTGCAGTGCTGATTGCACGGTATGTGCAAGATGAACACTTGATAGATGGATCTGCTGTACTTTTTTTCCACCGAAGTAGAAATATGGGTGCTCATTCCCTGGGGAGGGTCCAAGTCCTCTGAGCCGACGTCAGATGCGGAACACACTTCCTGTGAGTGTATTCATTCGCATTGTCACATACTCGCGAGACACGTGTCGAGCTCCTGCTACCCCACGCCGTGTCCACACACATCATAGCGTTTTCTCTTAGCTCCTGAATCTGAGGCTCAGACTCCTGCAAACTGCTTGCTGTTCTGGCCAGACCTTGGCCCCCCTTGAGGTTATAGAAATGCTGCGGAGTATCTCAAGGGTGGAAAGGCCCTTCAACCAGGAACCCTGCTCAAATCGTAATGTAACTAATTACACTCCATCGGGCCGGTGGTATGTGCTCCCCTGGCAAGGGCCCACTCCATTTTCTTCGTAAAACCTGATGAGGAGCATTTTATAAAGTAAGAGCTGTTACTTGCTGCCGCTCAGCGGCTCCGGTGGACTCTGGCCGCGGGCCCGGAGGAATGTGTGTGCATTCAAGGGCAAATGTCATCCCCCGCATTGTGTGGAGAGGCCCAGCTTTGTGTGGAGAGACTGGGAGTTGTATAAAGCCCCAGTGTCTTCCCCACAATGCGCCCCGGTACGGGAAGCTCCTTTTCAGCTGCAGAACCACAAATCTGCTCACCAAGAGGCTCTTTGGCTCTCCGTTCCGCTGTACGCTCTCACGTCTCAAACTCTGAAACATCCAGGCTCGGTTAGCGTCATCTTTCTGTCATGACTCCATCTGGTGAAAGCCTATTTCACTTTCCTTCCAACGTGACTGATTTTGGAGCAGCAAAAGCGTTTCTTTTTTAAGACTAAAACAGCAATTAAGATTTTATAGCAGTGTGGCCTTGGGAAAATGCCACTAATTAGCTACAGTCAATGCTGTGGATTAGACACTATTCTGTGCAAGATTGTTACTCACACGGAAAGCTCTGTCTATATTTCAAAGTCTTGCTCTCCTTTTGGAGTACCTGTCTTCTGGTCTCTCAATTGGGTCCCACCTTCTCCAGGAAGCCTTCTCTGATTTCTGCTCTTCTATGTACTCTCCCTCTGAATTCCCATAGGATTTTGTTTGCTTTTCTTTTGGAAAGAAAAAAAGAATCTGCGTCTTAATCGTTATAATCCCCACAGTACCTAGTATAGTGGCTTATACATACGAAGCACTTTCTAAATATTTGGGGTAGGAAGGAGTAGAGAAGGAATGATTAGAACTTATTTTAATTAATCATATCCAACCTGTCTTCAATGACCCCCAAAACTGTTTCATGTCTGATAATGATGACAGTGACAATTAAAATAGTAACAACGGCCATCATTAATTGAACACTTGTTACATTCTAGACACTACATTAAACACTTTACCTTCATTATCTTAGTTAATCCCTCATTATTATGCTCATCTTAAAAATGAGGAAACCTGGCTTTGGAGAGAATAAATGATTTCCCAACAACCTCTGAGATGATTAAATGATAAGATGATAGAAGTGAGATTCGAACACAGATTCATCTGACTACAGAGCAAATGCCATTAACCATTCTGTCCTGGTGTGTGTGACAGCAGGTCCTCTCCCTTTATTTCCTCAAGGCTTGAGTTTGGGGCAATGGGGAGAATTGATGCATTTGTGAAACCAGCCTAGAATGAAAGAATTTAGCAGCTAGGAAGAACATTCTAGGGCAGCTACTCTTACACCGGCTCCAGGAATTGCCCTCCCCCCACCCCATGGACTCCATGGTGCTTCCAGGACAAGGGAATGGAAAACTGGGTGGGCATTCCCAGGCTGCTGCACTTCGCAAGGCATTGTCCTGGGCCTGCCAAGCCTCTTTTCATGTTGGCTACTTTATAAATGACTATAATTGCACCAGGCTTTGGTCGAAGACTTTGAGCATAATAAAAACGTCAAACTCATTAAGAAGGTTTTCAAGACCAAATAAACTCTGAAGAGGCTATAATCTCTGATGGCTCTAAATTTGTGAATCACAAGAATGTGGAAAAATCTAGCTGCCATGTACAGAGCTACTGAAATGTCACTATTTATTGTTTCAGCGTCTTTTGGTAATGGAAGTTTGGTTGCAAGATCAGAAATCTCTCCTGAAAATATCATAGCACTCTTTTTCTTTATTGTGACAAAGCAGCTGTGTGTATGAGCAGTCCTGTATGTGTCACAAAGCAAAATTTAAAATAAACACAAGTTTGATTAGCCTGGAGTCATGGCCAAAATCTTACTATATTGGAAATGTTTAAAGTTAGGCTGAAAGGGCTTTTTTTTTTTTTCCTCTCCAGGGTATCTTAGGGAAACCATATGAAAAGCAGTGTTATACTGGAGAAGATTTCACAGGATATAGGAAGTAGGATTTCAGCTGACTCTTAAATGTTGGGTTTGCAGAGGCAGAGGTTGAGATTGAGACGACAGAAATGAGCTGAGGGGTAAGACTAGACAGGAGGGATGAGGATTGTGATAAAGGACATGAATTGTCTAGAGCTAAAGGCTTCATACTTGGGAATCTAAAGGGGCCAGAAAAAATAATTAACATACTGTTAGTAATTTACTAAAGTCCTCTTAGTTGCCAAATTCTGATCTAGAACCTTTGCAAAAATTGCCTCTATCCTCACAGCAATTCTGTAAGGGAAGTATTACGTTCAGTTTATAGATCACTAAAACTTAGGCTCAACCAAATCCATAGAGACAGAAAGAGACTGGGGGTTTCCAGGGGACGGGGGGAAGAGCAGTGACTGCTAATGGGTGTGGGGTTTCTTTCCAGGGCGATGGGGTGTTCTGGAATTGGATAGCGATGATGGTTGCACAACTTTGTGAATGTACTACTGAATTGCACACTTTAAGAGGGTAACTTGTCTGGTATGTGAATTATATTTCAAAAAAATAATACGGGGGGAAAACATGAGGCTCAGAGAGATAAGTGACATTCCCAAGATCATGAAGCTCGTGGCAAGAAGGCAAACTGGGATTTGAACCCACGACTTCCTAGCTCCAAAGCTGTGCTCATTCCCCTGAGTCGCACTGCCTTCTGTCCTTTCAGGCCCTGTGAGGGCATAGCAATGAGGTTGGCTACAAACCTTCAGTCAAAGAGTAAAATATATTTTTGCTACAAATGGAAGGATGCTGTCTGACGGACAGCATAGAACCAAGTGGGTAATGAGATACACAGTAAAGTTTGAGTGGAAGGTTACACACAGGATGCTGGCATTAAAGATAACAAGAGCACTGCTGGACCCCAGGCGTGGTCAGGATGGGGCTGCTGGCATGCTGGCTCCAGAGGCTCAGGAACTGGCAGAGCCTGGTGGTGGGATCTTTCGGTGCCTGCAGCTGGTGGTGGGCTGTGACAGGTGGGGTCTGTGGGAGGGGGCCAGATTATAAAGGGCTCAAAATGCCCTCCCCTCTGGTGGGAGAGTTTTCATTTGGTGCAGTGGGCTGTGGTGATTAGGGAGATCGTTGTTGCTACAAGGTTCTTCTGGCAGTGCAAAGAGGGGTTAGTATGAAGGTAGAGTGGCCATCAGGCATGAGTTGAGGAGAATTTACTGCAAGATTTTAGTAGTGAAAATGGAGAGAAGGACTAAATATGGGCAAGAATTACAAAAAAGGAAAAATAGTCTTGGCCACAGATGGAAGGGTTCTAGAACATTCCTAAGTTTCTCTCCTTCTTAACTCTGGGTACTCTATCCCAGAAGACTAGAAATGTGAAGATTCTGAGGATGGACAAGAAGGAGAAAGGAAGGGAGAAAATAATGAAATAAGTCTGGGGCGTAATGAGTGTGGGGTGTTGACACTGGAAGATGAATCCAGAGTTTTGCCAATGTTCTGCCCAGACAGGTGCCGCCTTTTCCTTCCTTCTGCTTTAGGCAGGCAAGGTCTGATTGCTATGCCAGTGAGAATATAAAAGGGCGATAACACAGCAACCCAGTGCCTTTTTACAGCGCTTTGTAATTGGTGGATTACTTTGACATCTTTTCGTCTATTTGTCATCACACAGTTTTATCACAGTCTTTCCACAATGGTGAATAGGCCCTACATGGAGCTGCACAGTTGGATTGACTGTGGCATTCCATGCAGCAGTTTGAGAATTTCAGATCAAATGGACTCAAATCCAAGGACAATCTCAGGTCAGTGATGTAGGGAGTTCAAGAGGAGGAATCAGAAAGGCCCTGAATATTTTGATGCAAGATAAGGTACCCTCACCCGTGCCTGGTAAAATGTGTGTTATCTGCATCAAATCAACAGATGCCTCATGTGAACTTAGAGGAGCTCCAGGAAAGTTCTAGCAAGGCTAAGAAATGCATTTGTGTTATTAAAAATGTCAGTTGTTGAACGTAAGCCAGAAGACTGTGGAATGGCCTCTTTGAAGTGCTAAAAGAAAAAAAAAATACCTATCAACCTAGAATTCTATATCCAGTGAAATTACTCTTATAAGGATGGCAGAAGAAATGCTATGGAGAAACATAGGCAAGAAAGGTCAGTAGGAAATGGATGAGGAAGGGGGTCTCAGTTTTAAGCAGAATGGTGGAGGAAGATCTTTCTGGGAAAGCAACGTTGCTCAGAGACCTGAAGGAAGTGAGGCAGTGAGCCAGGTAGACAGGTGGGAGAAGAACATGCCAGGCAGAGGTGACAACAAGCAGAAAGGCCCTGAGCGGGGTGCGTGTCTGGCATGTTTAACAAACAGCAAGGTGGCCAGAGTGGCTGGGGCAGAAGGATCAAGAGAAGGGGATGATGGCCTAAAGTTGGCGGGGGCCAGATGGTAGAATGTTTTATAGGAAGGATAACTTTGTATCTTGTTTGTCTGGGACAATCCAAATTTATACCTATTGTCCTACTGTTATTTTAGCCTCAAAAATGTCCTGGTTTAGATGAGAAACTTTGTGGTCACCCTAAGTATAAGTCATTTAAAGACTTCGGCCTTTATGCAGATTGAGATGGGAGCCCCTGGCGGCTTCAACCAGAGATCTGGCTCTACCGATCACTCTGATTAGCATGTGGGGAAGAGATGAAGAGTGGGCAGAACAGAAGAAAGGTGTCAGTTAGCTAACTGTGAAACAACCCACATGAGAGCGGAGGGTGGCTCGGGCCCCATGGCGGCAGTGGAAGTGGTGGGAGACATCAAAGCTTTTGGCCTGAACGACTGGAAGGGTGGAGTAGCCAGAAGCTGAGATGGGACAGATTTGGGGAGGAACAGCTCAGGGATGGAAGATCAGGGACTAGATTTTGGATTGTGAAGTTTGTGGGGCCTTTGGGGCACCTGAGTAGAGATGTTGGAGAGCCAGTGGGTGTAAAATCTGAGGTTCAGGAGAGCTTCAGGCTGGAGATGAAATGTGATATTTAATGCCCAGAGACTAGATGAGATTGCCCAGGGTAGACCAAGGAAAGATGGAAGTCAGAGAACTGAGCCCTGTGATGTTCCAGTGTTTGAAGTCAAGGAAATTGGAAGGAAAACACATTAGACTGAGAAGTAGCAACCAGAGAGGGGGAGGGAGGGTTGGGGAGAGAAAACCAAGAGAGAGTGCTGTGCCAGAAGCCGCCTGAAGAAAGTATTGCAAGGAGGAAGGAATAATCAGCTGGGCCCAGTGTCTCTGTTAGATCAGGTAGGATATGGCTTAGAATTGGCCATAGGATTTAGTAATTGGCATCATGAGTAACCTTGACAACGGAAATGTCTATACATGGTGAGGGCAGAAACTTGGCTGCAGTGAATTCAAGAGAAAATGCTGTCCCTGTTTTTGGTTTTTTGGTTACTTTGCTTTTCTTTTCCCTGCTCTCAAACACTCTTCTTGGTCTTCATGAAAAGCAAAAGACAAAACAAATTTCTCCCAGAAACCTCTTCTGAACTATTTTGAGCAGTGGCCGGGCAGGGAAACCATAGAAGCTGTATTGTTTTCTGTTGTTTGCGTCTGGTTCCTCTTGGGGCCTCTTTCAGCAGAGCGATAACTCACGTTATATACCTTGCCACTTAAGCTTCTGCAGCAAGGGGAAGGCAATGTGGAGGCAGCGAGCTCCAGCAATGAAGCAGGATAAACTGCTCAAAGGAACAAGACATCCCAGAAGTAACATATTTCAAATGGCAGTTGTAAGGTGGCTGTCCTTAAAATGGAGAGAGAAATCCGAAAACATCTCAGAGAAAAAACGGCAGGGCTGGATGACAGGTTGGCTTTGCAGGGGCACGAGGGAAAAAGGAATTCACTGAGGCTTTTGGGGAACCAGAGTCCCAGTGCTCCAACAGAAACATGTTGGCGAGAAAAGACGGGCCAGCTGGACGCCACTTGGTAAGTTCCATTTGTAGCCTTTGAAGGAGATACAAGTGGAGATGCTCTGTCATTGGCTGGAAACAGGGACCAGAGAGCCAGTGTGGCTACATGTGGATGCAGAGTCCCTGACTGGGAAGTGGCAGAGGAAGTCATGTTTCTCGGGAGAGGGGATTTTAGGGGCCATTGCAAAGGTTAGGGAAAGGCAGCGGGGCTGTCTTGGGGATAAGTGGTGATGAGGGAGACCACAGCACAGGGTCTAGCGTGCTAGAATACTCAAAGGCAAGGATGGATGGCATTTGCAAATGACAAGGACCTTGAGAGGGGACCGTGGTAAGTTAAGGTGTTGGAATTGGAGACTCTCACTCCTGCACTCGTTTGACTACCTGCTGAGACCCAAGTATCACACCCAGCACTGAAGATGAAAAGGTGAGAAAGGTGTGGTGTCCACACTTAGTGTAGTTTACGGTCATTTTGGTGAAACAGAAGTGTGTGGTCATCACAGCACAGAGCATGATAAGGGTTATAATTGGGGGCTGAGGAGGGTGCTCAGGAGAGCACAGTAGGGGGAGCCTCACCCAGTGGAGCTGTGGGGTCTCAGTGGAGATGCGGCATTACAGCTGTACTCAACAGGCTGAGCTAGGTGTGGGCAGGAGGGACAATAAAGTTTTCCAGAGAGACAAACACTACAGTGTATGGAAGAGCATGAAAGGTCCTGGGAGGCAGAAGGAGTTCAGAATCAGGGAAGCGCCTAGAATCTGGAGGAGAGCAGGAAAACGATGCAGTGGGGAGGCATGAGGCCCAGAGCATGGCTGGGGCTTGGTGGAGTGTGCCAAGGGAGGGAACAGGACCAACATTTGCTACATGCATACAGTATGGCGTGTATGAACACCTGAACTCAGGTGTTCATATTGTTTCAGTCCAGTTGTGATCTTTCCACTACCATCCTTTTATTACTTAACATTATAAAGGGGATTTCCCACCTAATTGCAAATTCTTTATCAACATCATTTTTAAGTGATATCTAATATTCCATCATATGAATGCACAATGATTTATTTAATTGTCCCCCTAGTACTGTGCATTTGAGTTGTTTCCAGTTTTATGTAAATATAAACAAGAATGTGATAAACATACTTGTGTATAAACTTTTCACCCTGTTTTGGATTATACCTTTAGCTTTAGCTCCCATCATTGGAATGACTGCGTCAAAGGCCACGAGCATTTTAAGTCTCTTGGTCGCTGTCAAACGTAAATGGCTTTCCAAAAAGTTCTTCCAGCGTGTTTCAACTGCCAGCATTTCACCATGTGGTCTCCCAAAAGTGAAAATTATAATTTAAAATTTGATATCACTCAATCCTCATGATACAGTCATGCAGTGAGTATTCTTGTGCACTGAGTATTATCCCCAATTTACAGATAAGGAAAATGAAGGTGGTAGACTATTTCACTAGCCCCAAATCACACAGAAAGGCACAGAGCAGAACCAAGGCCTGGTTTGGCTTGCTTGAGAGCCACATCACTGTCTCTCTGGGCAGGTGATGGACCCCACTGGAGGATTTTATATCTGGAGAATGATGTGACGTACAGGGTCCCTGTATTAGTCCATTTTGCATTGCTGTAAAGGGATACCTGAGACTGGGTAATTTATGAAGAAAAGAGGTTTATTTGGCTCACGGGTCTGCAGGTTGTACAGCAAGCATCACGCCAGTATCTGCTCCTGGAGAGGGCTTCAGGGAGCTTCCAGTCAAGGTGGCAGGTGACGGGGGAACAGGTATGTCACATGGCAAGAGAAGAAGCAAGAGTGGGAGGAGGTGCCAGGCTCCCCCAAACAACCAGCTCTCTAGTGAGCTAATAAAGAACAACCAGCTCTCTAGTGAGCTAATAAAGCAAGAACTCACTCATTATCACAGGGAGGGCACCAAGCCCTTCATGAGGGATCCGCCGCCATGATCCAAACATCCCCCACCAGGCCCCACCTCCCACACTGGGGATCAAATTTCAACATGAGGTTTGGAGGGGCCAGAGGTCCACACCTATCAGTCCCCTTGGCCTGCTCTCCTTAGTGCTGGCTTATCCATTGGTGATGAGTGTGAAGATTAAGTACCAGCTGACACCAGAGGACTCCTTCTTAGCACAGTGCTGTCCTTTAGAGCATTTATGAACTGAACACTGGTATTACGAAGAAAAGGGAAAAAAAGAAAAGAAAATGCAATGTCATTATTAATTGTTATTAATAATTACTAATGTATTAAGCAACACACAGGAGTTCATACAAATTAGTGAACAACTATGACCCACTCCACACCTTCTAAACAGTGTTGTGTAGTTCATAATTGTAGAAGGGGTCGTTGCACTAGTAATAAAGTTGAATTGTCCTTAGCTCAGCTGTATCTCTAAATCCTCCTATATCTCTTCCGTGTTTCAGGCCTGAAGGTCAGAGGTAATGCACTTCCACGGGCCAGGGTCACCTCAAGCTTTAACTGAGGCTGTAGCCAGACTAGCCACATGGATTTGATTTGCTTTCTTGAAAGACCCAAAGAGGCCAGTAATCTCATTTGGTCACACATAAAGGGAGAGAGGATAAGAAAACGAGCAATCAGAACTACCATTTATTGAGTGCTTACTAAGTGCCAGACTCTTAGAGCATGTGAACTCACTCAGGCACGTTTGGGGCCCAGTTAGCAAACCAAATTAAATGCAGGCTCCCTGGCATAGAATCCAAGACTGTCATCGACAATAAAGAGGTGAAAACTGTTTGCAAAGAGATTTAAATAATGTTTCAAAGCACATCCAGTCATGCACATTTTTCCCCTAACTTAAAGAAGAACCCACTGTTATTAATAAGGGGAAAGCATCAGATTGGCAAGTAATTTATAATGACGACCACTCGATGGCTCAGAGGAAATATATGTTGCAGAGAGGCAGAGAACCATGGTGGTATCTTGCCCAGTGGGATGTGTCACCCCACTACAGGCCCCTTCTTTACAGAGGGTGCCTTCTGCCCTCTCCCATCTCTCTCCTTGGTTTTATATTCATTGTTCCTTTCAATACAAGAGGACGTCAGACATTTCATAAGCGAGTGTGAACCACAGAGACCCACGATCATCCAAGAACAGTGGTTCTTAGGAAGGCACTGGAGCATATACTCAAAGCAATGAGAATTTTTTTTCACAACAGAATTCCTGTGGCAACAGGGCTGAAATTAGCAAAGGGACTGCCCTTTGAGAAACGGTCTCTCCTGCAACAGGGGGAATAATTATGGGGGCAGGTTCCACTTAGTTGTGATAGGGATACAGGGCATTACTCTTTCCAATAATTTACTAACATTCCTGCTCAAGTGTAAATGCTAGTGACTTGTATAAGTATATACATGGTTACTGCAATACACTCATGCATTTACTGGACTCTCCTTCCCCTTGTTGTATAAGATGCCAGTCTGTATAGCTCTTTGCTTACATAAGGAAAGAAAATGTTCTGGTGGTCACTCCCCAAATATAAATCAGAGGGGAGCAGAAAGCAGAAGGGGCAGTTATGTCGTGGGCATGGCAGAATCTAAAAGGTGCCCCTAGATGAGTTGACATGTATGTAGAAGACATCCAAACGTATGCATATGTGTGCATGTATAGGTGTGTAGATATGTCCGTGTGTGTATATAGAGAGAAAGAGAGAGAAAGACTGGAGTTTGGAGAAGATTATATGAATAAACAATGTGCTAGACTAGATTCTTAGCATACGACTATCTGCAAAGGCCTTGGCAATTTTAAAAGTGCTTTTAGATACCTTGACAGAAAAAGCACTGGACTTACGGCCAGTGTGCCTGGCCTGTGCCTTAGTTATTACACCACTTTACCAGTTGTGCAATCAGGAAATGTGATACAAACATCAGAGGTGTCAGAGCTCCAGGGGCTAGACTGCACTTCCTTTCTGTATCCTTTCAGTTTCCTAGTATTGCTGCATTGATCTCCTGCATCGGGCATTTGCAAGGTTCTTAGGTTTTCACTGGACATGAAAGTACTAACCTTTCCTTCTAGAAATAGGTTAAGGATGGGATCAGCTAGCCTTTTCCATTCTGCTGCTGCCTATTTCCCCCGCCAACCCTTCCCCTGGCAACCTCTATGCCCACTCGCAGTGAAAACCCCACAGTTCTCTGTTTTCAGTGAACATCCCATGAACACCTGCTTTGTGCTAAGCACTGGGGACCCTCCAGAAGCTCCCAGTCTAGACATAGGAGACGCAGATCAGTAACAACTGACCATGGTGTAATATGACAGGCGAGCGATCAATGTTACGTGTGGAGGAGAAAAGAGGATCAACCCTGCCCGGAGAGCTCAGGGACGGTTCCAGAGAAAATGACATTTTGCTTGGAATTTACAGGATACTTTTTGTTTTCCAAGCCAAAGAGGACAATTAAGGCAGTGTTTAAGCACAGGTGAAGGCCCTGAGTCAGGTATGGGCATGGTAAGATTCAGGAACAGGAAATAGTCTGAAATGCTTGGATCCCAGGGGGTGCTGGGTGAGGATGTAAACTGGGGATGGGGTGGGGAATGGCTATAAATTAGGCTGGAAAATTAGGCAGGGATCAGGTCTTGGAGGTTTGAGCTGAGCAGAAGTTGAATGAGTGCTTTTTGCCAAGAACTGCTGCACTGAAAGCAGTAAGTATTGTGCACCACCTGCAGCTAAGGCCTGTGGGGTCCCAGGAATACTGGGTCGTTTGAAAGTTATCCCCTCTTATCCAGTTCTCTCGAAATGGACAATCCTCAAAGACGTGGGAAACACTAGTTGTGTGGTCAGGGAGGGGCCAGGAGGCCTAGGAGACCTTTGGGAAGGGGTCATGAACAACCACTATCTTTGTGCTTTTGCCAGTGTAATGACTAAAGGGCAATTAAAGCCTTTTGCAAAAGAGGTAATGAGGCTTTCTAAAGTCAAATGAACTTATAATTTCTACTTATCACCTCCTAGTGGGATTGATGCCAGACTTCTGCAAACCTCTGGTGTAAGATGGTGCCTGGAAGGATTTCTGAAAATAGATAATTCATAGAGAAAGTGGTTCTAGGGGATGGAGGATCTGGAATTCAAAGGGCAGGCCACAGAAAGCCATACTGGTGTCCCAGACTTTGTGAGGTTGCTGGGATTCTTTGTGTGTGAACCTAACACTGTCGGGCTGTTTTCTGGACCAACACCCATGAAAGGGGGTGGGTCCCATGGCTGCAGCTGTTGACAGAGAAGAGAGGGACGTGCAGCGGCTTAAACTTCTGACACATTGCCATGGGATTGGAATGGGGGGCCATTCAACTTCCGCTCGTGTCTGCTATGCCTTCTGAATTTGACAGTTGAAAGGGTCTCACTCAGAAAGAGGCCCCAGCTGTGAAATTACTTCCCAACAGAGAGTCAATGCACTGATAGTGTTCAAAGGCCCAATCCAGGGTACTCCAGAGAACTTGGAGCAAGGTGGACGAGTGTTGTTTTCATGAAGTTTTTGAGGGTTGATAAATGTAGCTGAAGACAGAATGCTATTGCCATCAGTAGGAAGGAGTTAACAAACTCATAAATTGTGCTTTCAGTAATAATTATATATTGAGGCTTATTGTTTAACAAAGGCATACAAAAAAATAAATAAAGGCCTTTGTCGTATGGTCATGTGTATAACCAGGTAAAGAATTTGTGGAATCTGCTTCCTTAATTAAAAAGCATTGTGAAATTCACCTTGACTTATGGAAGAGCAAGACCATTTTCATTTGCTAATGGCCACAGTCACGAGCATAACGTTTGCATAAGCACAACTGGTGAAGAGCAGCCTTTCCCAAAGCATGTTTCAGGCCTCAAGCCCTAGGAGAATCCTGCACAGGATGAGTTTTATGTCCAAATAAATTCAAGAAATGCTATGTATGATATGCCCCTCTTGGAGATTCACCAGGCATAATAAAGACTCCAGGATATCTCCCACTAAGGAAATTTGGTTAACTTTGTACAATTTAGCATTTCCCAACTTGTTGTCCCTGCATCCATTATTTGTTTTTCAATTTTCATCGTTTTAAGTCCTGAAGATTCAGAACAACTTTAGGAAACTCTGATTTGCAGAATGAAGACATAAATAGAGGGATTTACTGATTTATGAATTTTTTTTTTTTTTTTTTTTTTACTTTTGACAGTGTTGACTCAGTTAATCTTCTTTAGCCAGAAGATATACACGGAGCCACATATATAAAATGAGTCACAATCTCTCTATCCAAATCTCTCCTCATCTATTTTCACAGCTCCCCATGTCCACCCAAGCAAAACTGGCCTGATCAAATCCTCACTTTATCTTCTACAACCTGTTTATGAACCCTTTTGTGCCCTGAAGGATTTCTTCTGTCTACATACAGGATTATATCCCATCTAAACCATAAGTTCCATGCAGAATTTATGTACTCAAATAAACTAGTCCTGATTAGATAGAAAGTAGTGTCATGTTTAGCCAAATTCTCAGCTGACCAATATGCCTCCTTTTATGAGGGGGCATAAGAAT
This sequence comes from Eulemur rufifrons, assembly GCF_041146395.1. Classification (NCBI taxonomy): domain Eukaryota; kingdom Metazoa; phylum Chordata; class Mammalia; order Primates; family Lemuridae; genus Eulemur; species Eulemur rufifrons. The sequence continues at coordinate 24,770,887 of NC_090984.1, read as the reverse complement.
AACTTATCTGAGCTTTATATGTTGGTAACTGATATCTGCTTATGGACTGAATAGAGGTTTGCTGCATGTAGTCTATACCATAAACTCACTAAATCAATAGACTCTTTTCTCTGTCCTCCCCAGAATACAGGGAATATTTATTAATGCAACTCTTAAGCATGGAAGCCACCCCCAGACACCAAAGTTCTGTGGTTGAGGCAGGACATCATAGTAGTAGAATAGAAATGCTTGTTCCCTAAAGCACCCTATTCTTATCTTTCCCCAAAACCCAGCAACCCTATTTTGGCCAAATATTTTTCTGTCTGCTCCAGATAAAATACTTCTGTTTGGGAAGAATTCGACCCACTTCTTGCATTTCCTCACCACCATTTACCTTATTCTGCTACCCATTCCAGTCCAGTTCAGCTACCATCACTCCTAAGGACACTAGACACTGCCTAATTGCCAAATCCAGTTGCCATTTTCACAGCTTTGTTTTTTCTACATTCTCAGAGCCTTCTTGAGAATTCTCTCCTGAGAGGATGTTCAGTTCTCCTGGTTCTCACACCTGCTACTAGAGTTAGACCATCCAGGCTCCATCTTCCACATAGAATGTTTCCATTCACTTAATTCATCTATCCCCAACGACCTAGTGGATGTTGTCCCACCTCCAATTCTTTTTGGATGTTGTGGGGGGTAAACAGACAAGCAAACTGAACTTGTTGCCTCCTCCAAACGTTTCTGTTTCTCTCCATTGGAGTCACAATTTCACAGGTCACTTGAAATTAAAACATCAGGATTACCTTTGACTCCCCTCTCTCCCTGACCTCCTGCAATATTTGCGACTGTGTTATAAATTAGGAAGCACAAGAACAGATCTGTAAAGTATATTTATTTCTTCTATGTCCTGCACAAATGAATGAAATTTATTTAGCTCACTTTGTTTTATATTGTGACATTTTCCCAGTCTCTAACCCCTTAAACATTACTTCAAAATGCTCCCTGGCTTAGTTGATATCTTACTCATCATCTAAAAGATGTATCTGTTTTATTGGGAGCGCCCATTTTTCTACAATTCTGGTCTCCATCTTTTGGCTAATGGTCATGCCTGTTAACGATTTTGTAAGCCTAGACCAAACATTTTAACTCCCTGCCTGACCTTGGGCTCAACCCTGTATTGGAGTTTTAAGAAAGAGAGAAGAGTAAAATTTTGTTCCCGCCTTATAAAACATCATCTCAAAGAAAAGCCCTAAATGTGAAATTTTTATATAATAATATTTAATTAAATCCAGAAATTCTTAGTTGGAACACCTACTTCAAGTATAGGAAGAGAAAGAATAAGAGGTCAGTGTTGGTTAGAGTCATTGTAGAAGATTCCAAAGAAAAGATGCAATTTTGAGTGGAGATGAAGAATATGTAGTTTTGAGCAGCAACTAGAGACAAGCAAACTAGGGGGCTGTTTCTTCGTCATTTTGAAGGAGTAAAGCAGTGAGCCAGACCTGTAGGGAGAGAAGTCTCCACCAGAGTGTAGGTGAACACCCCAGAGGCTTGAGTTTACTGAGGCCGACTCCTAGGTGCATACTGTGTTGGGCGCTTTTCCCTCCATAAGTTCTCGGAACCAGAAGAAGCCTGTGCATGAGGTGTCCCCGTAGAATAAGATGCCACTCCCCCCTACCAAACTACTGCCCCATTTTCAAAAATAGGAACTAAAAAAGGGTTGGCATTCAGAATAGTTCTCAGATGACACCACCTTCTGTGTAAATTAACTTGTGCAGATTTGGTTTTGCAAAGGAAAACAATTGGCCGATTTTTTATAGCTCTCCACTTCTGCCCTCAGGCTTGTTCACTCTTCCCTTTTAAATGGAAATGGAAAAAATGGAAATGAGATTTCTGTGATGCATGGAATCTCTATTTTTGGAAAAGATAAATGGGCCTGGTCAGAGACCCCAAAGGAAAATACAACTCACAAGGGATAGAAGATTAAAAATGAAATGTAGGTAGGTTGATAAGCAGATTAATAACATAAGACAACCAAGCAAAACCCCTAAATTCGGTTCACTTTACCATGATGAGGAACATCGTTGAAAGAAAATGAGAATGAGGGAAGGGAGGGAAACTTTCAAAGAAACCCACGAGGCTACAGGATGTTCACAGTGGGCAGAAGGGGCTCCTGTACCCAGGATGAACACAGTGGTCAAACTTAGGAAAACAGAGTCAGGAAGGCCAGGGCCTTGCCGAGAATCAACTGGGACTCTTGAAAAAAGGGCTTCTTAGGTAATTTGGATGGCCTGTTAGCCCACAGGTAAGCAAGGCCACAGAACAAACTGTCAGGGTCATGTGTGCATTTGAAGGGTGAGAATCCTGGGTTTAGATCCAGCTGCCCCATTTCCTGATAATGTGCCCCTGGAAAGGTTCCTGAGATTTGTTCTTTACAGAGTGAAAGTTCAAAAAATGGAAACCACTTTTCTTCTCCCTCTTCGTTATCATCTTCATCATCCTTTAGAGCAAGTAGGTACAGAGTAGAGGGTCAGGCTTATTCCTTAGGGCCCCGAGGTTAACAGTGTCAAAGAGAAACAAAAGCTGTTTCTACTTGCATTCTGTCTTTTCCTGGGTGGAAATTACTCTTCCCATGAGGAAGGGTGTAAACAAAGCTGCACCTGCAGCCCTGGGTAGGTAGCCAATGGAGCATCCGGACATTTGAGATGAGTTTGCGCTTCCCACCAATGCTCACTGTGTGCATGCTGGCCCCGGAACACCAGGGAAAGGTGCCCCTGCAGTGTGGATAAACATGTGTCCCCATAAGCAACTGGTGCCTGAGCTGCAGTAACCTTCTGTTACACCCACGTGACTCTCCCCACTGGACAGAGGCTCCTTGAGGGCAGACACTATGTCTCACTCACTGTCCCTCTCCCCGCTCCCAGCACAGCATCTGGCCCAGAATAGACACACAATGCAAAGGTGCCAATTGAATAAAAAACTGGAAGACTAGACATGGACAAATGTTCCCATTTTCAAAAAAGAAGATGGGTACACTTCGGGAACTGCAGGTATCTAAGCCTGATGGTAGTTCCTTTAAAAAAAAAAAAAATCTAGGACAGACTTAAATTGCTAGTTTTAAAACTCTACAGTTTGTCTAGAAATGGTCAAGAAATTTGAGCTGAGCTTTGATAAAAACCGCTAACGCAATGAAAAAGTTTAAAAAGCAACTCTAATTATAGAATGCATTAATTATAGAAATGTAGGGTCCTGAGAAATCATTGTCCTCTTGTGCTTTGCTGGTCAGATCACAGTTGTGCTCCATTCGGAGCAGCTTGTTTTAGGAAGGGCACTGACAAGCCAGAATATAACATACCGTAGGGAGGGTGACCAGGACCAGGCCCCTATCAAAAGAGGACAGTTGGGTGAAGGATGGCCTGGTTTAAGAACAGATGGAGGTAGGCAAGAGGACATAGCAGTGCCATCTTGGAAGCTTTGGAGGATAGGGATAGACCTGTTCTTTTGTGCTACTCACAATGGCAGGACTGGAGCCCATGGGTGGAAGGAGCAGGGGCCTGAATTCAATCCACTGTAAGGAAGAATTTCCTAGAAAATAGAATTGTCTCCAGAGGCAAAGAGCTCCCTTCACTGGAAATGTTCTAGCAATGGCTGGATACCCTGCTCAGGGAAGCTGTAGGTGGGATTCCTGCATTGGGCAAGCGGTTTGGACTGAGTAGTCTTCAACTCCAAGCATCTGTGACCATCCCACTTTGTTCATCACGAATAGGATTAACTCTCTACAAAGAATCTTTCCAGATTAGGGCCACTGTGTGGCAAAGCCCCTTAGAGGCTCTATTCACATTGTTTTCTAGGTCAACTGCTCAGAGTAACCCATATCTGTTAAGAGGGACTCATAATGGTTTAGCCATTAATTTAAAGTGACTTCCAACCTGTCACTAGGGAGTTGCCAATCTATAATTACTTATAATTATTATAATATAATTTGTAAAATTAGAGAATTGATTCACATTGTATCATGTCAAATCATGGCAAATGTCGGCAGAATTTTATGGTAATACATCAGCTAACATGAACTCCCATCTGAGATTTCCAATTCCTCAAATTCCCTATCTCAAATGCCTCTCCTCCAGCTGATGTTAGAACATTGAATAGTAATCTTCTACTTTTTCCATAAAATCAGATACGAGCCAGAAATGAATTAATGGAAGCATATGAAATGAAACTTTACTCATTTTTAAAAATTACTTCAGTTTACAAATTTTTACCATTATTTAGATTTAACTTCTGCTTTTGTCAGTGATTTCCCATTGCCTGCCCCTTTTCCTTCTTCTTTCTTTCATTTCCTCTCATCTCCTTTTCCTCTAAGAATTTAAATTTTAAACTTTCCCAGGACTCAATTAACATCACTTAAACATTTTTTTTTTTCTTTTTTTGTGAGACCATTGAAGTCTTAGAGCTGCTGCCTTTTAATACTCAGCCGAACCCTGGAAACCAAATCTGTAGCCAAACATTTGGCTTTTGTTTAGAGGCAGAAGTCAAAAGGGGGAATTGATACGCAGGTGTGGTGCAAAGCCGGTCTTAAAAATACAGATGTTATTACCTCTGGGCCCTAGGGATCTGGACCAAAACGCAGCGAGCCACCCCCAGAGGTGAAACAATGGTCATAAAATGGGTTCTCCATCCGCGAGTTTTGCTGAGCTGTCTCTGCAACCTTTGGCGACTATTTAATAACACTAACAGCTCTTTGAGCTAAATTGCTAACATTTGGGGAGCAAGGTTATGTAAAACAAAATTGAATTATGAAAACAATTTTCCAGTTAGCTCTGGCGTTTCTTTATTTCTGTTTATCTTTTTCCTCAAAGGAGCCATTTACCAGTTCTTGCCCGACTGGCACGAGCCGGTGTCCAAGAAACCCCAAACAATCAGCGCACACCTCTGAACAACAAGGGTCCTTATTTTCCCTCTCTGGTCCTAGCCCAACGTTAGAAACACGTTCAGTCCCGGAAAGATCTAAAACCAAGAAGTACCTCAAAGTGGTCTTTTGAAGAAAATTATGATGCTCATTTAGCCCCTGTTAAGTTTTCATAAAACTTCTCTCCTAACCTGGCACTATTGGAGGTAGTCCAATGTGGATGTAGAAACAGTGTGAATTGACAAGTGAAACTCAAAGACAGAGGCACTTTCCAATAAAATTGAAAATACTCACACCATAAAAGTAAGCAATCCCGCTTCTAGGTACGTACTTCAGGGCAACTCTCCCACATGTGCACACTTTCACAGCAGTTAAAATGAATAAACTAGATGCACATGTGTCGACACGGATCCATCCCAGAAACAGAGCGAAGAAAGCAAGCTACTAAAGCTGCGTTACCATCATGCAAATTTTTAAAGAAAACTCAAAACAGACAGTGTAGGAGCACGGTCACACCCCTGCATCACAGGCTGCCTTGGGGAGGGGCTGGGAACAGGGACGGGTACAAAAGTTTCAGCAACATTATCGATAATGTTGTGTTTCCTTAAAAAAAGAAAATATAAGCAAATGTAAGCAAAATTTTACTTGGATATTATTTTCTATGCTTTTTTATACATCTTTACGTATTGTTCAACTATAACAAGCCAAACCAGGATTTAAACATTAAGGGTGGAAGCGCTGTCAAGCACCCAGGAGGTTTCTCTGCAAACCCAGCAGAGCAGGGAGAGTCGGCATCTGTGAAAACAAGCCCAGGCCCCAGTTTTCAGAGAGGACAGAGGCACCAGGAGAGTTAGGTTGGAACCAATTCATTCTTTTCTCTTTCAGCAGCCTGCTCCTAAGATTCCATAAATGCTTGTTGTTGAATGACTTATGTTCTGGTCACATTCTGCTCGCCTGGCACAAATGTTTGGCATTTATGCCTGGCATAAATTGAAATTTCCATTGCTCCTATCTATTCTGTGGCTCAAGTTTTCTCTTCTCTCCATACATTATCTTCAAATGTGTAGCCCCAAACAGAACACACAAGCAAATAGCACAGCCCACTCTGTTTCGGGTAGGTGGAAATAAACACATACACGGGGAGGGAAGCCTGTTTGACAGTAACGGTTCATTTTTCCAACTAACTCAATGAATGCATGATGGGAAATCCTCAGCTAGTATCATTCCACATCATCTCTATCAAGAGTGACCAGTCTAGAAGACTAGAGTTACATATAGCTTTTTAGAAATTCCCGTGTAGTCCTAGAATTCAATCAGAAGAAAAACGTACGATGCCTGCAAGTTATATTGATGCTGAGGTTTAAAGGCCTTTGAGAGTCCTGCAAGGGAGACATAGAGGAAACAACCCAGTGTTTGGGGTCAAATAAACCGGGCTTCAGATCCCAGCTTTTCTACCTTGAGTCCTTGGAAAACTTTCTTAATTTTTTTTTTTTTTTTTTTTTTTTTTTTTTTTTTGAGACAGAGTCCCGCTGCTAGAGTTCCGTGGCGTCCTCCTAACTCACAGCAACCTCAAACTCCTGGGCTCAAGCAATCCTTCTGCCTCAGCCTCCCGAGTAGCTGGGACTATAGGCATGCGCCACCATGCCCAGCTAATTTTTTTCTATATATTTTTAGTTGTCCAGCTAATTTCTTTCTATTTTTAGTAGAGACGGGGTCTCGCTCTTGCTCAGACTGGTTTCGAATTCCTGAGCTCAAACGATCCGCCTGCCTCGGCCTCCCAAGTGCAAGGAATACGGGCATGAGCCACCACGCCCAACCTCCTAATATCTTTGATACTCTGTTTTCTCATCCGCAAAACGGGGTGGTTAAGAATTAAGTGAAATGAATAATGTAAAATGCTTAATATAATGTCTAACATATTGTCGGTATTTGATAGCATAGTTATAGTTTCTTTTTCTTTGTCTCTAACACAAAACACAGGTAGAGACATGTGGATTCTATGCATATCTACAAAGACCCACAATTTGCGTATAATGCATTAACATAGAAAAATATTGGTCTGGCTTTTGTCAGATTGGTATACCAAGATTCTGCCTGGAGAGTGTAACCATCCAAAATGAAGGTTGTCTTCTTGCCTGATGATTTGCCCTCTTAGGAGAGCACCAAGAGTAGCTCATTGTTCTAGCTGAATAACTCAGCTGAAGCAACCCTTATAATTGTGGTAACAAATAACACAGATCTATGAATTCTGTATATAACATTGTATAAGGCTTGAGAAATGAAGCCTCAGGGCAGATAGATTCAAGCTGCATGTGTCTGGCACCGTCCTTCCAGACTCACCCAGCCCTCCAGCCTGACTCACTGCCCCAGTGACCACTGTTAATGGTGGGGACACGTCTTTGCCCTCAGGTGGGGTGGAGGGTTAAAAAGGTTAACAATCAGTGAGGTCAACCTCTGGCTGGGAGTCCAGCCTGTTTTCCAGTCTCCTTATTGGCTACTCCCTACTGTGGAATCTTGGGCTCTAAATTTCTTGATCTTTAACATACGGACGTAGGATGTTGGATGAGATGATTTCCAGGGTCCTTTGCTCCATATTCTGTGTGTTCATGATTTCTTGTTCTTTGCATGCATAATTAAACAGTAAAACCACTGTGCGTTATCAGTTCTAAAATGCACAGTTTTTCACATTTTAACATCTAAGAAGTCAGGATATAACTTATAATTAATGGTAATTTTGATTGCTATGAAATATAGCATATAATTAAATGCATGAGAGGTACAAGTAGCAAAGTACTACTTAATCAAGAGTTTCAACAGAAATAATCGAAACTTGCTGTCAAAGTATTGACTGAAAACAAGAATATACCATCCTTGTAACTTTAGTGGAGATCATTAACATAGAAAAGAACCAAAGAGCTGCTAGGACAATTTTCCCAGAACAGGGATTGGTTTGGGTGTCCCTAAAAGTCCCTTTTAGCCCTGAGATGTTATAATGCTCTAATTTTATTTTAGTTATTTGGTTAGTTGTTTTGTGCACTCATTCAGTAATAGAGCATTTTGGAAAAAAAGAAAAGAAGGTAGGCCGGGCGCGGTGGCTCACGCCTGTAATCCTAGCACTCTGGGAGGCCGAGGCGGGTGGATCGCTCGAGGTCAGGAGTTCGAGACCAGCCTGAGCAAGAGTGAGACCCCGTCTCTACTAAAAATAGAAAGAAATTATATGGACAACTAAAATATATATATATATACAAAAAATTAGCCGGGCATGGTGGCGCATGCCTGTAGTCCCAGCTACTCGGGAGGCTGAGGCAGTAGGATCGCTTAAGTCCAGGAGTTTGAGGTTGCTGTGAGCTAGGCTGACGCCACGGCACTCACTCTAGCCCGGGCAACAAAGCGAGACTCTGTCTCAAAAAAAAAAAAAAAAAAAAAAAAAAAGAAAAGAAGGTAGTTTATGGGAAGGACATAGCAATATTTTACCTATTAAATAATTATGTGTAAATTTCCATTGGAGTGTTAAGTGATTGATATTCTGATGAGCTACGTGTTACTATAGCTATCATACAGTGATTATTTTCAAATGGATATATTTGGACACTAAAATATAGTGAAAATAATTTCATATTTGTTAATGGCTGAAAAGGTCCTTTAGTTTTTTATAGAAGTTCAAGAGTCACTTGCTATGAACACAGTGCCCTGTAACAGAAAATATTTATTTGTGCTCTAGATAAATGGAACTTCCATATTAATTCTCACTTAGTAATAGAGGAGATATTACTGTATTATAACTGCTAATTATTTTTGTTGTTGAGCTTATGTGCAGAAAAAGAAGCCATTAATTACTTATAGATAACTTGTTGCTTGACATAATCAAGCCTTCCCTTCTTAGTAATCATGACATTATCTGAGGTCAGTCTCACTTGACCATTAGCATGGCTGAGAACCGAAGTGATTTTGAACCTAACTGTCTCAGGAATAAGGCCCAGAGGTGTAGTGCAGTTGATCTTGGAGGAGCTGCTCAGAAAGCAACCCCCAGTGCCAAAACCTGGGACCAGTTATCCAAAGGGCTGTACTTGAGAGCTGGGTTTGATTTCTAGGTTTCCCTAATTGACAATAGAAATCTCGCTTTATCACATGTGCCATGAATTTGTAAGTCTGAAGGAATTAATCAAAATGTTGTTTCTATAAACATTTTTACTGATTCATCATTTCTGAAATCATGCGATTTATGAGTTGGTCCTATTTTGGGTAATAGCAATTATTTAAGAAAGCTGCTAGCTAGTTTCTGTCAAGCTTAATTAAACCTTTTCTACTGGGAGATTTTTTTGTAAAGAATTTGTGAACTGTCGACTATTGATACCAGGTCCCGAATATTACTCATAAACTGGAATCTCTACCAGTAAAAATAACTCAGAGGCATCAATCCCCCAAATCTGGGAGCCAGTTGACTCCTCTTAGACAAATTCCATATGTCTCCTTACCGCATTGCAGCTCAGCACTTGGTCTTGTATATTATTGATGAGTGAGTGGGATTCACTTTTTTTTTCCTAACATGTTCTAAATCTTTTTTTTTCTGAGGTGTCCAATCTATTTTTTGCTACCATCTTTTTGTAAATTTTAATGATGTAAACAAGCACCTAATTGGGGAAGCTCAGAATAGCAACCTTTGTAGGAAGTCCTGATGAAGAGCTTATCAAGGGAGATTTTTAACTCAATTATGGAATCTGAGGAAAATCTAGAAGCTTGGGGATCAAAACCATACAGTATTGGAAATGCAGGAGAAGGTTAGGATCATGAAGGCTCAGGAGAGGGGTACCCACGGACTTAGATTGAGGGAGGTCTGATCGATGGGGTCCACTTGGAGCTGGGCAGCATTTGGATTGACATAGAAAATAAAGGAACCAAGCCCGACTGAGCACTGGTTAAGGACAGCGAAGAGGAGTCTGCAGTGGATGAAGGTTGGATGGCTATAGCCAGGTTTATAACGGTCTTGGTAATCAGGAATGCCTGAAGAATTGTGAGTGGAGGAGTGATGTAATAAAAGCCATGTTTTAAGAAAATTAATTTGGTAGCATTGCATAGATTGGAGAGGCGTATTGGAGAGACAGTTGGGAAATAGGAAGACTTGCTTATTCTGCTCTAATAAGCAAGGAGGAAGGTGATGATTGAGTAAGGTAATAACTAAGGTCACCAGAACGGCACGAGTGTTATACCATTAACAACAACAATAGCTACTGTTTATTGAATGCTTAAGTGCGAGGCATTGTACTAAGTGCTTTACATAGATTTTACATAGAGTATATGTAAACAACCTTATGAGAGAAGTACTATTTTTAATCCCATTTTGCAGAGGATAAAACGGAGATTTAGCAAAGTAAAATGATTGCCCCTAAGCAACTGGTAGAGCTAGGATCTCTACCTAAGCCATCTGATACCTGAGCCCATGCTAGAAAAGAGGAACATTAGAAATATTTGAAAGATAGAAATGAGAACTAGCCAATGTTTATTTCTCTTAGTACTGTACTTGTTATTGTGGCATCTTAAAGTAGTTTAAGACTTTGTATTTGATCATAAGAGTTTAAAATCTAATCAGAGAATTAAGTCCTACAACAGTGAAATAATTCATGAACCAGACAGATGTCATGGCTTGGGTTCCATAGGAAACAGACTTTGAAATTTGTATGTGTTTATTGTGGAAGGTGCCTGGGAACAACACCCACAAGGGGCGAGGGCTGCATGAACAGGCAGGTGCTACAGAGACCTTAACTGGTCCTACAAAGCATTCTGGAACCAAAGTGACCTTTCAGAGTAGTCCCAGTAGAGGCAGGGAGCAGGGCCTTTATACTCCTCCACCAGCCTTCAGTGAATACTGGCTGCTCTCAGGTAGGGGAGGATCATCTTTGAACCAAGCATCTTCCTTCCCCGGATGATACATCCTGGGGATGGATTCAGCCGTGAGTCTCCAGCTGAATCCAGCTTTTACCTCCTGTAAGAGGATTTTATACATTTTTCTATGAAGATCTTATATAGTGTTTGTAAGCTTAATTACTAAGTAATTCATAGTGTTTTATGCTATCATGAAGAGTATGTTATTTTATATTCTCTTTGTAGTTGGTTATTGTTGATTATAGAGAAGAACAATTGACCTTGATATAATATCTTATCTCTTGGAACCTCTTGGTACTCTCTAATTCTTAGTTTTGGACTTTATTGGGTTTTCTATGTAGATAAATATTATCTGCAAACCATGGCGATCTTGTCTCATCTTTTCCAGTCCTTATATTTCTTATTTCCCTCTGTGTGTAATAGCACTGGCCAGGATTTCTATATGTTGTTGGACAATGTGGTGATTGTGGGCATCTTTGTCTTCTCCAGACCCCAGAGGAAATGTGTATCAAATTTTCTCCTTTGAAAACATGGATTTAGGTAGATAAGCATTTCCAGATTCAGGAAGCACTCTTCTAAGTTTTTCTACAAATTTTATCGTATATATGAATTGGACTTAAATACTTTATTTAAATTACATCTTTTGAGATTCCTGTATGATTTTTCTAATATAGTACCAATGAGGGAGTGAATTACATTTATAGATTTTATCAGGTTTTGTACCATCCTTACATTCTGGGATAAAATTCACTTGAGGAAGAGGGGCGAAATGGCGGACTGGAAGCAGCCCACGTATGCCACTGTCAAGGAGAGGATTGAATTTGCAGGTGGGTGCCCACCTACAGATGGGCCTTCCTGGAAAGAGCATTGTGAATGACTGGAGAAGCAACAGGAACATTCATAGTGAAGGAGAAGGTGACAAGGCACTGTTTCTCCTCCTGTACCCCCCAGGTGGACACCTTCCTTTGCTTCCATGGACAACTAAATAAAATGGGTGCAAAACCCCAACACAAGAGAAACAGAAAACTTACAGAGACCAATATTCACTAATTAACTAAATCAGTATGATAATAAAGAATTTCCCTGTACTCACCTCCCTCCCCCCAAATACCAGACCTAGATAGTTTTATGGCTAAGTTCTACCAACCATCCAAGGAACAGATAATCCCCACTTTACAAGCTGTTTCTGAGTATAGAAAAAGAAGGAAGGCTGCTCATCTCATTTAATGACACTAGTATATCCTTGATTTCAAAGCCGGATACTGTTCTGTTCATCATGTTGGATACCTTGTTGTTTTGTTTTCCCTCTTGTGCTATTGTTTCATAAAAGCTGTGAGCTTTAACTTTTGGGTGTTTTTTACACTGATGGGTGTCTATTGTGATGTTCCCATCTGTCCCAAGGAGGGAGCCTCAAAAGGCAAGACATTCAGCCCATGCGGGTTTCTGTAGCGTGAAAGCTCTTCCTCTCTGGCAGGCCAGTAGTTCTTCATTCTGGCATTGGCTTTCCTGGGATGACTGACTTAGGCCCCGGGCAGCAAAGAGCTAGTGCTACTACAATGACTGCTTTGGGAGAATATGAGCTTGTGTAAGCTCAGGCCGCACCACAGCACCCTTGGCTATAAATGGCAGCCCCTTCACTAGGCAAGAGGTAGGTTTAGCTTTTAGAAGGACAAGTGAATATCAAAGAGCCAGTAACTTGCCTTCAGAGAAGCTTGACCAGGGTTGCGAGGGTCCAGGGATGTCACAGGACCACCTGTTGGAGCTGGGCTGGGAATGGTCCTAAGGGGCATGAGAGATGTCTTCTTATAATTAAAGAATCCCCATGGAGTAAGGATTGTGGATTATTTCCAATGTGTTGCATTGCACAATAGGGTAAGGGGAGGCAGATTTTGGTTCAAAGTAAGGAGAGATTTTTCCAGTTGAGCTGTGAGTCCCCCATTGCTGGAGGAGTCTGGGTCGAGGTTCCAAACAGCATCTCCTGGGTCAAAGCAGAAATTTGGTTTTGACAATGAAAAGGAAGCTCAAGTGGGGATTGCAGGCAGACTGTGCACTCAGGAAGACAAAATTTTAGGAAGGGTCACACGTGGACCACTAGATAAACATTCACTGGGCCCTTTCATATTCCAGATTCTGAACTGGATAGTTTTATATCTACAAGCTCCTTAGTGTGTCCTAACAATGCTGTGCATTATTTCTTCCCATATTAATACAAAGACACCAGGGATCAGAATGACTGATTTGTCCAAGGTTGCACAGCAACTAAGAAGCAGAACCAGAATTCAAACCGACGTGCTCGCCCGGGCTGAGCCCGTCTTGGCAGAGACCAGGGCTGCTCACGCTGTGGTGTGCCTTCCACAAGTCTCCTGGGGTCTGGTTAGAATGCAGATTCTGTCTCAGGAGGTCTGGGCTGGGGCCTGGGGTCCTGCGTTTGTAACAAGCCCCCGGGGATGCCAGTGCTGCTGATCTATAGGTGACAGTTTGAGTACCGAGGGTGTCAATGCACTTTGAGAATTGAGTATTGATCTTGGTAAAGTCATTCAGGAGTCTTTGATTACAGGTGAATTTGATAACTCTGTTTCCCAAACGAGAAAACCGAGAAAAAGAGGGAGACAGCCCCTGTTGTCAGTGCAGCTTTGGGACCCCCCCACCGTGACTCAGCCCCTGCTGCTTATACCCTGCTGAGACACCAGCCAGGCCTCCCCGGGAAATGGGAAGAATGGGGCTGGCAGGGACAGAAACACAGTCGGTTGTCTAGTCACTTAACTAATATTTATTGAGTGCTCACCGTGAGCTGGAGACTGTCGTAGGCACTTGAGATGCAAAGATAAACAGCACTTTTATAATCTAGTGGAGTGAGTCTAAACCCAAACAGTTATCACAGGGTTTGGTTACATGTCTAACTTACAGTTTTCTTGGCCCAGGCCCTTGAAACACCCTGACGTTTCTCGGTCTGTCAGCCTCTGTGTCCAATCTGTCACCGGGTTGGCTCCATATGAATAAACAATGTAGTGGAACTGCCAGAAAACCAATGGCGGCTCCATCTGCGTGAATGGACGTGTCCTGGACGAGCGATGGAACAGTCTCGCTCTCTCTGCCCGGCCAGGCTGAAGCTGGATGGCTGACTGGCTTCGGATCCCTGGGCCTTATCTCAGCTGCCACAAACTGGGCCAGACGGTGGAGGAGACCCAAACCATGTCGCATCACGTGCCGTTTAAAGAGCTGGCCGTGCTGGTCCTACTTCGAGACAGAGGAGCCTGCAGGGCCCTGAGGGCCTTTCCCCAGCTGTCCCTCTGCCCCCATGTTCCTTCTGTCCTTTAGTCCACACTCAAACATCACCCTCTGTGACTCCCCAAGGAGGCCATCACGTTTTCCATTTTGAGTTTCCTCCCAGCGCTAACCACTCGTTGGTCGTGGCTCCATTGCTTGTCTGCCTGTGAGAACAGGTCGGGACTCTCAGCTCGAGATGTCATCATGCATAAGGTGATCCTCCGGCCTCCCCGTTGCTCCCTTGTGACTGTTGGGTAGACTTGCCCCCTGCCCACCCCATCCCACACCCAGACTCTTGCCTCAGCACCCCCTCTCGTTAAGCTTCTCTTTGTTTACCTTCCCTGCCCCATCCCAAATAAAATCCGTCCTCTGTGCAGCTGCCAGCACAGTTTTTCTGTACGTTTTTTTCACTGGGGACATGACGGCCGCAGCCTCCGCTCTCAAGAGCTTATTTCCTCTGGTGACTCTGCCTGTGAAGGAGGATGGCCAGGCCTCCATGAGCGGCGCTGGCTTGGCTCTGGGACCCTTGGACGCTCCTTTGCACCCGCAAGCTGCTGCATGGCCAGGCCCCTGTGCGCTCAGAGAGGGCCTCTGTCTCTCTTGGCCAACTTTCCTCCTCCTGCCTCGAGTTGGAATCTCTCAATATTTTCCACTGTCCAACCATCAAACTTATGTCTGGCTCTCGATCATGTTCTTTCTTTTTTAAAAATTTGTTGCTATCTCACCATGCTCTAAAGTTCCCCTAATAAAAAAAGAAAACAAACAGACAAAAAAAAAAAACCTCCTTTAATCAATGCTTGCTGTCTTAGCTGGTGCTTCAGACGAGCACTTCTTAGGCAAATGGATGAGCACATGGCTATTCCAGGGAGAGGAGGGGGATGTTAAGTTGGCGCAGAGCTCTGCTCTGTCTCGTCACGGCACTGCCTTTGATCTTTAATTTGAGCCATTCTAGGCAAAGCTCAGTACACTCTGAAAACACACTTTGTGATTAAAAAATGTGCGGTACATCAGCCAAAACATTTGTTTATATTTTACCCCCAATTTCAGGGTTCTTGTTTCTTGTCATGCTGTCCTCAAGAACTTTCTTTATATAATTAAAGAGGTGTGAGCACTCTGAGCATGACTATGCAATAGGATACAAAGTGTGTTTCCCTTCTCTGAAGACAGAGGAAGGTTTTTCCCCATCTTTTCAACCATGAACTCCATACAGATACGGCAAAACCACCTTCCCTGCCTCGTCTCCAGACTGTAATGACAGTTCTGGCTGCCCAGGAAAGAAGGAGCTTCACAAAGAATGGGACCCTGCGAACAGGGCCGCTCACAGCCCTGGGGACCCCCTGGAGACACAAGGGTGTCTGAATGCACCAGTGTGCGTCTCCAGTTCTACGAGAGCGGGATTTCTTGACAGTGGCACTATTCGCATTTCGGGCCAATAATTCTACAGTGCACAGGACAGCTCCTCATAGCTTAGGTTTCTCAACTTCAGCTCTATTGACAATTTGGCCCTAAAGGTTCTTTCTTGTGGGGGCTTTTTTGTGCATTGTTGCTGTTTAGCAACACCCATGGCTTCTACCCACCAGATGCCAGTAGCACCCTCCTCCCCTACCACCAATCGTACAGTCAAAAATATCCCCCAGACATCTGTAAATGTCCCCTGGGGAAAGCAACTCTCCACCAGTTGAGAACCACTGTGTTGGATGGACTTGCAAAAGGATCCTTCTAAGTGAGAGGCAGGGTCCGTGTGACCCAGAGTAGTGGGCACACAGTAGGACCACCTGAGAAACATTCAGCAAGTGATACTTGCCAGGCCCGTGGCAGACCAAGTAAGTCAGAGTCTTACAGGTAAGGCCCAGGCATCAGTAGCTTTTGAAATCCCCAGAGAGATTCTAGTGTACATTCAGGGTTGAGAAAGAGAGCTTTGAAAGGAGAGACGATTTCGTGACCTCCATTGACACAGGAGCAGGGGCCTTGGGACATCCCAATTTCATTAACAAGAGAGTCAGAAAGGAAAGACCCAGAATGACAAAGAACCTGACTGTGTCTCTGTATTTGCTCTTATTGTCTTCCTGAGTGGTTTGTAGAACTCTTAAAATGGAGAAGGTCTGTGCCCTTTTCTTCAGAGGTGGCAGGAAGGGAAGCGATGGGGAGACTGGGTGACACCTCAAGCCAGGCTGGAGAGAAGATGAATCCTAAAGGGATAGGAAGTATTTGGAGATTTTGAAAAGGAAGGTAGACTGGGTCTTTGAGGCCTCAGAGAATAGGGAAAGAGGCCAAGAGGGGGAGTGGCTGTGAGGCTTAACAACCAGCCCCTGGCCACTCGTTCCAGTCAACTGAGGGTAAACAAGTTCCTTCAGCAGTGTTGGCTGGGGGTCTTGGGATACCCCACCATTTTCCTTTGTGATGCAAAGTCCCATGCAAAAGGGAGAAAAAAAACAATGTGAAGCTTTAGTGTCAGGTGTCTGGGTTTCAGTTTGGGATGCTGTCATCCCACCCAATATCCCAAGCTACAAACCACCCATAGCAGGGAGATTAAGGGCATGGGTTTTGGAGTCACTACAGATGTGCTCAATTCTTGGCTCCATGTCTTACTGGCTGAGAGATCTTAGAGAAGTCAGCTACTTGACCTGCCTGGACCTCAGTTTTCCTATCTGTAAAATGGGGATATTAATCATACCTATCTCATAGAGCTGGCAGAAGAATTAAATGAGGTTATCCATGAAAAGCATTGAGTACAGTGCTCACTAAATATCAATTACTGGCATTAGTTGTTATTCTTTGGTCCCAACATCCAGTGAGTCAAGAAGTCCTATTCTCTGTTCCTTTGAAATGTCTTTTGAGAATCTAACCTGTCCTTCCTCTCTCTGTTGGCATTGCCTGAGTTCTGTGCCACCAGTCACCCCTCCTGGAAGGTCTACCTTTCTCTGCCACCCAGCTGACCTCTCTCTGGGTGTTACTAGGCTTATGTGACTCATTCAATTTTCCAGGGGTTCGTTGCAGCCAACAGAATGAAATCCAAAATCCAGAACCTACTTCTTTGGCCACCCTGTGGTCCTTCAGCATGTTGGAATTATTAGTTTGGGTTCCCGTGACCAGAAAGTGTTGACTGGCTTCCCTTGCTGGTGTTTTAAGTGTCTGTATGTTTTCAAGTCACTCTAAGTGTTGGTCAAATGAACTCTCCTGTCCACAGTTTATATGTCTTGGACTGAAGTGTTGCACATTTTGTGTGTGTGTCATGTTTTAAGTATGTTTTGTTTTCCCAGCAAGTGCTGTAAGTGATTTGGAAACATTGCCTCATCCTGATTAATTCCTTTTCTGGATCTCATGTAGGGTCTTGTTTATTTACATTAATAAGAAGACTATACAAACAGCTTACATGCGAAATGTTCGCCTGAGGACACAGAGGCTGATGATAGAGGCTAAGTCACGAGTGAGGGGAAGTTGAAATCTACGTTCTTTCAGCTTTTGCCTGAGCCTAGTGCCGCAACAAATCTCTTAATCAACAGAGCTTGTTTAATGTAGTTATTTCATTTCAGGTCTCCCCAGTCTGACAGTTTATCTGACAGCTTGCCTTTCTTGGGGGGGTAGGGAGGGGTCAAGGTGAGACAGGAAAAAAAGAGGACAAAAAGGAAGAAAGCAACTAAAAGACAAACTGCCTCTAAATCAGACTCTTGGGAAACTTCTGGGCATTGGTTGACCCCCAAAAGGAAAATGCTTACAGAAATATATTGTTGCATTGCCCCAAAAGTTGGACTCTTAAGATTCTTGTTCTAAATCAGCCCCCATCTACTGACTGTACAAATAACTAGCCCCACCTGTGAGAATGATGCCGCTGAGGATGAAGACAGGTCTAATTGCAGAAATAGTGCCTTGAATCAAAAGCAGTATTCCAATGCCTTGAATCAAAAGCAGTATTTCCTTTGAAGGGACAGATGTTGAGTCCTTGAACATACAGCTCACATGGATATTTGTATAAATTATTAATATCCCTTTCAATTAGTTTGGTTTCCTGCTGGGTTATAATTATCAATAACTGTGAACTTGTCTATTTCCCTCTGCTAGCCCGGGAGGTACCTACCTACAAAGGGAAGTCAGAGTGGCATGATGGATACGGGCGTGGGATTTGACAACAGATAAGCCTGGTCGAGTCCTGCCCCTGCTGCTGACCAGCTCCCTAGCTCAGAGGAAATTATCTAATTGACCTCACTCACAAAACCAGTTTTGTCACCTGTCAAATGAAAGAATCCTAGTAGCCACCTCTCTGGGTTGCTGTGAAGATCAGGTGGGATCACAGAAGTAAAGCACCTAGCAGAGTGCTGGCACACTCAGCCCACGGCAGCGGCTGCAGTGACGAGGAGGATGGTATTCATAGGTCCCTTGAGGATACAGTCTTGAATCTGCATCACCAGCTTCTAGATCAGTATCTGGGAATGAAAGCGTCTGAAATGAATGTGCGAGCATCATGCCCACATTTTCAGGTCTTTGCCGTCCTTGGTAGGAGTATTTGGGGAAGCACGAGCACCTCCACAACCCAGTGGCATGTCCAGTACTTTGGCTGCAGCTGGACAAGTGACATTCTTAAATCCCCATGATTTGCGAGAAGGGGTCTTCCCCAGGGAAGCATTCACTTAGGGGATGTGAACAGAAAAGAACAAGGACTTGGGGACTGCCACACTGAGGGGATGAGAGGAACAAGTTGGAAAAAAGGTCAGTCAGAAATGAGAGGGCAAAACTCTCCTCTGAAGTCGAGGGAAGAGTTCCTCTAAGGCGATGATGCTCCTCCAGAGTGGCAGCAAGTTCAGGGGGAGACCACTCCAGGTAAGCTGGACAGACACCTTTGTAGGGTCACTCATTGGGACACCCTGTCTTAGCAGAGTTGCATGATGCCATTTGTTCATTTTTCTCTGTTCTGATTAGTGGCTATTGAAGGGACTTTACCCACCATGACAAATGAAAACTCTACCCTAATGGCTGTCAGCTGGGCTGTGGTTTGCTGCCATTGTTTGCACACAAAAGCCTGATCCCATTAAGATGGTCAGATATTTCCTGCCATCGCTGGGACTTGCGCTCACAAACATTTGATGCTATTTAAAGCCCTTCTCTGCGCATATGCATTGGTCACATTTGTGTGATGCCCATTAATTAAGGCCAGATTCGAAGCTCTCACAGCTGCCACTTCTATTAACTGACTGCAGGGAATGCAGGACTTCATTTTTCCGGGAGATAATTTGGACATCGGAGAAAAGCCAAGAGATCCTTGAGTCCCTGTGGCACTTACCTTGACTTCCAGGCTTCTAATGAAAAAGCTTCTTAGACAAAAAGGGACAAAAAGACCCTTTCACAGAAACCATCAACAGTCTCTGCCAAGCAGGAGATTTATTGGGTGGGACACACACACACACACACACACGCACACACACACATGCACACACACACACACGCACACACACACACGCTTCTTTTGAGGCACTCTGGAATATGAAGAGCTATCTATCTGGGGAAAGTAATCATGTGAGAAGATGGCCTTGGAGATAGCAGGACAGCAGCTTGGTTTTCTGTGAAAGAAAAAAATGGACCAATTTACAACGGTGACTTTGCTAAAAGGCTGAAAAGAGTGTATTTTCTCTCCCATCTACCTTTCTCTAAAGGAAACACATTATGAAGTGGTTGGAAAACATGATCTTCCAGTTATCAAATGTTTTAATTAATAGCAAATCAAAAATAGACTATACAAAGATTAACGGTTTTCAAAGAAGTAAAATACTAATTCTCTCCTGGAGATTTACAAGATGCAAAGGAGCAGGAATATAGCATTGGAGGTGATACTGAAAATAATCACGATGATAATATTAATAGAGTTAGTGTTTATTAGGGGTTTACAGCGTGGCACTTCAAATGTATGCGTTTTTATGAATTATCTCATTTGATTCTTAAAACCCTAGGTGCTATTCGCCTATTTTATAGATGAGGAAACTGAGGCTTAGTGAGCTTAAGCAATTTGCCCAAGGTCACCCAGCTGGTAGATACGGTGGGGTCAGGACCCAGACTTCAGAGAGGTCTGTCTGCGGTGAAGTTTCTGCCCAGGACCTCCCGACATGCTGGTACAAAGGAAAGCACGTGGGCTTTGGAGACAGACCAGGGCATCATCCAGGTTCTGTCATGTGACCTTCAAAAATGGCTTAAGTTTTCTGAACCTCGGTTCCTCAGCTGAAGTCAGAAGGGAAAAGTAACAGCTGTCTCATGAGCTAAAGAGTAAATAAATTAAGGGTAAAGGAAATCCAGAGGTACCCAACAAATGTCAGTTAAAGAGTATTCTGCACCCCCCCACTCCCATAATTTCATCTCATTCCAGTTATTTCTTTTTCCACTCACTGGACGGAAGCTCCCACCACCTTCTGCTACACTGCCCCTGCGTTCTTGCCTTCCTCTTGGCTCTTTGCCATGGGGACCAGCACAGAAAAATCCTTGTTCTGCTCAGCTCTTCCTAGCAGTGCTGCAGCTGTGCCTTCCACTCCCCAGACCCCTGCTGGTCCCCCAGGAACCTCCAGCCTCCATCTCCCCACAGACTCCATGCACCACGGAGCCACAGGAGGCCTGTGAGGCCTGACTGCCAGCCTAGCCCTCACTTGTGTTTGGGGATTTCTTACCTGGGAGCAGGTTCCTGAGAGAAGAGCTCTGAGCCTCAGTGATTTTCTCCCTCAAAACTGCTTTCTAAAGCTTTAGGTTTTATTTCTTAGACAAACCTGGGCCTTTCTGGCTTAGTATATTTTCTGAATTTCCTGGAGGATGAGTTAAAAAGAGACTAGTCAAAGCCAGGCACGGTGGCTCACACCTGTAATCCTAGCACTCTGGGAGGCCGAGGCGGGAGGAACGTTTGAGCTCAGGAGTTCGAGACCAGCCTGAGCAAGAGTGAGACCCCATCTCTACTAAAAATAGAAAGAAATTATATGGACAACTAAAAATATGTATAGAAAAAAATTAGCCGGGCATGGTGGCACATGCCTGTAGTCCCAGCTACTTGGGAGGCTGAGGCAGGAGGATTGCTTGAGCCCAGGAGTTTGAGGTTTCTGTGAGCTAGGCTGATGCCACGGTACTCTAGCGTAGGCAACAGAATGAGACTCTGTCTCAAAAAAGTAAATAAATAAAAATAAAAATAAGAGACTAGGCAATAATTAGTAGAATGCTTTTCAAACATAATCGGTGGACTTTAGCTGGAAAACATAGGCAACTAAACAACTCCTTCAGACAAATGCTCTTTTGGATTAGAAATTCAAGAGAGAGAAGGTAGCAACTGGATGAATTCACTGATGGCAACAGAATAAACAGAAAAACTCTGAGGGTGAATGTTCTCTTGGGAGAACATTCACCATTAGGAGGTAGGAGGGGACCAAGGGTCACTGCTGTCTTCAAGTTTGATTAACTCTTTTTAATCATTGTTTACAGATCTTTTTCTTGTTTACTTTCGAAACACCTGCATTTTAAAATTTAGATGAAAACTAAGACAGTTTTAATTACAAATTCTTAAAACATTTGGCTTTCAAAGAAATACCTTGGACTGTATACAGAAAGAAAACACAGCCCAGGACTGAGGCTTGGGAAGCCCACAGCTAGGAGATAGCAAAGGAAAGGAAGAACGGGAGAGCCAAGATGGCGCTGCCATGGAAGGCGGAGGCAGAGGACAGTTGGAGAGGTGAGGGATGAGCACCAAGAAGACCTCACTGGGCACAGGGAGAACCAAGTCATTAGCATCTTCGAGGAAGAAAATGTCAGTTACCTGGCGAAGGTGGCAGTCCATGGCAGAAGGTTAAGGGGGTGACGATAGTGTGATAGCTGATGCTTGTTCAAGATATTTGGCAGTGGGAGGATAATGGCTGGAAGTGGAAGCAGCATGGTGGTTGCCAGGGCTTGGGGGGAGGAGGGAATAAGGCATTATTGTTTAACGGGTACAGAATTTTAGATTCACAAGATGAAAAAGTGTTACGGAGATGGTTAGTAGTGATGATCACGCAATGGTATGAATGTATTTAACACCACTGAACTGTACATTTAAAATGGTTAAGATGGTAAATTTTATGTTACGTGTACTGTACCACAATTTTTTTTTTTTAAAAAAGTGGAGGCAGCATCAGACTTGGAGCTACAGTGAAGGCCAGGATTGTCAGTGATCCCACATGTAACTTCTACATTTTTGCAGGGTATGGTTGATCTTTTGTATTAACAGTATAACATTGAGCTGATACTACGTGGTGTAGAATGCAGAATGCTTGGGGTTGTATTTCCAGAAGGTTGAAGGTCATTTGGATATTTGTGGGCCTTCTGATTTACTCTGTGTGATACATAAAAATTACGATGAAATGTCCTGCAGATGCCCAGGGAGCCTTTGAAGGGAGTTTCCAAGCCATAGCGCAGCAGCACTGAGTGAGAGGTAAATTCTGACCCCTTGAATACTAAAACTATACGTGAAAATCATGAAGTGCATATGGAATTGGCAAGTAGCGTCCTGTATCTATTAATAGTTTATCTTTTCTGTATAACAGAAAAATGTATTTTTAAGCAATTTAAACTACTCAGTTTAAAACTTTATTGTTATCATAGTCTCAGTTGTTTTAAATGAAGACATCAATGCGGCAGTGTCAGGCATGTAAAAGAAGGAATTCAGGGCATAGTTTTTATCAGATATTAGAAATTAGTATGGTCTAGCCTTTGTCTCCTAGCATGAAATTCTACATAATTTTTTGGCTGTGTGTTTAAGAATTTAAGCAGAAGTTCTGTATCAACCAAAATAGGCCATGTTATGCTTAAGTGACAAATACTGTTATAACAAAATGTTGGTGGCTTAACACAAAGGTTTCTTCCTCGTGCTAGTCCATGGGAGCCAGCAGGGGCCCTGCTCATCAAAGTCCTTCAGAGACCCAGGTTGTTGGAGGCACCACCATATTAGGGAGCTGCCATCGTACCTCAAGGCTGCAAAATTTGCTGTGGCAGAGGAGAAAGGGGTTGCACCCCTTCTTCACCAGCAATTAAATGCTTCAACATCGAAGTGACACATGCCACTCCCACTCACATCCCATTGGCCAGAACTAGTCACATGGCCACACGTAACCCCAGAGGGGATCGTAATCCATCATATACCTCAAGGTAGAGGAACCAGGTACCGAGAAACATCAGTAGTGTCTAACAGAGGTTCATTCTACCATTACCTTGGCCTAAAATGAAAAGATTAATACTTTCATCAATTTTGTAAACTGTAATTTTGAAACATTAAATAAATCCTGGTGGCTTGGGGACTGGGAGGAGTTCCAGTAGGCCAGATATAATTTGGAAGTGACATGTATTTAAGCTTATGGACTGTCATATAAATGCTCCATTTGCAATACAGAACCAAAATGCAACAGAATTCCACTCCACAAGGGTTTAGGCTCTAATTTCTTCATTCTTCAAATGGGACATTCTCTGAATTGGAATGGAAGCGTAGGAGTAGTCATAAGAATTTTACTTATTTCAAGAATTATTATCATTCAATATGTGCTAGTTATGAAAAGAATACATGGTCAAATTTTGCATATTCTTTGCTCAGGGGACTGAGATGTAACAACGCAGATGATGATACAAGGCAGATGATGATATTATAATGTAAATATTTTAAACGGCTTGCTATTAAATTGTTAATCAACAAAAAATTCTGATCTTAATTTTGCAGCTTTCTGTAGTCCTGATTCACTGCCCGTCTATTCCTGGATGTTCTTATCCCTCAATTCATACAGGATGGTCTAGGTCAGTTATAGATTTTTTT
Source organism: Eulemur rufifrons (assembly GCF_041146395.1). Taxonomy (NCBI): domain Eukaryota; kingdom Metazoa; phylum Chordata; class Mammalia; order Primates; family Lemuridae; genus Eulemur; species Eulemur rufifrons. The sequence continues at coordinate 24,747,062 of NC_090984.1, read as the reverse complement.
GCTTAGCAAAAAAGCCAAGCCAGAAAAACATGTTACTTGGGTTAATTCAGCTTAATTTTTTTCTTATTCAAAATATTAAAACTTACTTTAGCTTCCTGAAGTATAGCACATTTTACAATGTACATTACTGACTTTTTTTCAGTAAAGGCAGGTCAAGAAGGAAATTATACTCTTTGGTAGCCACCAAGATACTAGTATTTGGGGCTTATTGGGAAAGCAGTAACAAAAGCACCGTTCTAATCCTGCATAGTGAAATTAGAGGGCAGGCTGTTAATGGCAAGAGAGCGGGGGTTGCCAGGACTGGTTTCAAATTCTCCCTTATTGGGCTGATTCTCATGATACAAGTAGAGGCTGCTGAACCAGGTGACTTCTTCAGAGCCAAGAGCAGGAAGGACAACATGACATAGATAAAGACCCAAGTTATGCTAATTATCATTTAGAAATTTCAGGCTTTCCAGAAATTGCATATTTTAATCTTTGCATATTTAATCTTCTCATTTTATATCCATTCCTTTATTTTATAAACCCTGGTTCTGCCATGAAGCTGTCTCTGAACTCCTTAGCCATTGCTGCCCAATTTATCCCTTAATTCCTGTTCCACTACCATGCAGTTCATCTCTTCTTTATTTTGCTCACAGATACTGTCTCCCCAGCTAGACATTAAGCCCATTGAGAGCAGGGACATGACATATGCCACTTTGGACTTCTCTAAAGGACTGCATCAGTGCCGGGCATATGGTAGATATTTAATCATTATTAATCCTTCAGTAATAGAGTAACTCACCTGATTATTTAAACCTTTACTTCCACAACCACCTACACGTGCGTACACACACACACTGTCTGTCTCTCTCTCTCTCTCTCTCTCTCTCTCATCATTCAGTCTTTGCCTGAATGGCTAGTGGTAGAGAACTCACTTCCTCCCAAAACAGCCTGCCCCATCCTGGTCAACTCTGACTGTTAATGTAATGGGTGTAGCTAGGACCTTTTGAGCACCTACTATGTTCCAGGCATGGTGCTAAGCCCTTTACACATGTTCTAACAGTTAATCCTCACAGCAGTCTGAGGCAGGCATTCACTAAGGTTCTGTCTTTGGATCAGTAAATGGGATCAGTTCTTCTATACTGTCCCCCTCTAAGCCCCAGTCCAATTTCTTAGGACTACAGCTAGGAAATCTAATCCTTCTTCCATGTGACAGAGCCTCCAATTTGGGGGCCATGTAGCAATGCCTGTCCTCTTTTCTTCTTGTTAAACATCCCACTTCTTTTTGCTGTAGTAACAACAATTGCAGGGTCTTATTGAGTGCTTACTGTATTCTAGGCACTATATCAATAATAAATGCTTTCCTTTTGTGCTTTAAATTATTATTATTTTTTCTATTTACAGTAGACAAAGGGGTGAGAAAGGTTATGCACCTTGCCTAAAGTCACCCAGTATATGTCCAACAGAACGACAACCCCAGGAAAGTGTGATTCCAAAGACAAGAGTTTCTAATTACTGCTCAGTACCATTGCTACCTAGTTGTGGTTTTTACCTTTTTTACAGTACAGAATTCCTTATGTCACTTTTGTAATAAAAGAGTGAAAAGGGAAAATGCCTTATCACAGAAAGAAGATTCATTAAAGGGGCATTATTAAGCCACTGTTTTCACGGGAAAGCCAAATGCTAGAAAAGGTACAATACCAAACAGAAACTGTAAAAATATATTTTTGGTACCTGTACCATGGTAAAGTTATTCCAAGTAATTCAGCTTTGGAGCTAGGAACCTAGGGCTCTACTTGCACTAGGGTGATCTCACCACATAGTCCTGACAAAGAAGGAGGGGATAATGTTGAGAAAAAGACCTGTTTGGGGCAAATACCCCAAATCAAATGAAATGTATTAGAAATGAAGTGACACAGACTAGTGTCCAAAGGTCTCCAGAGGGCAGAACATGGACCAGTGTGGACGGTACGCAGAGAGAGGTTTCCAGTAGCTGAGGAGGAGGAATTGTTACAAGTCAGAGCCATTCAGGGGTGAATTGGCTTCCTCAGCAGGTGGGAAGCTCCCTGTCACTGGAGAAGGTCAAACCAAAGCAGATAGACAAGGCTCTTGCAAGGACAGAAATGGCTTAGAAAGTTAGAGTTACTGGCACTCAGGAGGTTATCTGGAAAGGTATAAAAAGTTGACATTAATAGTCCAGGTTTAGGCCAGGCGCGGTGACTCATGTCTGTAATCCTAGCACTCAGGGAGGCCAAGGGGGAAGGATCGCTTGAGACCAGGAGTTCGAGACCAGCCTGAGCAAGAGTGAGACCCCCATCTCTACTAGAAATAGAAAAAATTAGCCGGGCACAGTGGCACATGCCTGTAGTCCCAGCTACTCGGAAGGTTGAGGCAAGAGGATTGCTTGAGCCCAGGAGTTGGAGGTTGCAGTGAGCTATGATGACACCACTGCACTCTAGCCTGGGGTAACAGAGTGAGACTCAAAAAAAAAAAAATCATATAGTAAAGCATTTTTAAAAGTGCTATCATCTGGTTGTATGATCCTCACACTTTTTAGTAGAAATGCTCTTTTTTCCAAAGAAAGTGGTATAGGTAATCCCAATGTATAAAACAAAATTTTAAAAACTGCTTATGTGTTTTGTTAGTACAAATTAATTTTTAATCAAAACATTAATGTCTAACTATTATATAGGCATTTAGTGAGCGTGTGGCTATTTTGTTGAATAGAAAACTTAGCATAAGGAATATGGAAAATAGTTTTGATGCCTCCGTATTCAATTCATTTTTGAATTTTGTTTCAGTTTACAACTCTTGAAGAGTTCTTGATTAACACAGACAAGAAATTGTAAATTATAGATAAGTAATCTTTTTGAGTAAATAAAAATGGGAGCTATTTGTCCTGAATGCTGCATAAAAATGAGTTAATTCAGTAATACTTAACCATATTCTATGGTTGAGTATATATGATGTTTATTACAGTTCTTCATGTTTTAAAGATTATGAAAACATTGAAGTAGAACCTTGGAATAGCTTGAAGGCCACTGACCGATCTCATTTAGCCGACATGTCTGATAGGTCAAATTAGCCCCAGTGACCTGTCTAGTGCCTCAGAAGGCGACAGAGGACCCAGGCTAACCTTGGTTAGACCAGATGGCCTCTATGTTTTTTTATACTCTAAGATTCTGTGATTCTAGCATTCTGTGTTTAGTGGGGATACTTGCCAACAAGCCTGATCCTACTATGATAAGCCTCCTCTTCATTCTATTGGTAGGGCCATTTTTGTCCTTCTCTATATTATAAATCTGTTATGAAATGAAATTTCAAAGTTATATTTTCTGAAAAGGACAGATGCCCTTTGTTTCAAATTCTTTTTTTTTTTTTGCTCCTATCTATTTTAGTGATGTTTGTGTGAAATAGAGAACTCTGCTCTTCAACAGCAAGGACAGCTAGTGGTTTTTACTAATATAAACTGATAACTACAAGGTGCAAATTTACAAGGAAATCCAAATTGGATTTTCATGGCCAGGTAGGTCAGTACCCTATGCCTGAGGTCCCCAGCCCCTGGGCTGTGGACTGGTACTGGTCCATGGCCTGTCAGGAACGGGGCCGCACAGCAGGAGGTGAGCAGGTGGGTGAGCAAGCAAAGGTTCATCTGTATTTACAGCCATTCCCCATCACTCGCATCACCGCCTGAGCTCCACCTCCTGTCAGATCAGCGGCATGATTAGATTCTCATAGGAGCAAGAGCCCTACTGTAAACTGTACATGTGAGGGATCCAGGTTGCACGCTTCTTATGGGAATCTAATGCCTGATGATCTGACGTGGAGCTGAGGCAGTGATGCTGGCACTGGGGAGCAGCTGCAAATACAGATTATCATTAGCAGAGAAGTTTGACTGCACAATAAATGTAATGTACTTGAATCACCCCAAAACCATCCCCTGCCAATGGGTCTGTGGAAAAATTGTCTTCCATGAAACTGGTCCCTGGTGCCAAATAGATTGGAAACTGCTGCCCTATGGCACCCTTGTTTGTATTCTGTTTCCCTGATATTTTAGCTTATATCAAAAAAAAACCTGGTTCGATTTGTTGATGGCTTTGAGCTACAGCAAGGAGGAAGACAGACACCCTCATATATTCTGATGACATCGTTTTCCAGCCATCATAAGACAGATAATTTTGCTAGTTACTGTCTAAATGGCTATGTGTCAACTGTGTCGCCATTACCAACTTATTTGTGGCAGGGATGTTCCAGTGTTCATGCAGACACTTCCAATAACTTTCTTCAGCAGTCTAGTTCACTGCTTAGCTCAGGAGTAATACCTCTGTTAACTCGTGGAACCCATAGGAGACATTAACAACTCAAGATTAATATTCTATAGCAGCTGCTATTGAGCCATGGGTTTATAGCCTGCCCCTGCTCAAGATCTCCAGAGCTTCTTTATTTTAAAGGGAGTAGGCTGTTTTCCTATCATTATTTAAAAATATAAGTTGAACCAATTGAAATTATATGGTGATTTCTTTGTAGCCCTCAAGCATATATAAAATACAGTCTCAAAATGGAAACCTAAGGGCTCAAAAGGTGGAGCCCCAGGCTCCTAGGCTTGCTAGGATGACTCAAATAAACTCAAAGTTGGAAAGACGGTCCTGGGGAAATCCTGGCTTATCAGCTCATGATACCATGATTTTAGAATCCCTTTCTGATAACCAAAGAACATTCTGAAGGCATAAGGCAGAGTGAGCTACCAGATGAACTACAAGCTGTCCAGAGGAATTTAAAGTCCTAGGCCCTTGGGTTTGAACTGGGAGAAAATAATTTTCACATACCCTCTTGTTGCGATAGGAAAAAATCAGAGAGGTTTTAGCGCCGGGGCTTCCAGCAGCGTGTGTAGGCAATAGGTAAGGGAGAACTTGAAATTGGAGCTTTCCGTGAGTATATAGGGGGAGTCCAAGATGGTATTAAATTTCTTCTTTCCACTGGTGAAGAGCAAGCTCTTGGGAGCCACCCAGAGCCCCTTCCCCGCCTCCCTCCACCTGTCCAAGGCATGCCCCTCAGAGTGAATGCTTGCACTGGCTGGCATCTGTGTTGACCACCATGTTCCCTGTTGCATTCGCCTCTTTGGTTTCCATCTGGTCACTCTGCTTTTGAGTTTTTGAGCTGGATAAAGATGTGCTCAGATCCTAGTGCCTGGCTATGTGGCCTCCGGCAAGTTATTTAACCTTCTTCTTCCCTCCTCTATTAAAAGGGTAATAGATGTTTTTCACCCTAATAGGTTACTCAACAGATACCACTTTCCTTTCTTGCTACTGCTTTCCTTGGTGTTCATGAGCATCTCTGCAGACCTCTCTGAAGAAGGAGAGCGTGCTTTCCTTCTAAGGCCTACAGTGACCAGATACCATCAGTTGTCCAAATCGAATCTGTGACTCTTTTTTACTTTGGCTCTCACTCTCTTTGCACAAGGGTTTGCTTCGCTCTGCCAGAGAAATGCTTTTCTTTTTACTTCCATATTTGCTGCCATTCCACATTTTTTAAAGGATACGCAGGCCATTCTCTAGCTAAATAGCATTCCAAGGAAGCTATTGTTTGAGCTAGGAATGGATATCATCTGTTTGAATTTCTTTGCATTTGCCCTCTATGTTATCTTTAACTTGACTTTCAATAAAACGTAATATGCATTGAGCTCCTTCCATGCGTCAGATGCTTCTTACACACATGAACTCCCTTTATCATCATAAAACCAACCCAGTAAATTAGGAGATATTATTGATAATTAGTGTCGCTTATTAATATGTACTGCCACTTTAACAAAGTGTTTTTGCTGTCACAATATAGGGACACTGGATCATTTTCAAAATTCTACGTTCACTCAGTTATCCACACCTGGGGAAGGCTTATTCTTGAGTGGCTGCAGCCCCAGGCACTCCCTTCCACCTGGAATCAGAGAATCAAATGCAGGCACAATGCCTGGGAGGAAACAATCAGCTTGTTTAAGTGACAGCTGACATCAGGAAGCCTTTTGAGCCAGAGGAAAGACATGATGACAGCAGTATCTTGGGAAGATAAATTTCACAACCACATGCAGGACAGATTACCTGAAACCACAACATTTAGCCTTCATGCTTACACATCTGGGGGGCGTGATTTAAAAGCTCATAAATACAAGCTGGGTTTTAAAGAAGGGACTGGTGAAAATTGAGAATTTCAAGGTTCCGCCAAAGAAGGTGAAGAATCGGTGTTTATCCAACTGGTCTAAAATATTTATGTACACAAGTGCATATTGTTAGTGTGGTCACTTGGAAGCCAGGTTCGGGCATCAGATCTGCCATTGTCCAACCTTTTGGTTTAAAGTTGCAGGAGAAGGGAAATTCTCTGCTAGCATGAGAATTATACATCTGGCTGCCACCTGAATTATTGCTATGGAATACACTGAGTTTGACAGATAACCCTGTTCTCAGCTATCCTTCAAAAGAAGCGTGAAGGAGCCTTCATGTTTAAATATTTCAGCCAAATTTCTTCCTTCTGACAATGCATGGAACACAATGTCTTTATTTCTTAGTGAAATAAATATTCATATTGTATGCATCTATGGTTAGAAGAGAGAATAATAAGGAATTATTCTTATTTAATTTCTTAGTCATTCTAGCCCCAAAGAGCAAGCTCTTTGGTTGGAAATGACATCTCCCAAGGAACCTGATGTTTTTCCTTGAGTCATAAATACTTCCCAATTTGGCAAACCCGTACTTTCCATTCCCAGTATGATGAATGAGAAAAATAAGTACTATTTCAGTGAACAGTTTTGGACCTAGGAATTCATTATGGGAGGACGGGTGGTGTTATAGATGTCCCTTTATTTGGGTGAATGGACACGGCAGGTACTTCGGGGGAACAGGAGAATAAAGAGAAGGCATAGGAGATGCTGAAACAATTTCATCAGTCCTCATAGGAGGGGAGGCCTCAGACTGGACATTGAGCCCACATGGAAGGGTCTAGGGGAAGGCCAGAGAGCAACCCAAGAAATGTAAGCAAGTATGCTGACCCTTGGTCAGCCATCTACCAGGCCCTGTTCTTATAAGAAGTTTCTGCTGTCCTAAGGGACTATATGACTAGCAGAGGAGAAAGAACCTGGACTTTGGAGTTAGAAGGCCTTCAAACCTACCACGACCATGCTGTGTGAGCTTTGACATATTACTTACCTTCTCTGAGTTTCGGCAAAATAGGGATAGTCGAGGTCGTCGAGAGAATTAAACAGGATAACGTACGTAAGGTGCCGAGCACATGGCGAGTACTCTAGCCATAACAGCCATCACATATATTCATGAGGCTTCCTCCTATTACCAAAAAACTGTGTTCTTTCCCTACTCTATATCAGCCACAAAGAAAGAGCATGCAATTGATAAGGCATTCGGGGTTTTCTTTCATTCTTTGGCCAAAGAATGGAGACAGGTGAGCTTGAGCTCTAAAGGCACCTTCTCTCCAAGCGAAGGGAGACGTGGGAGTTTTAAAGAGTTAAATATGGGGTGGAGGAGGCGTGCGAGTACACACATGGTGGAGTGTCAGATGCAGTTCGTGTACGCGCTTTTTCATACGTCGCGTATATATCTCGGTTTTCACTTGGGGAAGTGATTTTTAGCATTGGAATGATATGGTAATGAGTTAAGGGCAGCTGGAAGTTGCTTGTTCTGGTCTACACCGGCTGTGCACAGGTCTGGACTTCTGGCCTCCAGCAGGAGGTCAGATGGCTATTTGTAGTACTGGGGCCTTCCAGTGTCCTTGACTAGCCGTGTTTCTAAATAGCAAACACTAAAGAAAAATTGCTAAAGGAAAGAAAAGAGAAGGAAAAAAACTGTTAAAAGTTTTTCCATCCACTTTGGCCATCCCAGTGACACACTGCTTAAATCCCTGGGAGATGCTTGAATCCTGCTTGCATCTGTTTTCAGCCACGATTCACCTGAGACAGTGAGCCAGCATGCCCGAGCTATCGGCTGTGCCCTGCGGCCTCCCTTCCTGTTTCCAAAATGAGCATAACCCCTTTGCAATGTTTGAGGCTTTCCATAGCTGGTCTCCAAGACAAACCAGGGAAGACTAACAAAAGAAAACACATTTTTTAAAAATAGAGAGAAAGATAACAATGTTATAAGAAATCTCTGGAGGCCTTGATCACCATTGTCCCAGTGCATTATTGAAGTACACACAGACTGCCATGGTTGACCAGTTACAGGTCTGGCTTCAGACACCACCTTGAGAGTCATGTGTAAACAGAAGTGAGGTTTCAGTGAACAATGCAAACAGACCAGCCTCTGCTGTTGGTATAGAATTGTATGAAACTTGTGCGAGGAGGAGGATCCCATGGCCAGATTGCCAAGGGGACGGGTCATGGAAGGGAGGCAGAGCTGTCTCAAAGAGAAGGAAAGGCATCCCATTTTTCCAGCCCCTGCTTCATGCCAGTTCTTAACTAGGTACCTCCATTTTCATGTTTCATTGAAGCCTCACAAGAGACTTGTGAATTATACTTTAATGCCCTCATTTTACAGACAAGAAAACTAAGGCTCAGAAAATGATGTCGCTGGCAGGTGTAGGGTACATTAGGAATGCTCTTAGGTGAACATCCATGTATGTCTAGAGGAAAAGACTTTTGAACATCTGGGGACATGGAAGAGAAATTTTTGTTTCAGATCGTGGAAATGGAAAGAGAATTAAAGATATCTAAACCAGGACATCTAAAGGCTTGGGAGGGCTGGGAACAGAAAAAGGTTCAAATCACAGCGAGTAAACTTCAGATTCAAGGTGAGTCCTTAGCAGTCCTCCCAGCCATTCAGGGATTTTCATTGGCTCTCCACCGTCTCCTAGTTTCTCTCCTCCCTTCTTTTTGTGTCCCTTTCCTTTCTCTAGCCTTGGAAGCAAAACCAGACTTTTCTATTTAGCCACATCTCAGTTTAGCCACTCTCTTATAGCTTTCATTTCTGCTGACCCCCAGGCCTCAGGGTCCCACCTCCCATCTCAAGCAGTTTATCCAAGTATTTTCACAATGACAATTTGCTCTCTAAGAAGAGTTGCTATTATTCTAGCTAATAGATGAAACCTTTTTTATGTGGTTGCAGGAGCATAGTAAAAAAAATAAAATAAAGAAGAAGAGGAAAGAAAATGAAAGGCATTGCAGTGTCAGGAAAAGGAGTCTCTAGGTAGAAAGTCTTCTCTCTGCCAACTTGGAGAAATCGCTTCCCCTCCTGGGACTTGGTTTCTTCATCCATGAAGCAAGGGGCTGGGGCTCCTGGAGCCTTCCCTGCTATCCCATACTGGGATTCTCAGGAAACTGTGTCTAAGAACATGTCTCGTCTCCACCCTTCCGCCGTTAAAAATCTCACAGGGAAAAAAGCTTTCCACAGGCATTATTTCTTTTCAACTTGAAACCAAAGAGTGATATCGTTGTATTGTCTTTGTTTTGACGGGATGGGAGATTTAGTTGTCCTTTGGGGGCTGGAGTGCAACTTGAGGACAGAAAAAAGAACATAAACAGTAAGTGATCTAAAAGGTCAAATAATCCCAGATTGCAGCAGCCTCAGTCTTCCAGGATGCATCTGAGAAAGAGAAAGAACTGTCTTAAAACTAGCTATCGGGAAACCCATGAAAAGCACGAATGTCCCTCCGAGCATGCTCACTGACCCAGAACTGAGTGTAGTGATGGATGTTAGCTCACGGGCTGAGAGTGGACAAAACCAGGGGCAGGTACCTGCTCTGCGGCTTGTTGGCTATGGCAACTTGGGCAAGTTTCTAAGTCTCCTTAAGACTCGGTTTCCTGCTGAACAGGATTGCTCTGGAGAGTCAATGAGAAGAGGGATCTAATGTCCGAGCAGTCCTAGAACATAGTAGGTGCTTGGTATGGTAGGTCCAAAATGAGTTCTAGCAACTCAGATTTGCAGGGTGCTTTATGACCTCGACCCTTTCTTAAGCACTCTCTCTTCATCCTCCCGGAACCTCCGCACAGTGGACAGACAGGTATGAGTAACACCATGTCACAGACAGGAGACACACCCTCGTGGCATGGCCAGTACTAAGGCTCAAGTCTTTGGGTTCAGAAAGTTCTGGGTTATTTCATTTGCTTCTCAGCCACTTCCAAGTGACAACAGCCCATGAGCTAGGAAGGCAGGAAAGGGACTGCCAGCTGCAAGAAGTGACTTCTGACATCCAGAGGGGAAACAGCAGAGTCCTTCAGGCAGTTGGAATCACTTAATATAGAGGGTGACTGTCCTTCACAACTCAGAACATCCCTAACCATCCAGAGTAGGATCAGCAAGCTAGTCCTCAGGCCAAATCCAGCAGGGAAGCCAAATCTAGCATGTGAGCCCAATCCAGCTGCCGACCTGTTTAGGTGAATAAAGTTATAGTGGGGCAGCCACAGCCATCAGTTGGCCCTGGCTGCTTTCACACGACAGCGGCTGAGCTGAGCGGTGACGAGAGACCATGTGACTACAAAGCCTAAAATACTCGCTCCCTGGCTCTTTCAAAAGCAGCTCGCCGACCCCTGGTCCACAGCAGCACTTCCCAAACTTGGTGTGCACAGGGATCGCCTGAGGACGCTGTTGAGGTGCGGACTCCGATTCGGTGGGCCTGGGAGGGGCCCGAGATTGCTCAAAAGCCCCCAGAAGGTGTCTATGCTGCAGGGCCGTGAATCACGCTTTGAGTAAAAGGAAGCTAAAGAAGATGAAGTAATGCGTATTATCCTTGATTTGTATTTTAAAAAACCCAAATGAGGAGTATAAAATAGACTTTAGAAAGATTCATATCCAAAAAGCTAAAATAAAAATGTCTAGGGTTTTAGAGGAAAATTCCAGTGAAAGAAGGGAAGAGAGAGAATTAATATGATTAAGTTCAATGAATGAATGAATGAATGATTATCAAAATTCACACTCAGATCCTTGCTATAAGGTGACTCCGTCACCGGCCTGCCTGAAGAACACTAATATTCTACCAGGCTCCCAGGCCACCAACCTCAGTCTGCCTTACTTCTCCACCTTCCGTAAATCATCATCTCCAGTCCAATTGGTCATTCCTTCAGCATTGATGCTGGTCATCCCTTGCTCTCTATTCTAATTCTATCACTCTGGCCCAGGCCTCTGTCACTGTGTGCCCTTCTTGCAGTTGTCTGTGTGCTGCTCAACCTGCAGTCTCTTCCCGCACCAGCCCACTGCCTGTGTCTGCCAAGCACTTCTGAAAACAGCTTTCCAGGGTGCCATTCCCCACTCAAGAGTCTTAGGATTCAACCCCGTGCTTGGTGGCCAGCCTTTTCTCTCGGCACGTCCTCCCATCTACCCAGTCCTTCTTCTCAACGTCCTTGGAGATCACCCAGTGACATCCAAAAGCTCAGATAACCCCCAATGCTGTAACTCACACAGCTTCTAAGTGTTTTCTTAATAATTGTGGAAATAGAAGATCTGATTATTCCACCCACATTTTTCAATGTTCCATAAATGCATTTTAAGAAATGAAATCATGTTTTAACAATAGAGCAGAAACCTGCACATAAGAGCACAATGAATACGCTCTCAGCCTGAATCTCTGAGTCCACCCTTCTTGTATTTCTCACAATCCTTCCTTTAAATGTTTAACCACTGGCACTTGTCCCTCAACTAGTTGCTTAGGTGAGTGCCCTTTTACAAAGGCTTATAGGTGCCATCTTGTGGAGAAAAATGCAAACAGGCACGTTTGGAGATGGGCTGTGTGAAGGAAATGACAAGGATGCATTGGAGGCAAGCAGGAGTCTCCATCACTGTCTTCTGGTCTGGGGACAGTCCCCTGAGGGCCTTCCAGTTGTGACCTACATGTGTAGACCCAGGCTGTCTGTGCTCAGGAGGTCCTGCTGTTGGGCCAGTGTGCAAGCAGCCCCTATCCTGGAGCAGGGTCCATCAACCCAACTTGCTGTTGCCTTTTTGCCAATAATCTGGCTTCCAGAACTCTGCCCTATAGTATGTGCACAGTGTCTCTCTGCTCCTTTCTGCAGGGAACATCCTAGTTCTCACCCTTGGCAGTCCAAACCCACAGCCTCTGACAGACCCATCCCATGTGGTTTTTTTTTTCCCTGGTGCCAGCCACTCTTGGGACCCTAAAAAATTACAATACAACCTGACCAGATATAGGATGGTCTCTTTAAACAGAACTCAGCATACAACCTTACATGTTAAAAGTAAAGTGGAAGTCCAGAGGTTTCCACTATTCTATATAAAAACATGGATATCTTACTTTTATAATAGAACATTGTCATTGTCACAAGTCATTCCATGCCTCTCTCCTTCCTCCTCCACTTCAATCCATTGGGGAGGAAGATTATGAAAGTACAGCACTGGAATTTTAGAATGTGGGATACCCCCACCCTTCAGAGAAAGATGGCCCTGGTGGGAACGAGGGGCGGTAATTCTCTTTCAGAGTATGAGGCGTCTGCCTCTCAGGGCTCCTTTCTTCAGCTTTGCAAACATTGCTGCAGTTGGTTCTTACCTAGTTTTATCCCACAGGGGTGCCAACATTTTCTTCCAGTTGAGTCCCTTGGTAAGGTGCTATTCTCCAGTGAAATAGGATGAGATACTGTAAAGTGACCACCATAAGCTTGATTAAAACCAGATCGCTAGCTTCACAATTTCTCTCATTTTGAAAGCCAAAATACCTTTTATCTCATGGACCATTTCTTCTCTTCAAATGAATGGTGTTGTCAATATGTTTCCATTGATTCCCATTTCCAATTTAATTTTGTCTACATAAAGCAAATTTCCCCAGCTTTAAGCATGGCACGATTCATCCCATCAGGGCTTTTATGTCTTTTTCCAAATACAATTTGGTACCAGAAGGGACCTAGAGATGATCCAGTTCAAAGGGCAAATTGGTCTTATAACTTTGATGCTTTGATTCCACAGCCAGCTGCTCTTTCATTCAGCAAACGCTTGTTAAGCACCTACTATGTGCCAGGCACCATGCTCCGTCCAGTACATAATCCTACCCATGCTGAAGTTAAGCCAAAAGGCAGTCTTAAAGAACTCTAGGTTCTTTACTAGAGAGTTTGATGGCAGTGAGGAACTATTTTTAAAAACTGGAAAATTAAGTACTCTTTGCCCATAGCTTCTCTAACATCTACAAAGACTGTTTTTGCCGTTCTGTGGAATTGCCATTGTTTTCACGCTTTCTTGGAAATCATCATGTGCTTCTAAGTGTCCCATGTGCTGTGAAGAAACTAGAGCAGTGGTTCTCAACTGGGGGTGATTTTACTTCCATGGGGGACACTTGGCAATGTCTGGAGATGCCTTTGTTTGTCACACTGAGGGGAAAGGATGCTCCTGGCATCTAGTGGATAGAAGCCAGGGACGCTGCTGAACTTCCCACAGTGCACGAGACAGTGCCCACAGGAAAGAACCTTCAGGGACCTGTCAGTGGAGCTGGAGTTGAGGACCCCGAGCCATGAGGAAGTGGAGCAGGCAGGAAGGTGAGAAGCTGGGCTTCACACCCTGACAGTCCTTCAGCCAGAGCAACTCTGCTTTTCTCATTTACATGGGGAAGTTCTGCATTTCTGCATGAGGTTTTGTTTGAAGAATATATTTTTTCTTCTTAAAAAAAAAAAACAGTAAAGACTACTGTGGTTGAAGGTGACAATTCTTTGCCTCTCTTTTGTAACCGAGTCACACTGGAACAAATCAAGTACGTGTGTATGATCAGGATGAGGGAATCGTGGGGAAATTTGGAGGCATCTACCTGAGCCTCAGTCTTGGCTACACCGGACTCGGTCCCCGCCTCCCTCTCGACATTTACATGCTATACTGAAGGATTTGATTTAGTCTGTCTTAATTTAGACAAGGAGTTGGAATTATTTTTTCTGAAAAAGGCCGGATCATAAACATTTTAGGCTTTGTGGACCATACTATCTGTGTTGCAACTATTCAACTGCTATTATAGCACAAAAGCAGCCATAGACAATAAATTTAAAAACGAGAGTATTTGTGTTCCAATAAATCTTTATTTACACAATGGATAGGGGTCCAGTTTTGGCCTGTGAACTGTAGTTTGCCGACCCCTGATTTAGACTGTAAGTAGGAACTGTGTTTGTTTTGCCTTCATGTCTCGGCTGCCTAGCACTGTGTTGGCACATAGTTGGGGTTGGCTTAGGAAACATATGCTGAACTGTACTGAGGGTCCATCGTGTAAGTGCTAGAAGGCCTTACTGAGAAAAACAACTGGAAAGAGATCCATCCAGTATTTCCCAAGGAGTTTCTATAGGTTGTTTAACTGTTTCCCTATGTTGAACATGTAGGATGTTTCCAATTTTTTATCATTTATAATAATAATGTGATGAGCTCCTTCATGCAGAAATTATTGGCCTCATTTCTTATCATTTGCTTAGTGTAAATTCCTAGAAGAAGAATTTTCTGGGTCAAACAGTATATATTGCTAAATTGCTTTCCAGGAAGGTGATATTGATCTACATTCCTAACAGTAATAAGAGAGATAGATTTATCATACGGAAGGACTTCTTTCAACAGAATGTCATGAATAAAAGTTTTGGCATCCACATGCATTTCCCTGAATTAGCTCACCGTAAATATAAGTAAATTGGTATTAGCTACTAATCATTTTTGCATTCTCCTACACTATGGTACCAGCATGATTACCAACGCACGTTGTTTCACCTGTCAGGGTTGCCTAGCCAACCAGTTGAGGTTACCCTATCTCATGTGTTTCTTGAGCAGACACAGAAACATCTGCTTCCCATTAGAGAATCAGAACCTCCACTATCTGAACGCCTGGCACCAGCCAACCCTGCCGTGATGGACAGAGGCCTCCTCCCTGTGAAATTCACTACCAAATATGTCATCCAGATTGCTCATTTCCCTCAGGAAATTTCATTCAGGTTAATTTTGGCACAAAATTGAAGGTAATTCTTGAGCAATTTCTCCTGTGATAGCTTGCAACGTGTAAAATTTTCCTACAACATGTTAAAAAAATCACTGGAAAAATTCTATGGCTATCTCATAGTTGTCCATTTGCCTTTGTAACAACAAGGAATATCTCTTTGGAACTGCAGTACATGGTGAGGAAAAAACATTAAAAAGTC
Organism: Eulemur rufifrons; assembly: GCF_041146395.1. Taxonomy (NCBI): domain Eukaryota; kingdom Metazoa; phylum Chordata; class Mammalia; order Primates; family Lemuridae; genus Eulemur; species Eulemur rufifrons. The sequence goes on along the minus strand of NC_090984.1, from coordinate 24,731,995 downwards.
AGATTGCAGAGCAGATCTTTTTTCTGGCCTTTCCCAGTGGGTGCTGTTGGAGCAGGGAGAGTGTAGAAATCACGTGAGGTGTCCTGCCTTTACAGTGAACCTTGGTCTTTCTCGGGCTCTTCAAACTTTTCTGAGTTTATCCAAATTAAGAAAGAGAATATTTCTGACTGAGAAGTAATAGAAAGTGTTATAGCAATAGGGGTGGGTCTGGGTGGCTACGTATGATGGGATTTATTTAAAAGTGGATAGATTTCAGACAAAATCAAATATATGAAGACAATGATAACAAAACTCATCATTTTCTGAGAAGCCACTATATTATAGCATTCTTATAAATACCTTAACACATTTGCCTTATTTGATCCTTCCAATAGTCCTAAAATATTGCACAGCCCCATCCATAGATAGAAAACCACTCCCTCACCCCCGGGCTCCAGCTCTTTGACATGTCCAAAGGTACCAAAGGTACAGCTCTTGGAAGTGGCAGAGCCAGCAGAGGGGCTCAGATCTGGCAGACTCTACTGCCCCCCGCCCCCTCCCCCCCACCACCAGCACACACTGATGACACTTCGGTGGAGCCACTGAAAGAGTTTGGATGTAGGTCAGCACTATTAAATCATCCCCATCAGCACCAATCAATCAGCCTCCTGATCGACTCTGATGGATTGATTTCTGAACACTGTCCCTGGGAAGATCTGGGATGGTGGTGGAAGCGTTTTCAGCGCTGACCTCAGAGAGAAGTGACCCACCCAGCATCCCACAGCAAGCCAGGGACCAAGCCAGGAGGACACCCCAGGTCTCCTGGTTCCCAGTCCAGCATTCTTTTCCATCATTCCAACGTGCTTTTCCTGATAAGTGACCTCAGCCTCACCTGTCAATTACACGGCTGTAGTCTGGAGGAGAACATCGGCTGCTTTAAAGAAAGTAACAGTACGTGATCTATACATATGGTAATATTTCATAGAGCTATACACCACAAAAGTGCATACAAAAATGGCAAATCCAAGTAATATCTGTTCCTGAGTTGACAGTACAATACTGACGCCAGTGGTATACATGGCTTTGACAATGCACTGTAGTCATGTGAGATATTATCATCAGGGAAAGCTCAGTGAAAGGTCACTGAAACCGTACTGTTTTCACTATTTCTTGTGAGGCTTAAACTATTTCAAAATAAAAAGTTCTAACAATGTAATAGGAAGACGGGCTAAAATATGTATTCTCTTACTGTGTTGTAAAGTCCAGTGTTAAAACAGTCGGTGCAGGAGAGATGCATAATGTGTTTTGTCCTTCAAGATACTGGAAGAGAAGACAGACAGAGTCACTTCTGGGCCAGAATCTCTCTAGTCCTCTGTGGTAAGCATGCTTTGAGCGTGTTCCCCTGCACCTAGGTCACTGCCACCATCCACTCCTTCAACAAAGGTAGAGCCCTCAGCCTGCCCTCTGATCCTTTGGCCTCCAATTTTTACACAATGGTTAAAAGCATGGGTTTGGGTTTGAGGCCTGGGTTCAAATCCCAGCTCCACCTCTTACTAGCATCATGGCCTTGGGCAAAGGACCTAACCTCTCTCCTAAGTCTTAGTTTTCTACAGATTTCAGCAATTTCACAGACCACTTTCCTAAAAGAAAATAAGAACAAATCAAATCTTAATTTTAAAACATTTAATCTTAATTAAATGAGAAAAATATATGTTTGGAGGACTTAGAATATAATAAAGACTCTGTGAATGTTAGACACGGTGATGTTGTGGAAGATGGCAAGGAGGAGGGTGAGGACGGTCACAAAGGCCTGTTCATTTTGCATCCTAAGCATCTCTCAACTCCTCTTCACTCTACCCCTATTCCCCGACTTCAGTCTGGGATATTGCAACATCCTCCAGACTGTACGTACCCATTGCTAATTACCAGCTTTCTAAAGGAGACTTGATCCTGTCCCAGCACGACACAGAGAAGACAGGAATTCCTCATTGCCTGGTAGCTTGTGATTATCTCCTATGTCTAATCGCCCCTGTGAGACTCAAATTCCCAGAGGCAGGACCCGTGTCTGGCACAGCTTGGGGGTTCCCAGATGACCTGCCTAGTGTAGTCACTCAACAGGGTCAGTGATGAAATACATGCTTATATGTTTAGATCTTGTCATAGCTGGTCCTTCTTGTCCCTCAGATCCTGGTCCAAAGATCACTTCCTCCGCCCTCAGCCGTGCCCTCCCAGATACCTGGTCTAAATTTTCCCACATTATATCTGATTCTCACAACAGGAGAAGGGACAGTTGTCACGTATGTAATTTGCCTATGGCTTCAGAGCTAAAAATAAACATCTCGAAAGCATGTTGTCTGCCTAGTGCTCATTCTAGGGCCATAGCCCTGCTCTGTGAAGTGGAGGTGGGGAATTTGATAAATCCATGGCAACGCAGTCTCTCAGAGGCCTGGGCAGCCTCTAGAACACTAGAAGGTGCTCCAGTAGTATCTGAAGAAACTGTTGAAGGGCTCTGAGGAGACAGGATGTCACCTTTAGTTCTCGGCATCCCTTGTGTAGCCATATGCTTCACTGAAGCCAACCTTCGGGATACTTGGACGTCTACTAGGAAAAACTGCTGCACCCTTCCCTTCCCATGTCTAGATCTATCCAGAGTTACCATGCTGTGCAGGAAATCTGGTAGGGGAATCCATCAAATTGTGCAGAGCATTTTAATATAATGTCTGATTCATGAGATCAAATAACGTTTTGTCTGCATCTGTGGTTGTCTAGAGTGATCCATGTTTGTGCAATTTCCTTGTGATAATCCCACTAACTGGGCTGGGGCTGACGGTTGATGTGATGTCTGTCCGATCTTCGGTGACTGTCATTCATTCTTGAAATATCCCTTACATCCTATTTATAGCAGAGCGACTCGCTGGACCACTTATTCTCCCTACTCTAATAGGGCCCATTCCACACTGCAGCCAAAGTCATCATCTGGAAAACAAGTCTGAGGAAGGCCCTCCCCTTCTTCAGACATCTGGTGGTTGCCAATGCCATGGGGTAAAATTTGAATTCTTCACCCTGGCAGACAAGATTCTTGACAAACTCAACTGAATTCTCCAGCCTCATTTTATCCCTCCTTGCAACCCTGCATTTCAGCCTTGGCATTCTGTGAACATGCTGTGTTCGTTCCTGCCTTTGTACATAACATTCGTTTTATCTGGAGGACCCCTGAGAATGAGCTCAGTCTGGGCCACGTTGAGTCCAGAGGTAGCAGAAATGGACCAGAGGCTGGGAAAGGGGAGGAGGGTGAGATGTCACGAGACGGGGCAGGGGCTGGGTGTGGACCTACTTTCTTGTCCATCTTCTCCACCAGCCACATTCGAAGGCATCTCCTTAATTTGATTAGAATCTTTTTTAATCTACAGGGTGTCCCAAAGGTCACCATGCAGGGGGAAAATGGGCAATTGTAGCTAAATGTACCTTTATTTACAAAATATTCATTACCAAATTTAAAAAAATTTTTCCTTTGTATGGAGACTTTTGGGACACCCGGCATTTATTTTACTTTATTTTATTATTTCAGTAGATTTAGGGAGTAAAAGTGTTTTTTGTTAAATGGGTGAATTGTATAATGCTGAAGTCAGGGTTTTCAGTGTACCTGTCACCAGAAGAGTGTACACTGTACCAGATAGGTAGGTTTTTATCCCTCACCCCCTTCCCACCCTCCCTCCTTCTTGGTTTTAGATGTCCATTATACTGCTTTATGACTGTATGTATCCCTTGTTTTACTCTCACTTATAGACGAATACACGTGGTATTTATTTTTCCATTTCTGAGATATTTCACTTAGGATAATGGTCTCCAGTTCCACCCATGTTGCTCCAAAAGATATTATTTCATTCTATTTAATGGCTGAGTAGTACTCCATGGTTTGTGTGTGTGTGTGTGTGTGTGTGTGTGTGTATGTATACACAAATATATATACACACCACATTTTCTTTATCCATTCATGACTTGATGGGCACATAGATTGATTTCATATCTTTGCAATTGTTAATTGTGCTATAATAAATATTCCAGTGTAGGTGTCTTTTTTATGAAATGACTTCTTTTCCTTTGTGTAGATACCCAATAGTGGGATTGCTGGGTCAAATGGTAGGTCTACATTTAGTTCTTTGAGGAATCTCCATATTGTTTTCCATATAGGTTGTATTAGTTTACATTCCACCAACAGTGTATAAACATTCCCTTTTCACAGCATTGGTACCAACATCTATTGTTTTTTGACTTTTTAGTAGCCATTCTAACAGGGGTAAGGTGATATCTCATTGTGGTCTTAATTCTCATTTCCCTGATGATTAGTGATATTGAGCATTTTTTCATATGTTTATTGAACATTTCTCTTCTTTTGAAAAAAAATCTCTTTATGTCTTTCACCCACCATTTTTTGATGGGGTTACTTTTTTTTCTTGCTGATTTGTTTGAGTTCTTTGTAGATTCTGGATATTAGCCCATTGTTGGATACACAGTTTGCAAATATTTTTTCCCATTCTGTAGATTGTCTGTTTACTCTGTTGATTATTTACTTTGCTGTGAAGAAACTTTTTAGTTTAATTAAGTCCCATTTATTTATTTTTGTTGCTGCTGTATTTGCTTTTGGGGTCTTATTCACAAATTCTTTGTCTAGGACACTGTCCAGAAGAGTTTTTATGGCATTTTCTTCTAGAATTTTTATGGTTTCAGATCTTTACTCCATCTTGAGTTAATTTTTGTGTATGGTCCAGTTAGAATCTTGCCTTGACTACACGGGTTCTACTTTCTAAAACCACTGTTGGTGGTGGCATTGTTTTGTTTGTTTCAGCACAAGGGAAAATCTAAGGGGGTGAGAATATGGAAATCATCAACAAAAAAATTTTTTCCTATTTTTCTGCTAAAATGGGCATGGGGAAGGGGCAAGAAATATTTAAGGGAGGAGAAATAACATAGCAAACATGGCATTTGGAAAGACTAATCAGAGTGGATAAACATATTGAGATGATGTCCTATTATTGTCAGAAATAATGTTTTACAGAGAAGCTATTTGTGAAGAGACCAGTTATTACTGATGGAGCAATGTGCACTCAGGAATATGGAAGCAATAAGGCAGAATTATATTGCCTGCAGAAAGACGGCAATCAAGGGCAAAGTTAGAGGGGAAAGAATGAACACTTTTGGATTTGACTCTGCCTATGGGATTTGACCTGTAGGACCCATGGCACCAGACCCAGGGTTGTATGACAAAATCAAAAATGGACTTTGAGTTGTTTGCTGACTACTTCGTCCCTAAGATGTGGTCTGACGATTGCTCTTAGAATTCAAGAACCCAGACAAGCCTGTGATTTAACAAACATATGTCTCAAGTTTTAGAATACCTTTCTGATTTCAAGTATCTTTCCATATCCTCATAACCCAATGAATAATCCTGTAACCCCAATATTTCATTGTCTAAACTACAATCTGCTCACTGCCACCTGCCCAGAAATGTGACAGAATGCTCTGTTCAGAACATGAGTCCGAATTTGGATTTCAGGATACATAATCGTAAATTCTATGGAATCAGAAGTGGGAAGTTCCAAAAGTGGGAAAGGATTCCATGAAGATCATTCCATTCTGTTCCAAAGTTTAATGTTTTATACAAAATAAAATTGCCCCAACAGAAAGATGAATGAGGAGGGGGAAGATAAAGCTAAAAGATCTTAGAATGAGTAATGAGGAAATTCTTTTGGAGAGAAATTCAGGAAAGTCAGAATTCCTCTAAACACTGATGAGACTGGCTGTACAAAGAATGCTCCCCGACTTAGAAGCTAATCATCGGTTTGTTGATGTTTCTGGCCCTTGCTCACCCTTACCCTTTTGCTTCAGGAAAAGTGCTTTGGGGTAACCAAGCAAAAGTCCCACCGCTCAGCTCTGCAGAGCCATGGCTACCAGGGGACGGTCAGCTCTCAAACCATTTTATTCAATTTCCTAAGAAACTGGGCCATGGAGCACTACTTTTGAGGGGTACTTTACTAAGTGTTTGTGGTGTTTGTGATTTAGAACAGAAGACCTGGGAGTAAATGCCAATTTTAGGCCATGGTTCTAAAGAGATTTTTCATATAAAAATTCTAACATGGACCATCCTCTCTTCTCCCAGAGTGCAACGGGGATTTGCAGAACAACTTCATTGTCCAACCTGTGTAAATAAATTTCTAGCTCTCCCCATCCTCCCTATTCTTTTTCCCTGTTATTTCTTTCCTGATCATTTACCACCACCCAAATATACTCTGCTTTATTTGCTTGTCTCATGCACTGTCTGTGGCCCCCACCTGACTCCTAGAATATATATTTCATGAATAGCTAGAAAAGAAGGTTCTTGCCCAGAGTAGGTGCTCCAGGAATATCTGTTGAGTTTCAAGAGTAGCATGAACTACAGAAGGAGAGGGGGGAGGAAGGTCAGGTCGAGTTCCGCCCATTGATCTTCAATCATCCCTTCTCTCCTCCTTCCCTCAGATGCTCTCGATACATGCTACAAGAGTCTTTTGTTTTCTACCTCTTTACAGAGCATTGGCTGTGACGACTACCTAGGCTCCGACAAAGTCGTGGACAAATGCGGGGTGTGTGGAGGTGACAACACTGGCTGTCAGGTCGTGTCGGGCGTGTTTAAACATGCCCTCACCAGCCTGGGCTACCACCGTGTTGTGGAGATTCCCCAAGGAGCCACAAAAATCAACATCACTGAGATGTACAAGAGCAACAACTATTTGGGTAAGCTTGGTCTTTTTCCAGGGAAAGCCATCTGTCACTGCCAGTTGATTTATTCCTTCCAGAATCATGAGATAGACACAGCAGTGTCCAGAGGTCCTGGGTCACGTAGAAAGTGGGGAATGCCAAGGTACCACCTGGCCTGCCTGAGAAGTTTGCATGGAGAAAGAAAAAAAAAGTCCTTCTTGCAAGTAAATGTGGTTTTTTTTTCATTTCAGAATATTACAGGGGTACAAATATTTTGGTTACATGGATTGCTTTTGTACTGCTTGAGTCAAAGTTATAAGTGTGCCCATCACCCAGATACTGTACATTGTACCCGTTAGGTATGATTTCATCAATCCCCTCCTCCCTGCTCTCACCTACATGATTTATGTTGAGTTTTACTTCCATCTGTGCACGTGAGTGCTGATCAGTTAGTTCCAATTTAATAGTGAGTACGTGTGGTGTTTGTTTTTCCATTCTTGTGATACTTCACTTAGGAGGATGGTCTCCAGTTCCATCCAGATTGCTGCAAAAGGTATTAATTAATTTTTTATGGCTGAGTAGTACTCCATGGTATACATATACCATATTTTATTAATCGACTCATGAATTGGTGGGCACTTGGGTTGATTCCACATCTTTGTGATTATGAATTATACTACAGTAAACATTCTAGTGTAAGTGTCTTTTTGATAAAATGAAATTTTTTTCTTTGGGTAAATACCCAGTAGTGGGATTGCTGGATCAAATGGTAGGTCTACTTTTAGTTCTTTGAGAAATCTCCATTCTATTTTCCATAGAAGTTGCACTAGTTTGCATTCCCACTATCAGTATATAAGTGTTCCTTTCTCTCCACATCCACACCAGTATCTATTGTTTAGGGACTTTTTGATAAAAGCCATTCTCACTGGGGATAGTTGATATCTCATTGTGGTTTTGATTTGCATTTCTCTGATGACTAATGATGAGCATTTTTTCATATGTTTATTGGCCGTTAGTCTATCTTCTTTTGAAAGGCTTCTGTTCATGTATTTTGCCCACTTTTTAATGGAGTTGTGTGATTTTTTTCCTTGCTGATTTGCTTGAGTTCTTTGTAGACTCTGGCTATTAGCCCTGTATCACATATATAGCATGCAAATATTTTCTCCCATTCCATATATTGTCTATTTGCTCTTTTGATTTTTTCCTGGGCTGTGTAGAAGCCTTTTAATTTAATCAAGAACCATTTATTTATTTTTGTTGTTGTGATTGCCCTTGGGGTCTTCCTCATAAATTCTTTGCCTAGGCTGATATCTAGAAACAAATCTGGAGGCATCCCTTTACTAAACTTTAAGCTATACTATAAGGCTATAGTAACCAAAACAGCATGGTACTGGCACAAAAATAGAGACATAGACCAATGAAACAGAACAGAGAACCCAGATATAAAACAATCCACATAATGCCATCTCATTTTTGACAAAGTAGACAGCAACATACACCGAGGAAAAGAATCTCTATTCAACAAATGGTGCTGGGAAAATTAGATACCCACATGTAGAAGATTGAAACAGGATCCTTATCTCTCACCACTCACAAAAAATGTTTTAATATCTATACATTTAAACCAGCGTTGCTCCTCCCAAGAGAAACATGGTTGGTTATGAAATGGGTAACAGACCAAATTGTTGCTCCGAGATGGGACAGGCTCTTTGTGAAGCCAGGTAATCTGCTAGTCTTGGCTCCGTTGGGGTTTGAGGTGGCCAGGGACAGTTGGTCCCATCTGCACCCTCACTCCCTGGAGGTCTAAAGCAAAAGTCATTTTTCTCTTCTTTCTGCTTCATCTGCCTGGGGCAGCAGGCCTCTACATTAGTAGCGTGTGTGTCTTCAGAACAGCTGTAGAACCTCTTGGCAATCATTTTGGACAATATCATCAATATGGAGAGACCATTTTTAGCCTACTTTCCTACAAAAAGAGATCTTTGTTGATACTTTCTTTTAAGTTTCCAAGCTTTGCATTCCATCCAATGCAAACCAGTCATACAAATTAGTTTTTACCAATTTCTAATTTATGTAAGCATGAACAAGTAAGCTAACAAAAAAAATCAAAGGGAGCCATTCCTTAAAGTCATTTAATGAACAAGAATATTCATTTTGATTTTTTAATTACTTATTGAACAGAAACTTATCTAGCATAAACTATATGGCAGACATTATTCTTAATGTTTTCTGTGTATTAAATCTTTGAACCCTCTCAACAGCCCTAGGGCATAGAAGCTGTTCTCATCTCCATTTTACAAATAAAGAAACAGGCACAGGGAGATTATGTAACCTGCCGAGGTCACACAGCCGTAAAGAGGTGGAGCTGGGATTCGAACCCAGGCAGTCTAGTTCCAGGTGTGGTAGTCTGTCAAGAGATAATACCCAGGGTAGTCTCAGAACCCGAGTTGCTCAGGCACACCATTGGCCATGCAGTAGTCAGTGGCTGCGGCAGTTGAAAGATCACTAAGTTTGCAACTTTCAAATATCTGGATCATCCCAGAAGATAGCTGCAGACCCAAGAACTCCATATTCTGCATCTCTCTCTACTCTACCCAGAAGCAGCCAAAACTAACTTCACCTGGTTTTATTGGCTGGAGAAGGAAGGGATGGCAGATGGGACTCTGAGATAAACTCAATTAAAACAGAAAACTGTTACAATTGCTCTGGCAAACCCAGGAGCCGCCAAAGTGGCAGAAAGCCTAGTTTCCCAATGAGTGCTTTGTATGTTATTTACATACAAAGTTATTTACATACAAATACAAAGTTATTTACATACAAATAACAAAAAATAGTCTTTGTGTGTTTCCTCTTTTCTTTTGTACTATTATGAGATCACATCTCCGTAAACATCCTGTCTCCTAGAATGGAAAATGTTCTTCTGGGGATTATTTGAAGTGTGATTGTGTCCAAATGTACCAGCAAATAATGCCACTTCTTATTAGCTTTGTGTTGTTTTTAGTAATTTTTCCCTGGCTATAGTTAGGCCTATTCAGTAAGCAGTTTTCAAGCTGTGCCCACTGGAGATAAAATAGGTATTCTGGGTGAATATCCACTGGATGTCTGAATGGAAACAGCTCTCAGAGCCTTGGTATTTCATTGGGAGTGTGGGAATAAGAATCTTGACCTTATTATAGGTAGTCATGAGAATCAGTAGGATAACAGCTATTTAGGACCCAGCAGAGCCTCTGACACTCATTAGACAGTTGACAAATGTTTGTTATCTTTCTTTTGTCTCAGAGAGCTTGTCAGGACATCAAAACTCAGTGGAATAAAAATTCTCTCTCCTCCTGAAAAAGATGAAGAGGAGACAGAGGGAAAATGGATGTACCAAGAGTCAGTGAGGAGGTGATTCAGAAAGTCAAGTTCAACGTCCAATGTCCAGAAATCAGTAGGGCACATAAGAAATCCATAGGTCTGTGGCAATATTACATGATGCCACGTGGACAGAGGAAGGAGAGAGAGCGGAAATAACAGATCAGGCTCTGGTGAAAGGAAATGCCAGAGGGGATGAACTTGAGCTTCTGTCCATAGCACTTAAGTCACAGGGGATGCTCTGTTTAGTCCTCTCTTTTTTTAAGCTGAGATATGATCCACATACCATAAAATTCATCCTTTTAAAGCGTACACTGGTGGGCATGGTCTTTTTCTCCTTGCAGTGGTTCTCTTTATCTAACCCACTTTGCCTGCTGAATCTCCTACTCTGTGAAGTCTATATATTTTAAAAGTTAGTATGCATGGGATTGCTTGAGATTATCTTTAAGCCATTAGAGCATAGGTCTATCTAGCAGTTTCTGAACTCTCTGGCAACTGTTTTTTACATTATACATTGTCAAACATTGAAACCTTCCCCAAAGAGATATGTGATAGGTTTCTCCACAATTTTCCAGGTAACGATGAAGATTTCAGTTTTCTTACCTTGTGATTTCTGGTGCTATGTAAACTGTATGTTCTATAAAATTTGACGTGATACACAAAATTGACTCACCCGTTTGCATAAGTTTGTTCTACAGAATAGGCAATATAAAGGAAATGAATAGTTCAGAGCCGTATCATTGCTTTGAAAAATTGCACAACTTTACAAGTTTTTTGCGTTTTCCTGTTGTTTTACAGAATTACCTTTAGTTATTTGTAATGCAAGTCAAACTTTCCTTGTGAAATACTTGATATTTTTTAAAGACTGACTGCCCAAAGGGGATAGCAACAGAAAAGAAATGTCTGTGAAAACAGACTTGTATTATCAGTGCTGGAGAAGATGATTTAATCAACTCATTTTAAAGGGTTTTCTAAAGGCTTCAATATTTAAAGGACTTACCCTCAGCTACTCAGTTAATAATAGCAGTCATACTATACAAACATAGTACTTCAGTCTCCCAAGCATTTTCACATACCCAGTTTTCTGACTTTAAAACTGAACATTATTTACTTTGCTTGCTTCAAAAAGGATTTGGAGTTACTTACAATTATATGAGATGCAATTATAGAGGTAAAATGTGAAAATTGAAATTTAAAAATCCAAAAGAAAATAGCAGGAGGAGAGGCATGTATCCCAGAAATTCCAGCTGGCATGTTAATAATGTTGGTGCATTAAACCTGACTCTGAATTTATGGCTTCATTTAGCTTGACCATCAAGACTTGGCCTGGAGCCGGGCGCGGTGGCTCATGCCTGTAATCCTAGCACGCTGGGAGGCCGAGGCGGGCGGATTGTTTGAGCTCAGGAGTTTGAGACCAGCCTGAGCAAGAGCGAGACCCCGTCTCTACTAAAAATAGAAAGAAATTATCTGGACAACTAAAAATATGTAGAAAAAATTATCCAGGCATGGTGGTGCATGCCTGTAGTCCCAGCTACTCAGGAGGCTGAGGCAGAAGGATTGCTTGAACCCAGGAGTTTGAGGTCGCTATGAGCTAGGCTGATGCTGCGGCACTCTAGCCTGGGCAACAGAGCGAGACTCTGTCTCCAAAAAAAAAAAAGACTTGGCCTGTTAGACTCAGATTCTAAAGGTCTGGCCGTTGCCCCATAACTCAGGAGGACTGGCCTGTACAGAGGTAGGGGAAGAGGCCAATTCACCATGATGCTTACTGTTTTCTCTGAGAAAAGCTGGAGAAACCATGACATTTAACAGTGCACATATTTCAGAAAATAAGATGTTTATTTGTCTTATTTTAGGTTGGAAATTCATAAAACTCTGCAGAACTGAGCTCCAAATTTCTGTTTATTTGTATTTGTTTACATGCTTCAAAATATAGATTGTTTAGTGGGTTCTAGATTCCTAGATTTTTTTAATGGGAAAGACTTTCGGACCCTAAATCTGTTATAAGCTATGAATTATCTTTTTGAATGTGAATTATTCTGAACTCTACAATTTGGAAAAAAGGCTCAAAGTAATTTTATTAAAATGACTGACATTTTATATGACTTGCCTCTTTCTTAATAATAAAATGTTGTAAAATCATTTTAGCTGAAATATCAAAGTTTGGCATAGTTCAGTCAGTTCGGTTTGCTAATGTCATTATGCAACAGTTAAGAAATCAGATATAAAAGCATACCAAGTAAAAATTGATTATACGAGACATGTACTACCTGCCAACATGTTAGATTGTCATAGAGTTTTAGACTTGGAAGGAATTTTTAAAGATCTGTAAGCTTTCAAAAATAAACAGGCAATACATTTACTTTTATGCGTGTTCTCCTAAAAGTTTTAAACAATGATAACAGTTAGCATTTAAAGAAATCAAGAAGTATCACAGATCATCTATAATTTTCAAACTTTAATATATTCATAGAGCAGTTTTCTACATGGGAAAAATTGGAATTTTAAATAATGTTAATATCTTATGTTTGTATGACATTTAATCCCAAGGATTTTTTTCATATGCATTGTAAAAGTTTCAAGCAATATAGACAGTATAGAACAAAAAGGTGAAATTTCCTCTTTATGCCAACCCTACACTTGATCCACTGCCTTCAAGTGTAAAGACCACTTGAAGTTAAATAACCACTTTTAACAATAGTCCTCTGTGTAAGTGTAAATAAATATATATTTTTAATTGATATTACTACACATATTTTTTGCAATTTGCTTCTCTATCTTAATATTATAGCTTGGGCATCTTTTCATATCAATACATAGAAAGCTTATTCATTATTTTTTTGAGTGCAGAATATTCCATACAACAGATATGATTTATTTAGGCACTTTTCTATTGAAGAATGTTGAGATTGTCTCCAATTTTCTAGTATTACAAATCATACTTTAGATTTTCGGTTCAAGATGGCAGACTGAGCACATGAGTTTTCTTCCCTTCCTCCCAAGATTCCATCAAAATGATACTAAAGGGATTTAAAAAAAAAAAAAAAAAAGATATAACTTACAACCATCAAGAAGACTAGAGGGGGGGGGACATCCGTGGTCAAATGATTTTAACAAATTTTTGGAAGACAGAGGCAGATGGAAGAATGTTCCCTCACAGAGGGAGCAGAGGAGGTCCCAGCCTAGGTGCGCAGAGGGGACTGGGACGAGGAGGGCTCAGGCTGCAAGGCAGAGCCCCAGGAGCCTCTGAGCCTTGGTGGCAGCAGGTAAGATGGAGGGTAAAAGAGGAGAATGGGACTGAAAATGAGGGAATGAGCGAAAAAACCTGTCTATGGAAGAGGAGAACCCCTACATAACACATTCAGAATTCTGGCATTACCCCCTCATCCGGAAACTCAAGGGAAGCAGGGCATGGGTGAGAGACTGGCACTCCGAGATTGTAATATTCCTTCTGCATGGAGAAAGGAGCAGTTTGCTGACTGGTGCCCCATTCTCTCACTCTGTAGACCTCAGCCGGTTAACAAGCCCTAATGATGTGCACAGGGTTCTCTGGAAACCTTCCCGTTGCTTTTGCCTTAAATATCAATGGATAACTGAAAATAACATGAATGGACAACCAAGGATCACCAGACATTTTTTTAAAAAGCCCATATAGCATGAAAGAGAGATCCCAAGATAAATAAGTGGAAAAGTTGATTCTGGAAGAAACAGAGCAAATTCTTGGAGAAGAAAACTTAAAGAAAGCATTACTCCAACAAGTAATGCTTCCATGAGTATCTTAACCTGTATATCCTTTCAGACTTACGTAAATATTTCTGTAGGACAGACTCCTAGAAGTAGAATTTGTAGGTCAAATGGAATGCACACTTAAAATTCTGAAAAATAAAGCAAAATTCCTTTCTAAAGTCATTACACCAATTTACACTGCCACCAAAAAGTACATGAAAGAACCCTTTCTCCGTGCCCTTACCATAATTAAATATTATGAATGTACTTAATTTTTGGTATAACTTTTTTATTTGCCTTTTCTTGACCACTAATTTTTATTATTCTTTGTGCTATTTCTATGAATTTGCCAGTTTTCAATTGTGTTTAAGAACTCATGTATGAGTAATAACCATTTTCAGCTCACACCTATTGAAAATATTAGCCTTTATCTTGTGTTTCAACTCTGATTATGGTATCTATTACTCTGTAGTGAAAAATTTTAATCTTTATTTAGTCAAGTCTGTCAATCATTTCTTCTCTGGCTGGTTTTTTCTTACTTAGGAATTTCTGCCCACACCCAACATTATAAACTTATTCTCTAATATGTTCTTCTATTACTTTTATAGTTGTAGTTTTTGATATTTAGATATTTAATACATCTGGAATTAATTTGTGTGTGGCATGAGGTAAGAATCCAACATTCTTTTTCTAAATAGACAGTTGGCCCAGCATCAGTTACAAAATTTCCCCCACTAACTTGAAGTGCCATCTCTAACACATATTAAATACAGATGCATATAGATATGCTCATGGATTCTCAATTCAGGTTCATTGATCTATTTGTCTCTTCTGCCTCAGTACCATATTGTTTTCATTACTGTAATTTTATCATATGTTTTATTCTTTTGTAGTTCACCTCTCTGCCCCCTCCTCAATTTCCTACCCATTTGTTCTTTTCCTAAATTTTCTTGGATATTCTTATACATTTGTTCTTCTAAATATACTTTAAAGTCAAATTTCATAAAAATTCTGTTGAGATTGGGATTACAATGAATTTATGGATTAATGTGAGGCTGAAAAAATGTCTTCACAACATTGAATCTTTCAGTTCAGAGGATAGTATGTCTCCTATTTTATCTTTTTTAATATGGTTTCTTAGGCTGGGTGCAATAGCTCACCCCTGTAATCCTAGCACCCTGGGAGGCCGAGGCAGGAGGGAGGATTGCCTGAGCTCAAGAGTTCGAGAGTAGCCCGAGCAAAAGCAAGACCCCATCTCTACAAAAACTAGAAAAATTAGCCAGGCATCATGGTGCGCCTGTAGTCCCAGCTACTCCAGAGGGTGAGGCAGGAGGATTGCTTGAGCCCAGGAGATGGAGGTTGCAGGGAGCTATGATGACACCACTGCACTCTACCCAGGCGACAGAACAAACTGTCTCAAAAAAAAAAAAGAAAAAGTTTCTTTATCTAGACTTTGCATATGTTTTATCAGGTTTATTCCTAACTATTTCATAGTTTTTGCTCATATAACATCTTTCTTTCCATTATATTTTCAATTAGTCATGCTGGTGAATGTGAAATCAGTTTATTTTATATACTTATTTTGTATCTGGACATGTTACTAAACTCTTTTAATAATTCTAATAAATTTTCAGTTGTTTCATTTGGATTTCCTAGATGGCCAATCATGATATCTATAGACAATAAAAATGTTATCTTTTCCTCAAGTATTCTACCTCTTCTTTCATTCTAGTCTTGTTGCACTTAGAGTCTTGGACCTCTAAAAAATTTTGGAATAATCGTAATGATAATAGGCTTCCTTATATTGTTCCTGAAAATGAGAATGCCTCTAATAGATGTTTGCTTAGGTTTCTGATAGATACCTTTCATCAAAGTAAGGACTTTTATTTCTGTAACTAGCTTTTAAGAATTTTTATTGGAACTTGCCCTTGTTTTTGTTTTCTCCTAAATGTCTGATGATTGATTCTTAATTGTCAATTTAATGACAATTTAAGTTAATGGATAGTTGCATATTATAGGTACATTAAGTAGGTTTCCTCCATAGTCACCTTCATCTGTTTTTGCAACAGGCCCTTCCTTCAAGTGGAGCAGACCCCAGTATGCTGCTGGGCTGCCTGTCATGCAGTTTCCTGTAAGTGTGCACGGGCCAGGGGTGGACAGGCAAACAGACACAAAGTCACCATCCCTTAGAGGTATGCGAGGATTCGATAGGATACTAAACACAAATTGCCCAGCATGACATTGAGTTTAATACATATTTTCCCTACCTTATCCCAAGGCTCCAATATTTATCAGTGACTGCTTAACTAAACTCTTAAGCTTTCCTTGCAATAGCTAAATAGAAACAGCCTTCTCTTCTGCCCCACACAGAAGCCTCCAGGATTATGCCAGCCCAGGTGTAAAAGTGTGTACCTTTCTTCTTAGACATCAAAAGCCTACCTGATTTAACTTAATTGCTCCAGTTGTGTGTCCTTATGGCTTCTGCGCCCACCTGTCTCTCTAGCAGTCATCCCTTTTTCCCAGAAGAACAAAAAAAGAACAGAAGTAGACATGCTTGCTCAGTGTATGTTCTGTGCCAACCTCATTCTAATCAGAAAATGGTTGCTCTGGGTGTATAGATGTGTAATGGTGTATTTACACCTTCTGCCTAAGACTGCATCTCGTGCTCTGAGGGGCATTTCTCCGCTTTTGCTCCCATCTGGTCTCTAGTTCTTGCCTTTGTCTTCCATCAACATTGGCCTTTGTACAAATTTATTTTTTTTTTGTTTTTTTTTTTTTAAAACAATAGTTTCATATTTTTTCCCCACCCCCCCTTTCCCAAGTCAGCACCTTCAAGTGTTACAACTCCCCAAACGGTGCGCAATGCACTCATTGTGTAGGCATACCCCCATCCCCTCCCCCACCCCCCACCTCAGTCTGATGACCAATTGGTGTCGTTCCCAGATTTGTATTTAGGTGATGATCAGGTAAACCAATTTTCTGGTGAGTACATGTGATGCTTGTTTTTCCATTCTTGGGATACTTCACTTAATATAATGGGTTCCAACTCTCTCCAGGAGAACCATAGAGATGTCGTATCTTCATCATTCCTTATAGCTGAGTAATATTCCATGGTATACATATACCACAGTTTACTAATCCAATCATGTATTGATGGGCATTTGGGTTGTTTCCACATCTTTGCTATTGTGAATTGTGCTGCTGTAAACATTTGGGTACATGTGCCTTTGTTACAGAATGACCTTTTTTCCTTTGGGTATATGCCCAGTAATGGGATTGCTGGGTCAAATGGCAGGTCTACTTGAATCTGTTTAAGATACCTCCATAATGCTTTCCACAGAGGTTGCACCTTTGCAGAGCTGCCATTTCCAGCTGGGACGCTCTAGGACAAGTTCCTTAACCTTTCTGAGATTCAGTTTCCCCACAGGTAAAATAGGAACACAAATATAATTTCATAGAACTATTAACTTTAAATGAGCTCATGTAGGTAAAACACCTAGCATCTCATAACTGTTAGTTTGCTTATCTCTGTGGACCCGTGCTGCATGCTGGAATCATGGGAGGCATGTCCAAAATATGCCAATGCCCGAGTCCCACCTGCAGATTTAATTGGTCTGGGGCACAGTCTCGGTATCAGGATTTTTTGAGCTCCTCAAATGATTCCAATGTCCCTTCAGAGTGGAAGACCACTTCCCTGTGTCAGTAAGTCTCAACTTGGGGCTATTTTGCACTGCTCCCCCATACATTTGGCTATGGCTGGAGGCATTTTTGTTACAACTAGGGCAGAGGAGGGAGAGGCAGGTGCTACTGGCAACTGGTGGGTGGAGGCCAGAGGGGCCGCTGGACATCCCCATGCACAGGACAGCCCCACGACAAAGAATTGTCCAGCCCCAAGCCTCAGGAGTGCTGAGAAAAGAAACCCTGGCCTGTGTGATCACTATGATCCCTTTTGGTGTGGAAGTTTTATGGGTCACTTACTTCAGAGTGGTGATTAAAAAATAATAATAATAAATATCTAAGGTGCTATAGGAATGACTTTGATCTTCCATTAAGTCTGCATTCATCAGCTCACTCGGAATTCTTACCTTCCAATCCGAGCCCCTCCTTCCATTTGCTTCCAATATCTCACTCAATTTGTTGGCAGCGGGCCCTGGGAAGCAGCCCCAGCACCAGAAGTTCCAGCTTAAAACGCTTTTCTGCAACCTGCCCGTCTGGCATTTCGAGTCCTTTCTTGCTTTCTTCATACATGGCAGAAGAATAAAAGACAGAAAAATGGAAAAGCAAAGAGAGTTAGTATTTATAGATTTTTCTTGGGATTCTCATAGGACTTTGATCATATCTCCAGTTTGACATTTACCGAATTTCATTGTCATTTACCTGTTCACAAGTCTGTGCTCTCCCCAGGGAGGCTGTGCACTCCCAGAAGACAAGCAGGCCAGGCCTGGACGTTCCTTCTCTCGCCCTGAGCTAGACCCGGTGCCAAGCAGTGAGGCCCACGTGTGCTGGGTGCAGCCTGTTTCCAGGGGCTGTGCTCTGACACCCTTAGCCCACTTGATCATGAGACCTGGCTCACGGTGCTCACCGCCTCCTTCATTTCATCCTCACGGCACTCACACAGGTGGGACCTGTGTCATCACCTGCATTTTGTAGATGAGAACACTGAGCCCACCACGGTTGGGGGACCTGCCTGTGGTAAGCAATTTGTGGGTGGCGGAGTCAGGACTTACACCCGGGCACAGGCCTCACGCATGATCGACGTTCCATGGCCATTTGTAAGAAAATGTGGTGGGTGTGAGGTGAGGCTGTGTCTCCTCCCTCCCCCCCCACTAGAAGAAAGACACGTTCCACTTAATTCTTTGCAGTCGTCTTGCCCCCTCCACACTGTTCCATCCCTACCCTCGCTGTTATTTCAAACTTGATCAAAATCACGTGGCCCGCCCTCACTTTGCAACTCCTTGGGCTAAATTACCATACTTCTGTCTTAGTCACCAGACTGTCACCATCCCACCTCAGTAGACTTCTTCTGAAACTAGCTCTTAAAAAGCATAGAACATTAGGGAGAAATAAAACATCAAAGGTGGTTTCGTTTCTTTTTTTTTTTTTATTGTGGTAAACTATATAGAAACATGAAATGTATCATTTTAATGATTTTAAGTGTTTAATTCAGTGGCACTAAGTACATTCACAGTGCTATGTAACCCTCACCACCATCCATTTCCAGAACTTTCTATCATCCCCAAAGCTGCACCCAGTAAGCAATAACTCCCCAAACTCCCCTCCTCCGAGCCCCTGGTAATCTCTGTTCTACTTTCTGCCTCGTGAACTTACCTATTCTAGAAACCTCCTGCAAATGGAATCACACACTATTTGTCCTTTTGTGTCTGGCTTATTTCATTTAGCTTAATGTTTTCAAGATTCATCCATGTAGCGTGTATCAGAATTTCATTCCTTTTTTATGTATATACCACATTTGTTTATCCCTTCGTCTGGTGACGGACACTGGGCTGGTTCCCTCTTTTGGCTGTCGCGAGCAGTGCTGCTGTGAACGGTGATGTACAACTATCTGTTCGAGTCACTGGCGTCAGTTTTCTCGGGTGTATACCTAGGAGTGGAATGGCTGGGTCATATGGTAATTCCGTATTTAGCTTTTTGAGAAACTGCCAGCCAAACTGTTTTCCACAGCGGCTGCACTGTTTTATCTTCCCACGAGGGTTCCAATTTCTCCACATCCTCGCCAACACCTCAAGTGTGTTTTTGAAAGAGTATGTAAGCAGGTGATGTGACAGGCACCAGTGGTCTGCTTGCAGGTACCAGGACAGGATGCGGTGCTGGGCTTTGTGGCCCTCCGCGGTTATCTGCTGCAGGTCACGGCAGCCCCGGGACACAGTCCAACCTCAGACAATCCAAAGTGATATCCCGACTCTTGGCTGAACGTTCCTCATCGATGCTGGCAGATGAGAAAGGTGACCGTTGACTATTTGTTTTTATTTGGACTCCATTCTCGCCTTTTCTTCAGCACAAGCTTATATGGTTCCTGTCCAAAACCAAAGCTTCACAGAACAAAAATCCCTTGCCAAGGAGACTGTACCCCGTGCTGTGATTTGGAAAGATGCTGTTGTTTGTTTTAGTGCTCCTGGACTTAATTTTGCATTACATACTTTCCACCTGGTGTCTGACAGCACACTTCTCTTTGATTTGGGAAAGCTCTGATGTCCTTACATCTGTCTACGAGGGCTTTCTTCTCACTTTCACAGTCGTTTTGCCTTGAAAAGCTTTCAGATGCACTAACCCAAACTGAAATCAACTCTGCTCCACCTCCGCAAACTCATTACATTGTTTCGGGATTGCTGCTTTGTAGTTAGCACCTAGGTACCTTGCAAATGTAAGACTGAGTTCGCCTGTTTGTACTTGGATTTGCCTTTCATTTTGTGGGGAGTAGTTAAGCTGTAGGTTTTTGTTTTGTTTTGTTTTTTGGGTTTTTGTTTTTTGGTTTTTTCATTTTGTTTTGTTTTTGCTTTTAATTGTATTGTCTATCTCAGAAATATGCAAAGCACCCACATCTGCTTTTCTAAACCTAATGGGATGCTTTCCTCAAACGCAGGAAACAGCTGCTGGGCGACCTGAGTTTTGGATTTTTATGGAAGTGATTTGACACCTCCCAGCATAACATCTCCCAGCCCACTGGAGGCAGCGTCGCCTCCAGACAGCATCTTCGACAGGGCTGCTAATCGCTCCCAGGTGACCCACCTGGATTAGGGGACTAGCTCAGAACCCATTATCTGTGTGTCTTGAGTGAATAATGCTGTCCCTAAATCCGTCTGTTCCCTAACCCACTTGGAAGTGCATTTAAGCCTTCCCTCTTTGAATCAAAGTCTTGCTTTTTGCAACTTGTTGAGCTATCACATTAGGGCATTAATACAAGTTAAGCCCCAAGGTGAGCCATCTAAGGCTTAAACAACATTTAGTAAATATAGTTGACTTAATGAAAGAGAAGTGATACCTGAGAAAAACAATAATCTTGAGGCCTTCTTAACCAGCCGCTGGGGGCAGCCCGCTGGCTGCCTCTCCATGGTTGTTGCTGTCATTGGGACTTCTCTTGCTTTCTCTGGAGAGTCGGAGCTTCAGGAAGGTGAGACCTGCCCTCTGAGGGTGCCCCTTCCTCTCTCTCTTCCCATAGGAGAGGGTCAAGCACCCTTTTCCCTGCTTCCATGAAGCAGACCTTTGGTCAAATTCTGCTCTTCCTCTAAACCTGAATTCTTGCTGATAAAACCCCAAAGGGCGGGGGGGTGTGCTTTGAAGATCAGCCTCCTTTTTCCTCCTTGTGTGCTGCCTGTCTTAGCTCTTCCTTGGCTGTTTTAGCATCAACAGCTCTAAGAATAACTTTTGGCATCTCCTAATTCTACCCTACCCTTTCTCCAAGCCAGACACCATTTCCTTGAATAGAAACCCTATAAATGTCAGCCCGGGAAAGATCCACTCCTTCTGTTTGAATTCTGAGTTGATATTCATGTTCCTCCTTGGAAAATATACTTCACATGGCCCTACCCTTTAACTTCCTTTGTGGCCTTATGGTCACACCTATATTTGTTATGCCTGGTGGCAAAATTTGTCTCCTTGTGCATTATTTATTTTTCATTTTACTATCCAGTATTTTTATAATCGGAATCAGGAACTGATTAGCTTTTTTGATTAAGGAAGGCGTTATTCTTTATCTGACTTGATATTCTCCAAAGACAGTCTGGGGAAGAGCAACGCAAGTTGCCTACGCTCTGTGGCCTACGCTTGGCTACTTGACCTCTCAGTATATTGTTTTCTTCATCAGTAAGGTGAATCGGCAACAATATTTATCTCATAGGACTGTAAGATAATACTGGTAAAGCACTTAGCACAGTGGCACCAAATACTTATTCAACAAGTATCTGATGATACTACTACAGTATTTTTACTGTTACCATTATCCAAACTAGTCCAAGACTATATGGTTATAAATCCATATATTTCTGGTTTGAGAATTTGTCTGAACAATAAATATCTTTCCAAAAGCTAAAGGTTATTTATTTTCTAACCGTATCAAGCCAGTAGTCAGTATCCACTTTTTTGGCACATGGGCTTATAACTGACAGTGAGCTAAGATCAAGAGCTGTTTGGGTTGTATCCACTGAATGTGGTGTTGCCTAATTCAGCTCATTGGTTTGAGGCGGTGGGGGGGGGTAGCAGGATGTTCATAGGTACAATCAGAAGTTAATCAACGTTCGTATGTAAGACCTGGGCAAGAATGAGGACTGGGCTGTTAGATACTTTTAGTGTAAACACTGACTTTCTATTTTGTGATGTGTTGGTCTGTAAAATGTTCCTCAGAGACCCAGAGAACAATGAAATGTCTTCTGTAAGCGTGTGAGTCATGGACATGAGCCCTCAGTATTGTTCAGCATGGGGACCCTCGGAGCCCCTGTGTTACAGAACTCTCCTGGATGGGGTGGAGACAGGGTTCAATCCAACGTCTTTGTGGTCGTGCTTAATTCATTACAGTTAAATAAGTCAAACTGCTCATCGCAGAACTCTATCCCCTCATCTCAAAGCTCAAGTGGAAAAGGGACACCTCTTTCAGTGCCAAAAGCCTAACATCCAGCCAGAGCCACTGGCTGGCCTAGCACTTATTTATTTATTAGATAAGCATTTTCTTGAAGTATTAAGTATGAATATGCAGAAAAGTCCTTCGTTCAAAATTGTATAGTACGGCTTGATGAATTTTCACAAGTGAACACACACACGTGACTAGTACCCAGATGAAGAAGTAGAACTTTATCAACATCCCAGAAGCCCCTTCCAGGGTCCACTCTCAGCCACTAACCACCCTGCCCCCTGCAATAGGAACCACTACTCTGTTACACCATAGAGTACTTTTGCTTATTTTTAAAAAACCTTCTATAAATGGAATAATATAGCACATATTATTTTGTATCCGGATTTTTTTTTTTTTTTTGGCTCATGATTTTTAACATTTACCTTAGGGTACAGTATAAAATGAGAAGGTAAATTTCTTCCTAATATTTAGCCAATTTTCCAATCCCATTTGTTGAGTGGTTCATTTATTTAACATTGGAACGTTTAGAATGTGCTCAGTCGTCATACTTATCCTAGGTCTGTTTCATGACTGTTTGTTCTGTTCCAATTATCTGTCAAATAATTTTTGTACCACGAAGAGTATTTTGTCTATCGAAGCTAGAAAATGTGTTTTAATATTTAACACGGCAAGTCTCCCCTCTTTTGCTTCTTTCTGATAACATTTTTAGATAATCTAGCATGTTTCTATTCCAGATGAATTTTGAAACCATATTGTCCTATTCAAAACAAAAACAAAAAAATCCTATTGGCGTTTTCACGTGATTGTGTAAAATTCGCTCAAGAAACATGTCCTGAGCCCTTACTACGTGCCAGACTCTGTTCTAGGCCCTGGGGGTTCCACAGAGAACAGGGGCACACCTGGCCCTGATGACACTACCATTCTAGTGGGGGAGATTGGAGACAAAAGAACTAAAGATAATTTTAGATGGTGAGACGAGCAATAAAGAAAATAAAATAGCCCAGGCGCAGTGGCTCACACCTGTAATCCCAGCCCTTTGGGTGGCTGAGATGGGAGGATTACTTGAGGCCAAGAGTTCGGCAGGAGTTCGAGACACGTAATGAGATCCCATCTCTACAGAAAATTGTAAAAATTAGCTATACCTGTAGTCCTAGCTACTTGGGAGGCTGAGGCGGGAGGATGGCTTGAGCCTGGGAGTTCAGGGTTGCAGTGAGCTATGATGGCACCACTGCACACCAGCCTGGGCAAAAGCGAGACCCTAGCTCCAATAATAATAATTATAAAAGAAAACAAAACAAAGGAAGAGGAGAATGAGTGACTAGCTGGAAGTGCAGGGTGCCATTTGATTTAGGTTGTCAGTCTCTCAAGGGAAGTAACCCTTGAATTTGAACCTGAGTTCCAAGAGTATATTAGATCAATTTGGGAGGAGTAAACACAGTTAAGACATTCAGCCTAAGAATATAGCATTTATTTCCATTTACTCAAATAGTTTATAGATGTCAGTAAAATTTTGATATTTCCCATATAGATTCTCTGCGCATTTCTTGTGAAGATTGGTCATAAGTATTTAATTATATTTTGTTGTGGTGTGATGATGACGATGGAGAATGGAATCTGTTCCTATTTATTTTCAAAATTATGATTATCAAAAAAGCTATGGATTTCTTTTATTTACCTCTATCTGGACACTTTGTTGAACTTTTATAAGTTCTGAGTATTTTGACAATTCTCATGGTTTTCTGATAATATAATCATATCATATAGAAATAATGATAACATTGCTTCCTCCTTTCCAATAGTCGTAACTCTGATTTCTTTCCATGATGTATTTGCCAAAACTTCTAAAACAATGGCCAGTAAGTGATAGCAGACATCCTTAATCTATCTGCGATTTTAATGTGAGTTCCTCTAATTTTCACTATCAAGAAAGACAGATGTATACTCAATAAATATTTTAAATGAATGTATGATTTCATGTTCTTTAGCAGGCTAAGAATGTCTATTTCTAATTTTGTAAATTTTTTCTACCAGGAGGAGTTTTAAATGCCATCTATTTAAGTAATTTTTTCCCTAAAATTTTCTATATGAAATCATTCTCGCATTCTTAGAATATACTCTGCTTGTCTTGCTCAGTAATTCATTTAATGTTCTGTTGAGTTCAGTTTGCTAATACCTTGACTTAGAATTTTTAAAGTCTGTTTTCCTAAGTGAAATTGGCCATTTTGTGCTACCCCTCTGAGGCTTAGGTTAGCTTTCCAATTTTTGTATGCTCTGGAAAGGCTTATATAATGACCTATTCCTTCAGATTTTTATGAAAACTCACCAATAAAAAACAAATCTGGCACTAGAATCTTTTCAGAAGAAATTATTTTTGCTAACTTGTTAAAATTCTTTTATGAGTATTAGTCTATCATGTTTTCTTATTTATCTTAAGTCAGTTTGGCAATTTTTTAAATATATCTTTTTCATGGAGAGTTTCAAATATACTAGTATAGAATTACATATAATTCCCTTATAATTCCAATGTCATCTATTCCCTTTTTAGTTGCAATATTGTATACGGAGGCCTTATTGCTTTTTTCTTTATTAAATTTATTTTTTTTTAAGTTTTTTGGAGACCAGCTCTTGAGAGTTCTAATATGTATTTCTTCTTTGAATTCATAAACTTTTAAGATTTCCACCTTGGTTTCCCTTTTTCTAAAGAAATGAGTATTTAAATCTCATAAATTCAATATGTGGCAGTTTCATTTGGCTATTTTCTCAGTGAGTGATTCTCAAATGTTTTCATCTCAGGACGCTTTTTCACTCTTAAAAATTATTGAAGACCCCAGTGAGCTTTTGTTTTTATTAGTTATATTTGTTAATATTTACAATACTCAAAATTTAAACTGAAATTTGAAAATCATTTACTAATTTGTTTTAAAATAACAAAAACTCAGTATACAGCAACAGTTTCTTTTAAAAAATAACTATTTCCCAAAGCAAAACAGTTGTGAGAAGAGTAGCATCATTTTACAATTTTGCAAATACTGTATCTTTTAATGTCTGCCCTGATTATGGACAGCTGGATTCTCATATCTTCTTCTGTATTCACTCTATTGTCATATGTCGTTTTGGCTGAGATACATGAAGAAAATCTGGCTTCACATAAATATGTAGCTGGAAAATGGAGAAGTAGTTTAGCAGTCTTTTCAGATCCTTGTGGATCTTTTCCTTTGATGCTACACCAAACGAGGAACGTGGTAGTTTCTTAAAGGTTGGTTGCAATGTGGAGTCTGAAAGCGTGTCAGTAAGCCTGTCGTGTTCTATATTCATGAGAGAGTGAAAGAGAAAAAGGCAAATAACATCTCAGCATTGTTATGAAAATAGGTTTGATTTCACAGACACCCTGAAAGGTCTACACTTTGAGAAACTCTATTCTAAGTAAATGGAAGTATGTATGATTTTTAAGAACTTTTTATTTTCAAATAATGTTAGACTTGCAGAAGAATTGCAAAGATCGTACAGAGTTGTCATATACCCTTCGCCTAGGTTCCCCGAATAAGAACTTTTTAAACATTGTGGCAGAATGTACATAACATAAAAATTCCCATTTTAACCGTTTTAAAGGTACAGTTCAGAGGGTGAAGTACATTCCCATTGTCATGCCGCCATCACCACCATCCACCTACAGAACTTTTTCATCTTCCAAAACTGAAACTGGATACCCATTACGTGTAAATTTGATTTATTCTTTCACCCAAACCATTTAAGGCATTTATTGATATGTACATATTTCAGTAGTTATATTTGTGCTGTTAATATCCAATTTTATTGCCTTGGAGCACGTGGTCTTATGGTTCCAAGGGCTGAGGTGAACAAGAAAAGTAGGAAAAATTTTCTCTTTCTGTCCAGGGACTGAATCAGAGCCGTAGGGTTTATGCCACACAAAAAAGGTGACCGCTGTTCCTGCACATGGGAGTGCCTTTGTGTTCAGGTGGACAGGGCACCGTTCCTTCATCATTTTATCAGCCCCTGTCTTTTGGTATAAACCATGAAATCAGAACACGTTTGGGTGGGGAGAGTGATAGTATGGTTTACCCACAAACACCACATTGTTAAGCTTGGGTGATAAGAGTGAAGAAAGAAGAAAGAATCCCTGGATCCGTGCTCGGGGGGGAAAGTGAAATTGATGGTGGCAGTGAAGGGGATGGTGATGGTGGTGGCTTCAGCCTCTGGGGGAAGAGCAGCAGTAGGATGAGGTGGAGATTTCCAGCCGTGCTGCACTAGACTTTTTCGGTAAAGGGCCAGATCGGAGATATTCTAGGCTTTGCAGGCCATGTGGTCCCTGTCACAACTACTCAGCTCTCCCGTTGTAATGCAAAAGCAGTGGCTGGTTTCCAATCAAACTTTATTTGCAAAAGCAGACAGCAGGGCATATTTGGCCCACAGGCTACAGTGTGCCAACCCCTGCACTAAATGAAAGCCTGGCAGATCTGAAAACTGGTTACTCTTCACCAGCTGACTATCTTAAAGGAGAATTCTGCCAGCACACAGACGAACAGTAATCAGGGCAATGGCCAGTCCCGTACCTGCCCATTAGCAGGTACGAAAGCTGGCTGTCACTTCTCCTTCCAGCAGTCGGCTCTGAGCATAAAGCAGATGGTGGCTGTTAACCACTGGAGAATAACAAATACACTACAGACTTCTTACTAGGTTACCTTCTTCAATGACTTGTTCTTTAGGACTCTTTAGTCTTCTTATTGTTGTTACCTTCTGCTGTGTTAAGTAAGAATTTTATTTTGTATGAAAAATCATGACGATGTGCTTTAATTTTAAGAAGTTGAGAGATCTTTGCTGTTTGGATCAGGAAGCCATAAGCCGGGCATCACTGCTCCCTCCTGACAGCACTTTCTATGTTTAGGAAACAGACGAAAAAGAAAACGAACCACCACTTAAAGGGCTGAGCTCATGAGCTAAACTTAAAAACTAGCATCTCAGAAATTCATCTGTATCAACCACTAATCAGTCAAAAATTTTTGAGTGCAAATATCTGCAAATTAGAAATGTAAATTATAGTCATATGCAAATGATAGCTATTTATTCATTCATTCATTCATTCAACAGACATTTATTGAGAATCTATTATAAGCCAAGTCTGTTTGGCTGCAATTATGGCTTCAGGGACAGTCCATTGTAAATGTTTGTTTTGTTCAGATGTGTTCATATATATTCTATATGATAATTGCTTCTACCTTCTCTTTTAATGAAAAAGCTCCTGGAGCACAAATCTGCATTTTCCCCTTTATTCCTAATTCTCCACAGTTCCCAGTTGGGTCCTCTGCATGCAATAAAACACTTAGCACATGATTTTGATTTACTAACTGGTGGGAAGCTTTACAATCCAGTCTTCTGTTTTAAGCTCCATCCAGAATTCTCCTCTTAATTTCCCCATAGTTCCCACAGGCTGCAAAGAACATTTTCCTTTCTGCCTTTAAGAGTTTGCATAGAATTAGTCATCACTAGGACCCAGACTTCACCCTTGAAGATGAGTGCATTTCCGTGCTCAAATGAATTAATCCTGAGGTAATATTCTGAATTGTGTCCTAATTTTTAAAGAAACTCCATATTGCATTTAATTCATAAAACTGGAAAGTAAAATGCGAATGTGTAAAAATGTTATTCCAGGTAATAAAATCTTTTCCCAACCATACATAATCAGTTCCAGCCCAGATGACAAGCTTATTAGCAGAAATAATGGAGGAAAAAAGGGAAATTAAAACTTTCATAATTAAAAATAACATTCTTCTATTAAGTTGCCTGTTTAATAACCTTAGTTCTTTTTGGAGGGGTTTTATTTTTTTATTTTTTGGTTGGGTGTGTGTATGAGAGAGAAAGAGAGAAAGAGAGAGCTGCCCTTAATTTTTTAAAATCTACGTTTTAGGGCAAAATGTTAACATCTTGGAATAATAACCTCCTGCCAGTTATTTTTTTAATTTTTCAGTCATTCACTTTGACATGTCCATTTCCAATTCTGACAGATGTTCCAGAACCATGTGCATGTGGTTCTTCTTGAAAGCAAGGCCATTTACCTGCCTACTCTCCACATTGGCCCATGTTATAAGGCACGTGGAAGTCTTTTATCCATCTTCGGTGTCAGACAAGAGCCAGGGATCCTACACTCTGCAGCTCTGCCCGTAAGAGCCTGCAGAGATCTTCACTTTACTTCCTCCCCCATGAGATTCTGAGAGATAGTTTGTCTAAAATGTGCTGAAGAGATAATAATAATCCTACTGGAAATCTCTACAAAATGTTTTTAGCACTCCAAATGTGTTTTATACCCTGGGTGTGCCTAAGTGGATGTGTACAATCGGATCAAGGATGGATATTGGACCTGGCATGGCTTTTCTGCTCTGAAAGCAGAACCACCACCTGGTTCCGCAGGGTGCTCGGTAGCTCTGGGCTTCCAGAAGCAGCATCCATGAAGGGGCAGTGGGGAGAGCCTCAGACTTGGAGCCTCAAGCCAGGCTTTGAAGTCTGTGTCCACCACTCAGCAGCTCTGTGATCCTGAGCACTGTTATGTGACCCTGCAATTCTCCTTCTCCTCACGTAGAAAGTGAGCAGAGTAGAAAAGTGGGAAGGATCCAGGGAGACGATGTGATATAAAGCTGCCGCCATATGCAAAGCAAACTTGGTCTTCTCACCTCCACTGTCAGTGCTCCCATAAAGTCAGTGAGCCAGACGACAGCCAGGACCCTCCAGGCTCCACTCCCAACCAGAGAGGTGTGTGGGATAGAAAAAGACCCACGGTGTCCTCCTAGCTCTGCCCTGGATGAGCTGCATTACCTGGGGCAGGTCTCTGAGCCTCACCCCAGTTTCTTCATCCACATGGTGGCACTAACACTGTCAGCCTCACTGAGACCGTGGCGATTAAGAAGAGGGTGCAGGTAAAAGTGCCAGCATCTCACCTGGACAGTGGAGGAGGTTCCTCAGGTGTATTTCCCTCAGTTTGGATTCTGAGTCCAGAATCCTTTCTGGGAGTCTCTGTCTGAACCACACCCTTCACCTCCCTCGAACATGAACAGAGGCATACAACCAGCTTCCTCTTGAGGCAGACTTTTAAACCCTAAACAGCTCTGATTCTTTATATTTAACCAAAGGTCCTTTATATTTAACCAAAATCTGCCGCTTTGAACTTCCCACAGGTGATACATAAAATGTGGAAAATGCTCCAAGCCTTTCCTCAATTAATGTTTTTTTTTTTTAATCCCAATGGAATGTGGTTCAATTAAGCATCACAGTTGATCTTTGATGGAAGAATAAATCAAAATTTCAGCCAGAGTGATATTTGCAGACAGGCCATCCTTGCCCTGGGCCCTGGTAGCGTAATTAGTTTTGTGATGAACAGGAAATTGCATCTGTGTCTATGAGTCTCACGTATATTAAGGCTACTTGGTGGAACTGTCCTCTTTGGTGTTGCTGGCTCCTTTTTCGGGATCACTGGGCAGACGTTCAGAATCCTTGCTGAGAAGCTGGGGTCCCTGTGGCAGGGAGCTACAGCCTCCCCTCCCCACCTCCTAGGATGGTGCTAGAGTCTGTATTTCTAGACGTTCACAAAGTCGCCTCACAGGGTGAGAGCCAAGGGTCAATACACATGCCTGACTGGGGAAGGGGGACCTAAGTGCCACCATCAGCCAGCCTCAAGTAAAATTGCAAGGAAAACAGAGTCTCCCCATGATAGACGGAATAAGGATGCCCCATTTTTCCTATAATGCCCAGGAACTATGAACATGTTAGATTACATGACAAAGGGGAATTAGTGTTGCAGACAGATTTAAAGTTGCTAATGAAACCTTGTTGTGATGGGAGATTATCCTGGATCATCCAGGTGGGCAAATGTGATCACAAGGGTCCTTATAAGTGGAAGAGTCGAGTCAGAATGTGATTTGAAAATGCTGTACTGTGCGCTTTGAAGGTGGAGAAGTGAGACCAAGGGCCCAGGAGTGCAAGGTATGCAGCTCTAGAAGCTGGAAAAGGCAAGGAAACAGATTTTCCTAGACCATCCAAAAGGCACACAGCCCTGCCAGAACCTTAATTTTAGCCCAGTGAAACCTGCTTTAGACTCCGACCTCCAGAACTGCAAGATAGTAAGTTTGTGTTGCTTTAAGCCACTAAGTTTACAGCAGCACTAGGAAAGAAATACACTTGCCTGCCTTCGTTATCAACTTGTCCTGCTCCCCACTGTGGGACCTTCACGTGGCCGGAGACCATGCCTGCTAAGCTGATTATTAAGGGGCAGCTTGTCTGGACAGGAAGGAGCACAGCTGGACACGGGCAGAGCTGACCAAGCGCCAGAGCCATCACCTCCGGGCTGTACAGCCTTGCTACACTGCTTCAGCTCACTGGTCTTTATGAACCTCATCTATAACATGGGAATCATGAAAAGATTAAACCGCATCATATACTCCTGGTAGAGTATCTGGCATGTCGTCAACTCTCAACATGTGGCCTCTGTTAGTAACGATGAATTGAGATGTGCCTCTTCTCCTCCTCTGGGGAGACTTTTTCTTTTCTTTTCTTAGGGTATGAGAGATTGACATTCTCTCCCCTGTCTAGCACTGGACAGGCTTGCTCTGGGGATTCCTAGGGACGCCATTGCTGGAAGACACAGATGGACTTGGGACAGCTGGACACAGTGAACACATGAAACGCTGGCATAGCACAGCCACAGGGGAGTCAGGACAAAACATGGACCAGGATTCCCGAAGATCAAGCCGTCCAGGTGAAAACCTCAAGTAACCAAACACAGCAGTGTGGTCGGGCTGGAATGTTTAACCTCTCCAGAAGGGGTAACAAAATTCCGGCTGGGACGTTCACCAAAAATAACAAGTAGTCGCACCTGTGTGTTCTCTATCCAAGTGACCAGAGCCTCCATCAGGCCAGTTTCCCATATAATTAGTTTAAGAGTAACTAAGTACCAGGACATTAGTGCCTGCTAATGAATGTTCCAGAGTATCCAGGCACAAACTGATAAAGGAGATGTGGGTGTCTGTGCACATATAAGGGAATATGAATCTAATTTCCATGTTTCCATTACCCTAAACTGAATTCTTGCTATGGGTTTCAAGAATTACTGAGATTATGAGGTCATCTTGCTGGAATTATGCTTCCTGGCCATCCTTCAAAACACTACAGGACTTTTTTTCACCTTGCTGGATGCCAAGGTGATTTAGCTAAAGCAAAAGCTGTATTTTATGGCAGGACATACATTCTTCCACTGTAAAGTTTGTGGTTCATTTTTGTTCAGCAGGTTGTCAGAGTTAGCTCTGCAGAGCGCCCGGAGCTACCAGGGAGCGGAGGTCAGGAGCCAGCAATGGTGGACTCAGCTCAGCACCAGAGCCGAACTCTCGGGCTGCTCAACCCTGCGTCCCCTCCTCTGTGCTTGGGGAGTAGGTCCCTGAGTTTGAGGGCAGCTCTGACCTCTGAGGGCACTTTGAGAGAAGCAGCAGGACAAAGCGGGGAGGCAAGGAGTGGCACGATGAGGGTCGCTGGCTCTAGTCCTAGTAGTAAGAAATCCCGCTGCCCACCCCGTTCTCACATTCCAGTGAAGACAATGTGGAAAATGCTGACCTAGATGATATTTAACGTTTAAAACTACCTTTTAACTAGTTAAATAAACTATTTATAAATCACTATCCTACAGTTACAATTCCATAAAACCTCTAACTGGGCAAAGGATAATCACTTGAGGAAGAGCAATCTCCTAAACTGATGCTGAGAGTGAAGTCAAAATTGCTTTTGAAGAGGGACAGAAATGTCTCAAATTCCTTGCTGTGGTCCTGGATGTTTAGTAGTAGTTTTATTTGAAGACTGAATCAACCCTGATGTTAGCTCACTATTAATTTCAGGATGTGGGAAGAGTGGAGGAAACCCAGCCTAGGGGAGAGGAGAATCAGGAAAACCCCATGGTGGCTAGACATGTCTCATTGCTACCAAAGGATTTGGAAGGCCAGGAAAATCCCTTAGCAGGAAGCATTCCCAGGGTGGTCCACACATGCTTCTGGTGGGGCAGGAGGATAAGGCGGTCCAGCACTCATGATCTGTCTCCTTAGATCCACTGGCTGCCACGATCCTGAATGGGAGGAGAAAGGAATAAAGCCAGCACCAAGGTGGGACTCTGAATAGAGACAAGCATAAAGATCTCCTTGCAGGTGAAGGCTAAGCGCCCTTGGGTGAAAACCATAGGAGAAATGCTCTATTTGGAAAAGCCATCAGAGATTGAATGGATTTCCATTTATGTTCTAGTGGCTTTATTCTTCTTATAATGCCACAATCAGTTCACCTAGTTCTGAATGTTTAGACTTCTCTTTAAGTTTTTTTCTTTATAATCTATTATACCCTAAAATAGGGATTAGGATCTCTATAGCTTTTCATCAGTTGCCTCCAAGATCTACTATCTCTGATGACTCTTAATAATGGTCTGGCATCTTGTAAGTCTGACTTAGGATCATCCTATTTTCTTTTAACATGGCTTAAGCTTTTCAAGAATCATACATTGTTTTCTTCAATTTGTCCAGCAAGTTGCCTAGCAACTTAATTTTGCATTTCTCTATATAGTTTAACTGAAATTTTTGTTGAAATAATTATGGATTCAAATGCACTTGTAAGAAATAATGCAAGTATTATCTCTGTTTTTAACTGAGTGATAACATCCGCTCCCAAACAAAAGAACCATTAAGACAAAAAAATTTAATGATTGCCGCCCATATTATTGTGTCCCAAGAAAAAGTACTGATACCAGGAACTGCACTTAAATTTTTAGGACGTGCTGCCATAAATACGCATAGCTTTGTCAGAAGAAGCCTGCAGCACAGCTCTGTGGCAGTCTGTAGCACATTCATAGCACTAAAGAACAGCACACTAGACCCCCTAGGACCACAGCAAGCCACACAGAACACACCACCGCATCCACGCGGATAGCTCTGAGCGCAGCAGGCCCAGAGAGGCAGAGAGGTACATTCAAGAACTAGCATGTGCATGTACCTGCCAGGCTCCCTCTTCTCCTAAAGATTTCCTTCTGTGCCCCTTGAATTCATATCCCATTCTGTCTCCTCACAGCCCCCTTTCCCGAAACTCCCGCAGAACAAGTGCATGGCCTAATGAGCTATTCTAAGGGAAAGAACTAGAATTCCGCCAGTCCCCAGAAGCCCCTCCCTAGGCCCTTGTGCCAATCTCTGTTTCCTCCTTTCCCCTCCTGACTTTTGTAGAAATCACTTCCTTGCATTTATTTATAATTTTATTACCCAAGTGTGCATTCCTAGACCTTAGGTTTAGCCTTGCCCGTTTTTAATTAGGTCTTTTCAGCCCCTCTTAATCTACAGGTTCTCTGTTATAGCTTCTCCCCTTCAGACTGCCTTTCAACCATCCCTCCTGCATCTGCTGCCCACCCATGCCATTCCAGGAATGTCCTTGCCCCAAAAGACGGGAGCTCCATAGCTCTGTAAAGGCAGGGGCCCTCTGCCGTGACAGTAACAGGGGGAAGAGGGACTCCACACTGGCCTGCCACTGCCATCCCTGCTGATGTCCTGGGCCCCTGGTGGAGGGTGAGAGGATGGTGGCCTGAGTCCCATCCAGCCCAGAGAGCCACAGCCCCCACGTCTAGGAATAGCTTCAGCATCATACACTCAGGAGCCAAGATAGACATTACTTTCTTCTTCCTTCACAAGAGAGAAAAAAGCCTGTGGAGCCAGATTCAAATCTTGATTCATCCTTATTGGTAGCTCTGTGACCTTAGGCAAGTTACTTAGCCTGTCTGAGCCTCTGTGTTCTCATCTGTACAATGGAGCTGATAATGCCTACCTAGAGATGCAGTGAAGATTATATACAATACTATGTGCATGTTGAGTAAGTTACTTAACTTCTCCATAAAATGTACATAATAGAGGTGAAATGGTTGTCATCAAATGAGTCAATACAGAGAAATCATTTAGGATATGCCTGGCACTTAGAAAGTCCTCAATAAACTAGTACTATATAAAGTATCTGGTTCATTTTAGCATTTCTGTTTATGGTAGCTTGTCTAGTCCATTTTGTGTTGCCATGGATATACCTGAGACTGGGTAACTTATAAAGAAGAGAGGTTTATTTAGATCATGGTTCTGCAGGCTGAGAAGTTCAAAGGCGTGGCTTCCAGCTTCTGGCGAGGGCTTTCTTGCAGCATCCCAGCATGGCCAAGGAGACCAAAGGGGAAGTGGACCCACGAGAAGAGAGGGACCAAACAGGAGGAGGAACCTCGCCTTGTAACAGTCCGGTCTGTCAGGAACTAACCGGCTCCCAGGAGAGCAAGAAGTCACTCAGTACTAGAAGGAGACCACCAAGCCATTCATGAGAAATCTGCCCCATGACCCAAACACCTCCCACAAGGCCCCACCATGGGGGGATCAAATTTCAACATGAACTTTGCTGGGGACAAACCCTACCTAAACTATAGCATGGCTGTTATCATTTGGAAGAAGAAAATGGGGCTTTCAAGTCGCTGAAGATAATGGTGGCAGCTAGGTGTCCATCTCCCAATATTTCCTCCACAAATGTATAGAAGAACATCAAGAAAGGGAAAAAGGAAACAACACAAAACTCACACCCTGGGCATAACCTGAGGACAGAGAGTGCTCAAACATTAAAATAACTCTAACTAAGAAGAGAATGAATACCAATTCCCAGCACCCTCCCGCGCCCACCCCATCCACCGCAGGGCTTTGTGGCATGCAGAGAGAAATGGAGCCAACCTCTGGGCAAGAGAGAAGGAGGGAACTGGCTCAGCGGCCCACCAGTGACCCAGAACTGCTCCCAAGCACAACTGTGTCCACCCTGAGCCTGAAAATACTACACAAAGTGTCTGGGCAGATCAGAGTCGGGGCAGATCAGAGTCGGGGCAGGCAGTCACCAGTCCATGGGACATGAAGAGGCAGCCTGCGGAATGCACAGCTTCTGGGGGAGAAAATTGGGGCAATGCGGGGGGAGTGGCCTTCGGTGACTGGGTCATAAAGTTGGGGGCAGCAAAAGGATACAATTATGGTGGCCACTGTTAAGGGCACCAGGATACAAGTTACCATACAGAACGGGGAAGCACAAGGAAGATGTGCCAGAGAGAACTGCAGAAGGAATGTTAAAGTGGAGAGCATCAAAAGGAACAAATCAGAAAAAGAGGCAAAAGAACTGTCCGGAGAGGGTGAGGGGTAGAGCAGAGAGCGGGGTAGAGGACAGCGGCAAGAAGGAGATCTGTTGGGGGGGGAGGTGATACCGGGGAGCTGCGGGGAGCCAGTGGGGGCAGAACATGCCGGGAAGCAACAGATTGATTGGTCAAACTCGGTGTTCATTTCAGGACAACAAGGCCACCTGCCCTGGGGAAGTGGGAGAGCAGACACGTTGACCTAGACACACCTGTTCTCCCAGCAAGCCTCTGCCAGAGGATCCCGGGGCCAGCAGGCAGGGGCAGGGGGCGTGGGACAGCTGAGGGTCTCTGCTATAGGGAAAGAGTCTGCCTTAAGGACCCAGAGGAAAGGAGAGAGGGAAGGAGGTTGTGGTTCCAGACGCCACAGGAAAGAATGCTGTTGTCATTCATTTCAGGTCACTGCAGTCCAGAAGGCACCATTTAAAATGAGAGAAGAGAGAGCAACCTTAGTGATACTGACATTGGAGGTTTGGAAAAATTATGGTGTTTGCAAAACCTGTGTTTGAGTTAGGTATTTGCGGGGGAAATGTCATTGGTTATCTGTAGAACATCACATCTTTCCAGTTACAATATATAAATTCATTTTGTGCCACAAGATAAGGGGGTCTCATCTTCCAAGTTTTTTGAAAACTAGATACTGGTATTTTCTCTAGATATGTGTAGATAGGGAATATGGCGGGAATATTTGTTTTTATTGTTTTTATGGCAATAGAACTTTTATAGATGAAATATTGCACTGACCCCCGCCCCCAATTCAGTACATGAACGGGACACAGAAGGCAGTTCTCTCACTGCAGTGGGCATCAAGGGCCTGCCCCTTGTCAGCACAGCCCCTCCTCACGCTGTAGGGTCCCTCAGGACTCCCCCAGGACTCTGGGGTTCTGTGGTACACTCTTTGAGAACCATTTGGTGCTTGCTACTTCCTGCTGCCTATTGGGGGAGATGCTGGAGCCACACGGAAAAATATCATTCCTTGCCCTCAGAGAGCTCAGAGTCTAGAGGAGAGACGGAAGGTTAAACAACCATCCGGAATGCAGTGAGGTGGGTGCTAAGGTAGAATCAGAGGGAGAACAATAAACTCTGCCTAGAGAGTGTGGAAAGGAGAGGAAAGTGGGTGAAGAAGGCCCTCGAAAGAGCTGGCCTCTGAGCTGGATTGTGAAGGATGCGGTTCACCAGGTGAGAATGGAAAGAGACCTTTCAGGGCCAAGAGAACAAACCATGCAAATGCATTTAGATGTAAATGGACATAGAATGTTCTGGAAATGTTAGGAGTTCAGTATCTGGAACTTGCAGGACTTAGGATGACTGTGAAGGGTGGTGGGAGATGAGACCGGAAAGACGGGGTGAGGTGAATTAGGGTATCTAGGAGCAATAAGGGAGGGAGGAGACCTGGCCAGCCAGACTCGCCAAATCCACTTGAGATACCCTTGGGGTGACAGGATTATAGCCTGGTCACCCTCACAGGACCCAAGAGAGCATCTGGAACTACAAATTCTTATAAGACCTTACCCAAAGCCTAGGGTCAGGAAATGTTTTCTTTGGGAACAGCAAAGGTAGATATTTAAATATTTTTCATAGCTAAAAATGTGTATATCTTACATCTTGTATTATGTCTGCTGGTCTGTTATTTTTCTCTAATTTTCAAAGTAAGGTTTCTGCAAATATTTTATTTCAGTATTTAGTAATGTTATTAGCCTCTAATGTCTATTATCCTCTTTCTTCTTAAAAATAACATGGTTGTATATCCACATTCAAAAGGCTGAAATTGGACACTTATCTTACACTATACACAAAAATCAACTCAAATTAGATTAAAAGCTGAAACATAAGATTTGAAACCGTAAAACTCTTAGTAGAAAGTGTAAGGGAAAGCTTTATAACATTGGCCTTGGCAATGATTTCTTGGATATGACACCAAAACACACAGGCAACAAAAGCAAATAGACAAATGGGATCACATCAAGCTCAAAAGCTTCTGCCCAGCGAAGGAAACAATCAGAAAAACGAAGGCAACCTGCAGAATGAAAGAAAATATTTGCAAATCATGTATCTGATAAAGGGTTAACATAGGAAATATATAAGGAACTCATACAATTCAATAGCAAAAAAAAAAAAAAAAAAAATCTGATCAAAAAATGGGCAAAGGACCTGAATAGACATTTCTCAAAAGAACACATACAAATGGCCAACAGGTATGTGAAAAGGTGTTCAGCATCACAGATCATCAGGCAAACGCAAATCAAAACCACAATGAGGTATCATCTCACAGCTATTAGAATGACAATCATCAAAAAAAAGATAACAAGTGTTGACAAGAATTTGGAGAAAAGGGCACCCTTATACACTGTTGATGGAAGTGTAGATTGGTACAGCCACTATGGAAAACAGTATGGATGTTCCTCAAAAAATTAAAAATGAAACTACCATGTGATCCAGCAATCCACTCCTGAGTATATACCCAAAGGAATTAAAATCAAGATCTCAAAGAGATATTTGCACTCCTGTGTTCACTGCAGCATTATTTACAATAGCCAAGGCATGGAAGCAACCTAAGTGTCCATCTATGAATAATAGATAAAGAAATCATGAGATATAGATATACATAATGGAATATTATTAAGCCTTAAAAAAGAAAGAAATCATGACATTTGTGATAACATGGATGAACCTGGAGGACATTATGCCATGAAATAAGCCAGAAATAACAAATAGTACATGATACCACTTATATGAGGAATCTAAAATAGTCAACTCATAGAAGCAGAGATTAGAGTGGTAGTGGCCAGAGACTGGCAGGGAGAGGGAAACTGGAGGTATTGAAAGGTACAAAGTTTCAGTTATGAAAGATGAATAAGTCCTAGAGATCTGTGGTACAGCTTA
Source organism: Eulemur rufifrons (assembly GCF_041146395.1). Lineage (NCBI taxonomy): Eukaryota > Metazoa > Chordata > Mammalia > Primates > Lemuridae > Eulemur > Eulemur rufifrons. Next base: position 24,693,536 of record NC_090984.1, on the reverse strand, counting down.
GGGCTTATAGTTAAAATACTGTATTGTACATTTTAAAATTTGCTAAGAGGGTAGATCTTATGTTACGTGTTCTCCCAAAATAATAATGATAATAACAAATAAAGAGGACAGGAGGAACTTTTTGGAGGTGATAGATGTGTTTATGGCATAGGCTGTGGTGATGTCAATATCTCCAAAGTCATCAAGTTGAATACATTAAATACATACAGCTTTTTGTGTATCAATCATACCTCAATAAAGTGTTTTTTTTTAAAAAAGTTATCATTCCTTTTGTTTCTCTACCTTTCACACTTCACTAGACAGGTACAGTCTAGCTGTGTTTACCAAAGCCACCTTCAAACCTGAGTCCAAGCAGAGGTCTTGCAGCTTGACATAACATACTTCATCAGGAACTTCCATGCCTGAAACTGCCAAACAGCAGGAATTGGTTCAGAGGTGGCAGGTCCAGCATTCTGTTCTTGATAGAATGGGTTTTCCATATTAACATGATATCTTTGTTGTTTCATGTCCAATCCTATCAGAAAGGCTTACTGGAGGAAAAAAAAACTGTAGTGAATTTTAAAAATTCAAGAAATTTCAGAAATAAAAAGATAGTTAATGTTAAGAAATCTGTTACAATACCAATATATCAAAAGAAAAAATCATCTTAATAGATGCAGAAAAATCACTTGATAATATTTACTACCCAATCTATATAAAAACTCTTAATAAGCTAGGAATACAAGTGAAATTCTTCAATTTGATAAGGAATATCTACTGGAATTCAATAGTATTCATCATACTTAATGGTAAAACAAGAGAGGCAGTCCTATTTCAGGGGGAAAATAGGGATACCCAATATCATTATGAAGGTTCTAGCCAATTAAATAAGACAAGAAAAATAAATGAGGTATAAATATTGTGGAAAAGGGATAAAAACCCATCTTATTTACATATGACATGATTTTTTACCAACAAAATTATTAACAACTTATGAAAAACTATTAGACCTAATCATATGTTCCTGACAGTGTCCAGATCAAGGTAAACATTTAAAAATCAATAGTTTTCCTGTATATAAACAATGGCCATATAGAAGATGTAGTTTTAACAAGATGCCATTCACTATAGCAATAATAATGTTAAATATTTGAAATAAATGAAGTAATAAATTTATAAGAGCCAATGAAGAAAACAATGAAACTTTACTAAAAGATATAAAAGGAAACTTAATGAAAAAAAGTAACATATTTCTGTCTAAGACAACTCCACATTAAAGAGCCATCAGTTGCCCCCAAATTAATCCAAAAACTCAACAAAAAACCTATCAGCATTCCAATGAAATTTTAATGAAAATCAACTGATTTTAAAGTCCATCTGGAAAAGCAAATGTTCAAGAATAGCCAAAAGGTTTTGAATAAAGATGAAGTGAGAACATGTTCTACAAGATATCAAAATTTTGTAAGCCCACAATGTGGGACAGACACAGGGATACCAAAGAGATGGTAAGGAAATGAAATAGTGTAGAAATAGATCTCTGTATAAAAACATAGTATATGATTAAAGATGCATTTTAAATAATTAGAGAAATGTTAGACAACTCAGTAATCATCATTAGGATAATTAGTTATTACTATGGGGAAAAAAATAAAGTTAGACCTCTATGTCACAATATACTCAAGATAAAAACTATTAATATACAAGAAAAAAGTAGGAAAGTAAAATCTATAAAAATACCCCAGGAAAATATCTTTAAATCATGTGGTAAGGAAAGACTTTCTAACTTGACCCTAGATTCTTTTGGCCTCTGTAACTATTAAAAAGATTTATAAATCTGATTTAATAAAAATTAGAAGCTTCTCTATGTCAAAAAAATCCTACTAAAGACAAATGGCAGATTGAGAAATAATATTTCTGAACATATAACAAAGGGTTAATTGCTAATACCCTATTATTTTTTAAAAACTTCTACAATTCACTAAGAAAACATAAAATGACTCAATAAAAAAGAAGCAAAGGATATAAGCAAGAAATTCCCAGGGCAATAAAAAAAAGACCAATGATCTAAAAATATGTGAAAAAGATATTTAACTCCACTAGTAACCAGGACAATGCAGTGTATGGTATAATTTTGCCTAGCAGATTCCATAAATGTAAAATGTTGGTAAAATGCAGTTTAGGAGAGGAGAGGGAAAAAGTAGGCAGACTCTTGACTTAGCAAAAACACTCATTTAAGAGCACAAAGACCTTTACAAGAATGTTTATTGCAACCGATCTCATAAGCTGAAAACATTAAATGCAACCTAACTATCCAACAATAGGAAAATGAGTAAATGTTATGTTATTTGCATCCTATGAAACACTCCTTAGCCATTAAAAAAAATAAGAGTAGCACTATATTTAATGACATGAAATGAAGACCCTTGAAATGATGGTGGGCTAAAGAAATTATTATAGGGTCTCATTTTTGTATTAAAAATGTACCATATGAAATTATATATAGTTATATTTATGTCTGTGTCTGGACATGCACAGAAAGGTCTGGAAGGATTTTCACTAATCGTTAAAAGTGGCTATCCTCATGGAGTGAAGAGATATTGGGGCTAAGCAGAAAGAGAAGTAAGAACTTCTACTTTTTACTTTTAGAACACTTAAATTTTTTTTAAATGATCATGAATTACTCCTGTGACTTTAAAAAAAATTAAAATTGTTCTGATGAAAAACATATGGAAAACAAACCTGCCAGAGGTAACACTGCTGTCCAGACTATAAATCAAATCTGGAAAGCGTCTTTGGACCAGATGCACCGGGCCAGGCCTCCTCCCATCTGAGGGAGGTACTCGGAACGGACAGTCTTCAAAAACTTGACTGTCTGCAAATCTCTCCGACTTCCTCTTTGACAGTCAGGTGTTCCCATCGGCTTGCTCTCTCTGCTGTTCAGGATGCTTCCCCGAGGGCGGGCCTCATCCGGGCGCCCCCAGACACCCTGGGACCCTGCAACCCGGGGTGTTGTAACGGGACCAGGGAAAGGCAGGAGGAAGTCTCCACCACGTCTCTGGAGCTCATCGTCATGTTTAAACTCTTAGTTAAGTGATTCATTTCATCATTTTGAATTCACTATTTTAATTAAATTGAATGTTTTAAAAAGAATTTTTCACTTAAAGGGAACTTGGAGGTCTTTTTTAGTTCAATCCTAACATTTTACGTCTGAGGAATGGGAGGCCCAGAGAAGGATGGTTAATACATTGTATTAGATTTAAGACCCTGAATGTTGGAGGCTCAGCCTCATTAATTTTCTTGATTTTTGTGAGCACCAACTCTTACCCCTGCTATGAAGAATGTTACGAGAATGTTATTGCCACCCCCTGCCCTCCCAGCTCCAGAAGGGTGAATGTGGTCACTTCTCCTTATGAGAGCAAAAGTCATCAGCTGGACTTTCTGTCATTTCTTCAAACCAAGTTCTTCTGACCTTGAGCCTTCGCACAGGCTGTTCCCTCTTTTTGCAGTGCACTTCCCTGCTCTTCACAAGGCTGGCTCCTTCCCTGCACTCGGGCACCTCCTCAGAGAGGCCTTCGCTGACCACTGTGTCTAAATTAGATCTTCTTCTCCGCCATTCTCCCTTTCAGCAACCTGTTTCCCTCAAAGAAGGCAGAGTCCATGCTTCTGTCCACTGTTGTAGCCTTAGCACCCAGCACATAGCAGGTGCTCAAAAAGAGTTTGTTGAGTGAATTAATGAGCGAATTTGGCACCTACTTTTGAAAGATTTGTGAGCCCTGCTCTTACGTGATTGTCTCTTCACTAGGCCATTAAGTGTGTATGATCATTTAATTTTGATTGTTATATGGCAGGCAAAAAAGATACTGTTTTATTATTTTAATTTGTGTTGGATTACAAGGGAGATTGAACCTATATCCATTACGTATGTCATTTGCTTAATTGCCATTAGCATCTGAATGCTTTACACAGTCATTGCTGGGCGTGGCCTGAGTCAGCAAGGGAGGAAGCTGAGTGGTTACAATCTGAGACACGTGGCAAAGAGAGGGACTAGATTCCACCTAGGTCTTCAGTAGCACCAGGGACAGGGCTCCAGGGGCCCAGCACTCAGAGACACGTGCTCAGTCCTGCTGGGGCCTCAGTGGCAGGTCTCAGCTTCTACAACAGCCTGAGGATGGACAGAAAAGGTTCCAGTTCCTAGAGACCCTCCTCAATTTCTTCCTTGTCTCAGGGCTGTATTCTGTCCCTGTCTCTGGTAAGGCGCAAGGATCTTGAAAAATGTTAGCCAGTATTTAATAGAAAACTTTACAAAGTTTTTAACAGAATTTAAAGTGATTTCACCCCAAGAAACCACAGTTCTCCTACAGTTTTCACCCTCACATGAAAATTGCTAAGTGACAAGATAAAGATAGCGCATGAGTTTATCCTAAATTACATAATTCAGAGCTAAATATGTATGGAGTTATTGTGCGTTTATCCAGCAATGACTATGAACCAGGCACTTGGTCCTGGACATGCGTAGGCCAATGAGATACAGCCCCTCGCTACAGTGACTTAGACGACGGAACAGGGGGACGCATGGTGCAGGGAAAATAGCAAGAGTGTCGGGGCTCAAACCCAGCTTTCCCTCCAGACTCTGCCACCTGGGAGCCAGGTGCACACGGCAGCTGGAGCCACTGTGAGTGAGAAGTGGACAGTGATGGGCTCTCATATAAAGTGCTTGGCCTGGAAAAGGTATAATAAATCCACCTGGACCTTCAAATCAGAGAGCAATCTTGAGAGTGCTCTCTTGAGTAACCAGGGGTGGAGGAGCCCTGATGAATGGGTAGAGTTTGGAAGAGAAAAAGCAGAAGGGATGTAAAAGTCCAACGTCACTGAAGGGCAGTCTCGGAGCCGGCAAGCCTGGAAGCAGGGGTCTTGCTGGGAAGGAGCAGGGCCAGTGGGGTGGGCACCCAAGGCCAGGCAACAGCCAGGGGTCCCTCAAACCCAGTTCACATACTTAGTCAACTTCCATTTCAAGGACAGGCTGAGCCCTGTGTTCCAAAAGGGACAGTACCCGATTCGCACACCCCAATTAGCAAAGCTAAACCACAAAGATAACCAGACCCACGCTTCTCAGCGGGCATTGCATTGATCTCTGTTGTTAATGAAGCATCCCTCTGTGGTGGGGAGGGGACGGTCTCCTCTAATCCCAGGCAGCTTATCCAGGACATTGTTAACACGCACAGGAGTTCCGTCACCTCCCTGCATTTCTGGTGGCATGTGTTGTAGAGCCCCTAATAGACCAACAGCCCCTTAATTCTAGCTCTCGGAATAGGCAGACTGTTCCAGCCCTGTGTCAAGACAGAGGTCAGGAGGAAATTAGAAACACTGTGGCTTTTTCATCAGGAGGAAGAATTTTGCAGTCATTGATTCATTCAATAACTATGTCATAGTTGCCTACTATAGACAAGGAGGATTAAAAAAGAAAAAGAACTAGAGGTGAGCTCTTCCTTCCAAGAATTCACGGTCAATGTAATGAGGGAGATAAGCCATCAGTGATAAATTTGTGTCGGTCTGCCTGCCTCTCTGACCCGGCCTCTGGGCCCCCTCTCCAGAAGGAGCCCTGCCACAGTCTTTGGAAGGTGGCACCGCTCACTGCTGTCCGCCAACACAGGGTCTGTTCATCCCTGCAAGGTCTGAGTAATAAAAAAGTAAAAAAACAGCAACAAAAACCAAAACCAGACTCTGGGTGGCTTCTGTTTTTCTCCATTCTATTCCTTGGGCAATCCCAACCATCCACCTTGAAGAGTCATCTTCCCAATTTATATCCTCAAGTCCTGATCTTCTTCCTGAGCCCCTGAACCAGGTTGACCGCAGCCTGTTAGAACATTGCCCTGTATGTTTCATAGACGCCTGCAGGTGAGCATGTCCCAAACCAAATGCAAAGCCCTGGAGGTGAAGGATGAGAGAATGGGGAGGAACAGTCTAAGTTGTAGCAAAAGGATTAACATGCCACCAACATGCCCCCTAAGAGAAGCAGAGGCTGGACCCAGCAATGGGAACATCCCTCATAACCTCTGCGGGTGGGAGGCCCCAGAGTGCATGTTATTTCGGAAGTTTGACAGTGAAGAGGAGGAGGGCGATTGAGGTGTCCGAGACTGAGGCAAGATGTGGTTTCTCTTTTCAAGGCTGGGATAAATTGGGCTATGTTTCCCTGAGGATGGCAGGGTGCTGGCAGAGAGGAAGATTCGGATGGAGAGAGAAGGCACGCTTGGTGGAGGCAGCAGAGGTTAAGGCCAAGGACACGGCAGTGTTGACAGTCGGAATTAGTCTCTGAGCTGGGACAGGAGGGTGGTCTCGAGGGCCATATGGGGGAGCCCCGAAGCCCCAGTGATCAGCTCAGTTATAGGGCCAGAAAACCAAAGGCTGAGCCTCGAACCTTGGGAGAAACCCGAAGTTGAAGGTCAAAGAGGCACCAAGGAGGGGACAACTACAAAACATAGTCCTGAGGTCCAGAGGCCTGAACAAGTTGGTCAGTGGTTCCCAGCCCAGAAGATGGGGCTGGGAAGATATCGAACAAGGATAAAGTTTGCTTTTAGAGACAGATTAGAATGATAAAGCTAAAGTCCATTAAGCCACTTATCGAATGCATGATTTCTCTGCTTGCACTGCACTTCAATGTCCAAATATTTTAATTAAACCAACATGTGAATATTGGAGATATCAAAAGAACAAGGACATTATTAATTTGGGAACCAAGGCGATTAACCACTTTATTCTTTTAAGTCATTTCCTCATTTAGCTCTAATCTTGGTAACAAACATTCCTGTATCTTCATGATAACGTTCCTGGACTTAAAAACCACGATATTGTTTTTCACCCCCTTGGGGACTTATTTCTTATCTCTCAGGCCCTTTTGAAGCCAGCGGTTATCAGATCAACATTTAGCTCACTGGCCTGGGGTTGAATAGGTCATTTCCCCCACTGAATCACGGGCTCCTAAGAATTCAAGCCAAAATTCCAGGCTGGCTTTAAGCAATAAATACTGTAATTAACTTCTAACCAAGCAAGCTAACATTTTGCTTGGAGAAAGCATCGTTTTCCCAAACAAATGCCTTTCAAATAAAAACAATTTCATGCCCTCTTTTTCCAGCATGATACTTTCCAGTGTTTGGGAATAAACCACTGTGTTGTGCAAGACGATATTCTTGGAGCCTTCTAAAATCCAGTTTTCTCTGGTTTTCAGTTCTGCCATAGAAGCTGCACTATCTTTCAGGAGAACAAGCATATTGCTTCTAACAGAGTTAACTGAGTTCCCTTCCATCTGGACTGTTCGAGAAGTTTTGTGGAAGTCTTACCAAGCCTGGTTAGATGTGACATCTGTCCTGCCCAGCACAGGACAGAAAGAGAGCCCAAGGCTGCAGCAAGTTGGGGTGACAGTCTGGGACTGAATGTGGCTAATGGCACGCCAAGGTTTTATCACAGTGATAGTAAAAACACCCCTTCTAGACAGCTTTATTACTGCTTTTCAATCTTCTGCAGACAACGCACCTCCCTACTGCCTGCACCTGGAACAGACCTCACGCACTGGCCGGCCAGCGGCTGTCGTGCTTTGTCTTTAGCCCGGAGAGGTGAGACAAATTGAGACTTGTGGTAGGGCCAGCAGTGGGAGTTTGAAATGAGGGAGCCCTGAGCGGATTCCCAACATGCAGCCAGAACATCAAAGTCCCGGGACAGAGCTGAGCTAGAAACCAAAACTATCATCAAAGTGTCCGTTGTTAGGAGAGATTTTTTTCAGTCGTAGAGCAAAGGCAAGTCAGGAACCAAAAGGAGAGTAAGACATCACAAGTATGTGCAGGAAGGGCTCCGTCATAAGATGGATTGTGAATTTTTACCAAACAGTTGCCATTCTCTGAGATGATTTTTTTTTTTTTTTTTTTTTTTCCTGGCTCAGCCGTGCATATGGCAGCCTTTCTCCAAGGAAGTTTTTAAGTCCCCACACAATTTCTGTCAACATTTAGAGTGAGGGGCATGTCACGTTGGCCTATTTTCTCAACGCCGAGGCTAAGACCCCTGTCCTGTGGTTAACGGCGCAGAGAGCGTGGGTGGCCCTGGAGCTCAGCCACGGGAAACAGCAGCGCTCGGCCGAGGTTTCCGTTCTGTGCGGTTCTGTCCCTGCCTCGGTGGACCATGCGGACTCGTGGGAGGTTGCGTGGCCTGGTGTAAAGATCGCTAAAGGGATCGTGTCCCCAACGCTGCTGCTTACCGCTGTGTGGTTTGGGAGCACGCCTCTTCTTTGCTCTAAAACTAACTTTCTCACCTGAAAAACAGGATTGGAATGAGGACAGCTGAGGATTTACTCTGTGAACTGGAAAATGCTATGAGACAGAAGGGTGGATCGCCTGCAGGCTCCGCTGGTTTGGTTTGCTGGGTGCTGTGAGGCCAGTAATTAGTAAATGGTATCCAAATTCAAGGTGGGGGAAAAGAATTTAGCAGCAGCACATGGGTGAAAAAAAGCTTTTTGTTATTTAGCTGGGTCTCCACGGAGAAGCGGCAGCAATTGAAGCAGAGCGTGGAAAAGGAAGGGGGTCACGGTTCTGCTCTCCTGTGCCGTGACCAGCCCTGTCCTAGCATATTGCATTGCAGGAGGGGCTGCTCACTGGTCTGCAGAAATGCAGACCAGCCAGATAACAGGTCGCAGGAGGAAGCATCCAGGAAGCAGCAGTTGGATGGGGAAAACTCTAGGAGGAACGTGAAGCCCTCTTCAGAATTGTTAAAGGCTCCTAGATGGAAGATGGTTTTGACTTGTTATCTGTGCCTTCCAGAGGAGGACTGAGAGCACTTGCGTGGACACTGAAGAGGAGGTGCAGATCTTGGCTCATCTAAGGCGATGGTTCCCAAACCTTGCTGCAAATTGGGATCACTTGCAAAGCTTCCAAACCTCCCATTGCCCAGGCTGCACCCCAAACCAATTAAATCAGAATCTCTGGGGGTGAGGCCCAGGCATCACTTTTTAAAACAGAGACTCTCCAGGTGATTGCCTTGGACAGCCAAGTTTGAGCAGCAGTGATCTACAGAAGGACTGGAGCATCAGGACTAATCAAGGGTGGGATGAGCTGCTAGAGACGTGGGGAAGTCCCTGCCACCAAAGCGGCTCAGATCTAGGCTGTGTGTCACTTGGTAAATTCAAGGTGGGTGGATGGTTAGACCAAAGCAGACAAAATTCAAGCTCCTTCCCATCCTGGGAGGCTGAGTCAGTGCCCTGAAGTGGAGGTTTTCAAATGTCTTTAATTCCAAGGAATTATTTGTTCAAATAATATAAAATATTTAAAACAAACAAAGAAGTAGGGAGGTGCCCCTTTCGTTCCAGTCCACCCTCTTCTCCCTCATGACCCCTGAGGACACTTCCTGGAAGTCTGGAAACTTAATGAAAACCTCTTGGACTCCAAGGAACACAGTTTTAAAAACCACCAATTTAAGGGAAGGGAAATAGGATTTCCACAGAAATGAATTTTGTACTCAACCATCTGTAGTTGGAATCTTGATTGTTTTGATAAATAAAAGTAGCAAATCTCAAATGGAAGAGAGCCAAAATAAATGACCATGGACCTAATCTACTTGTTGGTTGGGAACGTGAACAGCATCAGCCAGTCTGTGGTTGACCTAGTGCCTTAGAAACTAGACGCAGGTCGATGTCTACTTATTATCTTGGTGCCACATGTGGGATGTAAGACCCACCTCATCTGGCTCACTATGGCACCTCCAAAGGGAAGAATGCTTTAATATTATCTGCTGAAAGCTTCCAGGGTGTGCATTCACAAGGTGGGCGTCCAAGCTGGATTGAGCTTTTTCCTTATCATCTGCAGTGTGCAGAGCAAATCTTGAACCCAGGTGGTCTCACTATCAATATCTTTTTACAGTTTCATGGTACCCTGTATGTCACACAGAATCTACTTTCTGAATCAAAGCCATAACTTACATACGAGGAACAAAGGAATAAGGGGGGAAGAAATAGGAAGTGAGGACATAATATAGATTTGAGCCCTGGTTCAACTCTTAGCAGATGAGTCATCTAACATCAGTTTCCTCCCCTTTAAAATTGAATTCATTATACCTCTTACCTATTTCCCAGGATTATTGTGAGGTTTAAAAAAAATCCAAAGTGATATCCTCTTAAGTTCTATAAAGTATGCATGATTATTGAAAACAAAAATTATAACATTGGGAGGCTTTCAGTGTATGTAGATGTATTTGTATATGGCAAATATAAACAGGGGATGGTAAAAGTAACTGTATTTTGTTTGTTTGGTTTTGGTTTCAGATTCTTTTTCTTTTAATAGATTTTATTTTTTACATTAGTTTTGAATTCACAGCAAAATTGAACAGAAGGTACAGAGATTTCCTGTATATTCCCTGCATGTGGAGAGCTTCCCTCATTGTTGTTTTTAAAACTTCTACATTTTTCTTGAAATGGTAAATATTAACTTTAAGTAGACTATGAAAAATTACATTTGTATATTATAATCCCCAGACAACAACTAAAAAATACTATAAGGAGATATGACTAAAAAGCCAATAGGTAAATTATATGAAATTCTAAAAAGTATTCAAAATCCAAAAGAAGAAAGGAAAAGGGAGAACAGAAGAGAAAAAACCAAAGGAACACTAACAAAAGAAATAGTAGCCCTAAATCCAATCAAAAATTACTGTAAATGTAGATGGTCTAGAAACACCAATAAAGATATATTGTCAGATTAGATTGAAAAAGGATGGCCAGTGCTATACTGTCTGTAAGAAACTCAATCCAAATGCAATGATATAAATAGATTAAAAGTAAAAGGATAAAAAATATATACCATGGAAATAGAAAATACAAATCAAAAGAAAGCAGGAGTGGCTGTATTAATATTACACAAAGTAGACTTCAGAACAAGGAAAAGTTACTGGTGATAAAGAAAGAAATTACATAAGAATTAAGGGGAAATTAACCAAGAAAACATAACAGCCATAAATGCATATGTATCTAAACAGCAAAGCTCTAAAATATATGAAGCAAAACCTGATAGCACTGAAAAGAGAACTAGACAATCCACAATTATACATGGAGACTTTAGTGTTCCTCTCAAGCTAATCGATAGAACAAGTACACAGCTTGACCTAATTGACATTTATACAACACTCCACCCAACAGCAGCAGAATCCATGTTCTTTTTCATGCATATGGAACAGTCATCAAGATAAAACATACTCTGGGCCATGAAACAGACTTTAACAAATTTAATAAAGTTATAATATAAATGTGTTTTTTCCCTTCATAATGGAATTTAACTGGAAATCAGTAACAGAAAGAGCTCTGGAAATTTCCCAAATATTAAAAAACAGACGGAAATGAAACAACACACTTCTAAATAATCAGTAAATTGAAGCATTCCCACGTGAACTTAGAAAATATTGTGAGCTGAATGAAAGTGAAAAATGCATCAAAATTTGTGAGGTGCAGCTAAAGCAATGCTTAGAGGAAATTTATAGCATTAAATGCTTATATTGGAAAGGAAGAAATACCTCAAATCAATAATGGAATGTTCAACCTTGAGAAACTAGGAAAAGAAGAGCAAGTTAATGCCAAAGCAAGCAGAAGGGAGGAAATAGTAAAGGGAAGAGCAGAAATCAGTGAAATTTAAAACAGGAAAATAAAAGAAAAAACAATGGAACAATAAAGTTGGCTCTTTGAAAATATTAATAAAATGGATAAACCTCTACTTACAGCCAACATTATACTTAATGGTGAAACACTGATCAAAAGCAAGACAAGGATGTCTGCTCTCACCACTCCTATTGCACATTATTCAGGAGGTTCTAGCCAGAGTAGTTAGGCAATAAAAAAAGGGCATCCAGATTGGAATGGAATAAATAAAACTATCTCTGTTCACAGCTGATATGATTGTGCAAATACAAAATACAAAGTAGGCCGGGTGCGGTGGCTCACGCCTGTAATCCTAGCACTCTGGGAGGCCGAGGTGGGCGGATCGTTTGAGCTCAGGAGTTCGAGACCAGCTCTGAGCAAGAGCGAGACCCCATCTCTACTAAAAATAGAAAGAAATTATATGGACAGCTAAAAATATATATAGAAAAAATTAGCCGGGCATGGTGGTGCATGCCTGTAGTCCCAACTACTTGGGAGGCTGAGACAGGAGGATCCCTTGAGCTCAGGAGTTTGAGGTTGCTGTGAGCTAGGCTGACGCCACGGCACTCACTCTAGCCTGGGCAACAGAGTGAGACTCTGTCTCAAAAAAAAAAAAAAAAAAAAAAAAACAAAATACAAAGTAATCCACACACACTAAAAACCACTGTTAGAACTAATAAACAAGTTCAGAAACAATGAAAGATACAAGTTCAATATACAAAAATCAATTATATTTCTATACACTAATGATGAACAATTAGAAAATGAAAGTAAGAAAATTCTATTTACAAAGGCATCAGAAAGAAGAAAATACTTAAGAAAAACTTTGACAAAAGAAGTGTAAGATTTGTATACTGAAAACTACAAAACATTATTAAAAGAAATTTTAAAAGACCTATAAAAAATGGAAAGGCCTCCCATGTTCACGGATTAAAAGACTCAATAATGTTACAATGGCAATACTGCCCAAACTAATCTATACGTTCGATATAATCCTTGTTCAAAACCCAGCTGGCTTTTTTGTAGAAACTGACAAGTTGATCTTAAAATTCATGTGGTAATCAAAGAGTAATTAAAACAGTGTAATATTGGCATAGGAGAGACATATAGGTCAATGGAATAAAATTGAAAATCCATAAATAAACCTTTATGTTTCTGGTCAATTGATTTTCAATGAATGTGACAAAATTTTCAGATAAGGAGAGAAGAGTATTTTTAACAAATCCTGCTGGGATATCTAGATATCCACATGAAAAAGAATGAAGTTGGACCCCTGCTTCACACCATACACAAAAATGAATTCAAAATGGATCAAAGACCTACATGGAAGGGGCTAGAACTTTAGAATTCTTAGAAGAAAGCAGAGGAGTAGATCTTCATGACCTTGGATTAGGCAATGATTTATTATATATTATACCAAAAGCATAAGCAACAAAAAAAAAAATAAATAGGTAAATGGGATTTCATCAAGATTTAAAACTTTTGTGCTTCAAAGGACACTATCAAGAAAGTGAAACGACAACTTATGGAACGGAGAAAATATTTGCAAATCATATATCTCATAAGGGGCTTGTAGTCAGAATATAGAAAGAACCCTTACAACTCAACAATAAAAAAACAAATAGCTCAATTGTAAAATAGGCAAATAATTTGAATGGTCAATAAGCATATGAAAAGATGTTCAACATCATTAGTTAATAGGAAAATGTAAATCAAAGCCACAGTTAGAAACCACTATAGATACTGCAAATATTTATGGAAAAGGAGAATAATATGAACAATTCTATTCCCATAAATTCAACAACTCAGATGAAGTAAATTCCTTGAACAACATGAACTACCAAAACTCAATCAATAATAAATAAATAATGTGAATAGTCCTATATATATCAAAGAAATTGAATTTGTAGTTAAAAACCTTCCAACATAGAAGACACAAGACCCACATGGTTTCACTAATTCTACTACATATTTAAGGAAGAAATAATACCAGTTCTCCACAATCTATTCCAGAAAGTAGAAAAGGAAATAATACTTCCACCTCATTTTATGAAGCCTCATTACACTGAATCCAGCAATATATAAAAAGGGAAATATATTTCAATTAAGTGGAATTTATCCCAGGAATATAAGGCTGGTTCAACTTTCAAAATTCGGTCAGTGGAATTCACTGTATTAACAGATTAATGAAAAATCTCATCAGCATCTCAATAGATACAGGAAAAGTACTTTAAAAATTCAATATCCATTCATGGTTAAAAAAGAAAAGAAAAGAAAATTAGAAATATAAAGAAACTTCCTTAACCTAATAAACAGCATCTACAAAACAAATAAAAAAACCCCTACAACTAACATCATACTTAATGGTGAGAGACTAAATACTTTCCCTTTAAATTGGGAACAAGTCCCTCACCACTCCTATTCAACTTTGTACTTGGAAGTTCTGGCAAGTGCCTTCAGAAAAGAAAAAGAAACAAAAGGTAAACAAACTGGAAAGGAAGACATAAAACATGATTGCCTATGTAGAAATCCCATGGAATTTCCAAAACTGCTTCCAGAACTAATAAATAAGTTTAGCAAAGTCTCAGGATACAATACAAATAAATCTATTGTATGTCTGTATACAAACAATGAACAATTTAAAATAATTGCCAAACAAAAAATTTTAAATGCCATTTACAATAGCATAAAAAAAATAAATGTTTATGTCAAAATCTAAGAAAACATGCACATAATCTGTGTGCTAAAAACTGCAAAACACTGATGAAAGAAACCAAAGACCTAAATATATGGAGATATATATTATGATTATGGGTTAGAAGACTCAATATTGTTAAGATGTTAATTCTCCACAAAAGTAATCTATGTATTCAATTCAATCCCAATCAAAAGCCAAGCAGGATTTTTTTGTAGGTATCAACAAGCTGATTCTAAAATGTGTATGGAAAGTGAAAGAAATTAGAATAACCCCAAAATGATTTAGAAAAAGAATGAACTTGAAGGAGTCATACTACCTCCTTTTGATCTATAAATTTACAGTCATCAGGACACACAGATCAGTAGAACAGAATAGAGTCTAAAAATATACCTGCACAAATATGGTAGTTGATTTTTGACAAAGTTACAAAGGCAATTAAATGGAGACAGGGTAGTCTTTTAAGCAAAACAGTCCTTTAACAATTAGACTTCCATATTCAAAAAATGAACCCCAACCTATAACTCCCACCTTATACAAAAATTAAATCAAAATTGATCATAGAGCTATATGTCAAACATTAAACTATAAAACATTTAGAAAAAATAGGATAAAATCTTTGTGACATTGGTTTAGGAAGAATTCTTAGATATGACACCCAAAGCTATATCTATAAAAGAAAACATTGATAAGCTAGATAGACTTCATCAAAATTGAAAACTTTTGTTCCGTGAAAGATTCTGTATATATTCTGTATCCAGAAAACATAGAGAACTTTTAAAATTCAACAGTGAGAAAACAACAATCCATTTAAAAATTAGGGGAAAGATTTGAACAGATACTTCACCAAAGAAATGTACAGATAGCATGTAAGTACATGAGAAGATGTTCAATGTATAAGTACATGAAAAGATGTTATTAGGTAAATGCAGATTAAAACCACAATGAGATAAAATGACACAGCTATTAGAATGACCAAAAAACAAAGCAAAGCAAAAGCCCATAAGCCATACCTGACAATGCAAAGTGCTGGTGAGGCTGCAAAGCACCTGGAACCCTCATACGCTGCTGGTGAGAATGAAAAATGGCACAGGCAATCTGGACAACAGTTTGGCAGTGTGTTACAAAGTTGCACATGTGCTTTCCATGTTACCCAGAAATCCCACTGTTAGTTATTTACCCTAGAGAAATAAAAACTCACATCCACACAAATACCTGAACATTGAATGTTTAAAGAAGCTCTATTCTTCATTGCCAAAAACTGGAAACTACCCACCTAACCCTATCCCTCCACTTAGGGAATAGATGACGTGTGGTACAGCCATGAAATGGAATATTACTCAGCAATAAAAAAGAATAAACTGCTGATATACACAACGTGGATTATCGCAAATGCATTGTGCTAAGTGGAGGAAGCCAGACCCAAAAGGCTGCACAGTATATACTTCCAATTATTATGACATTTTGGAAAAGGCAAACCTGTAGGTATGGAAAACAGATCAGTGGTTTCCAGGGATGAAGGGCTGGGGAAGAGTTTGACTACAACGTAGTAGCACCAGGAAATTTTCCAGGGAGGTGAAACTAATAAATTTTAAAACATCAAATTCATATCTGTAAAAGTTGAATTAACTGTTGAATCAACATAATACTATGATCATCATTAGTATTATGATCAATACTAAGCCAGCCCAAGTTTCTCAAGCCAAGGCAACTTGAGAAGTTTGGTTAAAAAGGGCTAGGTAACTGTAGTAAACTATGACTAAAATAGGCTTAATCTAAGATGGCACCAGTGCAGTCTCTAGAACCCCGTGTACTCTGGTCCCTCCCCTTGGGCAGGAAAGCTCACATGGTCTCCTTGCCAAGCATTAAATTCTTCTTGTCCAGGGCTGTGTAGTGGCTACACTCTGGCTCTTTGGAACTGCCCTTGGGAACTGCCTTGGTCCTTCTTCTTATTTCCCAACAATCTCCTAGTATCCTCTGCAGGGCTCTGGTGGTTGCTGTATTGAAGTCATTGTGCCCACACGGCCCTCTGCCCTCCCCTACGCCACTGAGCCTTTCAGCAGCTATTGCCTCTTGGGGTTCCTTAAAGGGGACATAGTCTGACCTACACAATCTTGCAGAATCTTAGATATTACTGATGTCATGCTTGAGTGTCTCCCATCTAGCCTGGAAGTATACATTGTATATAGATCTATGTAAGGCTTTGTTGTTGTAATATTTCACCATCTCCTCCCATCACCATGACAACCAGGGTATCATCAGGGAGGAATCAGATGACTACTGTGACCTTTGCCACCTATTTGGAGATCAAAGTTAAATTTAGATATTAAGTTTCTCATCCCATCCCTACCCCAGATAAATTCATATCCAACTTCTGCCAAGATGTAAAGAGATAATTTGAGCCATCTTAAATAACGGCTTAGAAATGACTGAAGATATTACATCAGAAGGAAAGCATTGATGTTTTAACAGGCCTCGCTAGTTAAAAGGGTTTGTAGATGAATGTGAAACCTAAAAATAATTGTACTTGACTGTTTCAGAACCTGCAGAAACTGATTGGTCCAGGTGCCTACACACCTGCTGTCGTATTTCCTTGTGAAATAGGAGGGTGGACCATAGAATGAGTCAGGCAGATTTGGGGTCAAATCTTGGCTCTGATACTAACTTGCTGTGTGACTGTGGACAAAGTATTTAATCTTTCTGAACTTACTCTTCTCATCTGCAAAACCCTGTCCCACAGGAGTGTGAGATTAAGACAGTTTATATAAACACTGCAATGGAAGCCCTGTGAGGGCAAAGATTTTTGATGGGTGTTGGGGGTCTGTTTTGCTCACTGCTATATCCCCAGCATCTGAAACAGTGCCTAGCACACAGTAGGTGCTGAACAACTATTTGTTGAATGACTGAAAGTGCCTAGCAGTGATGTGCAGGCATGGGGTAAGATTTAGGACGGGTTAAGACCTAAAATGGGTAAGCTTCAGAGGTGTCTGTTGCACGTGACTCATAAAATTTAAAAGCAGAATTAAAGATTAAACATAGCTATTAATACAAGGATGCTCAAGTTCTGCCTTGGCATTTTCACTTATTTATATCTTCCTCAAGTTTGTATCCCATTTTTCATGTAGAAATAAGTTTTTGGGCTATTTTAGATAAGAATATACCTACATGAGCATTTGTGTGTGTGTGTGCAAGTGAGGACAAAGAACGGAGAATAGGTATCATACCCCTTATTCTTGCAATTGTTCATATCTCAAGTGGTCCATGTCTCTAGAGCAGTGGGCATGAAACTTGAGTGTGCAATAAAATCACCAGGACGGCTTATTAAAACACAGGTCTCTGGGCCCTACTTCCAGAGATTTGGGTTCAGGAGATCTGGGGTGGAACCTGAGAATTTTTGTGTTCCACAAGTTCTCAAATGATGATGATGCTGAGGGATCACACTTTGAGAACCACAGCTCTAGACCTACCCACTCCAACTGGACCCCACTATCTCGTGGTGCTCAATACCCCAAGTGCAGCTGCATGCCATGGTGGAGTTCATTCCATTCTGAGCTCCACCTTGCATTCCTTAACCCAACTGGAAATGTAATTAAAGCAGAGAAGTAAAAAATCTGCAATATTCTTGGAGTCTTAATTGAGTGAGTACTTTGGGGAAAGAACAAGACGACCCCTCCTAAGAGAATTGTTGAAAAGTAAAAGGACCAGGAAGCAATTATAGAGGTATAGATGAAGTAAGAATGGCTGGATATTGGTAATTCTTGAAGCTTGGTGGTACATGAGAATTTATCATACTGCTTTCTTTACTTTTAATATGTTTGACATTTGCTATTTTTAAAAAAGTTTTTTAAAAAGTAAAATGAGATTATAGAGGAGCCTGGCAGTAGGTAGAAGTGCTATTTTCAAATTCTCAAGATGCCTAGAGACAAAGCCACTCCATCAGTGCCTCTTGGGCATTCCCAGTAAGCCCTAGGAAGGTTAATACTTCCCTAGGAGTAAGGAGTTAGCCCAGGGTTGTTCTATCGCAAGTCCAAATTTCCATGAAATCTTACATTTTATCTTCCAAATGTGATTTTGCGTTCTAGTTAGTATCCATCTGCTTTCATCTAAAAATAATGTTTTAAATGATTGTCATGGGAATGTTTCCTACCTGTTCAACTCGTGGATGGACAAGCTACCATCATTAGATATGTAACTCTTATAACTCCAGAGACACAAGTGGCTCAGTCTTGGAGGAGTATCATATGCCAGAATCATAGCTCAACATTCAAATAATTAAACAGGAATTTCTTTCTGTACATTTGCTCAAAAAAGACATTAAAATTGATAGGGATTGCTTAGAGTTATAATACTCAAAAAGTACCAAAGTATGGGTGCATGTGTGTCTCTACAACAAAATTCTTGTATTAAATTAGCATCTAAGTACATCCTATGTTTTTTAGATTAACTGCTTCTGCCATTACCAATTCAGTAGTGAGGAACGGACTTGTGCCACCATCTTGGAACCCTCAGAGACAGTGCCATGTTGGTTACTACTCTGGATGGGTTGTTTAGAATTTCCCTCATAATCTTGCATCTTTTCATTGGATTCAAACTTATACTTCAAACTTCTTATGTTTAGTCACCAATTTTTGTAATTTAAAAAAATTACCCAGATCCCCAGCATTGAGTGGCCTTTGAGTTATACAGTACCTAGAACAGGAATGGAACCAAGTATAGGTATGTGTTTACACTTAAAAAGGAAAAATTAGAGCATGTATTTAGAGCTCAGTGTGGAAGCCATTGTATGTGTGTGTTCATGTGTCTGTGTGTCTGTGTGTGTATCTGTGCATGTCTGTCTGTAAAACCAAAGAAAATTTGGTTCATATTGTAATAAAATCAAAAATATTGGCTGCTCCATGATGTCGAGAGTCAACCTGTTTGCTTATAACCCAGTGTCCTCCCACTTTAGCCACAGGCTTGGGGCTAAGGATTTGGAATTAGGCCCTGGGTTTTTTCTCTATTTATGTTAGGTCTATTTGATACTAAAACTCTGGCTACAAATACTGGTGTTTTACTCAGTTGCAAGCCAATCTAAACACCCACCAGTCCACAGCCACCAAATGTTACGACCCTGTAGCACTCAATGTAAATTGGATAATAGGGATCTGTACGAGTTTCCTAGGGCTGCCATGACAAAATACCACAAGGTGAGTGGCTTAAAACAGCAGAAACTTGTTCTCTCCTAGTTGGGGAGACCAGAATTCTGAAATCAAGGTGTCAGCAGGGTTGGTTCCTTCCTGGGGGCTCAGAGGGAGAATCTGTCCCGTGCCTCTCTTTTAGCTCCTAGCGCTGGCTGGCAGTCCTTGGCATTCCTGGGCTTGCAGTCGCCTAACTCCACCCTCTGCCTGTGTTGTCATATGGCATCCTCTCCCTGTGTCTCTGTGTCCAAATTGCCTCGATGATTGTTTTTTTTTTTTTGAGACAGAGTCTCTCTCTGTTGCCCGGGCTAGAGTGAGTGCCGTGGCATCAGCCTAGCTCACAGCAACCTCAAACTCCTGGGCTTAAGCAATCCTACTGCCTCAGCCTCCCGAGTAGCTGGGACTACAGGCATGCGCCACCATGCCCGGCTAATTTTTTTGTATATATATATTTTAGTTGTCCATATAATTTCTTTCTATTTTTAGTAGAGACGGGGTCTCACTCTTGCTCAGGCTGGTCTCGAACTCCTGACCTCGAGCGATCCACCCGCCTCGGCCTCCCAGAGTGCTAGGATTACAAGCGTGAGCCACCGCGCCCGGCCTGCCTCGATTTTTAATGACACCAGTCATTATTGGATTTAGGCCCACCTTAATCCAATATGACCTTATCTTAACTTGATTCCTTCTGCAAATCCCTATTCCTAAATAATGTCGCATTTACAGAGTCTGGATGGATATGGATTCGGGGATGACACTATTGAACCCAGTGTAGTATCTATGTGGCTATGGAATTACATGCACAGTTGCACAGTAGTGTTGGTTTATTAATAATTCTTTTTATTCATAGAGCACTTTCCTGTTTTATAGTGTATGTGTACATGTATGTGTGTCTGTGTGTGTGTTTTAATTTTTTGTTTTTGTTTGTTGTAGTCTAATGATCAGTGCTTTAAACCTCAGCTGACTGTACTGGTGGGCAATGCCAGCCCAGCAAGTGGCTGTTTTGCTGCCCAGCTGCAGTACACACCTGAGGGCACAAAAACACTGTCCCGCCTGACTGCCATGCCTTCCTCCCTCCAACCAAGGAGGTCCCACCTCCTGGGGTTTCTCCCCTTGCTGCAGATACAGGATGCTTCTTTTCTGATGTGTTCCGATCACTCATGTAGAATCCTAGAATCCCCTCATGTGGAATCCTAATATTCAACTCTATGAGGTCACCACAGTAATGGGAACTGCTGGGACAGAACTGACTGGAAGACTGGGAGGCAGGAAGCTGAATTCTTTGTTTTGTTTTTCCTTTTCTCTCTCTCTCTCTCTTTTTTTTTTTTTTTTTTTTTTTTTTGAGATAGGATCTCACTCTGTCACCTGGGATAGAGTGCAGTGGCATCATCATAGCTCATTGCAACCTTAAATTCTTGAGCTCGGTGACTTTCCTGCCTCAGCCTCCCGAGTAGCTGGGACTACAGGTGTGCACCACCACACCCGGCTAATTTTTCTATTTTTTGTAGAGATGGGGTCTCGCTCTTGCTCAGGCTGGTCTTGAACTCCTGGCCGCAAGTAATCTTCCTGCCTCAGCCTCCCAAAGTGTTAGGATTACAGGCCTGAGTGCCTGGCCGGAAAAGCTGAATTCTAATCCCACTTCTGATGTGGTTTTTTAGACAGCTCCAATTTTCCCTGCCTGGGCCAGGAGGAGAATACATTCTTTGGCACATGCTGCTGCATTTCATATACATATGTGGGCTCTGATTAATATTTTGCCTCTTGCTGTTGATGGGGTTGCTGTTTTTGAAAATGAGTCTTCTTGGCTTCTGGTATTTTGTAACAAACACCCAACGAGTCATCACTAAATATCAGCTCTTTGCTAACACCATGGACCATAAAAAGAAATTTTAAAACCAGTCCCCACAGGCCTAGGGGATTGGACAAGTAAACTGAGGCAGGTGTATGCCATGGAATACTATACAGCAATTAGAAAACAATTATCTAGATGGATATTACAGCAACAAATGTGGAGCTTAAAAACATAGAAAAAACAGTAACATGTATGTAAATTACATATCTGTATCACGTTTGTGTAGGTAGTACTTATTGGGATGCGCAGGGACTGATAATGGTGGAAATCTAGTACAAAAGAAAAAATAAAATTAAAAAACAAGAGAGGTAGACCTTGTACAACAAAAGTGCCTATGAGATGAAAAGTTTGATTAATTCAGCTTTCTGATCTTGAGGTTAAAAAAACCTTGTGGAACTGAGACACAGCATTTAGGATAGTTAAAAAAAAAATCACAACAGCAATTGATTAAGCCTCAAAGAACAGGGCATAGCCACTACGATTAGTGGTAAGAGGTTAGAATCAGGAGGTAACAGCATGTGAGACCAAGGAGCAGTGAAGAGGCCACTAAATAACTAGCAATTGAACAAGACCGCCAGGATGAGGGGGTGGACGCCAGCATGACCTGACAACATCTATTGAGTGTCTCTTGGTCAGGTATTAAATAAGACAGGGCTCCTGCCCTACGAAAAATCACAGTCGGATTTTTTAACAAGCAGAGACACACATTACCAACGTTTTCCATACTTGATTGAATGAAGACAAGGGGGCCATGTAAGGTGGTTGAAGATAGGGTCAAATCACACAAGACATTGACCGTGAATCAGAGGAGGGTGGACTTTATCCTTTAGACATGGAAATGTGGGGGCAGAGACAAGAGGAAAGGGGTATTTCAGGAATATTCATCTAGGGTAGCATGCAGGGACATCCAGGGTCAGGCTTCTGCTGTGGTCCAGGTATGAGGCCAGGAGACCTTGGACGTGAGAGGTGACTTGGCAGGAGAGGAAAGGGAGGGAGACCGATTGCAGCAGCAGCTTAAAGGAGGAGGTGCTATGCCTGCCGCATGATTGGCTAGGGAGGAAGAGAGAGGGGGAAGAGTCAAAGATGATTGCCAAAACTGGAATCTGAGCATTGGAAGAATAGGATTTTTTTTTTTAAGGAGGGGGTTAGGAAGCAACTCATTTGAGATGAGAAAGATACCAGGTTTCTCTCTAGATTAACCGAGCTATGATGAGACCCGCTGGTGGAATTAGCCTCCTAGAATTCCTTCTAAAGGGCAGACATAGTCCTTCCCTACTTGTGGCAAGGGGACAGCACAGCCTGAAGAGGAGAGTGTGGCCTGAGACGGCCACAGGTGCAGAGCTGGTGCTGTCCATGGGCGGGGAGAGGATGGTAGGTACTCGGGAACTGTTTGTGGTGTGAATGAACTTCGGACTTCAGATGCTACCCATCTTGCTGTTCAGCAGCCAGTGTTAGCTCCTGAAACCAGATCTCACCTGTCACTGTCCTGATCAAAAACATCTCTTGGCTCCCCAGTGCCCACAATCAAGCCTTCACGGTCTGCCTGAGGTCTTCCCATCCAACATCATCTCCAGGGGCTCTCACACTCCACACAACCCCTGGCACCCCAAGACTCCCCTTCTTCATGCCTCCAAGGTCACGCCCTTCCTGCCTCTGCCTTTGTCCATGCTGTTCTCTGTCCCCAATGCCCTTTTCCCTGTCCTCTGTCTGGTGAACCATTCCTCACCCTGCAGATCCTTGCCCAAATGCCACCCCCTCTCCGAGATCCTCTGCGTCCCATGGAAATCTTACCAGCTTCCCAATGCACTTTGCCTTGGCGTGTGTCCAACCGCTCCAGTGGACTCAGAGCTCCCAAAGTCATGGGCTGTGTCTCACCTTTGCAGCCTCCCAATGCTTTTTTGCCCAGTTTATTTTCTTACATGAACCATAGATGGGCTCTATTTCAAAAACATTATTTAAGGCTTAAAGACACACAAACTTTATTTAAAGTTATAAGTATTCAAAGGAAATTTGGAGTCAGAATAAATCAAATGTTCTCATGTTCTAAAGGAGGAGAATTAGCCATACTTACCTGTAATTTAGCAATGAAATAAGAACAAAGCCTTGGCATTTCCCTTTACTGAAACCCCTCACAACCTGAGATTATATAGTGCCAAAGAGAAAGCCAACCTTCTTCCTCTGATTTTCAGTCCAAATGTGTTATGTAACGTTTTAGGAAATCACACAGGTTCATTTATATCCAAACTCGACATGCCAAAGTGCATCTGACTGAGAAATTACCGTGAGATGTGTGTGTGTACTTGTTTAACAGGAACCATAATTTGAACATTATATCAGACTGGACCTGGTCTACCTAAGAAGAAATGTTTGCTTTGTTTTGGTTTTTTTTTTAAACAGAATTTTTGTGCATTCACCACATGTGTTTACCATTTGGGTCCGAAGGAAAGGACAGTTTTGCCATTAGGTTGCTGAAACAGGAATATCCAGATATAAGCAAGGCTCCTTGGTAGCCTGCAGACACCTTCTCAGAACGATGCTTTAAACTCATAAAATAAAATACAGAAGAGTATAAAGGAAACCAGTTATATTGAAATGCAATTATCAAAATATTTTTTAAAAATAAAAAAAAAAACATTAAACCCATTGCCCACTGTTACTATTTTGGTAGAGATGAAACTTGTGTGGAATTATGTTAGGTCATTAAATATGAAATGTCCAGTTTTGAATCAAAAGTATAGTTTATCATGTCTCAAACAAAAAGCAGTACAATTAATCAAAGTATGTGCCTAAACTATCAACACAGTTTTGCCATCTTAACGGTAGTTCATTTATTCCAGCAACAAAGAAGCCTGGACAGTGAGTGGAGATGAAATCATGAAAGGTGTTTTCCACAGCTTGTTGAGAATGGAATATTTTTCCTTGCAAGGAGTGGTCCAAAGCCTGGAAGAAGTGGTAGTCAGTTGGCACAAGTTCTGGTGAATATAGTGTATGACAGAGCGTTTCCAAGTCCAGCCCCTGTAGTTTGAGCAGCATTGGTTGTGTGACATATGGTCAAACATTGTCTTGCAAGAGGATTGGCCTGTGTATGGACCAATCTTGGCTGCTTAATCACAAGCATTCTCATCATTTCCTCCAATTGGTTGCAGTAGACATCTGCTGCAATCAATTGATCACGTTTCAGGAAGCTGAAGTGGATAATACCAGCGCTGGACCACCAAACAGACACAATTAGTTTTTTTGATGAATATTCAGTTTTGGACTGGGTTTAAGCACTTCATCTTTATCCAACCATTGTGCCAAATACTTGTGATTGTCAAAAAGAATCCATTTTTCATCACACGTAACAATACAGTGTAGAAATGGTTCACCTTTATGTTGCAACAGCAAAGAAAGGCAAGCTTCGAGACAATTTCTCTTCTGAGCCTCCTTTATTTTATGTGGTACCCAGCTATCCAGCTTCTTTACCTTGCTGATTTGTTTCAAATGGTCCACTATTGTTGGAATAGTAACATCAAACCTTGCTGCTAATTCACTTGTAGATTGAGATGGATTTGCTTCCACTACAGCTTTCAGCTCATCATTATTCACCTTGGTCTCAGGTTACCCACGTGGCTCATTTTCAAGATTAAAATCACTAGAACAGAACTTCTCAAGCCATCAATTTGTGTGTGTTCTTTGGCCACATCCTTCCCAAACACTTAGTTGATATTTTGAGCTGTTGATATTTTGAGTTTCTACAGTGGAACTCATATTTGAAAATAACATGAATCTTTGACTTATCCATGGTTTCACAAAATTTACTGTAAAAAAAATTTAAAAGATAGTCACAAGCCAAAACATGTGTTTGAAAGATTGAGGATGTATCTTCTCAATAAAAATAAAGCAAGAAGTGTCAAAGTGAAAAAAAATAAAAATAAAAATAAAAAAATAAATTTACAATTTGCTTCTTTAACATTAAACTAGGAGATCTCCTAGAGGGTCTAATAATTATCCTAATTTCAAAATAGTGATGAGTTTTTAAATAATATTTCAAAATATTGATGACATCTGTAATGTCATATGGATACATATATGATTTCTATTGGTGACAAAGTCACATTCATAACAAAAGGAAATGCTGAATTTCAGTTGAAGGTTGGTGAAAATAAAGATGGAATTCACAGACCTCTCCAAGGTGGTACAGTATGAGGTGAATAGTTGTATTGCATTTTCCGGGTATCCAGATGAGCTAACACATTCTCAGCCTCCCTTGGGTTCACGCCCCTTGGGTGGGCTTCGGTGGAAACTCATAGACTAGACTGAAAATGGCAAAGAACCCAGGATCCAGCCCTCCAGCTGGCCGTGTAACGGACGCCTGTGATGTCTGACCACTTTGACCTTGAGTCTCTTGCTCTACTTCCCCAATAACTTCTAAGAACTGCTGAAACATTAAGAAGCTTGGGATATTGTTTTTAGGAAGAACTTACCCTTCATTTTTCAAAGGAAGAAACAGACCTGTAGATCACAGTGATCTGTTTGCTGTAAGGAAACCACCTTCTTTATTTGGTTTTGGGAACAAGTGATTCAGTCATCACCAACAATGAGCATTAAGATTGTGAGATACAGCTATAAGAAATAACGGTGATATAGAATCCCTTTTGTTCTCCTGGAGAGAGTTGGAACCCATTCTATTAAGTGAAGTATCCCAAGAATGGAAAAACAAGCACCACATGTACTCACCAGCAAATTGGTTTCCCTGATCATCACCTAAATGCACATTTGGGAATGACACCAATTGGGTATCAGACTGAGGTGGGGGATGGGGGGAGGGGATGGGTGTATACCTACATGATGAGCGCGTTGCACACCGTCTGGGGAATGATCACGTTTGAATGTTATGACTCGGGGGATGGGGTGGAGGGAGGGGATGGGGGTATAACTACATGATGAGTGCAATGGGCACTGTCTGGGGAATGCACACGCTTGAATCTCTGACTCGGGGGGATGGGCGGTACATGGGCAATATATATAACCTGAACTTTTGTACCCCCACAATAAGCTGAGATAAAAATAAATAAATAAATAAATAAATTCAATCAAAATAAATTAAAAAAAAAAAAAAGATTGTGAGATAAAGTGCTCGAGAATCAGGGCTTGCTATTCTTATATGAACCCTGGAGAAGGGCATTGTTGGTACCGATAGTTTAGGCCAAAAACATATGCCCAGCACTGACAACTGAAACTGGAATAAAACCCGAATGTCAAATGAGAGTGAAGTGCTCCTCGGAGTGACATAGCTGTGAGGTTACCCTTTGAACCTTACCATAGCTTGACCTTCAGTGAACACCCTCTAGCAAGGGCCGTGAGCCACCTGCACCTTTTTGTGAGGTGGTTCTGGACACCACGGCGAGCCCTGGAACTACTTATAGGCGCATAAATTGTAGCTACAGCTGTTTTCAATCTGCAAGACCAGGTGGGGGCTCGTTTTGGAGCTGTTTCAGAAGCCAACCCGTGGACATATGGAATCAGGACCACGTTTGCTAAAAACGTGACATGGCTTTTTAAAAATTCTTTGCTATTGTAGGGTTGAAGATTCATCCAAACCTTTAGAGGGGACATGTAAGTAATAGCAGTAAATGTTTAAAAGATTCAGGGTCCCAATTTTTTATCGCCTAGGGAGGCCTTTGTAGCTTTCTCCTCTGTAGTATTGCAAATGGTTCTTTAATATACTTTTTGGTTTCCAGATAATAACCTCTTCTGCAGTCTTGCTATTAAAAGCAATAAAATCGTAGCCAGAACCTACCTCGATTTTGAGCTTTCGATGCTGTGAATGGGATTTTAAGAAGCTGTAAAAAAGGGAAAATAACTGTATCCTTCAGGAATATTTCTGCTTGTACTGTGTCCTTTATAGTAACTAAAATGCTTAAGCTTCAAAGAAGGTTATGCGTGCATGTGGCAAAACAAATTTTAAATAGTTGTAAAAAGATATAGAATAGAAAATGTATGTCTCCCTTCTCATCTCCTGTCCCAATGTAAGCCCCAGTTCCTGTGCCCATGGAGGGCTAATTCTTACTCTTTAAAACATTAGAACATTTGATTTATTCTGATTCCAAATCTCCTTTGAATACTTATAACTATTTGGGCACAGTTTTATGACTGTCCTTCTCTAAATATTTTACGTACACATTTTATGTATATGCTTTTATTAAAAGATATACACAAATAGGATCATGCCAAACATACTATTCTGCATTTTTGCTTCATTCAGAAATGTGTACTGGAATTCTTTCCATACACACACACACACACACACACACACACACACACGAGCGCGCGCAGACCTATGTCATTCTTTTTAGGGCTACTTGGTATTCCATTGTGTGGATATCAGTGTTAGCAGTCCTCTACTGATGGACATTTGTGGGGGTTTTGTTTTTTTTCTATTTAAAAAAAATCTACAGAGAATCTCCTTGTTACAAACACTTTTGTGTGCCTGTAAAAGTATATCCCTCAAGTAATTTCCTACAAGTAGAATTCTTGGGTCAAAGTGTCTGGGCATTTAAAATTTTAACAATGTAATCAAATTGTCCTCCAATAGGGCTGAGTCAGTTGACATTCCTAATGTTATGGGTACTTACTTGCTCACACACCTGGCAGTGCTGGCAATATTAAATTTTCTTAAATGTTTACCAATCCTGGGGGTCAAAATTACCTCATTGTGGTTTTGATTTGCATTGCTTAAATTATAAGTAAAGCAGAACACCTTTTCCTTTGCTTACGGAATATCTGTACTTGGTTTTGTGTAAATGGCCTGTTTATCATTCTTTGCCTTTCTTTTGAGCTGTTTGCCTTTTCCTACTATGTATATATTAAGTTCCTACTATGTGGTGAGCACCATGCCGGGCCCTCGAGCTATTACAGAGGAAACACCACTGTCTTTCCCCTTTTGGAGCTTACAGTGTGCTAGGAGACAACATTAATCAAATAATTCTCTCCATGGGTGTATTACTAACTGAGTTAAATGCCTTGAAGGAAAGGCTCTAGCATCTCTTACAGCATGGCAGGGAACAGACAGGCCCGGACTGGGCGGCCGGGGGTGGGGGCAGGGGAGAAGAGACTGCCCTGGGGAAGCTGACATCAAAACAATGAATAGGATTTGGGGCTGGCCATGGTGGCTCACACCTGTAATCCTAGCACTTGGGGAGGCCAAGGTGGGAGGATCACTTGAGGCCAGGAGTTTAAGACCAGCCTGAGCAACATAGCGAGACACAGTATGGACCACTCTCAAGAAGTATAGTTCTTGATAAAGGATAAAGAACAGCCCCAAACCTGTTCTTCCTCAGTCTCCAACCTTGGCGCCTCTCTGCCACTCCCTATGCTGAATTGATTTTATAACCTGGCATTCCGAGTCCCACCCTGTGCTCCCCTGGCAGCCACGGCATCTGCACAGAAGGCTGTCTCGGGTTTAGAGGCTCTTCTGCCTGCCGGTACAGCTCTGACTCCGCAGGCCTGGTGTCTGGGAAGGCCTGTTGTTTAAGAAGCACTACTAGCCTGGCACGGTGGCTCACACCTGTAATCCTAGCACTCTGGGAGGCCGAGGCAGGAGGATCGCTCGAGGTCAGGAGTTCGAGACCAATCTGAGCAAGAGCGAGACCTCGTCTCTACTAAAAATAGAAAGAAGTTAGCTGGACAACTAAAAATATATATAGAAAAAATTAGCCGGGCATGGTGGCGCATGCCTGTAGTCCCAGCTACTCAGGAGGCTGAGGCAGGAGGATCACTTGAGCCCAGGAGTTTGAGGTTGCTGTGAGCTAGGCTGATGCCACGGCACTCACTCTAGCCTGGGCAACAAAGCGAGACTGTGTCTCAAAAAAAAAAAAAGAAGAAGAAGCACTACTGAAAATAGCTTTAAGAAAAAGAGTCCTTATATTTTAGTGACACCTACCAAAAAGTTTAAGGATAAACTGGGGTCTGGGATGTGCAGAGTGAAACAGAATAAGCCACAAGTTGACAATTGTTAAAGTGGGGTGATGGGTCTGTTCTCACTACTTTTGTTTATGTAAACGTTTTTCCACCATAAATCATAAAAAGTTAAATTTAGGAATTCTGTAAAGTGTAGGTACAAAGAGCCTGTGGCCATCACAGGGCCACCTGGCACTTAAAACAGGATCTTCTCTAAACCCAACCTGCCATTGGCTTGAGGTCCGCCAGGTGCCAAAGGTGGCTGAAGAAATTCTATTCTCAGATACTTCCCTTTTCTTCTCCCTTTAACCCTGACATCTTGTTCCTTGCCCCTCCTCTCCTTTCTTATCTCCCTCCTGAGAGCAGACTCCAAATTATAGCCCTGTCACTCATGGACTTGAACTTGAAGCAACAAGTCCTCATGGATTTGAACAAGTTCCTTCACATCTCTGAACCACTCTGTGAAAAGTGGAGTCATAATATCTCCTCAGCAACATTGTGAGGATTAAATGTGACCGTCCATGTGGGAGTGTCTCCCACAGCTCATAGCCTCAAAGGCCCACAAGAAGTCAGGAAGGTAACAAAAATGAATGAAGCTCACCAGACATAGAAGAAAATCATGTGACCCTCTTGGTCTATGTTTAGCTTGGCCACTTTTAGTAGACACACAAGTAGAGAGCATTATAAGAAAAATTCTATCCTATGAGAAAAAGAACAATGTATGCATGATACATGAGATAAATCACCCATACTCATAAATAAATGAGTAATAAGCTGAGACTTAGCCTCAGCATTGGGGAGTAATAGGGCGTGGTGGGGACTGGGGCAAATCAGAGGATGTAGGCTCCATCCAAAAGAGGCGGTTCTGAACTCCAGTCGATTGCTGCTATGGGGGAATGTGGAGCCAATGTTAATAAGTGGTTTACAAGAGAAGCTAGAATTCTAAATTTTTTATGTGAAATCTTTTAATTCTTAAATTTGGGCTCAATTATTTAAAAAAAAAAAAACACTCCAAAAGCCAAACTAAACTCATCTATGGGCCAAAATCAGCTCGTGGGCTGCCAACGTGCAAACTCTCACCTAGATAATGGTATATGACGTAAATTCATTGCCCTTCCCCCTTTTTGTCTTTCTCCTCTAACTTTGTCCTTTCCTTCCCAATGTCCACATCCTTTTCTCCAAAACACCCCACTGTTCACTTCTATACAAGCCCAAGTGATGGCGGGGATTACAGTGTGCTAAAGAAGTGATCAGGCCCAAAGGGATGGGACCTAGATGGCTAATGGTGCCCCATAGTGGATCCTAACAGAAACCTGGAGGAACGAAGAAGCCATCGACAGGGGGAGTCCATTCAGTTTCTTGTGCGCACCCTGGGCTTACCCGAGGAACTGTCTCATTTTTCTCGACAGCCTTGCGGAGTCGTTCTGGCCGCTCCATCATCAATGGGAACTGGGCGATCGATCGTCCTGGAAAATATGAGGGCGGAGGGACGATGTTCACCTACAAGCGTCCAAATGAGATTTCGAGCACTGCCGGAGAGTCCTTTTTGGCCGAAGGTCCCACCAATGAGATCTTGGATGTCTATGTGAGTTTGGATGTTTCTGGACTGTTCTATGGATTTTGTACCTTGTTGCTTCTAAGGAACACACTTAGAACAAACACACCACAAACCTTTGCCCATGCTCAACAATATCCTTTGATCACAGCTTGTTTGGGGTGCCCCTTAAACGCTTGGCATTCATCCTTGCCATTCACCTCTGAGTGTATCTAGCTCAGAGAAACCTTAAACCCTACCAGATGCTTATTACCCTCAGAGTTTATGGACCCAGTAAAACCAATTTTACTTGTTGAACCAAATCAGAGGCAAAACAAATCCTTTATTTCATGAGCGCCAGGCACTTTCCTCATAATGCTAATTTGGCATGTTTACCTTTTATGGCAAAAGAAAGCAAATGCCCAAAGCAAGACAGGACTGCTCCCGGCTCCCAGGGCTCTCCAAACTCAAGCACATGAAGAGGGGAGAGCTCCAGAGTGTCCACATGAAACAAGAAAGCCCTGAATAACAATAGAGAGCTTTGCTATAAGAGAAGCTCCCTGCTGCACAGAAGACAGAACCTTAATTTACTTTATATGAAACTAAAATATTAAGTGGCTCAAGAGTTTAAAATGGCACTTATTTTTAGAAGAAACCACTAGAATCCAGTTTTCTTAAAATATCAGGAAATAAAAGATAACAAGAAATAAAAGCTTGATGAAACCTGAATGTCTCTGTAAAAAATAAATAAACAAATATATAAAAACTTGAAATAATGTTAGGATAAAAAGAATGAGCTCACCCATCAATATACATACTCCTATGGTCCCCAAAGCCATGCTAGTCAACATGGTATTTGCTGTGTCCGAGTTTTAGAAACATTGTGTTGTCATTACTCCTCCACCTATAAAGTTCTACATCCTTTCCTCTTGGGCCTAGTGGACTTGAAATTACAAAGCAAGCCTCATTGTAGTTAATTCTGGATATTTTTTTGGCCTGTCCAGTTGGTTGGTTGACTCTGGGTAAATTTCAAATGGCATCAGTGGTAAAAACCCAGGTTGTTAAAGGCCTGCCGTGGGTGGTCTAGGAACGGAAGCCAACAATTTTTCATAAACAGGTCAAGGTTTGCACTGGCCGAATACTCACGCCGACAGTGAGGGAGGATTTCCAGCCTCATAGCGAACGCAGATTGTCTGAAAAGGGGAGTGAGGGGATGAGGGGTAGACAGCAGGAACCTGAGGTCACACAACTGTGTCCCTGGGGGTTCTGTGCTCACCACCATGTTCCCGTAACACTGATGGTTCGGTCGGTACTGGTTTCTGGGAGTGGGGAGCCCAGTGGTTGTCACGTCTGCCTTCCTTTGGGTGATTTGTAGAACCAAGACCCATTTCACAAGGAGGGAGTGGGCGAGACATTGTGGCGTAAGTGCCAAGAATAGACAGGACCTACCCCTGCAGGAGTGACTCGGAGATGCTGGTAGCTAGAAGGGACCTGCGAGACTGGCAGTGATTCCCACCTCCTCCTTCTCCAGATGAAGAAATCAAAAACCGTGGGGTTCAGGGACTTGCTATAGGTTACTCGGCGGGTCAGGGGGAGGGCCACTTTATACAGCAGTAGAGACAGAAATATCAAAACATGACCGTGTCTCCTTGCTCGGCTCCTATTTACGCTGGAAATTCTTGTCCTCCTGCTGTTTCCCCACCATCCTGCTTCCCACCAGGGAAGCCCTGGGCAGGAAGGACTTTGTGCTCCAAAGCCCAGAGGGAGGAATCTATTCTGCTGCGCCATGCTCATGTATATATCGTGTTTTCATCCCAGACTACTGGCTTTCACAGCCCTAGGCAGCTTCCTGTCGCTGACCTGTTTTTGTTGCAGGTTCCTGAAAAAATATGACTTACTTCCCTTATACCTGTTTTCCTGTCCCCATCTCTTTGTGGTTCTGGTGAGGTGGGGGTGGGACCCAGAGAGCCAACAGGAGGGAGAGGGCTGGGGCAGACCTTGAGCCGGGCTTGCTGGCCAGGTGAGAACTTTGAAGGACCCTACAGGATCCGGGAGTGGCTCTGCCAAAGTCTCAGCCTCCTTTGCATGACCCTGTCTCGCCACCTAGTGTTCAGACACGTTCTCCCGCAGCGCAAATGTATTCACGTATTTTGGACATTTTCAGAGCACTGAGCGAAATCTAAGCCGTGGTATAGGGTGGTTGGGAACCAGCAGAGAGAGTCAGCCACCATTGCTCCATCTTCCTATTTGGAATTTATAAAATGTTAACTCTTAGCCTCGTTCTCTTCTGATTTTCTCAAAGACTAAGTTCTTCATTCTTCAAAAGCAAATGACAAAAAACCATCGGAAATAACGTCACTTCATCTGTCACAGGTTCACTAATATGACTTAGATGTGAATCAACCCAGTCATTTATCGATAGTGCAACGTATGCCGTTGCAACCCCAGCCAGCGGGAAAGGGGATGTGCATGTGTGCGGAGGGCGGTAACCTTGACTTTTGTGTCGTCAGATGATACACCAGCAGCCTAACCCAGGAGTCCACTACGAGTACGTCATCATGGGGAACAACGCCAT
Organism: Eulemur rufifrons; assembly: GCF_041146395.1. Lineage (NCBI taxonomy): Eukaryota > Metazoa > Chordata > Mammalia > Primates > Lemuridae > Eulemur > Eulemur rufifrons. The sequence goes on along the minus strand of NC_090984.1, from coordinate 24,660,127 downwards.
CAGCCCACAGGTGCCGCCCCACAGGAGACCAGGTAAGATCCCTTGTTCTGCTGCCAAACACTCTGGGTCATTTGCTTTTAAAGCCCACTCTCCCTTCTTCCTGTGCCTCTCACCTCTGTTCTCAGTCAACACAGAAAACCTGTGGACACGTATTTCAAAGCGGGTAAGCCTAGCGGAGCATCCTTCACCCTCTGAGCCTTCGCTGAGAAGACCGTTTCATTCACTTGATTCAAAAATGAAGCGAACATCCTGGATCTGCCTTTCCAGGTCAACATTTTGAAATGCTTTCCATTAGTTCCCTACTCCTACTGAGCAAATTCCCTCAAACTTAGTGGCCTAAGACGGCACGCATTTATTATGTTACGGTTCTGGAGGTTAGAAGTCTGACATGGGTTTCACTGGGCCAAAATCAAGGTGGCAGCGGGGCCACGCTCCGTCTGGAGGCCCTAGGGGAGGACTCATCTCCCTGCCTTTTGCAGCTCCTAGGGGCCACCGGCATTCCTTGGTTCCTGGCCCCACCCTCCACCTTCCCAGCCGGCAGGGCGGCACCTTCAGATCTCTCTCTTCCAACATCACGTCTCCTCTAACTCCCATCCTCCTCTCCTTTTCCTTTATAAGGAGTCTCAAGATTATATTGGGCCCACCCAGATAATCCAGGGTAATATCCCCATCTCAAAATTCTGAACTTAATCACATCTACAAAGCCCCTTTCACTATAAAAGGTAACATATGCACTGGTTCCAGGGATTGGGATGTGGACATCTTTGGGTGGCCATTACCTGCCTACTCTGTGTCTTTTCCCTTGTCCCCTTATGCTTCTGTTAATAATACTTTGACCTATAAGACAAGAGTATCGAGTTCACACCTAACAATCCGTGCTGGGTCTTCCCGGTGGGCTCTGCGTACACACAGAGCAGGCAGCTCCCACTTGGCTGGCACTGGCCGCGGAGCAGCTCTGTGGCTCTGCAGATATTTTGATACCAGATGACGATGGAGCCCACCACCCAAATGCAGGCCGTCTTTTCCTTCTTTAGAACAGGAAGGTCTGTGGAAATACTAACGATAGTAATAGCTCGCATGCCCCGAGTCCTTGCTGCGTGCCAGACACTGTGTGAGCACTTTACATCGATTCACTCTCTGAATTCCCACAACAGAGGGAGGCGCTTACTATTATTGGCCTCATCTTAAGAGTCAGGAAATGAAAGTTTGGGGAGATTGAGTGGCTTGTTCGGGTCCCACACCTCAACCCATCCTGTGTGACTACCCTGTGCTTGTTATGCTGCCTAGAGATTGCCTGGTGGATGCCTGTCCTAGGAAGTGAGGGGACAGATGCCAGACTGGCCCATCCATCCTCCTCTGGGCTTTGGATTGGAAAACCAGGTCATCTGATTGATTGCACAGGTTGAGGGAACCGTCTGGCTGCCTAGAGAAAACAGCCTGGTGTGTGCCCAGCACGCGGGCTGGGGGTGTTGTCCAAACTCCAAGTCCACACAATCAGCTCAACAAAGAATTTTTATGCCATTTCCAGGAGCAATACGCAGTCTGAGAAACCAAGTCTGATGGCGAAATATTGGGATTTCTGGGATCTGTTGCTGACTTACAGGGACAATCTGGACAGACCATTTGAAATCAAATAGGATGATGATGATGCTAACAAGCCTAATGGGTCTCAGCTGATGGGTAGCACAGGGGGCCTGGGCTTCGCTGCCTGGCACAGGGCAGGACCGGGAGAGGTCAGCTGTAGGAAGTTGGTGAAAAGGGGCATCATGAACCAGGCTTCCTCCTCCGTGTCATTGGAGGCAGGAGGCCAGAGTTTGAATCCAGATCTGCCACTCTCTTGCTGTGTGCCTTCAGGCAAGTCTGTAACCTCTCTGAACACAGTCCCAGTCTACAAAATAGAAAGAAAACACATTCAACGGTGGTTTGGGGAGGTGGGGTGGGGAGAGGTTGAATAAATTCTATGTCCATCCTAGCAGAGTGGTGAGCACATACACCATACTGAAGACTTAAAAGTGTTTTGGCCAATAACACTTTGGACAGTCTCATTTATATCAATATGCCTGTCTTGAGTCTATTGGCCCAGTTTGCATATAATATTTTAAACCATGAAGCATTGTAATTAGCCAACTAAGAAAGCAGTGGTAAAATGGTGAAGAAAGCCCTAAAATTAACAGTTTTAACTGTGTTCTATTGTAACTCTAGAAATTGCCTCCTTGTTTTGTATTAAAGTAGTATATGCTTGAACAATAATCAAAATAGAAACATATGAAATCAAAAGCAACTGCCCCATAATTATAAAAACTTGGAAGCAACCAAGATTTCCTTCAGCAGGAGAATGGATAAACTGTGGTAAATCCAGACCATGGATTATTCAGGGCTAAAAATACATGAGCTTTCAAGCCACGAAAAAGACCTAGAGGAAACTTAAATGCATGTTACTAGGTGAGAGAAGCCAACCTGAAAGGCTGCATATTTTTTGACTCCAACTGTATGACATTCTAGAAAAGTCAGAGCTATGGAGACAGGAAAAGGATCAGTGGGCGTGAGGGAGGAGAGAGGGAGGAGCACGAAGGAGCATGGAGTGGAGCACAGAGGATGTTCAGGGCGGTGTGGGACTACACTGGTGGAGGCCTGTTGTTGTGCCTTTGTCCAAACTCACAGGATGTGCATCACCAAGTGTGAACCCTGCTATAAACTGTGGACTCTGGGGGATGATGATGCGTCAGTGTAGGGCCAGCAGTCGTGACACATGTACCACACTGGTGCCGGATGTTGGCAGTGAGGGACCCTGTGCCTGTCGGGGAGTGGGAGGTATATGGGAACACTGCTTCCCACTCAGTTTTGCTATGAACCTAAAACTACTCTTAAAAAAAAATTAAGTCCAGGCCGGGCGAGGTGGCTCACGCCTGTAATCCTAGCACTCTGGGAGGCCGAGGCGGGAGGATCGCTCGAGGTCAGGAGTTCGAGACCAGCCTGAGCAAGAGCGAGACCCCGTCTCTACTAAAAAAATAGAAAGAAATTATCTGGAGAACTAAAAATATATATAGAAAAAATTAGCCGGGCATGGTGGCGTGTACCTGTAGTCCCAGCTACTTGGGAGGCTGAGGCAGGAGGATTGCTTGAGCCCAGGAGTTTGAGGTTGCTGTGAGCTAGGCTGATGCCACGGCACTCTAGCCAGGGCTAAAGAGCGAGACTCTGTCTACAAAAAAGAAAGAAAGAAAGAATAAATAAAAAAAATAAAATGAAGTCCATTAAAAAACAAAAAAAGCCACAGTCCCCAACCCCATCCCTTTCCTAGAGGGAATCTGTCTTAGTAATTTGGTGTGGTTCTACCTGTCCTTTTCTATACATAGACAGACATGTCTGCAGCCAATCTCAATCTTCATCTATAATCTCAAGCATACAAGAAATACTGCATATCATTAATTTCCATTAGTCAATTTAAATTCAACCTTCTTTAAAACTGGAAGAAAAATCAGTTGCAGTCAATGTGGGGGTTCCACACACCCACTCCAGGTATGAGTCAGGATCCCAGAGTCTTAGATGGGCCACAGCAGTCCTTCTGATTTCAGGATTGTTCTTTTTTTAAGCACCAAAGAAGGCAAGAAAAGGTTCATCTTCCTCTGCTGCACCCCTTTTAATAAAAGGATGTGCTCTGTAACATTTGGATGCAGTCAAAGGCCACATTTTAAGGACCTAGCAGGCCACATATGGCCTCAAGGCCGCAGGTTCCCCACTCCTGGTATAGACCCCTCTGCTGGTCTGTCCACACCGGTGCCTCTGAGGTGCCTGCAGGAGTGGCCTCGTGAGACCTTCAGATTAGGACTCAGCTCTACTCCTTCCAACCTACACGGGGACACAGGATGCTGGGGGAGGCTGGAAGCCAGGCCCCCCAGACCCACTCCAGGAGTGGCCTCCTGAGCAATGCCTGGTGCACATAAGGTCCACGGTGCTCAAGAAACCCAAGACCTCAGACTCCTACCTCTCCTCCTCCTTGAAACACCTTTCTCTCCCTCTCTCTCTCTCTCTCTCTCTCTCTCTCAACATACTCTACTTTTCCTTCCTCCTTCCCCCAGGCTGGGGCCTTGGGGACATCCACTTTACCCTTACTGAGAGCCTGGGCTTGTACTCTGGGAAGAGACAGCTGTTGACTTCAACCAGTTTTTGCTTTCTGTCCTGCAACGAAAAACCAAGGCAAGAACATCTAAGAACTTGGCTACTCTTTCAGACTGGAAGAGGAGGAAGAACAAAGACAGAAAATCAAACACAAGTTCATATCTCAAAAAGTGACCTGCCACATCTGGTGGGGGGGGTGTGTGTGTTATGCTTTTTTCTCTGACCAAACAACATTCAGAGTCATAGCTCCTTGTCAAAACATACATTTGCTGCATTCTTTTTTAAAAAAAAAATCACATGGTATCATTTCGTAGTTGTAGCATGATGTATTTTAAACCAGAACTGTTGATGAACATTTAAGTCTATTGTACTGTTTTGCTATTTCAAATAATACTTTAATAGCCATACTTGTATGTACAGCTTTATGTAAAAGAATTAGAATATTATATGACAAATGTCCTAGAAGCTGAATCCCAAGTCCAAGTGTATGTGCATTTGAAATTTGAGTTAGATGGTACCAAACTGCCCTCTGAAACTTGCATCTATTTTCAGGCTCTCCTGCACCTTCGACAAGAGTTCAGGGATATAAAACCTTCTAATCTGTATTTTTAGGTAAATAGAGCTGTCGTCCTTCTTTTCATATGTGGTTCTTTAATTATTTTAGAGTGAAGTGGAACTTTTTTGTATGATTCGTGGCTATATTTCTTTTTATGTGAACTCTCTCTCTCTATGGCCTTTGCCTACTTTTCCTTCTAGGATGTTCATCTTTCTTTATTTATATTTAATAGAGTTGTGAATATTATGGAAAGTAGTGTCTGTTTATTTTAAGTAGATGTGCTTACGTGCTGTGAATCGGACATGATCTCATACTACCTCATTTCTGATAGTGAAGCAATTTCCTCTTTTCAACTCAGTGTCCAAAGTGACCTTGCTTCAGTGTGTGCGTGCACTTGCCTCTCCTAGGGGAGCCCTTCAATGGCCAACTGGTGACAGAAGGGAGGGGCCCGGAAGAGAGAGAAGAGAAGGAGAGGAATGAGGAGAAGGAAGGCTCGCATGGGAAGGCACCAGAAATATTCACCCGTGAGGCGGCGCAGACCTTCCCCGTCAGGCACCCGGATAGACTGTCTCCCCATCGACCAGACAACTTGGTGCCACCAGCGCCACACCCGCCACGGCGAAGCCGGGACCACAACTGGAAGCAGCTGGGGACGACAGAATGCTCCACAACCTGTGGGAAAGGTGAGCCCGTGTGAGATGGGAGGGTCCCTGCAGAACCCCAAACAAGGAACGTGGCAAACCTCCACCTCCACGCCCCGTCTGCGAGATGCTCACTGGTGTGACGTGTTGAGCTGGGGCTCCCCGAGGCCACTCTAGAAGGATTTGCATCTAGAAGGATGCCCGTGGTTACAATTGATTCCAGTAAAAGGATACAGATGAGACTTAGCCAAGGGAAAAGGCATGTGGGCAAAGTCCAGGAGAAACTAGGCACCAGCTCCTCAGTGGAGCCAACAGGGATGCACTTAATTCTCTCACCCGTGCCTTGTGACAACACGTGCCAAGGGCTGCCACCCACAGGTGCTCACTCAAGCTTTGGGGTCCAGGGTTTTTATTGAGGGTCAGGCAGGTAAGCGTGCAGGGCCCGCCTGATTGCCGTTAGCTACTCAACCTTTACCACCCCAGAGGCCAAACTGATCCGACATGGCCCCGGGGCCTTAGGCATACACAAACAGGCCTTCACCATAAATCACATTGTTAGCATAAACTATCTTGTCAGTCCAATACAGCATGGCCCAAGACCTCAGGCGTAGGAAAACACTGTTATCAGGCAGAATATGCCAAGGGCTCAGAGGTTATTTTCCAGGAGCTAGGCAAGGGCCCATCCTGAAGACAGGCCTTTCTTTGCAATGTGCAGGGTTTGAGCAACACAGGCCTTCTGAGTTAACCCTTTCCTGCACACATAGGTTCATTAATTCTCACAGAACATGCTCACATACTTTAAGATCTAAAAGTTGATGTACATGTCAGGTTTGTGGAAGACTTAACACAAATGCCTGTTGAAACTCATGCTCAAATCTAAGGATTTCAGAAGAAAACATACTTTTGAGGCTTGGAGTGTTAGTTAGCTAGCTTTGGCACTCGGCAACACTCACGAGCCCCTTCCATACTCTCCCGGTGAAATCTTAGCCCTGGGTGCATCTGTTATCCTGACCCAATCAGCGAGGACTACCAGGGCCACACCTGTGGCCCAAGAAAGGTTTATTGACTCCTTGCAACAAGGGACACCACATGCTAGAGGAAGCAGGGGGCATCTCTCCAAACAAAAGAAAAGATAGAGTTGTAGGATTTGGGAGAAAGGTGGAGTTCAGGTGGAACTTAAGGAAAGCAGGCTTTTGCTAGGCCCACAGCAAAGCATGGCTGTGTGTAAAGGGGTCACATCAGGACTTTGAAGGGGACCCAGGGTCTCGTTTCCTTGAAAACTCAAAAGTTAAGATAGATGTGGAATGTGGCGTCCAGAAACCCCTCATCTGATATTCAGCACCTGGGTTGGAAACTGGTGCTGCTTCTGTTTCGAGATGACCTAGATCCTCATTGCAAGGACACATCTGCGAACTGTGTCATTACCATTTCCTCGTATGTATGGTCATGGCCTCCTGTTTGCAGTAAAGTCCTATTGGATCCCCTGAAACAGCTGTTCTTTGGGGGGAGGTTACTATGGAAACAGAAAGGCTGCATCCCCCAGGAGTCTGCAAACCGGGAAGCTGTTGCTATACTCCAGAGCATCGGTTTGGGGATTTTTTTTTTTTTCTTTTCTTCCAGAGGCTTCTATCTAAGAGTACAAAGTTTGGAATCTTTGACAAAACTAGCACACAGAAAAATCTCTCCCAATAGCCTCTAAAGCTTTTATCTTTTTCATAAGAGCATTGGCTTAGTTGCCCTTGAGAATAGAATTTAGGTCTTTGGTTCTTCTTGGGGGCTGCAGCTCTTCCTGCCTGGAACCTCCTCAAACGCCGTAATGACTTTGTAACTGTAAAGTTCATTTACAGAGGTTTTATTGTGCTCATACTTAATACCTGTGCAAAGAATGTAGACTGGGGATTCGTTGGACCAACTTGTTTTATAAGCTTTATGAGGAAAAAATTAAATGCCTTTAAAATGTGTCTTGACAGAGGCAGAAAGCTAGAAATAATTCTGCATTAAGACCAAAATCATTTTAGTGAGAATCTGTCCGTGACATTATAGGGGCAAACAGTATTCAGTATAATTGATACAAGAAGCCAAGATCAAATGTACTATTACTGAAATGTTCTACCAGCAGGCAGTGGGGTGATGCCCATTAAAAGAACCATATACACTCAGAACTAGGTGAAAACAGGGAAAGTTATAAAAAGGATGCAAATTGTCCTCGGGTGGTTTTCTATCAAGGGTGGCATGTCTAGAAGATTCTCTTCCACCCTATCCAGAGTCCCATAAGGTCTTGGATTGTGGACATAACGAGATAAGGACAAACGCCTGTGCCACTTGCTGGCTTGTCCTTCACGCTGCCCCCACCGTCCTGCGCTCGCTGGACAGACACCACTTTCTCATGCAGGTGGTCATTCAACAGGCCTCTGACGGAGAGACCCATATCCAAAGGTGCTGGTTATGTCACCGCCAGCCCACCCCAGGCTGCGTGACCCACACAGAGGTGAAAACCTCCCACTCTCCCTATGCGCTGGCATCTGGCCAGCAAACTCCTGCTCACACACGTAGGTCCTTGGGACCTCACAGCAATTTGGGACACATTCCTGTCCCGGCCCTGCTTGGCGTGGCCGTTGCTATGCATTCCCACTTTGCAGCCTCTGCACCTGGCATAATACAAGCGCACAGTAGGTGCTCCTGTGTTTCCTGAATAAATAAATATACCATTAGCACATTTCAAACGTGGAATGTGTGAGCTATTAGAAAAGCCATAATGGTAGTTTTTACATCTTTATTATATCCTAGATCTACAAGTCCACTGCCTTTACCCGTGTTCTATCAACATAGCATAAAGAATGTGGATTTATATATTCAAAACTGAACTATCTTTTTCTCTAGATTTCCATGTAATATTGTTTAATTGTGTGAGATAGCATCTCTCCTTTGCATTGTGGACACACACACATGTATAGACTCTCTTACAGAGACTGTCAGGTGTGGGATTTCGCATGCACAGTCTCTGTTTTTCATATTTAACCTGTACGTACCCACGTGGGCATGTACACACACACGGCATCTGCCACTCAAAATGTCTGAGATGACACGTCCATCCTTTCTTTACGTTAGCAAACAGCACTGGTTCTCAGGCCCAAGAGATGCTTACAAGGTACCTTGGAAATCAGACAAAACCAGGGATGTATTGTTCCCCACTCCCTCCCTTCTCTAGGCATCCCGACTTCCTTTTTCTTCCATGTGACACATGGCAGCAGCCCCTGGGTGCCTCTCCTTCGCTCCCTCTAAGTTTGGCTGCCAGGCAGTGATGGCACCAGACATGCAGGACAGGTGCGGCAATGTGGGTGCACAGACGTGGAGCTCATCCCCGGGCCATCAGCAGCAGCGACAAGTGTGCCGTGACCGAGAAATGCCAAGCCTGCCGGCACCAACTTGTTTAGCACAGCCCAAGTCCACCCTCCTTGTGATCTCACACAAACCCTCTCCCAGACTTTTCTCGAGGCCTTGCTGGTGGAGCCAACCATACCACACAGTTCTATGCCTCTTGCATTCCAACTCCCCTTTTTGTAAATGCTTTCAGCATCCTGATATCACCATGTCAGGACAGGGCCCCGTTGCTGGCATCCAAGAGTGGCCCACACGCGACATAGTCATTGACCAGACCACTGTCAAGCTTTTGTCTTGGTTCACTTGCTTCCTGGAGTTCCAAGTTTAGAGTGATTTAATTTTTTCTTGCTCCTTATTTTGTCTGCTGCTCCATAATGTCTCACGGACCTCGACACTAGCCCCTGAACTCACTGACTCGCCTCATTTATTGTCTGCTGTGGTACAGTTCCCTCCCCCAACATAACACGCTTCCATTTAGATCCACATGCCCACATACGAGCCACCCGAGCTGACCCAGACTTGTCCTGCTGCCTGGGGCCCAGCCCGCACCCGACCTCAGCACCCCGTTCCTGCTTGCTAGCAATTAGAGGAATACCCGAATCACAGGTGCCATTTTGAGTGACAGTCTCTCTTTCTGCAGATATGAAAACTGACGCAAAGAAAGAAACCATTGCAGTCACTGGAGTCAAGGATTGTAGACGGAGCAGTTTCTCACCATCGCAAAGACAGAGCCGCTGAGTTCATTGCCATGGCGCTGACCGTGGACACTGTACCTAAAGGCACTAACGTAGTGAGGAAAGGCAGGCAGTGGCCGTGTGCCAGACAGCCCCAAACAGCCCATCGTCCCAAGGCACAGGGCATTCCTATGGTAGCCTGTACCCTTTTAGCTAAAAACATTCGATTTCCTCTTCATGTGAATGCCTAGTGGTTGGGGTAGTTACTTTTCCTTTCCAATCCATAAAATTATGAGTGGAAAAGTTAAACCCACATGGTCTGGAGGGAAAGGAATAGGCTAAATAAGATCTTTACTCAATCCCTTAATGGCCGCGTCCCAGTTGGCTACACTGCAAGCTATGAACAGGGTCTCATTCATCTTTATAACTCAGCACAATGTGCTTCATGTTTGTTGAATTGAATTTAAAATCTCTTCTGTTTAATGGAAGCAGAGATGTAGCTGCACAAAATTCAATTCCACAAAAGTTTTTGCCTCCCATTAATTTTACGGTTAGTACTGCCTCTCACTCAGCCAATAATTATGCTTAATTGGAACGTTATTTTAAATAATAGTCTCGAGTTATAGCTACACGGTAAATTTTTACTGCCAGAATCATTTAAACAAATGATCGTTTCAGATTCAAAACTGTCTTACAGACTGTCAAGTTTCTCGCCATACCTCTGGCTTGGCGTGTCGTGCAAGGTCAGCTTGAAGAAGCGTTGAAACACTTTCATGGCTGATGAAATATTAAGACGTTTATGTTAGAAGTGGTCCTTTGTTGTAGGGCGATGGAGGTTCAGAAAATATAAATGCCTGGCCGATTAGCAACAGATGAGACGGCACTGTAGAATAACTTAGAGTGTTCTTCCCAGCAGGACTTGCTCATTGGCCTCTACTGCGGGGAGGACAGTTATTTGTGAAGAAGCATCTTCAGATGGTTGGCTCAGAGGGCAGGTTCGGTGGGTTACGTTTCTCACTCTTTAATGTCCTTTAGTAATGCCTCAGTGCTGCCACCAGGTGGCAGCAGAAAGAGGAGGGGAGCATTGAACTGGTCTGGGGGTTTTTTGGTTTTAGGGATTGGTTTTTTGGAGGCGAGGGTTGTTTTGTTTTTAAATTTATTTAGAGCTAGAAATTCTGCTTAGAAAGTTCTGGCTTTTTATCCAAAATAGATGTATCCTTATTAAGTCAATGAAACTCAGTTGTGTATTTAAAATAGAAAAAAACTGAAGCAGTTAGGATATTTTTAAGCAAAGTAATAAAAACACCTATTAGATCTCTGATAAATATTCATTCAGCAAACTCTTCTTGAGCACCTGCGGCTCTGCTAGGTGCTGGGGCTGCAGAGATGAGCAGGAACTGGCTCACTGTCTGCGGGAGCAGACACAGACTCAGATCACTGACGTGCCGCTGGGTCAGGACTGTGTTCGAGGGACGTGTAAAACGCTCTCCAGGCGAGGGATGGCAGCTGCTCTTTTGCCCTTTCTTACTCTTCTTACTTCTCTCCCCAACCTAACCATCTCTTACCTGTACCTGGCATAGCGGCCAGTTTGTCAGGCAGGCTCTTTTATTCCATTGTAGCAACCTGCGCGCCCCTCCCTCCAAAACATCAGTGCACACACCTGCCCAAACCCAGCCCTTTCTGCAGGGGTGAAGCTGGACCCCTCTGAAACATTTGCTTTCTGATGCCTCCAGAGAACCCTAGGAAAGCTGTATTTGTGTTCATTTTATAATCACTTCCCTGCCTAGCGATCTCTCTTTTACCTTGAACTGTGATGAAGTTGTTTTCTCTGCCTTTGAACATACTCAGACCGTGTTCACAAATACAGGATCGATTCCTTTGGCGGCAGGAACTGCGTCTGACTCTTATTGGCACACTCACAGTTCCCGGCAAAGCCTGTGCAAGATGGGGGTACGTGAACCCCGAATGCAGGCATGTGTGTGAACTGTCCTCACTGTGTCTGCGCCTTCTCTGCATCAGCACCCGAATCCGTGCACCCCACCCGTAGCCCAGCTCTCCCGAGCGAGGCTGTCCCTCAGACGTTGTCCTGTCGTTGCAGGAGCGCAGTACCCTATTTTTCGCTGCGTGCACAGAAACACTCACGAGGAGGTTCCTGAGAGCTACTGTGACTCCAGCATGAAGCCGACCCCCGAGGAGGAGCCCTGCAACATCTTCCCGTGCCCCGCCTTGTAAGACGACCTCTCTGTTTAGGTCACTTATTACCGGGTCATTTCCCGTTGCTTGTCCATAGGACCTTCGTAGCAGATGTAATTTTTAAATCAGTCTAAATCTGACTTAGGAACACGAGACTCGGACTGTGCGTGGATTGGTCTTTTAGCAAGCACGCCTGTCTCTCAGATGAACTCAGGAGCTGACAGCCTTTAGCAAGTCAGCACCCTCCCAGGAAGCCCACCCTTTGGAAAATTGGAGCAATTAGGTTTTAGCCTGGTAAGGAAACCAAAGGGGGGAAGCAAAGACTGAGAATCCAGCTAGTCGGGGTCGTAGGTGAGCTGTGGACAGAGAGAGGACACAGGGAGTCACAAAGACGTCAGCCTGGAGAGGTCAAGAAGTGTCACAGAGAGGCCTGGAACTGGTCATTGAAGGGTGAACAGACATATCCAGAAGAACAGGGGGAAAGGGCCTTAAGAGGCAAAACCTAGTTCTCAGAGTAATAAAAATATCATTCTCACCCTGATGCAAAATGAGCATGAGCTGCCGCCTCATTTAACTAATGGCAGAGGGGGGTATGTGGAACTGATATGGAAATAGTTAATGAAGAGTAAAGAATGCTGGAATAAGGTTTCTAAGTTAGTTCCAAAATGGGTTAATGTTCTACAGAATAATAAAACTAACCGTTAGGGTTATTTTTTTTTTTAACGAGATAAAAGTTTTTTGTACCTTCTCAGTTTTGTGTAACTTTTTATAGAATCTAAGCCTTAGTCTCTGGTAAATACCATGTCAAACAAACGCACCTTCCTTCAGAGAGTCAGGTGAGCCTCAGGCAGACTGTTAAGCAGTGCCCTCGTGAGAGGGTCCCCCGTAATAACTGCCCTGACTCCATGTACAGTGACTTGGGCCCACGCTCCCTTTCTGTGCACTGAACGTTGTCTCTCACTCTCATGTCTCATTTCTGGCTAGCTGGGACATCGGGGAGTGGTCCGAGTGCAGCAAGACCTGCGGTCTGGGCATGCAGCACCGCCAGGTTCTGTGCCGCCAGGTGTATGCCAACCGCAGCCTGACGGTGCAGCCCTACCGCTGCCAGCACCTGGAGAAGCCCGAGACCACCAGCACCTGCCAGCTCAAGATCTGCAGCGAGTGGCAGATCCGGACGGACTGGACCTCGGTATGCAGGCTGCAGCCCACCCCGGAACTCCCCGTCCAAGACTCACCCCCTTTGTCCCACCTCCCCCACCAAGACCTGAGATGGGATAACCCTGAGTTCCCCGGGAGGGAACCCATCCCGGGGGTTCTACATGGCCATTTTTGCAAACCTAGGATGTACCGACAGCTCAATAGAGTTCAGACTAGTGTGCGTTACCCGCAGCCAGCTTTACGGGTGAGCTCGTGGGAGACCTCATGTGTTCCATGTGCCACGGTGGAGTGACAGTTGGCAACTGCTGGTAGAGCCAACTCCTTCCAATCCTGCCCTCCCATTTTATAGATGAAAACACTGAGGCCCAGAGGAATAAAGTAGGCAAGGCATCTAAGAAGGTCTAAGAGAATAGGGTTGTGACGTTTCTAGGGCTCAGATCCTCCCCCAGGTAGTTACATGCATTGCAGGGGACCCAGCAACACAGGGGCCCTCCCCATGGTCATCTGTTTGGGGGCAGGCAACAAAGGATGCGGGCGCCATACTGGCGGGTCTTTCTCAGAGCTAAAGCTTGCTATGTTTTAGTGCTCGGTGCCCTGTGGAGTGGGACAGAGAACCCGCGACGTGAAGTGTGTGAGCAACATCGGGGACGTGGTTGACGACGAGGAATGCAACATGAAGCTCCGGCCGAATGACATTGAGAACTGCGACATGGGACCCTGCGCAAAGAGCTGGTTCCTCACCGAGTGGAGCGAAAGGGTGAGCGTGACGGCGGGGGGAGGGCAGGGACCAGGGTCTGCTAAGGTGCCCACAACCACGAGAAGACGCATCGCTAGCTCAGAATCCCAAGGCCGATTTCTGACTTTCGAGAAAAGGCCCAGAGGTTATGAGTTATTTTGGGCTTCGTATCCTTATGTGAGGACCCAGGAGTTCCAAGCTTGAGGGGTGGGTGTGAAAAGATTGGTTTAATTCCACGGGCGCTCCATGTAGTCATTACATGATGAAACACTCAATAAAGTGAATAATTCCGTCACGCCTTGCATATGTTCTGTGAGTGTCTGGCGTAGAATAGACACTTGGCAAACGGTAGGCCCTTCTGCTTCTACTAGCTCAAAACGTCTTACACACTGTCCCCTCCCCAGTGGCCTGGGTCTCAGATGTCAGGTGTCAAAGAACAGCTCCAAGGTGTATATAGTTAACTATTAGCCCACCAGTTACCTGTATTGGAGGGAAACCAGGACTAGCTCAAGTTCACCTGTCAAAGCCAAAAGTAGGATTTATGTGACAAGGGGACGCTGGGGGTGGAAGTGGTGATGTCTGAATCCTTTATCAGAAAGTCACTGAGTGTCCAATTGTGTCTTTTTCTTGTGCGGCTCAAGGTGTCAGGAGGTTTTCTTTTATATTGAACCTAAGTGTTTTTGCTAACTCCCCCTGTCCTGTGGCCATTTGGGGACCCTTCCACCTCTCCAGGCTAAAAATTCCCAGTTCCTTCCACTCATTCTTTTGTGCTTTAGTTTCTGGGTTTCTGACCATCCCAGAACTCATTTGTGCTCGCTGTAAACTTGGATTTACTGTGTAAGCAAATGCATGAGAAGAATGATGCTGGACTTTCTTTTTATGTGGAAAAGATTCTTTTTAAAATAATGTTCATCTTTCTGGTTATAAAGTCACACACTGTTATAAAAATATGAAAAATTCAGAAAAGTAGGCCCCAAATCTCTTCACTAAAAGATAATAATTTAATTTGTTAAAGCTATATTACCAAGCTTTTTTCTACTTTTGTACATACTTTATATACGTAGCTTTTTCTACTCGTACATATTTTAAGGATATAAATCATTATGTATGTATAATTTGGTCTCCTGCTCTTTTCACTTATATATTATAAACATTTTCATGGTATAAAAAAACCTTTAAAACATGATTTTTTATAACAATAAGCTATTGTAGGACTACTATAATGAACCAGTCCCCTATTTCTACATGTTTGGGGTTTTTGTTTTGTTTTTTTTTTCTGATTTCTTAGTATTTTAAATAGGACATTTAAAAGGATATTCAGTAAATGTCCTTATGCATAAATCTTGACATGCACCTTTTCTTATCTCCCTAAAATAATGTTTAGGAAGTGGAATTATGTGAAATTACAGGGAAAAGTTGTGAATGCTTTTAGAACGCTTAGTAGATTTTGGCAAATTTCTCTCCAGAAAGATTTTCTCAATGTAGAATCTCACAAGCAGCAACTGGGAGAGCGTTTATAATCATTTTAGTTCAGCGCTTCTTTGCAATTTTTAAATTCCATCTCTCTACATTTGCCACTCTCTGAAAAAGGCAGTGGGCTCAGGACACAGTATGTACAGATAAAACATCACTACGTGGGGGAAAAAAACCACTGCAGTGGTTCGTTCCTCTGTGTGTCTCCCATATTAATTTAGAACAGTAAAAATCTACATGTAAATTTTCCAAAGATTTCCACAATAGCTATTTCCCATCCCGTAATGACTTATGAATTTCCCGTTAATGTAAATTTGCATTGTATTTCTACACAGGTTCTTACTGAATCTAGCTTGGCTTAAAATTATAAATAGAACAAAGAATGAACACTTTATTCTGCTGTTCAGAGAACTTTTTGTTCTCTTTTGGAATAAAATGTTTTAAATCATGTTGAGTTTGGTGCTAAGAAAATAATTTTGCTTTATCTACTCTCAGGAGAGATAATTATTCCTAAATGTATGTGCTTATTTGGAGTGAACATTAAGGGATAACACATTTGAAACCATGACCTAGATGAGGTTGGCACAGTGGGGAGGGTTTCCTGGGGGCTGCATCATTCTCCTTGGGCTCCAGGTCCACAGGGGCCTTTGAGCCACCAGGTGGTCTTACAAAAAGTTCAGCCCCTGGAATGACCAATTGATGGCAGTCTTCTACATTTGAATAGTTGCTTTGTATAAACTCAGCCCTGTTAAGCCTAAGTCTGAACAATGCAATTTTTCATTGCTGGGAATAAACATGCATTGGGCACATGCCAAGCATGAACGAGTCACAGCCTCTGATTCAATGAGCTAAAAAGAGAAAAAGACCAAAGAAAATTAAAGTTTACAAACACTGAAGGATACAGACTATATCCTATTGCCCAATTTAAAATTAATTAATCTGTCCCTAAATGAATTGAGGTTGTAACCCCAATCTTGAATCTTCTCTTAAACTTCCAGGGCTATAAAGTTCTCTGGCTTTAATGACTCACCTTAAAAACACCTTGTCAGTTACTTTTAATTGCAGGTGGACTTTATTGGATGGATGTAAGCATCATGTGCTTTTCAATGACAGGTTTAAACACATATGCAATTTTTAATCACAACAGAAAAAAAAAAAAAGTTTAGAAAGTCCACCAGCCTCAGTTTGGTAACACCTAATTTCTAAGGAAGATTTCCAAGAAAAAATATTGAATAATTTAAATTACAGAAGATGGTGCGTAAAACTGAAGTTCCAGAATAGTCATTAGAGCCTTATAGTCTCTCAGGGGCCAATTGGGCCAAGTTTAGCACTTAACTGTTGTTGGAGGGAGAAGGCGTTGCTAGGAATTCCATGCATTGTTGTGTTTTATCAGCCCAGAAGTTCAATTAGGAGTCAGGTCCTTTTCTGACTACCAAAGCAGATTTGGTCCTTCTTTTAGGAACATCTTTTAGGGACAGTGAGTGGGTGTCAACGTTTTGGGGTAACGTCTCTGCTACCCCTCATTTCTGTTGATAGGCTACCTGGGCCAGGTCCTGTGTGGGCAGCTCCCTTCAAATTTAAATTTGTTCTGCTTTTTGCTGTAGTTCATGTAATAAAGTGAAGCTCCTCTATGGGCCCTGTTCATCTGATGTCCTCTCATTGGGCACTACCATAGTCCCTAACATTCTTCTTTTATGTTAAGCACATGGGGATATGGAAAATCTTTCCCGGATGCATGGTGCATGACTTGGTTTGGAAACCAGAAAATTAAGTTAGCTAGTCAGATGGAAATTACCTGGAAAGAAATATTCACAGGGCTTGAAACACGAAGAGAAGTGAGATTCAATTTGCCCTGTATTCTTTACAGGAGAATTTAAATATCTTGAGTTTTAAAGTTAGGAAGAAGCCCAGATCATATGTGGCTGAAACCAAAATCCTTTTAGCCTAGACCAGTCCAATTATTACAACAAAGTATTTTTAACCTAAGGGACTGTTACATTGTCTCAGATTTCTAATAACAAATGTAAATAGACCAAAATTCATGAAAAATGTGTGTAAACCTATAAGGGAGTAAAAACTTTGCTCTACCGTCTTAGGTTCTCTGGCTGCAGCCTGTGAATTAAGCTGACAAAAGATTAGCAGGAGGAAAGCATACCAATTTTATCTGATGTTAATATTTTTATGTAGCACAAGGGGGTTCTTAGGAAAGAAGTGAAAACCCTAAAGAAGTGAGTGAGTGGGCTCAAGGCTTATATACCACTTTAACAAAGGGCGATAAATTGTGGAGAAGTGATTAGACAAAGGAAAGGAGTTGGAGCTTCTGCAGGCAATGGACTGTGAGAAGGTGACTAAGAACTATATGGGGGAAACTGACAGAAGATAAGGATTATTTTACTAAGGTTTATTTATGCAGACTCATCCCAGAGTCAACTCCCCATGTCTGATGATAAGAATATTCTTTTCTTCTTGGTACTGGGCTAGTTGGTACTTTCTCATGGGAAATTTATGCCTTGCTTTTAGGCGGAAAGACGGAAGGCAGAGAGCCCTCCCTGCATCTGCTGCTTCTCAATTGCCTTCAGCACAGAATTATCAGTGTGCCAAAGCAGCATATTTTGGGGTAGCATGTTGTGATCCCCTTCAAGCCCTTTGCCCCAGAGGGAGTTTTCTCCCTGAGAAGTCAGCCCCAGGTCAGCAGTGGTGTTGCAAATGTTTGATCACTCATACGGGGCTGTGATTTCACAGGGCTGGATAGCAGCATACAAAAATGGAAACGGAAATTTTGATAAGAAGTATAAGGATTTTCATCCTTTTCTCAAATTTTATTTGAGAAAGCAAATTCGATTGCTTTTCTGCGGATAATATTGGGCAGGAAAAAAATTCTATTGCTTTTATTTCTTAAAATGGTAATATTGGTAGAACTCAAACATTGACTCTGTTTTTAAGAGAAGACCCAGAAACCCTTAGAATGGGCTTTGGTCGTGTGCTAAAAGGGCCACTTGTAGGATTGGAAGGTGCTGATAAGAGAAATGATCAAGGAGGGGGCCCAGGTCTACATCCATTAATTCAACTGATATTCGTGGATTCACCCATGAGTAGGGTGCTGACCTGAGAAGGAATAAAGATGATTCAGGCTGGGCGCGGTGGCTCACGCCTGTAATCCTAGCACTCTGGGAGGCCGAGGCGGGTGGATCGCTCAAGGTCAGGAGTTCGAGACCAGCCTGAGCGAGACCCCGTCTCTACTAAAAATAGAAAGACATTATATGGACAACTAAAAATCTATATAGAAAAAATTAGCCGGGCATGGTGGCGCATGCCTGTAGTCCCAGCTACTCGGGAGGCTGAGGCAGTAGGATCGCTTAAGCCGAGGAGTCTGAGGTTGCTGTGAGCTAAGCTGACGCCACGGCACTCACTCTAGCCTGGGCAACAAAGTGAGACTCTGTCTCAACAAAAAAAAAAAAAAAAAAGATGATTCAATGGTCCCTGCTCCCACCAAGCCTACTTCAATAGGGAAAAAAAAAACAGACAGGACACAAATAACCACAGTACAAAGGAAGAAAGCAGAGCATAGAGTGCCGTAAGAGTTCTAAGGCTGGAAAGAATATACTGAACTGGGCAATCAAGGACGTGTTCGCAGAGGAGATGGCATTTGAGCTGAGCGTTAAGGGGTTCTTACGTGTCCAGGGAAGGGAATGGGCATTCCAGGCAGAGGGAACAGCACGAGCAAGGGCTCTGTGAGCATTTCGTATGATCAGGAGATAGTGGCCACTCTGGGTCTGTCCAGCATGAGGTGTGTGGGATAGAATAATGGGAAATTAGCCTAGAAGAATGGGTTGATTGGGGCCATACTATAGGAGACCTTTGATGCCAGTTGGGGAAGTCCATGTGTGAATTTTGTTAGGAATGGGATGGCTTCAGAGGAAGCGTTCAGCATGGAGTTCTCAACACCTGGAAGCCCAGGGCACTAGGAAAGCCGGTGAGTCTGAGCAAGAAGCTGCCACCGTAGTCCAGGGGCAGAATGTGAATGGTACTGGAACCACGGCGGAAAGGGGCAGGACAGGTTGGAGCAGTGTGGCTCAACCAGAATCCATGAAACTAGATGTTGAAGCATGAAGGCAGAAGAACAGTCAGTTTCCAATCCAGGTAGAAACCCGAACAGAGATCAGAAGGCCACAGGGAGGAGCCGTAACGGTGGAGAAGACGTCCGTGCCGGGTACGAGGCCTCTGCGGGCCTCTCAGCCGAGGAGTCCAGAAAATGTTGGAAACAGGATGAGAAGAAAATAAGGCAGCGTTCCAAAGTATTTCAAGACAAACGGAAAATGCTCTGTGAGCTCTGGGGATGCTTCTACTTACTGTGCCCTAGTGAGGACAGAGGGTGACTGTATTGAGGAAACCACTAAAAGTTACATGGCCTTAAGTGAAGCCTCAGTTTCTCTGTCTTAGAGTAGGGATGTAGGAGTTGACATGTAAAGCCTCTCACAGCACTTACTGAGACCTGCTGTCTGCAAAGGACATCATTCGTGTCTGTCATCCTGCCAGGAATATTCCTATGCCTGTTGTCCAGATGAGTGTGCCAAAGGTCACCTGCCCCGGGCCACACAGCTAGTAGGGGTGTTAGCACTATTGTACCTGGTTCCAAGGCAAGCTCCCCCTCCACACCAAGGTCCCTCCACATACTCTCACAGCTGTGGCCTTCGGGGACAAGAGCAATGTTGAAGTGACAGCTTCAGTTCGCCTCCTTTCCCAGCTCGACCCAGACTCAGCAAAGAGCAGGTAGACATGTGCACAAGTTCTCATGCATTCATTCTTCTCAGCTGAATATATTTTTGATAGCAAAAGCTGAGAAAGATAGTCTGACAAGAATAAGTGTATTAATCACAGCAGCAGGACGGGCCATTTGGAATGCAGCCCACCCCAGGAAATCGAAGACAGGGAGCTGCCGTACTGATATCCTATAATGGAGTAGGCTGTGCATGAGAAGTTGTCAGGTATTTCTAGGGGAAAGAGATGGTAGGAAGATGCGGTGTTCCATCCTCCTTTGCATCATTTGAAAGTGGCTTCAGAACCTGCGGAGGCCTCCCCGACTAACGTGCCCTCCTCCTGTCCCGCAGTGCTCGACGGAGTGTGGGGCCGGAGTGCGGACGCGCTCGGTGGTGTGCATGACCAACCACGTCAGCAGCCTGCCCCTGGAGGGCTGCGGGAACAACCGGCCGGCGGAGGCCACCCCGTGTGACAACGGGCCCTGTACGGGCAAGGTGGAGTGGTTCGCCGGGAGCTGGAGTCAGGTGAGTGGCCAGGACTGGTGTGTCTGTCTGTCCCTGGCAAGAAGCAGCATTGCAGAGGGGTTGGGAACCAGCACTCTGTGTCAAGTGTCGCAGCTTTGAATCCCAGCTGTGCTGCTGGCTACCCATGACCCTGGAGAAGCTACTTATGCCCTTGGAGCCCCAGCCAGTCAATAATGTTCATTGAGCACCTTGTGTGTGCTCACCTAAGCACTGGGCTACATCAGTGAGCGAAACAAATATCACTGCCCTCAGGGAGCCTGTGGCCTGGCACGGTTGCCTCCCCTATAAAATGCTGCCAATGACGGCACCTTATGAGATTACCTTTAGAAGAAACTGCACATAAAGTATGTAGCACCTTGTCTGTGCCTGACTCACAATAAACACAGTAAATGGTAGCTGCTGTTAATAAAGTTAGCCTTGTGTCTTGACAGTGTCAGAAGCAGAAATTTTTAAAAGTTGGAGCTGTTCGTTATAAAGAATAGCTAAGGGCTGGGCGCAGTGGCTCATGCCTGTAATCCTCGCACTCTGGGAGGCGGATTGTTTGAGCTCAGGAGTTCGAGACCAGCCTGAGCAAGAGCGAGACCCCGTCTCTACTAAAAATAGAAAGAAATTATATGGACAGCTAAGAATATATATAGAAAAAATTATCCGGGCATGGTGGCACATGCCTGTAGTTCCAGCTACTCGGGAGGCTGAGGCAGGAGGATCACTTGAGCCCAGGAGTTGGAGGTTGCTGAGAGCTAGGCTGATGCCACGGCACTCTAGCCCAGGCAACAGAGTGAGACTCTGTCTCAAAAAAAAAAAAAAAAAGAATAGCTAATACTGAGTACTTTAATAGAGTAACTTCACTGAGGAATTAATTTTTCCCTCACTTTTCCAAAATTGAACGTGAACCCCCTAAGAACATGTGGAAGTTACTGCCCTGTTGTGGTTACCGCCAAGGCTTGAGTTCTTGGGCCACTCAGCGTCTGGCTCCCAGGGCTGGCTGCTCCTCCAAGGACTTGTTGGCTTAGGAGCCCGATTCACACATTATCAGGACCTCTGGCTCCGTACAGAATTTTATTTCTTTTAAGTAGCTTTAAAAACAGACCCTGAAAAAAATGGCCTGCCTTGTCCTTGTAAAGCGATACAAGCCCTTTGGAAAGCAATTTGGCAATAAAAGTCAAGAACCATATAAATGTTCATTTGCCTTAACCCAGTCACCCCACTCCTGGGGGTTCATTTGAAGGGAACAATTAGCAGAAGAAAAAAGGCTTTTTCAACAGAGATGTTCACGACAACAGGATGGTTAGGGATACTATGGTATGTCATAACTCAGTACAATATTATTTAACAACCACAGTGATCGTTAGGAAGATGTGAAATGTGCACATGATATACCAGCAAGTGAAAATAGCCTGGTTTCCACATGCTGTTTGCCTTTAAAAACCTACATTTTGAAGTGGTTGAGATCATAGGGTTCATATATTTTCAAGGCCAGCCCCCATCTCAAAAAAAAAAAAAAAAAAAAAAAGAGTCGTGCTCAGTAAATAAATGAATTGTATAGTGGAATTGGTGATGTCCTTCACGCACATCCCTTGATAGACAGTAGTCGTCATCCCCTTTCCATCGCGTGACACCCATCTTTCTCTACTGCTTTCTCCAGTGTTCCATCGAGTGTGGGAGCGGGACGCAACAGCGGGAGGTGATTTGTGTCAGGAAGAACGCAGACACCTTTGAAGTGCTAGACCCCTATGAATGCTCCTTCCTGGAGAAGCCCGCCAGCCAGCAATCCTGCCACCTCAAGCCCTGTGGAGCCAAGTGGTTTAACACAGAATGGAGCATGGTAAGTCCTGGCGCCCTTGCTGGAGCCTGCGCTAGCGCCCGGCTCCTCTGCCGTCCTCCCATAGATGCCCCTGGGCCAGGCAATGGGCTCAGCCTAGAGGGGATTCCCTGTGGCTGTCTACTCTAGACAGTCATCCTGGGGTGCTCCCTGACCCAGCCTGCTTGGTGGGGGAGGCCTGGGGCTTGAATGGCCTTGGTTTCTAAATTGTAGAGGCCATAAAACGATGGCTAAGTGTGCATAAGAATCATCTAGGGATCTTGTTTGAAAAGACCAACTCTGGGCCTATCCTGGCCAAGGAATTTGCATTTTTAACAAGCTCCTGAGGTGAGTTGGGTGCAGGTGTCCTTGGACCACATTTTGACAAATGCTGCTGTAGAGGACTGATGGCTGAAAGAGCCTAAAATCCTAAAAACCAACCCAGAGGCAAAGGGCACAAATCATCCAGAATGTGCCTTTAAAAGGCCACCCTCCACTCAAAGGAACCAGCGATTCAGAGAGGGCAGCTGGTTTCAGACCTGGGACAGCACGTGTCAAAATTAGGTTGGAACATCTTTGCATACCAGGCAGCAAGGAAGTTCTCAAAGACAATGGAGTTTATGTCCCAAGGACTCAGAGACAACTTTTAGCAGCTCCTGCTAACCATTGATGGGACAGTTTGAGTATCAGTAAGAATAATAAATATTATTTATTATTGAATATTTATTATTATATAATGGATGTTTAAATCCATCTGTTTATAATAATTTGTTTTAAAAACTAATAGGTTATCATTACAGGAAGTTAGGGAATCAGCTCATTATTCTGAACACTGGTGGGTAAAGGGAAAGAATCAGCGTGTACCGTGTCTTCCTGAAACCAACCATACCACTGGGTAGCCAAGGAGTAAAAGTGGCAGGGGGAGGACTCTTTATAAAAGATTTCTAGCTAATAAAAGAAGGAATGATAGAATTATAATACTACCATTTTCCAACCCCAAATGAACTAATGGATCTGAGCATTGCACATCAATGGCCACTAACATCCCCAAAAGAGAGACAGCCCCCTGTAAAAAAAACAAAATTAAACCTGCACCTGGGCCAGGTGCGGTGGCTCATGCCTGTAATCCTAGCACTGTGGGAGGCCAAGGCAGGAGGACTTCTTAAGCTTAGGAATTCAAGACCATCCTGACCAAGAGTGTGACCCCATCTCTACTGAAAATAGAAAAATTAGTCAGGTGTGGCAGGGTGTGCCTATAGTCTCAGCTACTAGGGAGGCTGAGGCAGGAGGATCTCTTGAGCCCAGGAGTTTGAGGCTGCAGGGAGCTATGATGACGCCACTGCACTCTGTCTCAAATAAATAACCTCCCCTGTTAAAGCCTTTTCTAGATCCAAGTTCCAGCATTCAGGAAATAGAACAGAGGAACGTGCTAAACTATACCATGGGGATACAGTCAGCAAAATCCAGACTCTGAGAAACTGCAGAACAAATGACTCAGCTCTAAGTGCAAGAGGGAAAAAGACAGTGGCAGGGAAACCTGTGGATTGAAAGAGTCATAGAAGACATCAGTCAACTGCAATGTGCAAACCCTGATGTAGATCCTGATTTTTAAAGAGAAAAACCCTGCATTTAAAAATCTATAGGATTCATGAGACAAGTGGAATTAGGAGCACTGAATCTATATTTGAAGATAATAAGAAACTATTATTAATTTCTAGGTGTAATAATGGTATTTTGTCTTTGAGAGCCACAAACTAAAATAATATGGACAAAGTGCTATGATGTCTAGATTTGCTTTAAAATAGTGGGAGGAATGGGAATGGCTGGGGTATAGATGGGACACACCTGGCCATGAGGGGCTGGCTGTTGAAGCTGGTTGATAGGTGCGTGGGAGGTTGTTTCATAATGTGTCTCCTTTGGAGATGTTTGAAATTCTCCAGTGTCTTCCCCTCCAGTGCACTGAGCTATCGGTCTGCCGAGAAAGCTGACTTTTTCCCTTTGTTCCCATGCAGTGCTCCAAGAGCTGCCAGGGTGGCTTCCGGGTTCGGGAAGTGCGGTGTCTGTCTGATGACATGACCCTAAGTAATCTCTGTGACCTTCAGTTGAAACCAGAAGAGAGAGAATCTTGTAACCCTCAGGACTGTGTCCCTGAAGTTGGTAAGTAGGGATTCTGATCTTGGAGAAAAGACTCATCTGTCTTAAGCTCTGTCCAGTTGTCTGGTGTGTAAGTGCCAAACCCTTCTAGGCCTCTCTGTGACCTTGTGCACTGTCATTGAGTTCAGAGGGTCAAAGTGCTTTTGGTATTATCAGTTTCATAGTTTAAGATGACCAACCATTCATAGCATGGGTGGCTATCTAAGCCACCCACCAAAAGTAGGTGTGAATTAATTAAGATGGTAATGCTCCTTAAGGTCAAAGTAGTAAAATTTCAACTTTTAATTGTAGGTGCAAACTGGTATAAGCTGGACCACGTGAGGAGAAGCTGGGACCTCAGCAGTGGGTTGGCAGAGAAGGGAGGAAGGGGAGAAGGCCCAGAAAGGGTAGAGACAGTGATGGGGAGTCTGACCACACATCTGAGAGGCGTAGTGCAGGCTCTGAGCCCCGGGGGACACAGTGACTCAAGGATGGGAGTGAAAGCAGGAAGATCAAGGCTGCACAATCAGGCCGGGCGTGGTGGCTCACGCCTGTAATCCTAGCACCCTGGGAGGCTGAGGCGGGTGGATCGCTCAAGGTCAGGAGTTCGAGACCAGCCTGAGCAAGAGCGAG
Source organism: Eulemur rufifrons (assembly GCF_041146395.1). Taxonomy (NCBI): domain Eukaryota; kingdom Metazoa; phylum Chordata; class Mammalia; order Primates; family Lemuridae; genus Eulemur; species Eulemur rufifrons. The sequence continues at coordinate 24,635,350 of NC_090984.1, read as the reverse complement.
ACTCCGTCTCTACTAAAAATAGAAAAAAATTATATGGACAACTAAAAATATATATATAGAAAAATTAGCCGGGCATAGTGGCGCATGCCTGTAGTCCCAGCTACTCGGGAGGCTGAGGCAGGAGGATCACTTGAGCCCAGGAGTTTGAGGTTGCTGTGAGCTAAGCTGACGCCACGGCACTCACTCTAGCCTGGGCAACAAAGTGAGACTCTGTCTCAAAAAAAAAAAAAAAAAAAAAAAAAAAGGCTGCACAATGGTCAGGGTCCTGCAAGGAAAAACAGCACTGCAATTCAGAAGACCCCAACCTGCACCCTCAAAATAGGGGCCAGTTTCCCAGAGGAAGGTGTTGGTGAGAGTGAGGGAGGTTAGGCCCTCTCGTGGGCTGCAGTTCACAAACAAAGACCCTGTCCCAGCAGGGGAACTGAAGTACAGCCAGAAAATCAAAGACAGTGCATTGCACAAAGATAGGAAGTGTCAGGTGGGTGAAGATGCCTCTCCAGAGGCATATTGGATGCCCCCAGACCCCATCCCAAGTCTACTGAGAATATGGCACCAGGTGTGGTCAGGGCTGGTTGCAGACTAGGAGCATGCTAAGTCTCTTTATTAGAGTTCTTCATGGTCTTCTAAGAACGCACTTACTTTCCTTGTCCTCACAATAACATCAAAGGAAATATTAATATATCAATAAGTTGTCATGCAATAGATTCCTCCTCCTTCCAAATTGAAGCTTTTAATATATTGACCCAACATCCTTCTTATCCCAGGGCAGATCTGCCAGGCACAGAACAGATGCTTTCTAACCAAGGGCAATGACTGACAAGTCAATATTATGGAGATGACCATTCCCAGCAGCAACCAAAAAATGTAAATTCTATAGGGAGAAAATTAACAAGGAGTATATAAGACCTAGGTAGAAAAATGAATAAATAAAAATTAAAAAGAAGAAATTCTTGCTATAGAACATAAGAGGAAATGTGAATAGAGACACTACCATGTTCCTGGATGGGAACACTCAATGTTGTAAAGATCATAAAAGACGTTTCTTGAGGGCAGCTATAAGTACTATATATTCTAACATATTATAAGGCCATAGAAACTAAAACTATACAGTACTGACACAGGCAGAGACAGATACACCAGTGTTACAATACAGAATTCTGAACAGACTGCTTTAGACAAGGGAAGTGAAGTCCGACAAAAGTTGACTGTTCAGCAAGTAGAGAAAGAAGACATTTCCAATGTATAGAGACCACTGAAGATCCATTTTTTAAAAAACCACCTAAATCTTTCATTATACCATATACAAATGGATAAAAGACCCTAACAGAGAAAATACTCTTAAAAAATGCTTGAAAAAATATATATCTTGGAGTCAGTGAAAGCCTTTGTAAGCTAGACCCAAAACCCAGAGGCTTTGTTGTTTTCTGTGAGAATATAATAAATTTAAAACTTTTCTCCTGTTAAGGACCTCATAACCCAAGTTGGAAGAAAGGAAGGAAGGAGAGAAGGGAGAGGGAGAGGAAGAGGATAGGATAGCAAAATATTTGAAACACACCTTATGCAAATGTGTTACAATCAATGTAAAGAGAAAATTCCCAGCCAGGAAGCCCAGGAATTAATAGCGACATATTAATTACCGTGGCCAGTTCGTGCATACAGAAGTGTTTATCCATTAACCAAAACTGTCACCTCCATTAACTTATTTGCATTGGCTACACCACACGGTTGAAACTTAATTTAAATCTGGATCACAAATTGTTACTTAAAGTTTTAAAAGATGACATTATAATGCAACATTGAAAAGAAAAGTTAGATACATGAAGTTGCCTGTTTATTTCGGGCCAGGCAATATAATTAAAGACAGTCAAAACTGCCAGATCCTTGGAATTGATTGTGTAATCTTCACACCTAGGAATTATGGTTTAGCACTCTGAAGGGCTGTCACTCAGCTGCCACACGTCTTTTGTCAAAGGTTGCCCATGAATATGATGTGGTTCGAATTTTTTTACCACTCTGATTTTTGTCTTCTACATTTGTCTATGGTGTCTTTTCAAGGAGGAAAAAGCTATTTGGCTTTTAGTTATATAAAATCCAGCTAAGGAAAAAAGGGAGACGATGAGATTAACAAAATAGGAAATATAGGCAAAACCTCGGTATTCTTTGATATGTCTCAAAATTATACCGTCAAAGCCAAAGTTACCAAAAATGCCCGGGCCACGAGCCAGAGTTCTGACACACAGGATATATCCTGGAGGGTTGCTGACAGCAAGAATCTGTGTAGACTTTGACAGTTAAAGGAGGCTTAGGTGCACATTTTGATTATAATGTGGAAGAAGAAAATAGTATGTGAGTACATGGGTCAATGTGTGCTATTGCAGTTTTTTGAAATCTTCATAAATTATAATACTCTTTCATTTTATCCTAGAGAGCCATTACTAAATCATCTTACAATTGATAGTGTCCTAGAATCAAATAAATGTCATTAAAGCAGACAAAGAGTTAAATCCCTAATATAGAGAGAGCTCACTCAAATTAATTTTAAAAAAAAAAAGACAAGTGATCCAATTTTGTAAAGAATGAAGGATATGAACAAATCTACCATAAGAGGCTGAAGAAATGCTCCAGGGCACATCTGCAGTCCCAGCTACCCAGGAGGCTGAGGTGGGAGGATTGCTTGAGCCCAGGAGTTCAAGGCCAGCCCCCATCTCAAAAAAAAAAAAAAAAAAAAAAGAGTAGTGCTCAGTAAATAAATGAATTGTATAGTTTCTTGTAACTCATAAAATTGGAAGCAACTACATTTCTATTAATAGAAGGAAATGGTTAACTGAATTATGTTATAACACATGGGACAAAATACGCTGACACCCTGAAAAAGAATGTGATAGATGTTATGATACAAAAATGTATCTAAAGATACAAAAGCAAGCAGCTGAGAAGTATATTGTCAATTCTTTCCCAAATTCATCCATAAATTCAAGCAATGTTAGTCAAAATTTGGATTTTTCATAGAAAAATCTGACAGATTATGTCTAAAGTTTATATAAAAGAGCAAGAGTAAAGAACCAAGAATAGCCAAGGCAATTTTGATGATGCTAGGGAAGTTATGCTACCTCATATCAAGACATACTGGCGTGAGAATAGATAAGTCAGCCAACAGAACAGAACAGAGAGCCCAGAAATAAGTCCAGGTATATAAAGAATGCTTGAAATTTGATGAAGGTAGCATTCTGGATCTGTGGGGAAGAGATGAACAATGCAATTGGTCATGAGACAATTGTTTATACATATGTGAAAAAAACAATAAAATTGAATTCCTTTCTCTCATCACACACACACACACACACACACACACACAAACTCACACACACAACACACCCCAATCCCTGCTGTAGTAAAGAAATGAATGTGAAATGAAAAATTTTAAACTTTTAGAAATGAATATGGGAAATTTTAGTTTTTATTTTGGAATAGGAAAGGGTGTTTTAAATGAAACAAAAATTTCAAACCACGAAGGAAAATAGTATAATGTCAATTACATTAAAACTAAAATTCTCTGTTTATCAAACAACACCATAAACAAGGTGATAAGAAAAATCACAGGCTGGAGAAGATATTTGCAACACATATAACCAACAAAAGATCAGATCCATTATATAGCAAGAATTTCCATGAATCATTTTTTAACTAAATTAGAAACAGGCAAAAGATAGAAAAAGCAATTCACAGAAAGGGAAACTTGGATGGCAGATATACCTATGATGATATGCTCAACCTCACATGGGTTGACGCTTGCTCAATCAATAAAAAATAAACATAAGATGAAAAGGGAATTCTTCTCTGCCACCAACAGGCATGTAGTTACACCTACTTTGGAGAGCAAATCGATTATACCTAGTAAAGTTATATGTACCTCATGACCCAGCAAGGCCCAGACAGAGGACGTATAACAAAACTACTTAAAAGAGCATTGTTAGCCGGGCATGGTGGTGCACATCTGTAGCCCCAACTACTCAGGAGGCTGAGGCAGGAGGATGGCTTGAGCCCAGGAGTTTGAAGCCAACTTGGGCAACATAGCAAGACCCCTTCTGTTAAAAAATAAAACCCACTGGAAACAACTTAAATGCCTATCAATGAAAAATGAATAAATTACGGAATATATTTACAAGGGAACAGTATTCAATAATGAAAATGACTTGTCTGGAGCATTCATTACACATGAATGAATTGCACAAATTCACTGTTGAGCAAGTTGCCAAGAAATATATAAAATATACATTTTTTTTTAATTTAAACATCACAGATTGGTTAGGGATTTCATCATCTACAGCTCAAGTCTAAAGAAATGTTGGGGGATAAGAAACACCAAATTTGGACCTCATTACCCCTGGAGGGGTGAGGAGGAAGGAGGAAGTGATTAGGGAGTAAACTCTGGGACTTGTATCTACCCTGGTGATGTTTTGTTCTTAAATTGAAGAGCAAGGACCCAGTTCATTGAATTATCCTCTACACCTAATTCCACTATAATGGTTAAGAGAACGAGAAAAACCTGTAAGCTCTCAGCACATGCTCACACCTCACATAGGTAATTAAAAGCCACTCCCGCTGCCCTTTCTCTTCCCGTTGGTCCAGGCTGCCACCTGTGCTCAGGGACTCTCTCTCCTTCTCTTCTGCTGCAGATGAGAACTGCAAGGACAAGTACTACAACTGCAACGTGGTGGTCCAAGCGCGGCTCTGTGTCTACAACTACTACAAGACCGCCTGCTGCGCCTCCTGCACCCGTGTGGCCAACAGGCATGGGGGCTTCCTGGGGAGCAGATAACACCCCCGCACCCCCGTCAGAAGGGCAGCATCACCGTGTGCCTGGCTGGCTGCCGCTCCACCAGGGCTCCCCGGCCCCGGATGCTGCCAGCCAACCTAGTCACCATCCCTGCCTTTGGTGAAGTGCACGTACCACGTGGTACCAAGGAGCTTTGTGCACAGGATGTTTGAAAGCCACAGTTGGTCCTTTAAGCATCGCCATGTACTCACGATCCCTCCTTGAGACCTGGCACCTGCCAATGGTGCTCTCTGAAAACCTGCCGTGCAAAGTGTACGTAGCTCTCAGCCCAACTCCCGTCCCGGCACTTTCCAAGTCAGCAGATGATGGGCCCCTGACCTAGCGCTGCCTCTAGTCTCCGGTGCTACTGGGTTTTCCAAAATCAGCACACCTTAGAGAGTCTGTGAAGGCAGCGCCCCGGTCCCAGCGCCCCACTAAGCCTTGCTGAGACACGTGCGTCCCTCTGTTACCTCAGCCTGGCTGTGCCTATGGCCATTCGCCAAGACGTTAGACTGTTGTCCTGCCTTATGACACAGATATCTCACGTTAACTTAGTGCTTTCTCGTTTAGCAGGTGTATTCACAGCATTAGCGCATTAGCGGCTCACAATGTCCCAGAATGGGCGGCGGAGGGTGAATCTTATCCCCATTTTACTGACCAGGAAACTGAGGCTCAACTTAGGTAACTGACCTGCCAGGAATACTCACCCATTCAAGGGCAAAGCCGAGTCCATAACTCAATCATCCGGCACACAACCTTCTCCCCACGGCAGCTCTGCCAGTAACCAGCCGGGGCCTGTCCAGAGCCTCAAGTGTGGACAATGCAGCTTCGTCTGTGACCGGGAGGCTGCGCAGTCTCCCAGAATGCAAACAGAGCCCGCACCTTTGAGCTCTTTTCTCCGACCGAAAGTCAGGTCTTCATCCCCAGCGCTTAGTTGGTCTCAGACTATTTCTATCGTCTCTTCCCCACAAAGCGATAGATGCTAGTTGCAGGACTCTGCAGGTTTTATTAAACTCCATCCTTAATAGAACCACCCATGAGAGAAGAAACCCACTGGGGAAGCCAGGCGATTGCCTGATGCTGATTCCATTCCAAGTGCTGTTCCTCCGTGAAACCACAGCCGGGGTCCCTCTGGCCACAGAGCCTGTCCTGCGGCAGAGCAGACGCCTGCCTCACAGGGCTCTGCGCTTGGGCTCTGGCCCTCCCTCGGCCCGCTCTCCCGCTCTTCACCAGGCCCAGGGGGAAGTCCGGCCAGTCTGTCCCAGCAAAGACCCTCTGTCGTATTAGAAAGAACCTCCCTTTGGTCTTTCTGTTTTCAATCATGGATTTCTCTCTCTGGCCTCCTCCACACAACCCTCACCCGTGCCCCAGCCCAGGCCTGAGCACTGGGAGCTGCATTAGTGCCGCTGGCTGGGAGAAGGGGCTGTGGACCCCTCCCCACCTTGCCCAGTTCACTGCACCCAACCCTACAGTTGCAGGGGCCGCAGGCCTGCAGGGGGGATGCAGTGCGAATCGATTGCCAGGGGGACCATCTAAAAACCCAGCTGAAAGGAAGGTATATTAATCTCATCCATTAAGAAAAATATCAGGCTAAACAAATTGTAAACTTATGGAAAATTTCTCTTATTTATGGTCCTGGGCATAGTTCCCTTTTAAAGCAAGTGTGGTTTCTTAGCAACTAAATTTCTCCTGTTAGCTCTTTGACTTGGAAATCTACCCATTTGATGATCATTTGCAGCTTTCGGAAGCCACATCACCAGCCCAGTCGGACACACTCCGTTAGGTTTCCGCTAACATTGGGCTTTCAGAAATTGTGTGGCCTTTCTGTGGGCGCCCTCCCAGCCTCTGTCCCTGGAGAGCCCCAGGCCCCTCTCGCCCGAATCTCCCGGGACTCTCGCAGGTAAGAGCCCTGCAGAGGTTCGGACTCCCGGGCTGGCCAAGCAGGAGGGGACCAGAGAGCCAGGCACACTGACCAGTGGTGTTCAGGGCCTGCTTCTCTCCCTTGCTGCTTGTCACTTCTTGTCACAAGGGGAGTGCCGCTGCTGTGGATCTTGCTGAGCCGGCCAAACATTGGAGGGAACACTTGGAGAGGGTTTCTTTTCACTCTGGAATGCAGGACGAGATCCATGGGTGGAAGAGAAAGGCTGATTTTAGCCCAGGGTAGGGGAACATGTTCTAGCCGCCCAGCAGGCCTGGGCTGCCACACATGGGGGAACTCAGCATCCTTAATGAGATTTCTCTGTTGAGTGGGAGGTGACCATCCCGGTCCTTCCACCGCAGGATTCCTCATGACTGGGCCGGGTCAATGATGGCTTTGAATCTTTAACGTCTAAAGTGTCCTGTGGCTCCTGGATGTTACCTAACGGTTCTTTCAAAGGACACGATCCTCCCCGCCTGCCAGTTGTGCAATTGGGTAGCAGCAATGGATCAACCCCGTGTCTTCGGGGGAAAATTACCTGAACTAGAGGCCTCTTTTTTTATTCCAGCAAACAGATGAGCATTCTTGATCTCTTGAAAGGCTATTGATTACTAGAACAGGGGTTTTTATCAACTTATTTGTCTTAGTGATCCAATTTTTTACTAATTTCCTAGTGTGTTATTTCAGCAGAATGCCTTTCTCCCTAGCACAGCACAATCAGGACCTTTAGTGTTTCCAGCGATAACTTTCCTGGCGAGGAAGGCTGAGAAAAGCCCACCTTCTGGTCCCCTGTCCCTCCAGGTACCTCTCTGTCTCCCTCCAGCTCCCGTTCTCCCACCTGCCATCTCCTTCCTGGGCCTCCAACGTGCCCACTGGTGGAACTGAAATTGACATTTGAATACCGCTTTTGCCCCCTTGTACTGGCTCGCCTCACTCCCTGCACTGAATTTTAAAAACAGGTAAATTAAAGCTGCTATGTGTTTTTCTCACAAAAATCAACAAAGCTCCTAACAAAAATAGTTTGCTTTTTTACTTACTGGAGAAGGAAATCGTGCCTCTTGCAGTCTCCACAAGGGCCATTTAATAGTTTGTCCTGCCCCCACTCACAGTGACTTGCAGTTCTCTCCATAGAAAAGGGACAGCCTAAGAAATCAGAACTGAAAAACCAAAAACAAAAGAAACCTGGTAAACGGCCCCTACAGGGAGCCAGTTCAGTGTGGGGAAGGCTTGCTCCGTGCCCTCTCCCTGCACGGGGACCCCCAGATGACCAGGGCAGGCTGACCCGCCCTTGGGGAGCTGCAGGGGGACAGACGCTCTCAGAACCGCCCCATCTGTCCCTCTGCCTAACCCCTCTGGCCCGGGTTCTTTGGGGTTTGTTTTTCCTTCAGTTCCTTGAGTATCTGTCATCTACTTATTCTCAAGGTGTTCAGCTATCCACACTCTTCCTTTAAAAACAGTGGCCTTGCAAAGGGATTCTAAAAAATGAAAAACACCAGCTTAACGAATTTTCATCAAGTTTGCGGCAGAGGGAGAAATCTAGATATTACTAGCACCTTTCTAAACCACCGTCTTTTTTTTCTCGTTAATGTAGCCATTTTAGAGTTGGAATATCAATTTTCTAATGAGGAAGAAGACATAAATGTGAGGCGTCAAAAGAAACATGACTTCCCTTAAAATAGGCTGAATAATCTATGTCAGCCTAGCAAGTGACCAACATTTGATCCTTGTCATATAAAACATATTTAACGTGGTTTGGATGGGAAATAGATGCCTCACCAGTAAAACTCGTGGATGCCATGAAGTCAGGGAGCTTATGGCCTGGGTGACAGGCTCTGGATCGAGAAAGGTCAGGGAGACTAGGATAAAATCTGGACCTTACAAATTCACCAGGAAGCAACATAAAGTCCTACCTTTGAACTAAGAAGAAAAACTGTACAAGTACAAGGTGAGGGAGATGTAAGAATTACAGGTGGCTAAGCTCAGTGTGAGTCCAAAAATAGGATGGAACTGCCAACAAAAAAACAAACAAAACCCACAAACATTTAGGCCACAAAAGGAGAAAACACTGGTGAGGGTCGCACCACATTTTGTTTGTGGTTGTCGGAACCACCCTTTAAGCATGTTGTTCATGTGTAACACTCCGATGAGAGTGCCCAGCCCTGGTGGAGGGTGCGGACTGCTAGAAACAGCAGGAAGACCTTCCTGAGAATGTCAGCCTGGAGAAGAGCCTCGGGGCACGATGGCAGCTGTGCCAGGACCAGGAGGGGGAAGCTACAAGGAGGCAGATTTCAGCTCCTGCAGAAGAACCAACTTTCTACAAGCTGGAGCCTTCTGAAGGTAGAAGGACTCTGTGCCAGGCGGTGACTGACCCATCACTGCAGGTGGCAGCAGAGACCAAATGGCCATTTGTCAAGGGTGCTGGCAGGAGATTCCAGCATCTGTTTAGGGTCCTTTCCAACTCGGGGCTTTCCTGATTCTGCAAGTAGAAGAGCCGAACGTGATTCATCTGGTCTGGGCCGGCAAGTGCACAGCACACGCTTCCCATTTCTGACTTTTGCCACCGTGTCAGCCATGGTGAACCCATTGCTGTACCCTCTCCTGAGCCGAATGTGGCCTCACCTCTCCGAGACCCACTAGTGACTTGGTCAGAGCTGCCCTGCCTGGTCCTGCTTTGAGTAATCAAATGGGGACAGTGCGTTGCCCACTCGGAGTCTCACACCACGAAGGAGACAGAGCTTCGACAGCCTGGGACCCCTTAAGTACCCTCTCTCTCTCTCTCTCTCTCTCTCTCTCAGCTCATCTTGCTGCCCCGAACCTTCCCTGGAACAAAATGATTCTCTCCACCCTGAACCATCCCCTATTCCTGGTCCCATTCAGTGGGTGACAATGGGAGATGTCCATAGTGCTGAGGAAAAGCGACCGCAAGAGGGTGGAAACTTCCGGCCACCTTTGTCAGCAGCTCCAGAGGCTGAGCCCTCGGCCTGGGTGGGAGGGACGCCCCCCAGCACCAACTACTCCCACCTGCCTTGGCCCCCTCCCCCATTCAGCCGACAGAAGGATATACTTTGTTATAACTTATTATGTTGTTCTTTGTAAATACAAGATGTTTATAGGAAATATGTATTCTGAACTCTATCTGCAGAATGAGTCACAACACCAAAATAGTTCTATTATTTAGAATGTGTTAATTTTAAAGGGATCTAATAGGTATTTATTTACATATGCGATCCACATTTGTATAAAATTATTTGATCATACTAATCCAGCTTCCCGAAACGTCACCGCACAGTAACGTCACATTAACTAAGTCCATAGCTACGGTTGTGTAGTAGATACTGCTTAGCCCAGCTCCTTGGTGTTTAAGATGGAATAGAAATTGCTCTGCTTTTCGACTCATTCGGGGGCTTTCACCCCCGGCATCGTGCCTGAACCGGATTGCCACTTTTCCATCTTAAATATTACATTTCCTCATGTAATCTGCCTTCTCCTCGTCCCCAAACATTTGGAGATGGGAATTTGAGGGTCTTTTTTATCCCCTGTCCGTTCGAATGGCCAGCACCGGCTGCTCAGGAGGCGTGGCTAGAGCTGGGGACACAGCAGCGTGGCTGGTGGGGTCAGGGAGGGGCTTCCAGGGATGTGGTGGCTTTCACCGCTCTGACTCCTCCACGGTCCCCACTGGGGGCTGCTGGGGCTGGGCCCACGTTGGCCTGTGAACTGCACAGCCAGGAGCAAGGACCCCACTAAATGCTCCGTCAACTCCACATCACCCTCATAGTGTTAAATTATTCTGTAAGCAGGTGAAGGGTAGAAGGTGAATCATATGAGTGAATACAGTCTGTTTTCTCTTCAGCAAAAATGACAACTATTTTTGTGTGTGACTAATTTATTTTTATTATTGTAAAAAATACAATAAAGCGGTTGAACTGTCTGCTTTGTTAACGTGTTTGTGCTTTCTCTGGCCTGATTCTCATTCTAGTCACATAGCTTCAAATAGCCCCCCGCCCCCAAAGAGAAAGTCAGCTGCTTGTCACACGTTGGTTTTGGGTGCTCTGTGTGTGTGGCTGGACCAATTAAAAAACAGGACATGCCTTAGATAAAAAGAACTCTAACCCACTAGTTTACACAGGTCCCCAGCCTTGTCTGTGTGTTAGAGTCCCCCCAGAAGCTTAAAGTGAAATACTCAGGCATGCGCACACCCAGGGTTGCAGTCTCATTTCTTTAACACACTGACTGCCGTGTGAGTGGTATTTAACTCAGGCTAGTTTTGAGCCCAGGGCCGCGTGAAGCAAAACCCTGCAGTCGGTTAGTGAAAATCTTACTTGTGGATGTTCTAATTGTTACAATTGATATTGACTATTCTATAAACGTGGATTGTGATGGGTATAACTCACGCACAGAAAACAATACAAAATAACCAATTAGAAAGGATCGTTTTAATAAAACACTGTGGCCCCAGGGCAAAAAAAAAAAATTTTTTTTTTCTAGTGTGGCAGTCCATGTGTTAAATCTTCCCCTGGTAATTATAGTGTGCAGGAAAGGCTGGGACCCACTCTGCTGTTTCAGTGTGGCTTCACCTCCCAACTTAAATGAAACTTCTTCCACCTCCCCTCAAGGTGACTTCACCTTGGTCTTGACTTCAGCAAAGTGTTTGACAAACTCTTTCAGGCTGTCCTGGTGCATAATGAAGGGAATATGACTTAGATCAAAATGCCAATTGAAAGTCACCCTGACTAGAGAGAAGTCTGTAGTGGAGTGCCTATATGCTTCGTTCTTTTTTTTTCTTTTAGAGACAGAGTCTTGTTCTGTCACCCAGGCTGGAGTGCAGTGGCACGATCATAGTTCACTGCAGTCTCGAACTCCTGGGCTCAAGTGATCCTCCCACCTCAGCCTCCCAAGTAGCTGGGACTACAGGTGTGCACTACCATGCACAGCTAATCTTATTTTATTTTTTAGAGACAGGGTCTTGCTATGTTACCCAGGCTGGTCTCAAACTCTTGGCCTCAAGCGATCCACCCACCTCACCCTCCCAAAGTGCTGTGATTACAGGTGTGAGCCACCACACCCAGGCACAAGCTCCGTTCTTGCCTCTGTCTTGTACAGCCTTTCATCAAGAACTCTCAGAAACTAATTATTATGCCTAAAATGCTACCTCCCACTCCTCCCATCCACCTTTTCTGCCTGGAAACCTCCATTTATTCTATATTTTTATCGTGGCAACATTCACTTAACATAAAATTCACCATTTTAACCATTTTCAAGTGTACAAGTTGTGGCATTTAGTACATTGTGCAACCATCACCCCAAGCTATTCCTCAACACTTCAGGACGGGAGTCCACTCTGGGGCGGACACTGTGCTGTGCACTGTTACGCAATCTTATTTAATCTTCACTGCAAATCTATGAAGTTAGGATGCTATGCCCTTCTGTAGGTGAGAATATTGAGACTGACAGCTTTCGTGCCCCAGCAATACTTGGCGGTGCTAGAATTGTACAGTCAGCTTCCCCTGGGGGCTGAGGGTTGTATCTTGCCCATCTCCACCCCGCTGGGGCCCGGCATGTTATACGGTCCCAGCCTGTATTAGTTCCAGTCTCTTTCTCCATCAATTCCAACCAACGGGCACCGAATGCACGAAGACTGGATGACAAAGTCCAATGCTGCTTAGTTTACCCGAGCTCCGTGTGCCCGACGCGATCTCAGGCTGCATGCAAAAGCGTGTCACCGCCACCAGAGGGAGGCAACGAGCCCACTCTGCCAGCGTCAGACCCCGGCGTCCGGTCTGGGAACCACCCATCATGCATGCCGGTTTAATGATCACCAAGAAAGAGCCCGGAGGAGGGCGACTGGGGTGGTGACCAAGATGGGGACGGATCTGGAAGGGGGACTGTCTTCAACCTCCAGACATTTCAAGGACTGTCAGGAACAGATGACAGGAACCTGGAAACCCGAGCAGATCAGGGGAAGGACGTGACAGGGTGAGTCAGACGGTTCAAAACGACACGTTCCCAGTAATCAGAAAGGCCTCACCGTGGGAAAAGACACAGTGAGACCCTCGAAAAATAGCGATCAGGAGCATTTGGGGAGAGGGAAAATTTGAATAGGGACTGTGTTTAAGAGGACGCAATTGAAGCCATGGAACACTTCTTAGACGTGATGATGGTGGAGTGTGTGGTGGAGCAGGAGGAGGTGCTGCAGTATTTAGCAAGGATGGTCACGGCGTCTGATGCTTACTTTCCCCTGGGTCAGTAAAGGCGCGCGCGCGCGCGCGTGTGTGTGTGTGTGTGTGTGTGTGTGTGTATACGTGTGTCGGGGAGCAGGATGGAGAGAGAGAGACAGAGAACGCACAAATAAGGTAAAATGCATGTGGGTGACTACCAGTGAGAGGTATGTGGTGTTCATTATACTATTTTTTTTTTTTTACTTCTCTGAGGTTTGAAATGTTCTAAAATAAGTTATGAGAGATGGGAATAAAGTACAAAAAGGGAATAGGAGAACTAACATTTCTTGCCACATTTTTCAAATTTGCCTGGTAAGAATCAGCTGGGGAGCTCATTCACCCTGCAGAGGCTGCTCCTCTCCCTGGAAATCCTCGTGAGCTCCCTGCTCCGGGGACCCCGACCCCCATCAGGCCTGGGAAACCCTAATTGTTGAGCAGCTGCTCTGCTCTGTGCCTGTATCTATGTCATTTCATTTTCACCTCTCTCTTTTGTGGCCATTTGATGGACAAATAAACTGAGGCTCAAAGAGAACAAGTCACATGACCAAGAACACAGCTGTTAAGTGGCAGAGTCTGGCTTAAGTTCCTTTATGCCTCATTGTCTAAGGAAATTAACTGGAACTTTAAAAAAAAAAAGTGGGGGGGGGGATGATGGGTCCCTATTCTCAGATATTTCGATCTTCAGTCGGTTGAGGGTGGGAACCAGACGCTGATATTTTAAAACATCTCCAGGGAATTCTAACTAGGGCTGAACCCACTGAGAAACGTGTTACTCTGCAATGCATAGAAATCACCTGGGGGTCTTGCTAAACTTCAGACTCTGACCCAGAAGGTCTGGGGTGTAGCCGGATCTCTAACAAGCTCCCAGGTGACGCTGATGCTGCTGGTCACAGGACCACACTTTGAAAAGTGAGCCACTGTTGCAGGTTTTCCTATATCCGTGAAGATAAGCAAATGACCTCTGAGTGTCTTCCTAAAACAGTCTTCTATTAATATAAAGTCCAGATTCTAGGTCTTGGCCAGGAGAGGTGGCTCACACCTGTAATCCTAGCGCTCTAGGAGGCCGGGGCGGGAGGATCACTTGAGGTCAGGAGCTTGAGACCAGCCTGAGCAAAAGTGAGACCCCGTCTCTACCAAAAATAGAAGAAAATTAGCCAGGTGTGGTGGTGGCTCACACCTGTAGTCCCAGCTACTCGGGTGGCTAAGGCAGGAGGATCACTTCAGCCCAGGAGTTTGAGGTTGCTGTGAGCTATGATGACACCAGTATACTCTAGCCAGGGCAACAGAGTGAGACTCTGTCTCAGAAAAAAAAAATAGATTCTAGGTCTTAATCTACCACTTCATCCCATTCATCAATGAAACGTAGGGATTTGGAAGTGGTTTTAAGTCTTTATGCTCGTGTGATTTAATTTTTTAGCCAGATACTCTATGTACCATTTAGGTATTCATTTGGCCACACATGAAAGAAAACATGACTCCACTGACCCAGGAATTTGTTTTTGTTTTGTTGCAGCAAGTGTTACAGTGACTGGTCCCAAGGACAAACTGAGCGGCACACGAAGAGTCGGAAAATTAAGGTTTATTTGCCGGCTGGCTCAGAGGGGTCTCGCCACCAAATTCTGAGCCCCGTCTACCCAATTTTTCCCACTTTTATTAAGTTGGGGTGATCCAAGGGGTAGGGTCTCAGGTGACTAATGTCTGCCAGGTAATAGGTTAGTTGATGTGTCAGGAAAAAGTTAGTATTATGTTGATGTACTAGGTAATAGGGTAGTTGTTGTACCAGAGAATAGGTTTAGTGTTATGCTGATGTGCCAGGTAATAGATTAGTTGATGGGCCAGGTGTTAGGTTAGTATTATGTTGATGTGGGTCTTCCGTGAGGGGTGGGGGTCTCAGGTGGCTGTTGTGTTAAGTAATAGATGGGCGTTTTCCTTACCATTCCCCCCTTTGATACCCTTATATATCTATTATAGGCCATAGTAATTCCAGCACCAGAATCAGGGTAGCATTTCTTTAATTGCCCAGAGCTGAGCTCATATGAGAAGAATGCAGTGGCGTGGGCAGAGTGGTGAGTTCACTGTCATTACCTACCAAATGCAAAGGAACTTGCACCATACAGTTAGTTCCTGTATTCATGTTGTGAGGAGCAATTGAGTTCCAGCAAAACATGACCTATCTTTTCAGTGTCATCAGCTTTCATTCTGTTTGTTTCGAAGTTGTGCTTTCATTTAATTAGCAATTTTGTTTTGATTATGAAGTTATACAAGAGTCATAATCTTTCTTAGTTTTATATTTGTAATATTAGCATTAAACAGTAAATTATTTAATTCAACATTGGAAGGCAGTTAAACAATTATTTTCCTTTAAAGCTTAATATGGGCCAGGTGCGATGGTTCACACCTGTAATCCTAGCACTTTGGGATGCCGAGATGGGAGAATTGCTTAAGGTCAGGAGTTCAAGACCAGCCTGAGCAAGGGCGAGACCCCCATCTCTGCAAAATATAGAAAAATTAGCTGGGTGTGGTAGTGCGCACCCGTAGTCCCAGCTACTCTGGAGGCTGAGGCAGGTGGATTACTCGAGCCCAGGAGTGTGCGGTTGCAGTGAGTGAGCTATAATGATGCCCCTGCACTCTAGCCAGGGTGACAGAATGAGACCCTGTCTCAAAAAAAAAGTTATCTGAACGTTACTCAAGTGTGAGCAACACTGCTTGACCTCCAAACACCCACTCAGGAGGGTCTGGACCTTCCTTGTCTGCAGCAAGGGCCAGGGAAGCAAGCAAGACAGTAAACAGCCAGTCATGACCTGCCAGGCCCACGCATGCTGGCCACCAGGGCTGCTGCATGAGCAGGCCCTGACAGGCTGGTGTGGCCCGGATTCAGGAACATTCAGTTCATTTATACTGGTGGTGACCACACCATGGGGGAATAGCAGGCAGGTCTGTGTCCAGAAAGTCCTCTGGCTCTCGGGTTCAGGGCACTCTTGGTCACCACTCGGACCCTCTGCCGGGTGCTCCAGGCCTCACCTTCTGTTCCACCTCCACGGAGCACCTTTGCAGCCCCTGCCTCTCAAGGCCACAAGACATCAACACCCCGGGCTCCGCCACTGCGTTCTACTTCCATTCCTAGTGTCTGCTCAGTGACACACGTCCTTTCTGACCTAGCTGTGTTTGCCGAATCCTGCTGGTTTCATACTTTCTTTTCTTACCAATAAAGTATAACATGACAAAGAGTCCTGACCCAAACGGGACCACAGAATCTCATCCTTGTGTGGACAGACCCTTCTAGGAGGCAGGTTTGCCAGGCGTAACCTAACAATTGCTCCCAGGCTTTGGTTCAGTAAACATCCTTCCTGCTCGTTGCTCACCAAATCCTAGGCATCTGGGCCATGAGGCAATGTCCTCTAGAATACAGAAAAACCAAATTCTAACCCCAAACTCTGTCTGCAGCCATCGTGACCAATCATCCCAACAGTCCTGTGGGAACGCGGGAGAGCCTCTTCAGAGGACCCCATACAGCGTAATGTCAAGGCGCACGATTCAATTCAACGAACCCAACATCCACTCCGTTCAGCATCTATTTTCTGGATGTGTATGATATGTGAGGAGCTCTAGCACACAGGAAGCAGTTATCAGAACAGAACAGAACAGAACAGATGCTTTTACGAGGTGGAGATGCCACCGTAGCGTTAGACAGTGGGCTCCTGACTCCATCGCACTGCTCCTGTTTGGCACTTTGGTAGAAAAACACAAAGCTGTGCATTAGGCGCTGTAGGTAACTTTGCGAGGACTCATCAGTAATAGCTCAAATGCCCTGCCTGGAGTTGCAAGTGAGTACTAACGAAGTGTTTTTTTGTTTGTTTGTTTGTTTTTGTTTTTTTTTTCTGTCATTTCCCAGAAAATTCCCAAATCTCTTGCGTTAGGACTTGAGGAATCACACAGTCCAATCAATAGGCAAAACTTCTCTCATGGAGTAACACCGCCATCTTGTGGCCTTTCTAGGTACTGCAAGTGCATCAAATTACTAGTATTAATGATTTTATGAATATTGGTACGATATATTAGATCTGGGCGAGAACTTGAGAGGTCATCTAATTCAGTCTTCACCCATGTAGGGTTCACTAGCTTCACTATTTCCTCACTGTCACAGTGCAGAGAGGTGAAGAGACTTGTCCAAGGCCGCTGAGCAGATAGAGTCTGCTACCTGAGCCTCCTCCAACCCTCCTGTCCCTGTTTAGGAGAAGAAAACCTTTCTTCACCCCACATCCTACTAACCATGAAACAGACGAAAGCAGAGCTGTCCTGGCTGAGACAGCAGCAAGACCCACCCTGGCCAGGCCCTTCTCTCGGCAAACCTCGAAAACCTTTGACACCGGCGCAGCCTCTCGGGGTACCGACAGGCCCGCGCGGAAGCCGGGGAGACCCCGGGAAAACTGGGGTCCACCCCGAGGGAGCCCACTGCGCGGCCAGGGTCGGCTCCGGCCAGATAACTCCCTTCTTACTGGAACCCATTCTCTTTCTACCAGTTATCTGCAACTCTTCATTTCGACACCTCCCTTCCCGGAGAAGCTCTAAATTGACGTGTTCCGATCGCAAGTCACCGTTTTAACCCCCTAAGGTAGAGCGCGTGGGCGCGGACCGGGCCGCAGGGCGCAGGCGCGAAGCCACCCAGGACCGCCGGGCGAGGCACAGACTCCGCCCGGAGCCGGGCCGGCTGCACCCGCGTGTGCGGCGGTCGCTCGACAGACAATGGCCGTCGCCTGCGCGTCAGGGCCTTAAGCAAGATGGACGAGGTTCCTAGGCTCACAGAGCTCAGGCACGAAGACTCAAATGAAGGCATAAAACGGTTTCTGAGGTGATTGGGATGTGGGGGGGCGATGATACAGTGTCGTTGAGACCTCGGAGCCCGTCGTCCGGTGTGACGAGCCGGTTGGAGGCGGCGGCCAAGGACGCTCCGCGCCCTCCTCGGGCGCGGATGGCAGGAGGGAGCTCCAGGTGCTCCGCGCCGCTCGCCGCGCCGCCGGCGTCCGGCAGGGGGCGCCGCTGCCCGGCCGCGCCTGGACCCCTCGCGCAGCTGCGCCCCCTGCGCCCTACTCCGCAGAACCTGCCGGCGACATGCAAATGGTCGGCGAGGACAGACTCAGGGTCAGGGGGTGGAAGCGGAGGGGGAAAGAAGAAAAGACTTAGAACACAGAGTGTGTCCGGTCATCAACCGCATTTCTTGTTTCATTTTTCATGCGGTCCGTTTGTGTGTGTATTTGTATTTTAAACTTTTTATTATGTAAATTGTCAATCACAAACACAATTAGAGGTAATTTAGAGATAATGAGACATAATAGGTCAATGAAATCCGTGCACCCATCACCCACATCAACAGCTATCAGCTTGAGTTGTTCGCGGTTCATCTGCCCTCTTCTTTCATTTGTTTATAAAAAAAAAAAAAAAAAAACTTTTGTTGCAAGCTTCAAAAGCAAATCCAAGAAATTCAATCATTTCTCCTGTAAATACTCTGGAATATGTCTCTAGCTGATAAGGATTATTTTTCATTAAACAGAATCACAATTCCATTGTCATAACTAAATAAGAATTCCTTAAATATTCTAATTGTTTGGGTTTTTTGTTTGTTGGGGGGGGTTGTTTGCTTGTTTGTTTGTTTGTTTTGAGACAGACTCTCACACTGTGGGTTTAGCCCAGGAGTTCAAGGCTGCAGTGAGCTATGATCAGGCCACTGCACTCCAGCCTGGGCAACAGAGCAAGACCCCCTATCTTAAAAAAAAAAAAAAAAAAAAAGCAAACAGACAAGAAAGTTTCCTACAGAGAGATCCTTTAGCTCATTTCTGTAGATTTTATTATTAATATAGTATAGTTTTAGTTTAAGAATCCGCATCTCGTAGGAAAGCTGGAAACAGAAATGCCAGTTCAAAAGTGACTTTCCACAGCCCAGAATACCTGCGTTCTCCTTTCAACCCACCTAGAAACAAGACGTGTCTGGAGAAGATTTTCTTTATTAAATGCATGAAAGTTTTTGGTTTTTTAAGGATAGTCTCATAGTTTTATCCCTTACCCTTGGGTAGATCATAACATAATCAGCTTATCTGCCTGGGTTTGAGTCGCAGCTCTGTCACTTACTAGCTGTGTGACACTGGGCAAGTTGCTAAACGTCTCTGTAATGTCAGTCTCATCTGTAAGACAAGGATAATAATGACATTACCTATCTGATAGTGTTGTCTTGAGGATAGTGAGTTTACACCTATAAACACATAGAACTATGTCTGGCACTCAACAATTTCTTAATAAATATTCCCTATTATTTTATAGCTCTTATTTATTTCAGATTAACCAGTCTCTTTTAAAAATATTTTAAAAACCTTATTTTAACTTGATTATAATTAATACATGGGTGGTATTAAACATTCAAGCAATACAGAAAACAATAAAGAAAAAAATAAAATTCTCCTTCAGAGAAAATCTGTGTCAACCCTGAGCATCCTTCCAGATAATTCCTGAATCTGCATACACGTGACACTGCGGACATTACCTGCCTGATGGACCTGGGGCTCCTCGCAGACATGTATCATGGGAAACGCTCCCTGCATCTGTGAAAACAGACTTAGTGACCTGCCTCACAACATGGCATAGCCCAAGGGTGATTTTGCCCCGCAGGGGACATTTGGCCATGTCTGAATACATTGTGGCTGTCACAGCTGGCATCTAGTGGACAGAGGCCCGGGATGCTGCTAAACAACCTACAAATGCACAGGACAGCCCCCGTAATCAAGAATTAACTGGCCCCAAATGTCAGTCATGCTGAGATCGAAAAGCTCTGCCTTAAGTCGTTTCATTTCTAGGAGATAAAAAATATTATGACAAGAAGGGTCAGTCAGCTATTACACACTGGTATGGTTGTACCTGTTGTTCAACTTTTAAAATACTTCTGTACTGGTTTTCAAATAGCCACGCACCCCCTGCAGCTGCAGCTGTTCTGATCAGCCAAGGCTCAGCCTGAGCAGCTGCTAGATATTAGGCCCTCCCCACGCCCCCGGGGCAGGGACGAGAGAAAACAAGAGCATGAGAAGCGTTTCAGTCTCTTGTATAAGTACGCAATTTCTTCCTAAGTCTTTCCTACTATTATTATAGGTGATACTGACTTCAAATTAGCCATTCTTTTTTAAAAATGAAAAGAGCTTTATTTTATTGTAATATATGTTTGGTTTTAAACCTTCAAACGCGACAGAAATTTCTGCTTGTGGTGAGAGTTTCTGCGGTGGCATCTTTATGACAGCGCTGCTAGAGAACTGAGAAGCCCAGCGCTCGGGGTGCCCAGGAGGAAGGAGAAGCTGACCTGGAGGTCGTCCCTGCCACTCATCGCGGGGACAGAGCAGGAAGGGGGTCACCCTGCGGTGGAGCAGATCAGGTGTGCCCAGAACAGGCTGCCTTTTGTCTGCCTGTCCTAGGACGCGGCAGTGTCTCCTCCAGTTCTGCCCGGGCCTTTAAAATGGTTCAAGGGAAAAGACTTCACTAGCCAAGCGCTGGGAAAACTGTGCAGGAGAATATCTGATTATTTCTAAATGTTATCTTGAAAAGAAAAGAAAGAGGCTTTGTTGAGAAATGTCCCTGCTGATGTCTGCCTCTAGGACTCCTGAACCTTCCATTCCCTGCTCTAGAGAAACAAACCACTGATTCATTTAGGCCCTGCCAAGGAGAAAGGCGTCTCGTGATCTTTGGCCAGAAATTCCCCTGGGACACATGAAATCAAACTCTACAGGCTGTTTTGTAGGTGGCTTTGAAGTCGGAACATGCTGGGCATATTTCCGTGTAAACGAAGGCGGGAACACCACCATTTGCGGTGGCTGCGTGGCATTCCACCATACAGAAGGAACATAATCTAGCCAGTTGTCCGCAGATAGATGTTTTACTGAAATTACTGCAGGGAACATCCATATTAATTAAATTTTCCTGGGATAGTTTCCTGGAGTGGACTTGCTGGGTCCCCAGCTGCAGAGACTGTGCGTTTACCACTCGCTAAGAGCTTCAAGGATGGTAAAGACACGTGGGAGGGGGAGGGGGAGGGGGAGGGGGAGGGTGAGCATTTTTAAAGACATCCTGCAAGAAGACCTTTTCCCAGGACCCAAAGTTGTGAACAAACCGTGCCCCAATCAAGAAGTCCGCAGCTGCTGGGAGGGGAGCCATGGAGTCAGCCCAGCCCGCCTGGCCGCGGAAGCCACCCCTTCCTCCCTCTGCCAGCGCCTGGGTCAGCCCCCAGGCTGGGGACCTAGTGGCACAGTGAAGGGAAGGCACTTGACCTGCCAGGGCCCTGAAGGTCCAGAGGGAGGTCGCTGTACAGCCTGTATGGCAGGCACCACCTCCTTGCTCCACCCCCATTCGCCCCAGGCCTCCGCAGTGGGGTGGGGGTGCTGACCTATCCCCTGGGGGAATAATTGTATTAGTGATAAGGTGGCCTCTGGCAGCTTAGTCAGCAAATTGGGGGCTTTGGGCTGAGTAATCCTTTGGCATCTGCCCCAGCAGCAGCTGGTGATCACAGATCGGAGAACCGCTCCCCCCAAGCCCCAGGCCCTGCTGGGCTTTGGCGTCCTTTCGCCACACAGTGCCCAGCCTGGCCTGCCAGAGACCCGAGGCCAGGCTGAGAGAGGACCGCCCCAGCATACAAATGATGGGAGGAGTCAACATAACGAGGTCAAAATAAACGGTGTAAGAACAGGCAGGTCGGACACGGAAGGTGTCTTTTCCTTAGATGGGACTGGGTTTTTTGTTTTGTTTTGTTTTGCCATTCTAAGTAATACAGGCCCACTACAGAATATAGAGAAATATACACAAGTTAAAAAACAGACTTCCTGTGATTCTCATGCCCACCTAACCTGAAACTCTAACTGAACCTGTTCCCTGGAATCTTCCATCTGGACCGAGTAGTGAGAGCGGACTTGGAGTGAGGTTCACCATGAGGGCAAGATTTGGCCCTGGACAAGGTCCCTCTAGAAGGAGACAGCAGGTGGGCTGGGGAGTTGGGGCGGCCAGCCTGGAGGAGGTGGGCCCCAGACAGGCCTTGAAGGATGGGAGGGGACTAAGCATCTGGGGCAGGAAGAGCAAATCCCTTCCCTGCTCAGCTCCATCCCCTGTGGCCTGTGGCCACCCCAGAGAAACAGAAAAGCTTTTCCTTGTCTGCACTAACCACTCCGCATTGTCAAGTCCTTTAATCCCATCACAACCCTTCAGGGGACACCGTCCCACCCATTTTAGAGAGGAGGACACTGAAGGCAGGGGTGGAATACCTTGCCGGGCTCACAGCCAGGAAAACATAAAGCCAGGATCCCAGAGGAGGGGTGCTGGCCCGGGGCCTGCCCTTAAACCCTGGGGTCGCTAGCTCCTCACAGGTGAGCCCCCCACAGGTTGGAGAAGCCCCTCCTCTTGTCTCCGGTGTCTCTCCAAGATGCTGGGGGCGGGGCAGGGCTCGAGCTACCCCCTGCCTCCAGCCTCACCCTCTCCTCTCTCTGGCTCTTTCTCCTCTGCATCTCCCATTTTAAAGGGAATCCCTCTCCTAAAATATTTTTGTTTAAATATCTCCCTCGATGGGGGAAAATACAATCTTTCTTTAGTGTCACTCTCCCTACAACCCCCTTGGCCTCCTTCCCTCACAGCCAAGCTCCTTCTTCCCATTCCCCCCTCCCCACCCTCCTTCTGAACAGCTCCAGCCACCCCCGTGCACCTGCTGCTGAGGCCAGCGCAGGCTGCTGCTCCCTGGACATGTTCCTGGTGCAGAGCAGAGTTTGGGGCTCAGACACATCTGAAATCCCCACCACCACCCCAGCTGCTTCCACCACTCAGGAGCTGTGTGTCTGAAACAAATGGCTTAAACTCTCTGACTCCATTAGCACATCTATGAGTTGAGGGTAACAAGGACAGCTCCTTCAAAGGGTTGTGAGAGGTTTGAATACAATGTTGCAAGGGTTTGCTTTCTCAGTGACTTCACAGAACACTTGTCGTGGTGATGCCTCCACCCTCGAATCCTCCACACTCCACAGCCTGGCCGGTGCTGTTCTGAGTCTCCCTTTGCGCCTCTCCTGCTTCTTTGTCATCAGTTTGTCCTCGTCCTCGGGCCAAAGACCCACGGGCTCAGCCTTAGGCTCTCCATCCCTGCACACATCTGCTCCCGGCTCTGTGAACCCTGGGGCCTGGGTCAGCCCCGTGCAGAGGCACGGGGGACAGTGTGGGGCGCAGAGCTGGACGCCGCAGCGGGGCTCGGGAGATCTGTGGGTGGGAAGCTCAGGGCACAGACGCAGGCAGGACACCGACGTCCCGGGAGCTGCGAGTGTGTGTGAAACCTCGAAGGGAGAGCAAAAATCTCTGCTGTGGGGACCTTGGGGTGCATCAAGGTGATGGCAAGTTCAGGGCAAAGACCGTGTTCCAGAAGAAATGGGAAAGACGGGCTTTGGGAAGGAGGGAGCCAGCCAGGTTCAGGGGAGATGCCCTTGGCTTTGGCGTGAGGTGGAGCTGGAGACCGTGCCAGTGGAGGGTCTGGGGGGCTTACTGGCAGGAGGAGGCAGGGAGGGGTGAGGACAGGAGAGAGGATGGACGAGAGGGCCCAGTCCCATGGCCTCGATCTTCTGAGGCCCCAGAAAGCAGATTACCCTGCAAAGCCCCCGAGCTGACTTTCCAAATCCCCAAGAGTGCTTCCCTGTCACAGTGAGGGTTAACCCCACTTACATAAGGGCCATGCCCCCCTTCTGTCCCTTTAACTCCATGATCCTTCCGGAAGCTTTGTACTGTCTCCCCATCCCCCTGGGCTCCAAGCCTGGGCCACCCCCGCCCGCACACCCACAGGTGCGCTCAGGTCTGCTGAGGATGGGTGGTCCCCTCCGGGCCCACCTGCCCTTTCAGCTCTGTCCCGGCATGGGGGTGGCAAGTGGAGAGGGGGAGGGGCAGGCAAAGGAGAGGCTAGTCACTGAGGGTCACCCTGTGACATTCTCAGTGACCCTGAGGAGTGGCACTGGCAGCAAGCGCACACATCATTTGTTATGTGTTACCAGACCAGGCCCTGAAACACGGTTCATGAATTACCTCAGTTTCCCTGACTACAAGACAGGTACTTCTGTCATCCCTTTTTACAGACGAAGAAACCAAAGTTCAGACAGGTGACGTCACTTGCCCAGGGACACATGGCTGCCTGTGACAGAGCAGGGATTGGAACCTGGGTCTGTCTCTGCTCTCTGCACTCTCCCTGCTGAGCCTGGGCTGGGCCCACGGAGGATGGACGACTCCTTCCCCCACTCAGAACCGCAACTGGGCTTGAGCTGGGAGGGCTGGGCCTGGGGCAGGGCAGGGCTGTGTGCCCCAGTCAGGGGAGGAAGGGGAAGCCGCCTGAGGGCCCAGAGCCAGGCTCAAGGTGACTGTGTCCTCACCCCTCCTGTCCTGCAGGCCCAGCTCTCTAGGTAAGTGAGAAAAACACCTGCTAGCTCCAGGCCAGCCTGAGACCCTACGTTGGACCCGTCCCGGGATCCTCCTCTGTGCTGGGCGTCTGGGGACTGAGGAAGGCAGGGCAGCCTTCCAGGGGCCAGGACCCTCACATCGTGGGCCCCAAGCAGTCCCTTATCAAGGGCCTGGTGTGAGAACATCCAGGGTGGAGAGCTGGGTCTCCCAGGGACCCAAAGGGAGCATCACACGCAGGAGCCCACACAGGCACAGGGACACACACACGGGCCCCACACACTTGCCGTCAGACACATGCCAAGATTGAAGTCCTTAGAGGAAGTGGAGTCCACACCTCCCTTTAAGAGTTGGCATTGAATGACAAACAGCTGAGAGCACAGGGCAGCAGGGCCCTGGGGACACCGGGCAGCCTGGGAGCTGGCGTGGGGGCGGCAGGACTGGCCGGCTCCCGGGGCACCTTGGTAATGCTGCAGGTGTGGCTGGCTGATCCCCTGTGGAGACAGTAAAGATTAAGGGGATCATGAACTGCGCCCGGCGGCTTCCCTGGGAGAAACCTCCTCAGGCCAGAGCTGCGCTGTGAGGGGCTTCAGGAACTCGGGGCAGCTCCTGAGTTCAGACAGAGGGGACAGGAGGCAGAGACAGAGAGAGACAGAGACCCAGAAAGATACAGAGACAGAGGGAGACCACCAGGGAGAGGGAGAGGGAGAAGGAGAAACAGAAGAGAGACAGGGACACAGAGAGAGAGGTGCAGAGACTGAGGCAGAGGCTGGGCTCAGTTCAGCACCCCAGGGGGTCCCGGGCAGACAGGCAGAGGCTACGCTGGGACCGCCCAGGACCAGGCCAATAGCTCCGATGAGCTCCACCGTGGCTGCAGCTGCACCTGCAGCGGGGGCTGCCTCCAGGAAGGAGTCTCCAGGCAGGTGGGGCCTGGGGGAGGATCCAGCAGGTATGGCTTTTCCCAGAGGCAGGGTCTGGGCCCCTGGGGAGCAAAGTGTGGGCCAGGGGTTTGCAGGCACCATGCAGGGAGCCAGAGCAACTGAGCTCCAGCTCCCAGGGCTGTGGGCCAGTGTGAGGGAAGCTGCAGGCAAACCCAGAATCCCAGCAACACGGCGGGTGGGGGCCGGGGGAGCAGCGGAGCCAGGACTGGACAGGTGGCAGGGAGGAACAGAGGGGCACCTGAGGGCTCGGAGGCGAAGCGGTCCCTAGCGGTGTTGCCAGGCATGTGTGCGGTTTGATGGAGCCGAGGACACCGCAGAGAAGGAAGGGGAGCTGCGGAGCGGGGAGGGCGCGTGCCCGCTGAGTGCTGCCCGCTGAGCTGGGGACAGCCAGAAACCGGGGTTGGGGTGGGGGTAGAGATACGCTTTCCAGATGGAAAAGACACGTGAGCGATGGAATGCGGGTGGGCAAGAAGCCAGGGCCCGGGGAGTGTGCGGCCCTGCCCCAGCCCTGCCCCTGCCCCGCAGGCGTGGGCCCCTCGCTCCAGTGCCGCGTGTGCGGGGACAGCAGCAGCGGGAAGCACTACGGCATCTACGCCTGCAACGGCTGCAGTGGTTTCTTCAAGCGGAGCGTGAGGCGGAGGCTCATCTACAGGTGAGGGTGCGGAGGTGTTCAGGGCGGAAGGGACCATGGCAGAAATGTCCGCTCTATGGTCCAGGGCCCAGGCAGGACACTGACGCCAGGGACTCCCCTGCACTTGCAGGTGCCAGGTGGGGGCGGGGATGTGCCCCGTGGACAAGGCCCATCGCAATCAGTGCCAGGCCTGCCGGCTGAAGAAGTGCTTGCAGGCGGGCATGAACCAGGACGGTGAGTCAGGCGCTGACCCGGGGGGCATGTGACAGAAGAGATGGGCGTGACCGGTGGGGTGTCCTGACCCACCCTTACTCCCCAGCTGTGCAGAACGAGCGCCAGCCGCGAAGCACAGCCCAGGTCCGTCTGGACAGCATGGAGTCAGACGCTGAGCCCCGCCCCCAGCCCCTGGTGGC
Organism: Eulemur rufifrons; assembly: GCF_041146395.1. Taxonomy (NCBI): domain Eukaryota; kingdom Metazoa; phylum Chordata; class Mammalia; order Primates; family Lemuridae; genus Eulemur; species Eulemur rufifrons. The sequence continues at coordinate 24,608,983 of NC_090984.1, read as the reverse complement.
TCCCTCGGCCTCAGCAGGGCCCAGCCCGCGGGGCCCCACGCCTGTGTCTGCGGCCAGGGCCCTGGGCCACCACTTCATGGCCAGCCTTATAACAGCCGAAACCTGTGCTAAGCTGGAGCCAGAGGATGGTAAGTGGGAGGGCGGCCAAGGGCCAGGCCACAGGCCTGCGTTCCCAGGTCACAGCAGGGTCACACGCCTAGCCTTGACCCACATACCCAGCCTTGACCCTCACACCCCCAGCCCTCCCTGCAGCCCCCCGTGGAGCAGGTGCTGAGCTCACACCCTCTTCCCCCAACAGCTGATGAAAATATCGACGTCACCAGCAATGACCCTGAGTTCCCCCCATCCTCATACTCTTCTTCCTCCCCTTGCGGCCTGGACAGCATCCACGAGACGTCGGCTCGCCTGCTGTTCATGGCTGTCAAATGGGCGAAGAACCTGCCGGTGTTCTCCAGCCTGCCCTTCCGGGATCAGGTACCAGCGGCCTGCACACTGGGCAGCTGGGCCAGGCCGAGGTCAGGTGGCCCATGCGTGTCAGCCAGATGGGGGCACATACACCCCTGTGCCGTGTGAATGGAGGTGCACAGCTTGCATGGCAGTGGGTGGGAACACACAGGTCTCTGAGTCGGGGTTGGTGACCATGGGGTGCACACCTCTCCAGGACAGAGTTGATGATCGGGTTGCACGCCTAGGTGAGGACGATGGCCAGGGACCCACAGGGACCAGGGATTTGAAGCCAGCACCTATGGTTCCCTGGGTCTTCTTTCCCCCTAGAAGGTCCTCAGGCCCCGCAGACATCCTGTCGGTGACAGGAGATCTGCACGCCCTGAACAGCGTGTGAACAGCGTGAGTATCCAACTCCAGGCCGCCTTGGAGCACAAGTGCCTATGACTTCTGGCCTTGAGTTTCAGCCCAACCTCTCCACCTCCAGGATGCCCATCTGGGCTTCTAACGGGCAAGCAGACCTCTCACAGTAGGCCGGGAAGGGAGTCACACTGAGGGTCTCATCCCCTTAGCCGGCCTGTGTGTGTAGATGGAGCAGCTCAGAAGAGTCAGGCCGAGTCTCCTGAGTGCACACAAATTACAACACTCCTGGGGTGTGTCCCTGTGGCTGCCCACCTTCCCGTGCCTCTAGACTTTCCTAAATGTTCCAGCTGCAGCTCTGGATGGAACCCACAGAGTGTCTCAGAGGGTAGGCGGCTGAGCCAGATGGCACCAAATCCCAGAGCTCTGGGTCCCTGGCTGATGTCAGACAGAGGTCAGGAGAGCGTCCTGGGCACCCAGAACCAGCCCTTCCGTTCCTGGGGTGTCTGAGAAGGAGGCGGAGGCTCCAGGCTGAGCCAGAGAAGCTGTGTATCCGCCGTGACACTCACACCCTCTCTGAGCGCAGGTGATCCTGCTGGAAGAGGCGTGGAGTGAGCTCTTCCTCCTGGCGGCCATACAGTGGTCTCTGCCTCTGGACGGCTGCCCCCTGCTGCTCCCGCCCGAGGCCTCCGCTGCCGCTGCCGGCGGCGCTCAGGGCCGGCTCACGCTGGCCAGTGTGGAGACGCGCGTCCTGCGGGAAACCATCTCTCGGTTCCGGGCGCTGGCGGTGGACCCCACAGAGTTCGCCTGCATGAAGGCCCTGGTCCTCTTCAAACCAGGTAGCTGGGTCTTTGCCCAAGCCCTGCAGGGAACTGGTTGGGATGAAGACTGGGAATTCCGGTGACTCCTTCTGCCCCTCACTCTCCCCCTGCCACCGGCCTGCTGCAGGTGTGTGCAGGCCTCTACCTGGAGGACAGGAGGAGGGAGGTGTCCTGAGGGCCCCTCCTGGCTGACTGTGAGGGGACAGGCTGGGGAGCCCCTGGGAGAGGAGCTCACTGGCTCTGCTTCTCCCCAGAAACGCGGGGCCTGAAGGACCCTGAGCACGTGGAGGCCTTGCAGGACCAGTCCCAGGTGATGCTGAGCCAACACAGCAAGGCCCACCACCCCAGCCAGCCTGTGAGGTGACCTGAGCACGCGCCCACCCGCCCATCCATTCCTTCCCCGCTCCAGCCTCCCGCCCCGACCCCAGGGCTGCCCCAGTTAGACAGGACAAGGTCTCAGCCCAGCCAGTGTGTACCCAGCATGGACTGTGTGCCCGGCGCAGAGCCAGGCCCCAGAGTGGGGACAAACATGCATGAGACAAAGCTGCTGCCCTCCGGGACCACCCGGCACAGTGACCACACTGACCGTGAGAAGGGCTGCGTGTGTCTGAAGGGGACAGAGACCCCTTGGGTGTGGGAGGTGTAAAGCAGAGCAGGGAGGGACGTTGTGGATGCGGGGCTGGACTCGGAAGGGAGGGTGGGGTCTAAAAGAAGAGAAAACATCATTTACAAAGGGAGAGAGAGGGGCGAGCGTGGATGTGTTCTTAGGACAGGAGCCCAGTTTGAAGGTACAACAGATTCCTGCCAGCTAGAAGGTGGGAGATTAAGCCAGAAAGGCAGCCCGGGACCAGCCCGTTCAGGACTTTGAATGCCAGCCAAAGGCCACATCTGCTTTGGGAGGCAGAAGGGAGCCACTGCAGGTTTTTGAGTGAGATCCATAGGTCAGACCTCGTGCAGACTGGCGAGGCAGTGAGTACAGCAGATAATACCGGGGAGGAGATAGCTACTGCCACCTTCCAGGGAATTCCATGGAGTTCTGACCTTTGGGAGTGGCCATGGGGAGTGGAGGGGATTATGAATGCAAGAGACTCGGGGTTGCAATGGCTCAGACTCAGCACTTGGGTGACGGTAAGGAATGCGGGAAGAGGAGCTATTTGGGAAAAGAGATTATCCAAAAATAAAAAGGAAAGTCAGGAGGAAGGATAGTTTTGAGGAAACATAAGGTCTGTCGGAGGTGCAGCAGGCATCCTGTAGAGGTGTGCTGGTATAAGCCATGTACTGGCAGGAACTACAGCCCAGTCCTGGCAGGCAGCTGCAGGCTGAGTGTGGCTGGGGGAGGGGGGAGGCAGGAGCCAGTGCTCTGGGGCTGCCCCCCTTGGCCCAGCACCAGCAGATGCAAGGCAGCCTCAGCAAGGTTGGACCACTTGGCCTCCAGGCGTCCAGTGGCTATTTTAGACCATATTACCTGCATTCTTTGGGGGTTCCAAATTAAATCACCTCTAATTTGGGAAATGATCACAAGGAGAAGAGGTGATTTCTCTTTAAGGAGAGTCCAAGTGTAAAAGGTAAACACCGTGTTGCCCAGGAAGATCTGTGCTTCCTGTGAGCCCAGGGAGAACAACTGCTGTCACTAAGACTTGACACAGCATCCTAACAGTGGTCATCACAGATGCCCGGAGACCCGGGGCCTTCCTAGGCCACCTTTCCGTGGAGACCAGTTCCCAGAGATGTCCCAGCATACTGGTTACTCATCAAGTTTCAAAATGCTGATTAAGATTCCCTCTGTCACTTACGTGGCAGTTCATTACCTGCTACAGGCAGAACTGAGTGTTAGATTGTGGTTTGGGATTCTCTACGTCAGCATATTTCAGTATTCTAAAAACAGAAATACCATTTCCATTGTAGATGCTGAAACAAAGCTCCACCAAATAATACCTACCCTTACTTTGTACAATTTATGCTGATATTTCTATTTCATTTTTTTAGAAAAGGCTGATTATGACACACTGAATTTGATTGCAGAACCACTATAATTGGGTCAATAGCTGCAGTTTGAAAAAAAAATTTCTCTAATTGACTGTATAGTTACTTCTTCCTCCCACTCCTTGGATCAGAAAATCAAAAGCAGGGAAGACAGACAGGAGGGGTGTGTGACCACACGGTGCCGCACTTGGCACGCTCGAGGGAAAGGAGCCCTTAGATTGGCAAAGCCAGTTCAGTAGATCGCTGACCGGGGGCGGAGTCTTTCCAGAGTTATTCCTGGTGAGCTGAGCGTGGGGCTGCCCCACCGTGGAGCGCCTGCCCTGACGCTGGGCACTGACCCCACTGTGAGGCCTCACCCAGGGAAGATTTGATCCTCTCCATCTCTCTCGGGGCTTCCCCAGCCTCCTTTCTTGCACTGGGGACCCCTGCCCTAGCAGGCGGTACTTCTTTAAAACTATAATGAATTTTTTTTCTGGATGAGTATCTCAGCCACCAAAATTATCCTTTGACTTCATAACATTTTCAGTACTGACTACCACCATCCTAGGTAGTTTACAGATGGGAATTTATACTCTTATAAATACATTCTCATATACAAGGGCTGTCTGCAAATTACCCAGCCGTTGTTAATATAACAATAACACATTACACGGCTGGGTGCTTTCCAGCCAGCACTTGTATATATAAAACTAATCGTATAATTATCAGAATACTCACATATATAGTAATATATTCATAAACAGGTGCTCCTCAACTTATGATGGGGGTTATGTCCCGATAAACCCATTGTTAAGTTGAAAATATTGTAAGCTGAAAATGCACTTTCAGACATAGCCCCTTTGTAAGTCGAGGAGCATACTGAATGCTTATTGCTTCCGCACCTTGGTAAGGTTGAACCATCTGTGTAGAATTAATATAAATGACTTCTTACTTTCTAATCTTTACACATAATGAACAAGACTTATTCATTATTTTCATCCCACTCCTAAACTAAAGAGGACTGGTAGTGGCTCACAATGGGTCAGCGGTAGGTGGAGGCAACTGGTCTAGTGAATGGGGCTTTCCCTCGAAATTCCTCCTGACCCACCCTGGATGCCTCTCATCTCTCCTCTCCTTCCTCCCGTGCCTTTCCTGGGGGGGCACCGCCCCGGAACTAGTGCTCCGAAGCTGGTGATAAAACTGACAGTGTGCTCTCTCCTGCTCAGGTTTGGGAAATTGCTCCTCCTCCTCCCATCTTTGAGGTTTATCACTTCTGAACGCATCGAGCTCCTCTTTTTCCGCAAGACCATAGGGAATACTCCAATGGAGAAGCTCCTTTGTGATATGTTCAAAAACTAGTGGGGGTGGAAGTAAAATGTTTACACACACGCTCTGGGAAACAATCTACTGAAGCTACACATTTGCTCACCCTTTGACCCAGCAATTTCACTGGTAGGTAGGTATGTGTACCTAGCAGAAATGTCCATCAAAATATACTATGAGAAAATTCATAGCAGTTTTATTCATAGTAGCCCCAAACTGTACATCGACAGTAGAATGGATTAATAAATTGTGGTATATTCATATAATGAAAAACAAATAAAAAATGAGTCATTGATACATGGGTCAACATGGATAAATTGAAGACATAAAAGTTGAATGAAAGGAGCCAGGCACAAGTTCCACTTATACAAAGTTCAAGAACAGGCCAGGCTAACTGATAGTGATAGAAGTTGGAGTAGTGGTTATCTCTGGGTGGGGTGGGGGGATTGATTGGGAAGGGGCCCAAGAAAGCCTGCGAGTATACTAGAAATGTTCTGTATTTTGATTTGGGTGGTGGTTTTACAATTGTATACATACATAAAAATTCATGGAGCTGTCCACCTAAGACTTGTGCACTTTACTATATTTAGTTAGACCTCAATAAAAAAGTAAAAAAAAAAAAACAAAAAAAACCCCAGAGAAATAAATTGGTCAAGGCTCTCCCTTTGAGGGCTCTGAGGGAATGAGCTCAAGGTCTTTGAGTTCCTTCTGGTTCCCACACCAAGTCAGAGTGCAGGTGCAAGGAATTTAAGCCCAGTGGAAAATCGCCCACAGGATTCAACCACCCAGCTCTCAGCGTATCCTAGGATTTATTCAACCTTTCGTTGTAAATTGGCCTCACTGAAATTCTGATGGCCAATGGCTCTCATTGCATGTAGGGTCCTTGCTAAGAGAGGAGATAATTTGAAAGCTCTTTTCTGCCCTCAAGGTCAGAAATGTTTTTGGTCATGAAGCACCACAGAAGTAGTCCCTGGGGCCCTATCTAGGTCTTTATTTTCAATCAAAGTTGCAGTTTTCGTATTCATGAGACACTTCTCTACTTCGAGCAAGGAAAGACTCGAAGTGCCCAGCACATTTTGTTAGGTGCTGGAGACCTAGGTGAGCAAGACGGCACACTTTTGCCTCGAGAGGCTTATGCCAAGTGTTTGACGCAGTGAATACCAAGAGCTGTGGGGAACACAAGACATCTAACCCAGTTCAAGGGTTCACAGCAAGCTTTCCAGTACCACTGCCCTTTACACTGAAACCTGAGGGTCAACATGGGTTCCGTCTCAAGAAGAAAACCTGGCGAAGAGAACTGATTTCTAGATAACAAAACAAAAAGGTTAGAATTTTTGTTTCTATTGTAATGTGTTGTGCTGCGTTTCAGCAAAAATCCTTGAGCCCTCCGTTAACAGATCTTGCCACTTCTTCAGATGGCCTCAATTTAGGTGAGGACCCTAAATGCAGATTTATTGCCTTCCCTGCCCATCTAGCCTTAAGGGGACGACATGAAATCTTGACAGCCAGCAGCTAGCACCCATAACAGAAAAACCAACACCTTGAATCTCATCTTCACATGAATTCAGTTGAGTTCAAATTACTTTGTCAATTTTGGGTTGGGTCTTTTAAAAACTCATTAGTGTAACTATGAACTCACTGCTATTTTTTCGTGTTGAGTTGGAGTAAGTTGGAGTGGAAGCCAGAATGGTCAGAAAACAAACCACACATACTGCTGCTTCTGGAAGCTTTGTTCTTTAATGAGCCATGGGGTGATTTGTTCATCAAGCTGCTTTTGTGTAGCCATACAGTGCATATTTTGAGTGACACAAACTGCACTTTATACAGATGTCTTGTTCCCCCCACCCCCTCCATAAAAACAAAAACGAAATTACAAAGTGCCTGTTGATTGCATCAGGAAGGTAATCAGTTCTGTGGGTGAGATAAATCATTTTTCTTATAGAATTATTCTATTAAACAGTAAAATGATATTATATTTCACAGGATATGTCCTTTATAATACATAGTCTTTTAAAAATTTACACTCAGCATACTTATAAATTACTTTAAATCCATTAAAATAATATAATACTAAACTGTAGTCCACACCTTTCCCATAGTAATTACAAATACTTGGTTCAAAAGGTGCAACTTTTATATGACATAAAGAGGGGTGATAAATAGGCATTAGGTATGGATGGATAGCAAAGTGACAGGCCCGTGGTGGGGCTTTTTTGAAAACAGTTTCAACCAAGAGACCATCAAGACCTAAGAGATCCATCTCCACAATCATTTTGCTATTACCCTTTTAACACCAAATCAAATGAGGGAGTGGTTCCAGAGAAAAGTGGAGAAAAATATTCTAGGGGCATAGAAAGACCACTCCCACAAATACCAAGGAACTTTACTACGAAGGCCAGCATGGTATTGGGGTACAGTGCTGAGGAGTTGTCACCAAAGTATGGGTGGACATAACACATTTTTGTCAATACAGAATGATGCATGCCCCACACCCAGCTCCCCACCAAGAAGGAAAAAGAGAGGACGATGAGGAAAGCCATCTAGACTATGTTTCTTTTTAAAAGTAAAACTCTCTTAGCTTTGAACACATCCTGAGAATCCTTTCTTCTCTCTAGTTCACCAAAGTGCTTGTGAAAGGTACACATTCATTAGTTATAGTTAGAAACACGCAGCCCACAGGCACTGAGGTGGGACTATAGAACCTTGCTGGCCTGCATCTTTTCAATGCATTTCTGTGACCCTCTCTGTCTTTGTCAGTAAGACAGTACTACTGTGATGAAGCACAGAAGTCTTTAATAACCTTCCAGCAGGGTAAGAGCTATGGCAGGTTTCCAAAGCATGAGAAGGGAAGGGCTCCAGTATTCTATCCCCGACCTCAGGTCCTTCTGTCTCTGCAAGGCTCATAGTGGGAGGGCTGTATCTCCCTTTGTGTTTTCAGAAGCCCAGAGTGGCAAAGTAATTTAAATGGCAGGAAGTACAAAGTACACTGCAAACTATGCACATTACCTCCCTGAACCCTGCCTGTATTTGCAGTTAATTTGCTACAATTTGTGACACAGAATGAAATTACACTTCTCTGTTTCTGTTACATTTTCCATGATACATACACAATTACAGGGATATGTTGGCTTTAATGGGCAGAACTGAAAATCCAGGTTTTGAGGCTGGGAATGTGTGCTGTGACTACAAAGCTCTGCATCTGGGAGTGTGAGCTCCAAATGTGGGGCTGCCCCACTGTTGCCATGCGGAGATTTCCTTCGAGGCATTTGAGAAAGTAAAGAAGCAAAGGCGAAGCAATAGGAAATCACAAATTTGACACATATTAAGATTAAATATCTTAATCCTAAGTGTTGTAATGTAGCATCACCTTATGGTGACATAACTTTAACCATGCAGAGGACCAGTTAAGAACAGATGGAAGTAGATACAGCATTTGGTTCTGAAGGTTTTTAAGAGTATGGCTTCATCTCTTTATCAGGCCAACAAGGCCTGTTATCCTATGAGAACAGCTTTCTTGCCCTCAAAGGGAGGGGTCCACACTTGCTCTCTATTTTTACAATTCTGTGGATCTCTCTTCCCCACCCCCACTCCCCATCCTGGTAGCTTGTCAAATGACTAGAAATCCACAAAACTGGCAACCAAAAACAAATATTTTTTATTTAATTTTATCCAAATTCAGGTTTCAGGTCCCTGAGAAAAATTATAAAGTCTCTTAACATCCATCACCCAGCTCCTATAAAGTGACCTATATATGTAGTTTTTTAACTGCCAAAAACTTATCTTGCCAAAAAACCTCACAAAGATTTAGAAGGAAGAACATGTGCCAAGATGTGTTCCCCAGGCCATTCCTCTGGGCCAAAGGAAATTCAACAAGGATAATCTCTTTTTAAAAATATGGTTTTTAACCAACATTCCGGAGCAAGCGGAGAGTACTAGTTAATGCCCAGTAGCACACTACTCTCCCAAGGAAACTGAAACACACATTGTGTGGCCTGGCACCGGGCCAAGGAACCAGAACTTCCACTGCGACATATCATGCTGAGGGGTTTTCCTTTAGCAGATTCTTCAAAATTAAGATTGTTAAAGGCTTAACATTTATTACACCTCAGGACAACATGAACTAGATGGCAGATGTTTGTGGGACATAAGACTTAACATTTACTCACTAACCATCATCATTCTGGAGATTTTAAAAGTTCCCCTTCCCTGGCTCAATTCTGAACCCAAAGCAGGGAGAGGCAAGACTCCTGCTACCTTTAGCTACCACTCAGAACTATGCTCCATGTCTGACCTCTGGGGCTGGCCAGTAGCCACCGAGGCAGTGGCATGAGGTTCAACGTTGTGTTTACAGGAGAGACTTTGCCTTAACAAAAGACTTAGTATTTCCATAACTTCAAATTAAAGAAGCATGAAAAGGAAGAATAACCAAAATACAGGTGATAGATGGTAAAGGCTCTTTTTCAGAACAGTGCATGTAGTAGCTAGACAAGATGCATTTAGTAACTTCAAAAATAAACATTTTCACATACTTAAGAAAGGGTATCAGTTTCATTTTTCATATATTATAAATAGCAAAAACAGATTTCTAATCCCACAAATGCTAAGACATTTAAATGCTTTATAACTCAGGTGTATGAAGACCACCCAGTGGTGAAAATGATGATGAGTGGCTCTCACCCCCTGTCCAGTGGCCCCTAATCTGTGGGAAGAAATTTCATGGGAAGGAGGGAAGCACACGGTTAAAAAGAAATATGCCTACTATACATATATACTTACAGTAAACTTCAATAACCAGAATATTAAAAAAAAATAGCTTCAAGTAGTCTTTGATTTTTTAAAAAATCTATTTAATACTGATGGTCTGAGGAAAAGAAGATAAAGGTTAGATGGGTGATATTAAGAACCTTTTATTTTTGGCAGCTTTCTGTAACACTTACTCATGCAATGTTGCGTGTGAATGTTTGCAAAGAACTGATTAAACGGTCACATTATTTGTCTAAGTCTGTGGTGGGAATCCACCAGCAGCTGAATAGGCTCATATGCGGTCTTCAGTTTAATCTATACAAAGAAAAAAGCCTGAAGGGATTAGGATGAAACCCTCATGTGTAGAGATCAACATGTCTCTGGGAAATTAAAAAAAAAAAAAAAAAACAGAAAAGGAATCTGATCCTAGGACCAGGAAACATAAGAATAGTATGGCTACTGACACTTTAGCCCATGCAATATATTTTTCAGGAACTAAACAGGAGTTAAACCAGCAGTGATTATTACGACATCAAACATCATCAAAAAACAAAACATGTACTCTATTCTTCATTGTATAATCAGATGTCTGAGACACACTCTGATGACTTAATGGAAACAATCACTTTTTTACTTTCTCCAGAATATAACATGGAATGTTTTTCAAAAATCTTAAAATAGAGGGCTTAGGTGTTTGTCTACAAATCCTTGGAAAAAAATTATATTCCACCCTGTTCCTAAACTATCTCAAAATAAACCCAAAGGCTTTTGCTTTCGTGGTTAAGAAAGATTTATATGTTTTCCTCAAATGTTGGAGAGCAGAGGGTCCCTCAGGCCCCAGTATACCACCTAGTTCAACAGCCACCTCTGGGAAGGGAAAAGAGGGTGGGGGAGAGGCAACTGCAACTGACCAAAATCCCCAGGCTCTAGGTGGCTTTGTTTAGTAAAATCTCAACTCAAATACAGCAGCCAAGGCACAGCTGGCACCATCCCCAGCAGGCTTCAAGAGGACTTTCCACTTCTGCAGGAAGTCCAGGAATTCAGCACACAAGGTCTTAGCCATATGCTTAGGCAAAAGGCAGGACCCACAATTAGGATGAACTATTGTGGGTGAGGTGATGCGAAGAAGCCCCGGAGATGAGATGTGTTTACCACTCTGTAGCCATGAAGGGAAACACATCTGCCAGTTCAGACCATAAACTCATTATTTCCAAAGAGCGCTAGCTGTTGGGTGGAAGTGCAGTCTGGGTCCACAGCTTTCCTGCGGCCAGGCATGACTGTCCCCTCTGGATTCTCTTTGGTTTTCTGAGGTGAGTTTTTCACATTCTTTAATTTTTGTTTGCCCTTTTCAGGGTTGAAGGTTCCTCTGCTGATGAACTGAGGCCTGTCTTCCAGGGATTTGGTCTGGCCCAATGGTCCTTCCATTCCCAGGGCCTCACCAGCTGAGGCAGCTCGATAGAATGGAGATTTAGAATAAATCTGAAATCGTTTTCTGGTTCCATGAGACGATGCAGTGTTAGACAGATATAAAGAGGAAACCGAAGAGTCTACTGAATCCAAAGAGTCTTGCTGCTTTTTTAGCTGCTTTCGCAACTTGCTTGAAGGTTCAGACTTGCCAGCTGCCTTCAGGGAGCTAAGGGCTAAGCTTCTCTCTAGTGCCAAAAAGAGACCAAAGCTGTAAATGACAGGTCCCTCTAAAGCAAATCATTATGTCACGAATAAGTGTCACTGTATACACATGCAGTTGGGTGGGCTAAGATTTGGAGAGTCCAGTCTGACTTGAGAAGAGCTCACCATCTATATATCATTTCAGAATCAACCCCAAGGAAGTCTGGTGTTTGTGTCACCAGGAGAGGCCTAGAACAGTAACTATCATTTTAAAAACTGCCAGTATATGTAGTAAGTTCTACAATTTCCTGAGATGTGCCTTCGACACATAGTGCCATCTCACAGTGGGACACAGCTCCTGCCACCCACCCTTAGAAAATGGGTCATGGCTCAGTAAGACATGTGTTGTGGTTATTGGCTTTTCTCTGTGGTAAACACAGGAGAAAATATTAAATTACCAAAAGACTGCATTACATCATGGGTTGGTCTGATGAATAGTTTATATGTAAGCTTCACAAAGATCAGTGATTCCAAGATTTTGTTAACTGTTCATGTAGGGTCACTGCACTCTTAAAGGGGACTTTGTCTTAGCTTGGGAATTCTTATTTCTCTTTTGCAAAACAAATTTGCAGTCTCTGGTTTATCATGTTCATTTACCTGATTTCTCAGAGATGGCACCATCAGACTCCAGATTCAAATTCTCTGAGCTATCGGCAGTCCCAATGGAGGCCTCAGACTCAAGGGTTTCATCGTCAGAGGCACGGGGTTCCAGTACAAGCATCTCAAATGTTAGCTCCTCCCTGTAAGATACAATCAAGAAATCTACTAGCATTTGACAGGAAGTGAAAGGAAGACAACGGGAGAAAAGACTTTCCATGAAAGTCAGGAATCTAAGTAGCAAAGAAAGTCACATTTCTTACTGTTCCCATTCAGGTGGTGATAAGGACCTATATGCCAAAGTACTGGTGAAGGCTAAAACTACATGGCCTAAAAGATGAAATGACAGACAGCAAATCTAGGAACAATAATAGAGCTAAGGGTAGGGGGAAGAAAGATGCTGCAGCTGTGAGATCTTCTGGTAAAATGAACTCTGGGCTAATAATTAGGAGATCAGGGTTCTGAACTCATTCATAATTTCCATAATGGCATCAGGAGAAGTATTAATACTTTCCCCTCTCTGGACCTGAGCTGCCTCAACCAAAAAACAAAGAGGTTAAACTAGATAATCTCTAAGATTCCTTCCAGCTCCTGAACTATTTTCCATGAAGCTTTACTAACTGGCTACAGACTATATCCCCCTACCTTGACCACAGAGAGCTCCAGACCTCTCCAGTTATGGTATTTTCTATTCTTCTTCATCACATTACTCACCTACCTCTTGGTCATGCCTCCTCAATCCCTGAGGGTCTTGGTACTTGGTTCCTAAAATTGTTTTCTTACTACTGCCTGACATCACCCTGATCTATTTCAATTAATATCTTTGTAAAAACTTCAATACCCTAACACCAAAGTTCCTTTATGCCTGCAACTTCTAGCAATCTCTTCCTCCACTTTTTCTAAGCAACTTTTCTTTTTTTGAGACAGAGTCTTGCTCTGTAGCCTCGGCTAGAGTGCAGTGGTGTCATCACAATTCACAGCAACCTCAAACTCCTGGGCTCAAGCAATTCTCCTGCCTCAACGTCCCATGTAGGTGGGACTACAGATGGGTGCCATCATGCCTGGCTAATTTTTCTATTTTTAGTAAAGATAGGGTCTTGCTCTTGCTCAGGCTAGTCTCAAACTCCTGACCTCAAGTGATCTTCCTGCTTTGGCCTTCCACAGTGCTAGGATTACAGGCATGAGCCACTGTTCCCAGCCAATCTAAGTAATTTTCTCCAATGGGCAGATCCTGCCTGGAGCTTGTCATTACTTGGAAATGTACAAACTCTGAATCCAATACTCCACTCTGTCCACAGCCTCCTTATCCTTCCAATTCTTACCTTTTAATCAAGTCTCCTCCCTCTCACAGCCCTCTTAGCTTTAATTTCCCTTTACCTAGCTTGAGATCCATGGACAATCTTTTCAAGGATAGTCTCACCAGCAACTGACTGCTACAATCACAATTGTCCTAAGCCATGTGCATTCACATCTCTGAGACTTTGCTCATACTTTTTCCTTTTTCCGGGAAGAATTTCCCCTTCCTAGCAAATTCCTATTCATCCTTCAATACTTCCAATATTATCTTTATCAAAGCTGAGTTAGGTCCTCTTTTCAAACCACTCTTATAGCAAACATTAACACGTTAACTGCCATGTGAGTTGTATTTAACTCACGCTAATTTTGAACCCAGGGCCTCATGAAGCATAAGTAACTCACACGTCTCTTCATTTTGGGAGCCGCCAGAACTATTTTTTTAAGTTGCATGCACAGAAAACAATAAAAAATAAGAAAATTTTTCATTAAATTAGAAAGGATTGTTTTATTTTTGAAGTTTACATTCTATTTTTAAAATAAAACATTGTGGCCCCAAAGAAAAAATTTATTTTCTAGCATGGCAGTCAATGTGTTAATAGCTCACAGTCAATGTACACCACCTTTGCCTGATCATGTTTTCCACAGTTGAATTCCAGCTATTTTTTTAGCTGGCCTAAATTCCAGAATCAATCCTAATAGACAAAAGTACTTTAACAGTCTCATATCCCTTCATGAACCAAGTTCTTAGACCTGGGATTCTGGAACTCGAGAACAAAGATTTCCTTAAGACTCCTTAAGAGTCAGCAGAACTAGTACACGGTACCTTTAGGGAGAACCATGGGATGTCATACTATCCCCAAGGTGTAGTGTCACCTGACTCCTGCGCCAGTGATGATGGAGGTAAAAGGGCTTTCCTTCTTAAATTGCAACCAATTTCCCTACCCAGCATCCCAGCACTCACTAGGGTTGCTGCTTTTCCCTGAACATCCAGTTGCTGGTCCCACGGTCACACTGAACTCTGGATAATAACCTTCCTTCATGGATGTGTGAATAATGCCCATTCTTGAAAGAGACTTTGTTTTACCTTAGGAATTCTTATTCTTCTTTGCAAAACAAATCTGTTCGTGGAGGCTGGTCTCTGACCTGTCAAGACTCCAGTACCTCATCTTAGCTCTCCACTGTTACTGCCAGATGAATGTTGACTAAGACTGACACACTCTGTGGATGCTGTGTCCTCCTCCCAGTCAGCCTCTCCAGACCATCACTGTAGCAGTGTCAGGTCTCCCAGCCCATGGAACTTCCTTCCCTGAGATGACAACTTTCACCTGTTACCCGAGTACAGGCAACATGCCTTTGTCATCTCTACATCTCCTGTGTCACCTGACACAGGGTTTGGCACACAGGAGATATTTAATAAATAAAAAAATTTAAAAACAGAGGAAATGAAAATAGATAATAACTGGTCCCTCCTCTTCCTCCTGGATACTTACTTCTCTTTCTGTAAGTTCTCAATCTGCTCAGTCAGTACTCTCTCCTCCTGCTGCATAGCTGCTTGTTGCTGTTCTGTAATGTCAGTCTCCATGGCTGCCTCACTAGTCAAGGTCTCTTCTGGGACATCAGACATAGAAGGCAACCGAACTACAACAGGAGAGGATGGACTTTGATAGCTTCCTCGACGAATACGCCCCTTTCCCTGCAGAGAAAAATTCATGTTAGAAAGTAAATTGAGCAAATCCATCAGTTTCACATTGCCCATTTAGGATAACAAGTGTACTTCCATCACAGCAGGTGAATGGTAAGAAGAAATGGAAACATCCTGTGAGGCCTAGGATATTTAGTGAGACATAATTCATCCAACATATTTAGGTAAAAATATTTCCTGTAAGAACACTGGAAAATGAACACTTCAGTGGGTGGGAGTACAGGAATCCATTGTGTACTGAGGAGTCATTTATATAGGGTGCTGAAAAGATATATTTTCTCAAGAAACTTCTATTCTTAAGATCAGGGGGGTAATAATGTCATTGTGGTCTACGGCCATACCACCCTGAACGCGCCCGATATCGTCTGATAATGTCATTGTGTTTTAATATTGGTTACCTCATATATAACTTTAGCTTCTGGTAATGGCAGACAAGTATTTTTAGATTAAATCTCCTGCTAAGAACAACTAGACGAAATGTAAAGACTCAACATGTTTGATGGCCCAGACAGCTAACAAGGTAGATCAAGGAGAGCTGCCACAGCATTTAGTGCTAAATTTCAGAATAGGTGGCTGAGAGTCTGAGCACAGCTTTTGACAGACTATACCAGGGGTTGGCAAACTATGGCCCGCGAGCCAAATCTAACCTTGTATGTAATTTTGTAAATATATAGTTTTATTGGAATGAATTAATTCTCATTAATTCACTCATTGTCTATGGCTGCTTTTGCAGAATAATGGCAGAGTTGATTGTTGAGACAAAGATTGGTCCACAAAGTCTAAAATATTTACTATCTGGTCCTTTATAGAAAAAGTTTTCCAACCCCTGGGGTAGAGAATAAAAGTTGGAGTCCAGACCCGTTCAAAGGTGTGGTCTGCTGCCTAGTAAAACCTCCACACCTGACACTAGTATCCCCAAGGTTTGCGTCCTAGACATAAGGATAAACTGAAATTATAACCGTCCTTGCAGACACTGTAGCCTAGCTTCAAGTCATCTGAATGGTTCAGAAAATTATAACCCCTAAAATTGGATTAAAGTAATTCCAGATTGCTTGTGCTTTAGGACCTGGCAGAAAAAAACAAACATATTCTTCGGAGGAAAGTAATGTTACCCTAGGCCTCAAAATATTTTCATAAATAATTTTTCAAATACTATATCTGAGACACAAAGGCAACCAGGCACAAAAGCAGACAAGACAATGTAAATGAAAACTAGTAAAAACAATAGAAATCAGAAACCCTCAGTGACTCCAGATAGTGTGTCTATTAGATAGACTTAACCATGCTGACATAGTTGAAGTAGTGGACTGGAAGATAGGTCAGAGGAAAAATCCAGAATCAAGTAGGAAGAAACAAACAAACAAACAAACAAACAAAAAAAAAAAAAAAAAGGAAAAATTCTAAGAAGGTAAGACAGAGAGGACACAAGATAGGTCTACCATATGTTTAAATGGAATACCAGGAGGGGAGAGAGATCCTACAGAAGAATTATTGAAGAGATAATGGCAGACCATTTTTTTAAAAGCAATTAAAGATATTAACTTACTGATTTAAAGAAGCCTACAACCCCTAAGAAAGATAAATAAAAATAAGTCTATACCTAGACATACAACTGCTAAAAACAAAAGGCAAGAGAAAAATTTAAAAGCATTCAGAAAAAACAAATTACCTGCAAAATGGAGCAATAGTTAGATTCAAAGTTACTTCTCAACAGAAATAATGGAAGGCAGAAAACAATAGAATGATATTTTCAAGGCAATGAAAGGAAAAGGTAACTGCCAACCTAGTATTTCATACATCGCTGAAAGCACCTTTAGGAATGACAATGAAATAAAGACATTTCAGATGGACTTAAGAAGAGAATCTGACACTGGAAGACCTGCACTAAAGGAAATATGAAAGGGGAGATAGAAAATGACTCAAAAAGAAAAATCAGAGATGCAGAGAAAAGTGAAAGGCAATGAAAGAATTCATATGTAAGTCTAAATAAATACTGACTACATAAAACATATGAATGATGTGTTGGATTTAAAATATACATATAATTAAAAAATACAACTTAAATCATATCATAGCTAAAGCATATTAAGGTACCTACATGATCTGAGAAAAAGACGAAAGTACCAATTAACAGACTTTGATAAGTCACAGATCTATGCTGTGATCTTCAGGTTAACCACTAAAAGAAGAGTAAAAAAAGGGTGTAAAACTTCTAAACTAACAGAAGAAAAAAATGAAATAATAAAAAGTAGCCAAAAGAAAAATGCAAGAAAGAACAAAAAAAAAAAAAAAACAAGAAAGAAAAGAAAAATGAACATATATCAGGTAGGACAAATAAAAAGCACATAATGAAATAGATTTTAAACCCAAATATATTGATGATTACATTAAATGTCAACAGATTAAACGTTCCCACTGAAATAAGAAGATTGTCAAACTGTATTAAAAAAAAAAAAAAAAAAAAAAAATGGCCGGGCGCGGTGGCTCACGCCTGTAATCCTAGCACTCTGGGAGGCCGAGGCGGGTGGATCGCTCAAGGTCAGGAGTTCGAGACCAGCCTGAGCAAGAGCGAGACCCCGTCTCTACTAAAAATAGAAAGAAATTATATGGACAACTAAAAATATATATATAGAAAAATTAGCCGGGCATAGTGGCGCATGCCTGTAGTCCCAGCTACTCGGGAGGCTGAGGCAGGAGAATCGCTTGAGCTCAGGAGTTTGAGGTTGCTGTGAGCTAGGCTGACGCCACGGCACTCACTCTAGCCTGGGCAACAAAGTGAGACTCTGTCTCAAAAAAAAAAAAAAAAAAAAAAAAAAAGAAAACCCAACTAAATGATGTTTTCAAGGGACATATATAAAATATAAGTATTCAGAAAGGCTGAAAGTAAAAGAATGAAGGGAAAAAAAGATATAGCATACAAATACTAATCAAAAGAAGGCTGGTATATTAACTGTAGTCAAAGTAAACTTTAAGTGTTACCTGTGATAAACAGGGATATCTCACAATAAAAGTTCAAATTATGAAGAAGATATAACATTTCCAAATTTGTACATGTAGCTTCAAAAGATTTAAAGTAAGATACTGATAGAAATACTAAAAAAAATAGACAAAGCTATGATCAGCACCGAGAGAGAACAAGTGGGTACACACAGTCAGTAAAGACAAAGAACTAAACAACTTAATTAGATATAAGTGATCTAATACACATATATAGACTTCAATATCTAACAACTACAGAATACTCATTATTTTAAAGCACATACAGCAAGAAAACAAATTTCCAAGGGTTGAAATAATTCATCTGACCATTAAAGTAATTTAAAACACATTTTCTGGTAGTGTAATTACAAAGAGAAAATGTAAAATCTCTACATATTCAGAAATTAAGAACAGACTTCTAAAAAAACCCATGGTCAAAGAAGAAATCACAATGGAAATGAGAAAATATTGTGAATTAAACAATAATATCAAAACCTGTGTAAGCTCTGTCTACCTTAAAGGTATAGTCTTAAATGTATACATTAGAAAAGAAGGTTAAAAATTAAAGAAGAATCTACTCTAGGAAACTGGATAAAAAATAACAAAATAATCCCCCCAAAAGAAAAAAGGAATAATGAGAAGAGTAAACAAACATTAGAGAAAAAGAGGATCAAAGGCAAAATGTGACTCTTTGAAGAGACTAATACAAATTTTAAAGCCCTGACAAGAATGAAGAAAAGAGAGAAGTCACAAATAAGCAAAGGCAGGAATCAAAAAGGAGCTATCACTATCTTGTAGATATGAAAAAGATAA
This sequence comes from Eulemur rufifrons, assembly GCF_041146395.1. Classification (NCBI taxonomy): domain Eukaryota; kingdom Metazoa; phylum Chordata; class Mammalia; order Primates; family Lemuridae; genus Eulemur; species Eulemur rufifrons. The sequence continues at coordinate 24,590,275 of NC_090984.1, read as the reverse complement.
GAAGCACCTACCAACAAATTTATGTCAATAAATCTGAAATTTTAGACAGTGGAGAAATTTCTATAAAAATCGAACTAATTAGTGAAGTCAATGATTAAAAATGTGAATGATATTATATTAAAGAAATTGAATCCATGATCAAAGCTTTCCAAAATGGAAAGTCTAGGCCTAGATTTCACTGGCAAACAAGAAGAAATAACAAACAAATTCTTCTACAGAATAAAAATAAGGACTATTTCCCAACTTGTCTTCAGAGGCCAGCATAACCTTGATACCAAAACATAACAAGTACAGTAAAAAGACTATTATAGGTCAATTTTATTCATAAACACAGGTGAAAAATCCTAAACATACCACAAACTCAATCAAGTAATATATTAATATAAACTATATAATATAAAAATATATAAAAAGTTGGATTTATTATAGTAGTATAATGATAGTTTAACATTAGAAATTCACTCAGTGTCACATTAATAAAATAAAAAAGTCTCATGAACACTTCAATACATGCAGTAAAGGCATTCCATAAAGTTCAACATTATATCACAGTAACAACTCTTAGAAAACCTGGAATAAAGGGAACATGCTTAATGTCATAGAATATCTACAACAATTCTATAGGAAACATCATATGTAGTGGTAAAAGGTTGAAAACTTTTCCTTTGGGGTTGGGAACATGCCAATAACGATCAGTAGTACCACTTCCATTCAACACTGCACTGAATGTTCTAGCTCACATAAAAAAAAGAAATAAAAGGTATAAGGACTCTAAAATAACAAATGGAACTATCATTATTCATGAACGATATGACTGGACAAGCACGAAAGACAAAAGAAGCCACACAAAACTTACTAGAATAAGTGAGTTCAGCAAAGTCACTGAATACAAGGTGAAAGACACCAAAATCAATTGTGTTTTTATATGATGAGAAATTAACAGAAAATGAAAATTTTAAAGTAATATTAAACTGAATTTAAATACATTAAATACCAAGTAATAATTCAAATTAAAGATGTATAAGATATCAACACCAAAACTATAAAAACACTTTTGGGAAGAACCAATGATCTACATGAATGGAGAGATATATTGTGTTCATGGAAGGGAAAAATCAATATTGTGAAAGTGTCAATTCTCCAGAAAGTGATCTGTAGATTCACTCAATAAATCTCAACCTCAATAAAAATCCCATCTCAATAAAAATCCCAAGAGAAGGTTTTGAAGCTGATTCTATAAATTATATGGCAATATAAAGAGCTAAGAATAGTTAAAACACAATTGAAGAAGGTAAGATGACTTGTTCTACCAGATATTTTTAAGAAAGCTATCGTAATTAAAATAGTGGTGGTGTTGGTGCAAAGGCAGTCAAAATAGAATGTCTAGAAACAGACCTAAACATAAAAAGCCTCCTGATTTATAACAACAAGGGAACTATAGGGCATCATAGAAAGAATGCTTTTTATTTATTTTATTTTTGTATTTTGTAGAGACGGTGTCTAGCTATGTTGCCTAGGCTGGTCTTGAACTCCTGGCCTCAAATGATCCTCCCACCTCGGTCTCCCAAAGTGCTGGGATTACAGGTGTGAGCCCCTGTGCCCAGCCAAAAGGATGCTTTTTAATTTCTTTTTTTTCCTTAGAGACAGGGTCTCATTTTGTTACCCAGGCTGGAGTGCAGTGGTGCAATCACAGCTCACTTGTAACCTCGAACTCCTGGACTCAAGCGACCCTCTTGCCTCAGCCTCCTGGGTAGCTAGGACTACAGGCGCACACCACCACACTCAGGTAATTGTTCTAATTTTTTGTAGAGATGACATCTTGCTATGTTGCCCAGGCTGGCCTTGAACTCCTGGCCTCAAGCTGGCACTCTCAAATGAATCAAGGTAATGGTACCAAATGCTACTAGCAGCCATTGTATTCTTTGCTACCATGCATTCATAGTATAAAAAAAGTGAATTTCATTTCATGTCATTGAACAAGTAGTATAAATTAATTTTATTAATTCTTAACCATTTAATTCACTATTTTTTATTTTCTGTATGATGAAATGGGAAGTACACATAAAGTACCTCTACTATATACTGACAGTTATCTCAAGAAAGAATATCTGTGCAATTGTTTGAATTGGAAGCTAAATTAGCTGCTTTATTCACGAAACAGTATTTATAATAAGTGACAAAGTATGATTACTCAGACTTGGGTATGTGGTATACATTTTCTTTGAAATTGTATGAAGGGAACCTATAATTTCAAGTTGAGCAAATGACCATATTTGTCGTGAGTGATAAAATGGGGAGACTTCAAACAAATATTACAATTTTGGAAAACTTGTAACCGCCCTGTGAATTTGACGGCTTCCCATATGGTGTGAACGCCAACAGTCATGGTTTAGTCAGAAGATGTAACCAAATCTTGCAAGGGAATGTCAATGCCTACAGAAATGAGATAGGACTGAGTTCACTGTCAGCAGTGTAAATTGGAGCTATGACTCATTTTCACTTAGCCTACTGACAACGAGCCAGAATAGCAGTGATGAACAACCAAGAAAGAAGACTGTCCCCCCTCAACACCGGGATATCATGCAGAATTCTGCCTCCCTTATCATTTCTCCCAGTCTCAACAGAAGGGGGAGAAAAGGTCAAGAAAGAGGGAAGGCAGAAGTATGTGACAATCAGAAATTACCCATCCCATCCTCCCAAAGTTTTAACCTCCAGATTAAGGTCTAGTCTGCTCTGGGAGGAATTGAGAAGAGCATTGGATTAAAACTGTAAAGTTTTAATATGAAGAGAACTGAGTCTTAAATACTAGAATGAGACTGAAATATTTGAAAATTATGGAATAATGACAAAATGCTGTTAAGGTAGCTGATATCCAGTAAGAAAGGGAAATCTGACATGATAGAGATGAGAGGCAGTTATAGATAAAAAGAAAAACTGATGTGTATTTATACCCCAACTAATTAAGGCTCCTTAATGAAATGGTTACACAAAGATGGACAGTCTCTCAAATTAGTTTCCAAGCCAAGTGATGTTCTTAGCCTTTCATCCCTCCATTCCTTTTTTGTATAACCAATGGAATTGAAGAGGGGCACCAGCAATGAGATCCGGGGATAAGCTCTATTATACTATGATATTTAAGTCTAGAATCAGTTTGTCAATTTGTTTACTCTTATTTGTAGCTGTGTGATAAATGCTAAGTAGATAAGAACCATATTTCTACATTTGGGAGGACACCAGTAGAGTCACAGATATGAATGGACAAATAAGCATTACTAATGACGGTAGATGCTGAAAATGGAAACAGGTGTTTCAAATAATAAAGTGGAGGAGATTGCTGGGAACACAGCTCATGGAACAGAAATTAATTTGATACCTCAATACTTCCAACTTTCACCTTTTAATGATTCAGTCAAAGAAGAAACTCAAAAGGAGGCTTATCTGATAAAGGAGGAAAAACCAGTGTATTTTAAATGGATGCTGTTCAACTACATGATTACAGAGGAAGGAAGAAAAATTAAGGATCTACAGAAAGAGATTAAGAGATTAAGAGAAAAGCAAGTGAAAGCTGGTCAAAAAGTAGGACCTGAATTGGGGCTGAACATGAGGGTGGACAGGCATGAATGATAGACAGAGCAGACAATTCCTGGATGAATGAAAGACAATAACTGTAGAGTGGTTTGAGACATTCCATTATTAATACATACCGAGACTGAATTGCGGGTAATGCTCATGAATCTAACTGCAATTAGTACAGGTTTCTGGATTAGGAAGGACATGAAAAGGAAAGCAGAGGTTAGAATGCACATGTCATTGCCCCATTAAAAGAGAAGGTTTAATCTTTCAATGGATTGACTATATCCATCTCCTGCAACATCGGGAAAAAGCACAGCTTGTCTACCTGCTTTGAAAAGTAGCTTTATAGCAAAAGGCTCTTTCCTTCCTCCGTGGATGGGCACTACTAAACTGGGCCTTTCAGGACTGAGCTCCTGAAAATTCATACTACAGAATGAATTTCACTTTTAAATGGGATTTCTGGGGGAAAGATTTAGATAGTATCCTACGATGAGCTTTATTTAATACCTTTACTGCCTGGAAAAAGTCTATGCTTACATTTGCTTTTAGAGAAGACCCTTCACTAGCTTAATCAACAGACCTTTGTTGAGCACTTATTCTGCGCCAGGCAGTTTAAATAGTAAAGGAAGAAACAGAGTTATTTTAATACTAACCTAAGTATAAACTATGCAGATATGGAAGAAGTATTGCTGGGCCCCCAGAAAAGTATGGCCATGATGATGGAGAAGACTGCTTCTCTTTAGAGATTTACTGGGGATCTGAAATGGGTGCTCATTGCTACAATTTCATCCTACAACTGAGAGGAAGGGGAGTAAATGGGCAATAATTAAACTTTAATGCAGCAGTAGTTTTCTAGTTGCCCTAACTCTATTGAGTACTGGTCATTGAGAACTGGAGGTATCTATATAGAGGTCACTAGTTGCAAAGGAAGATATTGCATAGAAAAGTGGGGAAACGGAGGAAATAAATTATCATTTTTACAAGGCTTTTCTCAAAACCTAACACTAAATCCTTCAAGAAATCTACTCGATAATAGTAGACTCATAGATGGAATTCCATTTCCTGAAGAATCGAATGATTCAGTTGCAAATGATTAAGTTCTCTGTATCTCAGGAGTCTTGGCAGGACCACCAAAAATGACATGATTGAAGGTGGGAACAGATGGTGGAAGGAAGTAGAGAAAAAAGTTAGGATAGCATTAAGTTTTCATAAAAAAGGACACGAAAAGAAAACAGGGCAGATTATTAAGCCACCAACATTTTATCCAAATATCTGATTTAAAAAATTCTACACATTTAATCACATATTCTGTACACATAAAAAAACAGAGCTAGCAGATTAAACATGAGGCATCTATAGCACCCTGACATTTGGTGATTTTTTACTTGTTCCTTGTGAAAAAGATTTGACAATAATCCTTCTATAAACTACAAATGCACATTTAAAATCCCAAGAAGGCTCCCATTTTTCCCTGTGATTCCACATCTTGCATCTTACCATTGATCTACGAATCAGTGACAGCCTGGTCTTTGCCTTATTCTCAGCAAATTCCAGGCTACTGATGTCTTTGAGACGAGCCTTATATTTATTCATTTGTTCCACAACAATGAGCTCCACACAGCTGAAACAGGAGGAAGAGAGAAAACTGTTAAGAGCTGAAGTAAATCAAATAAAGTACAGCACCCATAGACTGTTTTTCAGCTAAGTGTAGTAGACAGTTGAAGAAAAAAATCAACATCCCTTACTTTACAAACTCAAGAGACAAGGTTTAGAATGGTGGTTCACAACTTTGGCTACACTTTAGAAGCCATCTGAAGATGCCAGGCTACACCCCAGACCAATTAAATCAGACTCTCATGCAAACACTGATTTTTTTTTTAAGTTCCTTTTGCAGTCAAGATTAAAAAGGAAAGCAAAAGAAAACCACCTTAGAAGGAAAGGAGATGCTCAAGAAAAAAGGCCCAGGTGAAATATAGGAATATTGAGATATTAAGACTAAAGGGATTCAGAGCCATAAGACCACAGTTAGACTAGATTATAGGACAATACAAACTATATGCAATTTGGTAAAATGGAATTTTAAAATCTATTTAGAAACTATAAGCAGTCCTAAAGAAAAGCCAGATTTAAAAAATAAGATCCTTTAAAACTAATGATGCTCAGCTAGACTGAATCTAAGAGTTTGCATCATCAGCGTAAGAAAACCCAACAGTGTCCAACACAATCTTTTTAAAACACCTCAACTTATGAAATCATTCACTCTGATATCTGGATAGAATGACTGAAACATCTCAGAAGTGCCTGAGGTCTTGCGGAGGTGATGGTGACTGGCCTTACGTGGTGGTCTTACTGATGTCTTGTACGCTTTGTAGTGGGTCAGTGGTGTCTGGGCAGCGGAGAATGCAGGGTGCAAACACAATGGCCAAAGCATTAGCAGACATTCGATTAGTATCTTCCTGTAGTGCAATCCTAAGGAACAAAACAAAGCAAAAAATAAATGAAAAGGAGATAAAAAGGGAAAAGAATAGAGAGGCAGGTGGAAGAGATGAGTGAAAGACAGTATGACATCAACTGCATAATACTAGAAAGACATCCATATCAGTTTAAGGGAGACATTGTAGACTTCCCAAAGCTGTTCCTTTGCCTCTGGAGAATGTATTTTCACTTTGTTCCTTCCTTGAAGCAGTCTAGGTCAGCAGATTTCTTACCAAGGGAAATTTGTGACCTACCGCTCAACACCAACATCACCAGACAAACATGTCTACAGAATGCAGAGTAGAGGCTTTAAGGCATTTTCAGACAGTTATATATCAAACCAAAAAGAAAGATGGCTTTCTTCTCAACTACTGCTGAAATTCACACAGAAGGGAAGAGAGACTACTCCTGACACCTCTTTGATCAATTCCTGAGCATGATCTGAACCCACCTCCCATGAATTAGGTTATATTAACAGATATACATCCTTTCTAGTTCAGAAGTTAAGATAATAAGCTAAGCTACACAGTGCCACCATGAGGCTGAAGCTGCTACATGGCTCAAATAAGGGCAGAGAAACACCTGCCATGAAGTCCAGCTCAGCTCAAGATTTATGTTCCAAGGAATCCACCCATTTGAGATGCTGACTTTATAAATAGAAGAAAAAGATAAATATTAGGTCATTAAATATGCAATGTCCGATTTCTAACCAACAGTTTAGTTTATTATATCTCAAACAAGCAGCAGTAAAAGTATGCACCTAAACTATCAACAGTTTTGCCATCTTAACGGTAGCTTGTTTATGACAGCAGCGAAGAGGGCTGGAGAACAAGTGGCAATGAAATCGTGAAAGGCATTTTCCACAGCTTGTTGAGAATTGAGTATTTTTCCTTGTAAGAGATGGTCCAAAGCCTGAAAGAAGTGGTAGTCAGTTGGTGCAAGGTCTGGTAAATACGGTAGATGACAGAGAGTTTCCAAGTCCAGCTTCTGTAGTTTGAGCAGCGTCATTTGTGTGACATGTGATTGAGCACTGTCTTGCAAGAGGATTGGCCTGTCTCTATTGACCAATCTTGGCTGCTTAATTGCAAGCATCCTCATCATTTTGTGCAACTGGTTATAGTAGACATCCGTTGTAATCAATTGACCAAGTTTCATGAAGGTATAGTGGATAATAACAGTGCTGGACCACCAAACAGACACCATCAGCTTTTTTTGATGAATATTAGGTTTTGGACTATGTTTCGGCACTTCATCTTTATCCAACCATTGTGCCGAATGCTTGCAACTGTCAAAAAGAAGGCATTTTTCATTACATGTAACAATACGGCATAGAACTGGTTTGCCTTTATGTTGTGACAGCAAAGAAAGGGAAGCTTCCAGACAATTTCTCTTCTGACGCTCATCTAATTCACGTAGAACCCATCTATCCAGCTTCTTTACCTTGCCCATTTGTTTCCAGTGGGCCAATATTGTTGGAATAGTAACGTCAAACCTTGCTAATTCACCCGTAGGTTGAGATGGATTCACTTCCACTGCAGCTTTCAGCTCATCAGTATCCACCTTGGTCTCAGGTTGCCCACATGACTAAAATCACTCTAATCGAATTTCTCAAACCATCGATGTAATGTGCATTCATTAGCCACACCCTTCCCAAACACTTCATTGATATCTCGAGCTGTCTCCACTTCACTGGATCCATGATGGAACTCATATCCGAAAATAACACGAATTTTTTACTTATCCATGGCTTCATAAAAATTGCTCTAACAAAAATTTGAAAGATCATCACAAGCCAAATCATATGTTTGAAAGAATGAGGATGTACCTTCACAATAAAAATAAAACAAGAAGTGTCAAAGTGAAATGTCAGAAATATCAACTGTCACACTTAGTACTTAAAGAAATTGGACATTTCATACTTAATAACCTAATATATGTCAGTTTTCTAAATGGAGGAGCTCTTTATTTATTTAAAGGAATCCAGAAACTATTAAACATTCCTTTGTGGCCAGGGCAGTGACTCAAGCCCGTAATCCTAGTACTCTGGAATGCCGAGGCAGGAGGATTGCTTGAGCTCAGGAGTTCGAGACCAGTCTGAGCAAGAGCGAGACCCCATATCTACTAAAATTAGAAAAATTAGCCAGGCATCATGGTGTGCACCTGTAGTCTCAGCTGCTTGGGAGGCTGAGGCAGGAGGATCACTTGAGCCCAGGAGCTGGAGGTTGCAGTGAGCTATGATGACACCACTGCACTCTACCCAGGCGACAGAGCAAGACTCTATATCAAAAAAAAAAACATTCCCTTGCTTGTTGAGGTTACCTGACTAGATGAAAGATGAGGCGTTCCAAAGTATTGAGATGAGTTCGGGAGAGCTGGTCAATCACAGAGTATACACCACGGATTATCTCCTTTCTCTCCTGAAGGCCTAAAAACATCAGGAACAGCAAATATAACTAAATATCCCCGCTTATATGTTACATCCTCCTCCTGGACAGACACTATGTAGCAGAGAAGGCTAGCTCTAGAGTTTTCGAGTTTTAGGAGAGGCAGTCATACCTTTACAGCAGGAAAAGAGCAACTCACAGTTACTTTACTCACTTTGCTTGAGCTCTATATTCATAAGCAGTCTCCTGAGTTTTAATCTACATCCCAGCAATCCTTAATTACAGCAAGGGGAAAGAGATGCTCTAGTTTTTCAGCCATTGTGTGGCAGACTGATTTCCAGTAAAATAGAAATGAAACCAATTTGTCATATAATTTATAAATCCTCAAGGCCCAAATACCTCTAGGTGGGCCTTCATCAATATTCTATAAACCTATAATTCCAAAACCTGTTAGGCCTGGCATAAAACAAACAGCCAGCTTTACACACAGTTCTTGCCTAGATGCACAATTTAAATGAACGTTCCTAAGCATACTTTTAAATCTCAGATTTAATCTTTTAATCTGTTTTATAACCCTAGTCTTTCAGTCTCTTTGGGAGAAGGAACAAAGTGGTTTACTCAGAAAACTTTTAAGATACTGACATATTAATGAGTCTCTAAAGAGACTCATTTAAATAGGTGATGGTTCACTGGGAGTTTTGTATTGACTGTTAAAAGCTTATCTTTGGATCTGTAAGGACTAAACCATCAGAGGATGGTTTAATAATCTCTACTGAAGATGGCATTCCTTTCCCAGATATAGGCCTTTTCTCTAAACCCAAGAAGCTTATGCTTACCCATAGCTCGAAGAAATTCTTCATAGAGTTCAAAAGTCATGAGTGGATTGGGCAAATCTCGAAGCCATTGTTTGAATACACTTGCAATGACATGTATGTTATAGTCATCTAGATTTACGCTCTCAGCATCTATTTAGAGACAAAAGTAGATAGCAAAGCCAAAACATTCAAAATGATTCAAATAATTCACTTTAGAAACTCCCATCACTAACAGAGGCCTTTAAGTTTCTTAAAATGACTAACTTGTATCTTCCACAATCTAATTCCATGCTTTGGAACAATGCTTCTGTGAAGAAACAGTTATTGTTTGTTTTCCAAACCTGTTGTTGACTGAAATGTGTAAAATAAAAGATCACATATTTTTGATTTGGAAACATTATTAAACTGCTATAAATGTTTATAAATGCTTGCTCTCAATTTCTCTACTTATTCTATTATGGATTTGTCTGTACACCACACTTTGAGTACCAATGTTTTAGAAGACAAATGGAAAAAAGCATAAAGGACATTTTCTAAAAATAGGGCTGATTTTAAATCATTCTTAGAGATGAAAGGACAGTGATAATTGAGCTTAGGCAAGGTAAACAAAACACCTTTACCCTATTTCACTTATAAACTCCCTGAGGTTACACAGATTAGATGATTGGGAGGATACAGGATGAATGATTTTCACTTGTGCTGCTTCAAAGTACAAGCGACAAAGCTGGCAACCGTTTATAAACCAAGTCTCTGGTCTGCTTGAATTTTACCAGGCATTTCTGTAATCATTTCCATACTAATTCATTTCTCACTGATTTGTTCATAATAAACAGGATTGTGGTTAGGTTCTTGGCCACACAGAGACAAGCTTTGTACCTAACTTTGGTTCAAAAAGATCTATTCCTTTCCAACAGTGGTAAAGAACAGAGGTTGAGAGTGAAACCAAAGTCAATGCATACATTCTAGGACTTATGCTAGAGCTCTACAAAGACACATGCTCAACTCACTAATTATCAGTTTAAGTCACTATGTCTTCAATGTAGGTAGGCAAGTAAGATGCACTGGAAAGAGCACCATTTGGAGTCAGATTAATCAAGAGTAATGGGTAGTAGCTTAGATTATGAATTCAGAAGATCTGGGTTGAAATCCTAACTTTCTCACTTATGGGCGATAAGTCTTTGGGGAAGAACCTCTGTAAGCCTCAGTTCCTATATCTGTAAATGGTGATAATACTATCATCAGCACAGTGCATTGCATCATTATCAATAGCTCATTAATTTCCCTGAACCTAAATTTTCTTCTTTGTAAATCAGAGGTATAATGATCTTACTGAATTGTGAAAAAGATTAAATGAATCTGTCCCAAGTACCCAGTGATGCCTTGCACAAATGATACACTCAATATACAATATATACACTCAAATATATACTCGTATGTTTGCTAAAAGGACCACATAAAACCAAAAACTCTTTAGAAAGCCACAAAATGACAAACAAGCACTGCAGAAAATATTTCATTCTTCTGGTTATAAGTAAAGAATCAACATGTACTGAAAACTTGACCTATTTAAAAGTATCTGGTCATGATCTGAAGGGCACTCTCTTACCTGTATCTAGACCTTGTCGAAGCTCCTTGATTTTATTGGTTGAACCAGACTTTCGGTAAATGCCTTCCGTATACAGTCCATGCATTTCAATGTAGTTTATGAGCTTTTCCACCACTAAAGGAACAGTTCGGTCTTCACTGGTCAAACGGGACAATTCAACTCCAAACTGTCGAGATGATAGCTCTGGATCATACTAAATAGAAGATAATTTTTTGTTTCCAAATGTATTCAAACACCTTTAAACATGTTCAACCAATTCTTGAAGAGGAAATACTTTTTATTTCCCTCAAGTTTTGAGAGCATAGTTACAAGAGTTGGGAGAAAGGGAATTACAGTTAAATAAGTATAAATAAATAAGGTTATTAGTTTCAATCCTCTCCCACTGAGAATCCCCAAAAGAAAATAATGGAGTAGAAAATGAAGGCAGTGGCAAAGGGCTACTACTTTCTTTTCTGTCAAAAATCTCTTCAAGGAAAGGTGGGATTTGGGTGTGGGAGAAGGGGGTTGGATTTTGAATGCAAACAGCTTGAACATTTACCAAGTACCACCAGAAAATCTATCGATTTGATATGAATTAGAGTTGTCAATAATTTCTGAAACACAAGAATGCTTGGGTGTCTATGTAAACTTTATAGAAGTTTAACTTTCATAACTCAAGGCAGAGGCACATACAGATTGGCCTATGATTAGTCTTATAGCTTTTTTAATTGACTTTAATAGTAAGTCTGATATACTTTATTAACTATACCTTTGTGATTGCAAAATAACTGCTCAGCCTTAAGATTATTTGAAGTGATTCACAGAAAAGAAAAATGTCAGGTATTATCTCTAAGACTGAGAATGGTTTTGTAAATCTTTCTCTTTCTTTTCTTGTCCTGCACCATTCTCCTTCCCTAACACAAAACTGTATACACCCTACTTTCTCCTTCAACCTGCATCCAACCACACTTGCCAAGTTCTTTTAGTCAAACAATATACCCTATTTTTTCTTTTCTGTTCTCAGTATTATGACCCTAGTACAAATCTATATAACTTCCCAATTGGACCATTCCAACAGCTTCTTGACCAATTCCCCACATTGATTTCCTCCCCTTTAAATATTAATATATTCTATAGTGTATACAATCTACTTTATTATCCTCAAAATCTTCAGTGGTTAATTAGTACACATCAAAATAAAGTGCAAACATTCCTGAGTCTGACATTCAAGACCCTACTTGAACTGATCCTAATTTCTCTTTCCAGTCTTACATTCATACATTTGTCATTTATGTGCTGGGTATCAGGGAAACAAAATCAAGTAAGAGACACTCTTTCCTCAAACTAATAGTGCTATTGTGTGGAGATAAGTAAAGTAATAAGCAGATTTATTATACATTAAGGAACCACAGAAGAGAGGCAGCTAGATCAGGACAGACTGGGCTGGATAACAAACAACTAATGATCTTGAAAAGATCAGTGTTGGAAAGCAAAGTAGTACATAAGTAAAGAAGGCAAGAAAACCTTTTCCGTATAGGAAACAGAACTATAAAGTCGGGCAAAGCAAAGTAGCTAAGGGAAGCTATTAGAGAATTTTAAATAGGGAAAGAAATAATCACTTTGTTAGTATGCATCAGTGTTATCAGTATTATTTTGCTTCATTCATCTACATTCTCTGTGTTCCATCACTTAATTCTTACAGAATTAATTTCACATTAATTTGGAAGCACATTAAATTATCTTAATATCAGACAACATCTCTCAAAAGTATTTCTAGGGCTGAAGCAGAATAGAAAGGACATTTACTCTTGGAATATTTAGAGGACAAATTAAAATTTTTGTATTATCACTACATCAACTTGGCTAAGTTATTATTTCACATTTTCAATAGGAATATCACCTCTCTACCTCGGAAGGTTGTTGTAAAGATTAAGTTGAACATACACAGCATGGTACCTATGGCAAATACTCAATAAATTATTATAGAAATAAAATATAATAATGCTTGCTACAATGATTAAAAATAAAATAAATGTTAGTCAAATGTTTTGCTATCATTGTGACATCCACACAATCTATTTAAATGTATGGCTCTCCCTATGGCATTACAAATGTTAAGATTGTGAAAGAAAAAACCCCAAAACTTAAGAGTATTAAACAAAAACTTTCAAAATAATTTGATTTGAAACCAACTAATCTAGAGCACACTTACTAGAAAATTCTATTTCTTGAAATTAAGGGACAAATTAATTTTACTATTTTCAACTGAAAAACATTTTAAGTTTCTTTTCCCTCCAAATTAACTTCAATGTGTACTTTAAATAAAATCTTTATCGAAGTATGATCTACATAAAGTGTACAAATCCTAAGTATATGGCTTAATAGATTTTCACAAAGTAAAATATACATTTGTTACCAGGACCAAATTAAGACTTAGAATATTATCAACAGTCTAAAATTCCCCCAAGTCCTTCTCAGCCACTACGCCCTTCACTCTTCACAAATAACCAGTATCTATACCTCTATTACTATAAATTAGTCTTACCTGCTTTTTGAATATTATATAAATGAAATCATACAATATGTACACCATGAGTTAGTTTCATCTATTTTTAAACTTTATCTAAATGGATTAACACAGTACATACCCTGGCTTCTTTCAATCAACATTTTGTTTATGAGTACCAATAGTTTAATCTCATTGCTATATACTATTCTATTATACAAATATGCCACAATTTATTTATTCATTCTACTGCTAATACACATTTAAGTTTCTTCCAGTTTGGGGATATTTCAATATAATGTTCATTATATGATTATTCTTACTAAAGTTTATCTATTTTCTTAGTCTTTTCCAGGAGTCAAAATTTGGCTTTGTAGATTTTCCTCTAGTGCACAAATGCTTTTGATTTCATTTATTTTATTATTATCTTCCGTCTTTGGGTTTAATATGCTGGGTTTTTGGCTTTTTTTCTCTACCTTCTTGAGATGACAGTTTAAATCATTTCCAGCCTTGTTCCTTTTCTAATATACGTACTTAAAACTATAAATTTTCCTTTTAGCACAACTTTGATGGTATCTTACCTTTACTATATCAAACTCATATCAGTTCAAAATATTGTTCCATTTTTGCTGTGATTTAGAAATACATTGCTTAATTTCCCAATATCTGAGAATCATCTAGTTATCTTTTGTTGATGTATAGCTTAATTCCACTGTGGTCAAAGAAAATACTCTCAATAGTTTCAATCCTTTGAAATTTATAGGCACTTGCTTTATGGCCCAGCATATGATCGATTTTATATGTTTGTTTCATGGGAACTTGAAAAGAATGTGTATTCAGCAGCTGTAGGATACAAGGATCAATATATGCCAATTATGTCAAATTTTTCATATCATTTGCATCCTTACTGAATTTTTATCTGCCAGGTATTAAAGCTTATAATATTAGAGGTTTATAAAGTTAGAATTTTTATAACTTCCTGATGGGTTCACCCTTTTATCATTATGAGACATCTTTACCTGAAGTAATACTTCTTGCCTTAGTGTACGCTTTAATATTAGTATAACCATATCACCTTTCTATTGGTTGGTTTTTACATGCTACTATTTTTACCCTTTTGCTTTCAACCTTTCTATATTTTTATGTTTGTCTCTTGTAAACAGCATACCACTGAGATTTTTCCATTGATTTTAACTTTATTTGGAGTATTTACTCTTAACATTTAATGTAATTGCCAGTATATTTGGATTCGTATCTACCAATCTGCTCTTTATTTTCTCTTCAGGGAATTTTAGACTGTTGATAATATTTTAATTCTTAATTTGATCCTGGTAACAAGTGTGTATTTTACTTTGTGAAAATCTATTTTCTCTTTATCCAACCTGTTTTATGTTTCCTTTTCTCTTATTTCTTGCCTTCCTTTACATTAATCAATATTTTTGTTTTTCTTCTTTACTATCTTTATTAGTGTTTAAGTTATATATTCTTTTATTACTTTTCTAGTGGTTACTTTAGAAATTATAACAAATATCCATAACATATGCAAGTCTAATATATTGTTAGCACTTTTACCACTTCCCGAACAATACATAGACTTTAGAATATTTTGACTTCACTTAACCAACTTTTTTGTGTTGCTGTTGTCATGCATTTTAATTCTATACATACTTTAAGCCCCAGAAATCAGGTTTTCAGTCAATATACATTTATATTTACACATATTTTTACTCTTTCCATTGTTTTTCATTCCTTTCTATATTTGTTTCCATCTGAGACCATTTTCCTTTTTCCTGGAGAACTTCCTTTAGTATTTCTTTTTGTACAAGTCTGCTGGTAAGAAATTCTGACTTTTTGTTTGTCTGAAAATGTCTTCACAACACTTTCACTTTTGAAGGGTATTTCCACTAGGAACCAAATGCTGC
This sequence comes from Eulemur rufifrons, assembly GCF_041146395.1. Taxonomy (NCBI): domain Eukaryota; kingdom Metazoa; phylum Chordata; class Mammalia; order Primates; family Lemuridae; genus Eulemur; species Eulemur rufifrons. The sequence continues at coordinate 24,575,015 of NC_090984.1, read as the reverse complement.
ACTGGTTTTCTTTTCCTATAACATTTAAAAGATGCCAAGCCACTGTTTCTTGGCTTCCATCATTTCTGTTCAGAAGTCAGTTGTCAGTCTTTTCATTGCTACTTTAGGAAATATTTATTTTTTTCCTTTCTGACTGCTTTTAAGAAATTTTCTTTTTCTTTTCTTTAGCCTTCTTTGTATTTGCTCCACTTTAGGGTAAAAGTGCTTTATGAACCTGTGTCTTCATGTATTAGCCACTATCTCTCAAATATTGCTTCTCCCTTGTTCCCTCTCCTTTCCTCTTGGACTCCGATTACATAAATGTAGGAACTTTTGATCCTTTCCCCTATGTCTCTCATGTTTATTTCCTCATTCTTTTTGTTCTCCACGTCAAGATATTTCCGCTGACCCAGCTCACCAGTGTTGTCTTCTGCTATGGTCATTAAAACTATCTTTTGAGTTTATAATTTCAACTGCATTTTTTATTTCTAGAATTTCCATTTGATTCTGTTAACATATATATTTAAATATGTACAGTTGTCCCTTAGTATCCGTGGAGGATTGGTTCCAGGATCCCACTTGGATACCAAAATCCATGGATGCTCAAGTCCCTTATATAAAATGGTGTATCATCCACATATAACCTACACACTTCCTCCCATATACTTCAAATCATCCTTAGAGTACTTATAATACCTAATATAATCCCTACACATCACTTCATTCATGTAGATGCAATGTAGTACTTGGTGAGTAACAAATTCAAGTTTTGCTTTTTGGAACTTTGTGGAATTTTATCCCCCTGAATATTTTCAACCTGCAGTTGGTTGAATCCACAGATATGGAACCCATGGATACAGAGGGCAGACTGTATTTCAGTTCTTCCATGAACTTCTCTATTATTTAAACTTAACTATTATTTAAATATAATAACCAAGATTTTTAAAACTACGTATTACTCTCTAGTAATTTTATAACTGGGTTATCTATGAGTCTATTGATATTACCTATTTATTTTTCTCTTCAACTCATTTATGTCTGATATTATATATGAAAAAATTGTGACAGCTCTAGAGGATGTTATCTCTCTTTAAAGAGGTTTCACCCTTTTCTCTCTCATGGGTGGCTCACTAGAATAAGGAAAAGATCACATTAATCCAATCAAGGACTGCCTCAAAGCTGGTTTACCATTTTTATTAAGTGCAATCTGTCAATAGTTCATTCCTATTCCTATGGTGTAATTCTTCAGAGGTCTCATTGAGAGTCTAGGGTATTGACTAGGGTCCCTCTCTTTGATGGTGGATACTGTATTTCCAATTTTTCTCTACTTAGCACTGTGAAACTGCAGAAAACTCTAATCTTCTTTTCTGATTAGCTTCGTAGCCTTTTGCCCTATACAGCTTAAGAATTTAAAAATCCCTTGAGGGGAAAAGTCTCTTCAGTTTCATGCTCACTTCTCTAAATGACTGAATCATGGTCCTTCAAGTCTTGGCATTCCCAAACTCCAATTTTTGTCTCTATAGTCCTATGAAATTGCTGAAAGCTCTTCTGGCTTTTCTGACTCTTAAATGTGGCCCTCTACCCAGAATATTGGTTTCTTGTCCTACAACAAAAATTGAAAAATTCCCAATAGGAGAAAAGTATCTCACTTTTTGGATATAGATTAATCCACTGTGCTGCATTCACTTCTCTCTAGGATCTAGCCCCCTAAAGTCCAATTTGCCTGGGAAGCTCCCTGATGCTTGCCAACAGACTTTTTTAGGATTGGTCTGCCACAAGCTACTACATCTTAGCTGGAAGCAAATGTCTCACTCAATTTCACTGTATAATATTTTAAGTCCTGATCAAATTTCTCTCTATATTTTGCCATGATTTGTCTATTAATTTGAAACAGATGAAAATTCTATACATGGGTTGCAAACAGATGCACACATATTTATACTATAGTTCATATTTGCATAATATTGTAAAAATTGTCAGTCTGTGATTAGTAAATAAGAAAATGTTGTAATTATACATCAATAAAAGCCAGAAATTATTAAAAAATGTTTGCTTCAAGTATCAAAAGTACTTGTTTAGTATCTTTTAGATCTTTGTGTACCCAAAGAGAAATATGTAAAAACATCAACTATGCTGGTGAACTTTGTTGTTCATATTTAAATTTGTTTATCTTTAATTGTAGCCTATTACCTTAAGGACAATTCCTCAGAAGACTTAAGAGTGTTTAAGAAAGTCGGAAACTTTTAAAAGCAGTGTTTTTCAAATTGTGGCTTGTGAAATTAAAATAGTAGATCACATACAGTAATGGTAATATAGTTCCATGAAAATCAGTTCACTTATGTACATACATCCCCCTATATGTGTATGCTGGAGCATGATATAAAACATATTTCTTACTGTGATTTGTGGTCAAAAAGTTTGAAAACCACTACTCTATATAAACCATCAAAGAGGCCTTGATTTTTTTCTATAAGGCACAGAAAATCCAACAAATCCATTATATACTACTGATAGGTGATGACTTCTTACCTTTTTAGAGCACTTAGCTGTGGTTTTCAGACAGCACTTCTTATGGCAAGCATATTTGCATACTGAAAAACAGGTTAAAAATATAGCATTTTTACAAGTCTGTACATCAATGGTAAGAATTAATCAAGTTTATAACTTCATTTTGGACGTAAGTTTTTTCTTTAAATCTCAGACTGCTATAATACCATATATACATATACTTTGTACTATCTAATAACTAAAAAGGATTTTAACCTATTCTCTTGAGGATAGTGAAGTTGGAAAACATGCCTAAAATTTCTAGCCACTGTCAAAGAAAAAGATTTTTAAGACTGCCTATCCTGTCTCTATACTATCCCCCTCCAAATTGCAGCAGGATATTTATCTTTGTGGTTTGATTCAGAAATTAGTATTCATGTTCCCTCACATATATGCTCTACAACCTGCTAAAATGCCAGAAATACTATTAAGAATCATTCCTATGGATAAGGAAAGTATTACTGTCAAAGACCCTTCCTGAAATGAAAACAAATTGGGTAGCATATTAAGATATAAGAAAGGTCTTAGTTATTGTTTCTAAAGGTCCAGAACAGAGCTCTAAGGAATCAGATAATAAAGAATCAGTTGTGATTGGGAAAATGACGTAAAGAAAAGGTTCAGAGCAAAAATAATTTACTGGAGTGTAGACAACAGGGTGGCTGGGCAGTTGGTGAGCAGGAAAAGGCACATTAAGATGAGGATACTGAGAACACAGTTGATCTATGTCATTTGGCTACACCAGTTCTGGCTTCTGCATACCAACACCTGAATATCCTTTCTTGAGTTTTTCAAGTATACCTTGTGGGACTTTCAAGGGCAAGATCAAGTAGGGGAGCCCATGTCATTGTATGGGTGAAATCACCAGGATAATAACAAAGAAAGTTAATTAATTCTATTAAGAAATCAAATCAAACCAAGCCCCCTATAATCATAAAAAAGCAAATTCTATAAACTTTCAGCTTGAAGTCTCAGAAGAAATTACTCTAAACATATAAGAATCAGACTAACATTAAGCAGTCAAGTACATTTCAAACTACTTCCTATTTTCACTCTCATGATAATTTTTCAGACTACTGATAATTAAACAATAGGAAAACTGCTGTCAAAACATGGAACATGTGGATATATCCACTATATATAGTGAACATGACTATTATCCTTGTTGTCACAGTGGAACAAGTTCTTCCTTCTTAATATTTCCTTCATTCAGTTCTAGCTCACTAGTAAAAGCAAAGCTTCATAGATTTAACGATAGCACCAGAGCAAATGTATAAAATAAAGGGAGTAGAAGCTAAAAACGTCCACTATAAACTAAGTTGATCTACAAAGAGTCTCTATTCACATTTTAGGATTTATATACTCTGTTGAAAGGACTGCAATAGAAAAAGTACCTTTTTGGCTATAATGTAAAAATTTGTTCATTCATCCAACCATCCATCTATAAATCCATCTACCCAAAAAATATTTATTAAAACTTATTATGTGCCAGAACTCTTCTAGGCACTGGTGATATAGAAGAGATAGATAAGTTTCCTGGCTTTATAGAGCATATATTGTAGTGGGATAGATGAAAAACAAGAAAAATGAATACTTACTATAATTTTGGGTGGTGATAAGTGCTATAAAAAGTATTAAATCTGAGTAAAGGAATAGAGAATTTGGGGACAAGGTGGCATTTTAGATAGAAGAGTAAGGAAAGAGCTCTCTGAGGAGGTGACATGTGAGTATAGACATGAATTAAACTGCAATACGAAGCCATACTAAAATCTGGGAGAAGAGCATTTCAGACAGAGTGAGTCGCAAGTACACAGCTCTCAGTGACCAAGTAACACCAAAATATCTGATTTGGATATAAAGAAGAGGTGAAGGAGAGTATAGTGAGAGATGAGGCTAAAAAATTAGGCAGTGTGAATTACTCCTTTATGTTAAAGAAGATGTAAGAAAATTCAAAGAAATAGAAATGTCAAGTGGTTTACAAAATGTTCTTAAAGATCTCTCACACTTACATTTGCAAACAGAGGCTCGGTCCATTATCCATATCAAAGAAGAACAGTATTCACAGTATGTAGGGATGCTATATTGGGTGGCCTTAAAGATGTGACCATTGTGCTCTTCCACCTGAATGAAAAAATTTAGCTGTTTACATTAAAGCCAACACAGTAAATGCTGCCCTAACATGGTCAGCCAATGGAAAATCCTTCAATCCCTTATTAAGTCTTCACTGGACACTTATTCAAAGGGGACAATTATGATCTTTTGAGAAAGAGAATAAAAATAAAATATATGGTCCCCACCTTCAAAAAGCTAACAATCCAGATAAACACGACCAAATTATATGAAAAACAGAAAGCAACGCAACCAATATAGAGCTGCTGTCTTATATGACTCTAAGCCAGCATGTTAAATTAAAAGCAGTTCTAAAATAAGTTTTTTTTTTTAATGGCAGAAATCTTTTACCCTACTGAAAATTACCAATGATCTCAGAGAGCTTCTGTTTACATGGGTTACATCTATTGATATTTACTGTACTAGAAATTGAAACTGAAAAAATTTTAAGTATTTATTCCTTATTTCACCTAAAATTTACAATAAGTGTATTATACATTAACATAAGTAACACAGAAAATTAGTGGCAAAGGGGTATTGTTTTATATTTTTGTAAATCTCTTCAATGTCTGGATTAATAAAAGATATCTACATTCTCACAGCTATTTCTGTACTGATTCTGTTGTAGTGCACGTTTAGTTTGAAACATATGAAGAAAATGCAGCTCCATACAGATGTGAAACCATAAAATAGAGGAATATCTTCATATTCCTTTTGGATAGTGATATTGCACCAAAACTTTATAAATGGTAACTTAAAGGGTTATTAAAATATGAAATAAAAACTATACCAATGAACTCCTCATGCTCCATGATATTAAAATCTACTATTATAAACTTTATTAAAATCTAAAATGTCTTTAACCTTCAAAGATATCATTAAGAAAAAAACATAAGCCACAGACTTGGAGAAAATATTTTCAAATCATATATCTGATAAATGACTTCTATCTGGAATATATAAAGAAATGTTCTAACATAATAAGAAGACAGCCCAATTCAAAAATGGGCAAAATATTGAATAGACAGCTCATCAAAGAAGTACAAATGGCCAAAAGGCACATGAAAAGATGTTCAACATCATTAGTCATCAGGGAAATGCAAATTAAAACCACAATAAGATACTACTTCATACTCACTAAAATGGCTGTCACAAAAAAGATAAATGACAAGTGTCGGTAAGAAATATGGATAGACTGGAACCCCCAGACCTCGTAGGTGGGATTGTAAAATGGTACAGTCACTTGAAGAGAAGTTTGGCAGTTTCCAAAAATTTTAAACATACAGTTACCGTATGAAACAGAAATTCCACTCTCAGGCTTATAATCAAGAGAACTGAAAGCATTATGTCTACATGTTCACAGCAGCATATTCACTGTAGCCAAAAATACAAAACTCAAATGTCTGTCAATTGCTAAAAGGATAAATAAAATGTCATATATGCATTCCATGCAATGGAATTCTATTCAGCACTAAAAAGACTGAACTATTGATAAACATAACGACATGGATGAACTTCAAAAACATGTTAAAAAGCCATATGCAAAACCCACATATTTTATGATTCCATTTACATAAAATATCCAGAAAAGGTAAAAAACTATAGAAACAGAAAGAGTAGCAATGCCTGGGGCTAGTAAAGGTCAGTGACTGCAAACTGGCACAAAAAATTCTTTTGGGTTAATATAAATGCTCTAAAATTGGATTGAAGTGATGGAAAAACTATGTGAATTTACTAAAATCATTGAATCGTACACTTAAAAAGGGATAAATTTTGTGGTAAGTAAATTTACCTCAATAAAGCTGGCTATAATACCCATTGGTTCATCTTGTAATTCAAATGTACATTTTACCTATACATGATTTTACAGCATTACATGTTGATCATTTGGAAAAATACTGGTTTAATGAGTTGTACTGTTCTTCCAAATGTTGACACATACCATTATGCACTATCAGAAAGTTACATTCCTTAATATTACCACTGATATCATTAGAAAACTATACAGGAAGCTGCCACACATACTATGGCAGATATTAATACACGCTTTCCAAAATTTGAATTTTTGCTTGAATACTCAAAATTTACCATGGGTAACAAATATTGTCAATTGTTTTCCTTGAAGTCACAGGGCCGCACTTTGTTGATTTTCAGAAAATGCCAAATACCGAAGTCTGAATGAGTAATTTAAGTGAAAATGATGTTCTATGAAAACATATTGCCACAAAAACTTGTACGTGAATTTTTATAGAAGCATTACTCATAATAGCCAAAAAGTGGAAACAACTCAAACATCCTTCAACTGATAAGTGGATATATAAAATATAGTATATCCATACAATGGAATATTATTTAGCCATACCAAGGAATGAAGTACTGATACATGCTACACAAATGAACTTTGAAAACATTAATGCTAAGTGAAAAGAAGGCAGACACAATGGTCTTTTTATCAATATGAAATGTCCAGAACAGGCAAATCCACAGAGACAGAAAGTACATTAGTGGTTGTCAGAGGCTGGGGGGAAGAAAGAATGAGGAGTGACTGCTTAAAAAGTATGGAGTTTCTTTTAGGGGTGATGAAATGTTATGGAATTATAATATATAATGGTGATGGCAGCTCAACATAGTCTATATACTAAAACACACTAAATTGTATACTTTAAACGGTTACATTTTTTTAAAAGGCTAGATCAGCTTGCAATTCAATTGTATAAGTAATTTTTTGAGACAATCATAATTATGTAGCTATTAGATCCTTCCCATTTCATCATACACAATATTTTAAAAATGTGATTTCAAGAATCAAAATTTAAATAAAATTCATCATTTTTATTACTTCATCAAGGATCTTCTTAAGTGAAACTGTCTTTTTTATTTTTCTTAAACTGTGAGAGTGTGACAGTCAATATTATAATATCTACTAACAAAGTTTGAGAGACTGCCTTGATTCATGCTAAGTTGCCAGTAGTTTACCCATGATTGTTTTTGTGTCAACTGAAAGAAAACGGAAAATAATGTCTTAATTATTAAACAGTTTTGATCTTGACAACTTCCTGAAAGTGTCTCAAAAACACCTGCACTTTAAAACATTAAAGAGTTCATATATGTTTACAAAAAGTCTGAAAGGATATATATGATACTATTATATTAACTACAGTGATTATTGGTGCTGAGATAAAATACTGAGTAATAAATGTAACGTGGTTGGGCATGGTGGTGTGTGTCCATAGACCCAGCTACTGAGAAGGCTGAAGTGGGAGGACTACTTGAGCCCAGGAGTTTGAGACTAGCCTGGACAACATAGTGAGACCCTGTCAAACACCAAACAAACAAACAAAGAAGTAAGTAAATATAACATGAAATTTTTAAAAAACTCTGTATGTGAAAAACTTTAAAACTTTCTTAAAGTATGTAAAAATAGACTTAAACAGATGACAAGATTCAAAATCATAAAGATTCCAGTTCTTTCTACATTAATTTATGAGTATAAGGTAATCTAAGTAAAGGCACTACTAGATCTTTTCTGTTCAAACTAGACAATCAAGTTCAAAGTTCATATGGAAAAATAACTAAGAATAGCCACAACATTTGTAAAAACAGAAGAAGAATTAGGGAGGACTTAGCCTTGTCAATTATTAAACATAATAAAAGCTCAATAATTAAAATAGTTGGAATCTGCTCAGTCAGATCAACCAACGGAATAGGATAAAAAGATCCAGGCATGAAGGGGAATTTAGAATGTAAAAAGAGTGATATCTCAAAGTTGAAGATGAGGGACTTTAAAATAAATATGTTTGATAGCCACTGATAAGAGACAAAATTAGATCCACACCTGAAACTGTACACTAGAATAACTCCATAAAGATCAGAATTTAAATGTAAAGAATGTGACCATTAAATTATTAGAAGAAAAGAATTCATAATTCGTTTATAACCTTGAAGTGGGGAAGTCTGTGACTCAAAATTCAGAAGCTATGAAAAGATTGCTAAGTTTAATTTCATAAAAATAAAAATCTTTTACATGATAAATGATATTACAAGCCAAGTGAAAAGACAACTGACAGACTGGGAAACATATTTTCAATTTATATCACAAAGGGTAATCTCTCCCATATACAGAATTTCTACAAATTAAGAAGGAAAAGACCAAAACCAATAGAAAAATGGGTAAAGAACATAAACATACATGTTACAGGAAAAAATGCAAATTGTACTTAAGCATAAGAAGAGATATTCAATCCCACTGATAATAAGAGAAAAGCAAATTAAAACTTCATGGAGATACAACATTCCTCATCTATCAGACTGGTGAAAGTCTAAATATTTAGCAACCTACTCTGGTAAGATTATCAGATACTTTCATATATTTTTATTGACACTAAAAAATGAGACTACCTCTATTATAGGAAAATGAGGCAATATTTATCAAAATAACAAATGCATTTCCCTATGACCCAGTAATTCCACTTCTAAGAATCAATCACACACACATACACACAAAGTTATTCATTGGGCCACTATTTGTTAATAGAGGAAGACTAGATACAACCCAATGGTCTAGCAAGGAGTATTAGCCACTTACGAAACAGATTTCTATGTACAGCTATTGTAATAGTTTCCTAAACTTAGTGGCTTAAAACAACACCTACTTCTTATCTTACAGTTCAGAAAGCCAGAAGTCTGACACAGGTCTCATCAGACTAAAATCAAGTACCAGCAGGGGTGTATGCCAGAAGGAGGCTCTGGGGAACAATCTTCTTTCAACCTCATTCAGGTTACTGGCAGAATTCAGGTTCATGTGGCTATAGGACTGAGGTCCCCTTTCCTTGCTGACTGTTAATCCGTGGTTGTTCTCAGCCTCTAGAGGCCACTCACATTTCCTGGCTCAACGCCCCCCTTTCTCCATCTTCAAAGCCAGCAACAGTGGATTGAGTTCTTCTCATGCTTTGAATTTCTCTGACTTCTCTTCTACCTATCTTCTTCCCCCTTATTTCTCTGACTGATTCTTCTGCCTTCTTCTTCAGTTTTTAAGGACCTATGTGATTACATTGAGTTCATCTATATAATTCAAAATAAGCTTTTATGTTAAACAAGTTGATCAGTTCCACCTGCAAAGTCCCTTCACAGAAAGCAATACCTAGATTATATGTGAATGAATAATCAGGTGACAAGAACCCTGGGGAAAACTTCTTTAGAATTCTGCCTACCATAGATAGAGAAGGATGTCCTGAATATGTTGTTCAATGATAAAAGCAAGGCACAAAGGGCATTATGCTATTATCATATGCCATGCTTCTATTTTGTGTGAGAAAGGATAGAAAATTAGCATATATAGTCTTATTTGCTTATATTGGATTTAAAAAACCTGAAAAGTTAAAAAAGATACCTCTAGAGGACAAAGGGGGTGGGAGTTAGATTTCTCACTACATACAATTTTTTAAGTGTCTGAATGACAAAAATATATTACCTATTAGAAAAAGAAATACACTTTAAAAAGAAATTATATCAGTGCAAACTCATGAGTACTTCTTTTACTCAATAGATTATGATTTTTTTAAGATTATTATCCTTTACTCTCATTTATTTTAACACTCACATTGTCACAAATTTGACCAGTGGGACCTCCTTTGAGTTAAATAAATAAGAAAGGAATCATTTTTATAGCAAATATTCAATTAATGAATGTAGAATGAATGACTGAATTTTTAAAAATCATTATTTAGCAACAATCATAGCAATAATTGATTCAGTTAAGAATCATCAAGGAATAGCAAAACTATTGGGTAACAGTTTGAGGAATAAGAGGATATTTATTTACATGGTCTCAAGTATCTCCCCACAAGATACTCATTAATTAAAAAGAAAAACAGAAGTAACTTTGCTATGTTTTTTGAAACACCCTTGCAGACATCAACCATAATGGGACAAAAAGATATCATGCACTGAAAAAACACAGTATCTCTTTTGTGTTATTCTGTGAGAAAAATGCATAACCTGAATCTAATCATGAAGAAATATAAGACAAACTCAAATTGAGGAACAGTTTATAAAATAATGGACCTATGTTCTTCAACAATGCCAATGTCATGAAAATTAAAAAGGTTGAGGAACTGTTCTAGATTAAAGGAGACTAAAAAGGCATGACAATTAAGTGCAACAAAGATTTTCTTGTTATAAAGGACACTATTGGGACAAATAGTGAAATCTAAATAAATCTGGATTAAGAATACAAGATTCTTTGTACTTTTCTTGCAATTATTCTGTAATGTGGCAATTATGTCAAAATGAAAAGGGGAGGGGATGGGAGGAAAATACCAAAATGAAATAAAAAGAACTGATCCAGGACAGTGAGAAAACCATGATTGCTCAGACAAGCTGGTGGAGAGTAGTGAGAAATAAGTCTGGACAGGGGGTACCATGAAGCCCTTTCAAATCACTCGCAGATTCACTCATTCAATTAAACATTTATAGATGCTTACTGTGTGTCAGGAACTGGCATAAGCACTTGGTTGTGGAAAAGAATGCTGACTGCCTACTAATATCCATTCTTTCTTCCTTTAATATAGAATTCCCAAGCTACTACCTACGCACATGACTATCTATCTAAACTTTATACTTCCCAGCTTTCTATTGCATCTATAAATGGCCACATTAAGTAGTTCTGTACAATGAATGTGAACACAAGTGATGAGTGTCACTTCCAAGTCATGCCTGAAGTTATGGGCTCTCTTGCCCTTTTCCTGTCCCTGCTGGATAAGATGGGAATCAAGAGATAGTGACCTGAAGCAGTGATTTTGAAAGTGTGTATTGGGAATAGCAGGTGGTAAAAGTTCCAAAGTACAAAGAAAGGAGTAACGAAATGTTTCTATAGGAAAAAAGGTGTCACAAAGGAGGGAAGTTTGAGATGAATACACAGAATAGAGCAAAGACACAATAAAGAATGGTATGTTTAGGAAATAGTGATTATTTCTACTTAAGCTGAGGAATATGCAAGAATAGCTTTTAAGAGTTTTTAGATTCATGTGCATATAGGGTTATACATGTATATGTATAATAAAATAAAAAACAATTTAAGAGATTTGGTACTTGCATAAGAATAAACAGATCAGTGAATAAAAATAGAGACTACAAAATTAAATCCAAATACATTTGGAATTGAGTATGCAGTCAAATGTACTTTACTCTTGAGACTAAAATAAATTCTAGAGTGATTAATTATTTTTGTAGGAAAAAAATAAAATAATAAATGTACTAGAATAAGGCATGGGAAAAGTAAAAATAAAAATTTGTAATAATTATATTATAATTTATCTAAGAAAGACAGAAACACCAGTAGCATATAGGAAAAGATTGATGAATTAAAATTTCTGTAATAAATAAATCAATTATAAACAAAGAAAAGCAAAATAATTCCACTTAGAATATCCTGAAAAAAGAGGAGGAATATACATACATATATAAATGCTTTTATAAGAACAGGGTATTTCTAGAACTCAACCAAAAAGAAACTGGTAACAGTGGTTATCTCTGGGAAGAAGGGCTGAGAAAGAATCTTACTTTACAATGAATATCATTTTGAAATATTGTGTTCCTATGACTTTCTCAATTCAAAAAAATTAGTTAAAAATTTAAAAGATTATGCTGACAAAACAGAATTGCATCACAAATGTCATTAATTCTGATTGACAGCACTGACTGCATCAAAATACATGGAGAGTATTAGCATTTTTTTGCAAATTAAGTAAATCATCAGCTACTAAATAAAAAAAATTTAACTCATGGTTCATCCATCCTAGTTTCATAATATGGTCTTGCTCTATAGTGTCTCAAATATTCACAGATAATGACATCTCATCTCACAGGCATCCTTCTAATTATAAATCATCCAAACATTATTTTCCTCTACTAAAGTCTAATATATTAAAGTTGTTTTCACTAAAATTTTCATTAAAAATTACTTTATTCTGAATGGATATAATGCATGCACCTGATCAAAAGGTACAAATGGAACACAATGAAAAATAAATCATTCTCCTACTTCTGAACCCCAACTGCCCTGTTCTTATTTACAGAAATAATCACTGCTATTAGTTTCTTGTGTATACTCCCAGATATTTTGCATGTGTGCATATGCATTTCTGAGTAAGTACAGATATGAATTTACTTTAAATTTTAAAATAATATATACAACAAACAACTTTCTATAGGGTGCTGAGCTCCTTACTCTTTTTACTTAACAAAACATACCTCTATTGGCCTCTATTCCTTTAATGCTAAGCAGTATCCTATTATATAAATGTATCTAATAGCATCCTATTATATAAATGTATCTAATTTATTCAAGCATTTCCCTATCTATTTAAGTTGTTCACAGTCTTTTGTTTTTATAAATTCCTCTTCAATAAAGAGTCTTGTTACATGTCAGTATGGAAAAAGTATAACTGATATGCCCACTGGATAAATTTCTAGATATGTTATTGCTGGGTCAAAGTTTTTCTTTTTTTCCTTTAACATTTTTAAGCTTTTTAGTACACCATTGCTAAAGTACATTCTCCAAGAAAGTTAATGCAAATTATACCCCTATTTGTAATACTAAAAAATCCGTATTCACTTATCCTTCCAAACTCCAGGTAATTAATTTATTTCGAGTTTTGTCCATTGATGGAAACAGTAGAAAATCATTATTTCACTTTAGTTTGACTGCTAACAAGGTAAACACTTATTTGTGTATTTCTTCACATTTCTTTCTATGAACTGCACTTATTATAGGCCCTGAAATGTAATTAAATAGTTTTTGAATAAATTGTCTATATCTTTTGCTCATTTTTATCTTAATGTGTTCTTTTCCTTACTGACATGAATACGACTCTTACAAGGCTTAAATTGTATAAAGTGCCTAAACAATACCTATTATAACAGTCCTTCTGCCTTCTTTATCCTTTCCTTTGTATACAATCTCATTTAATTTCACAAAAATCCTGAGTGGTGGGGAACATTATTCCTATTTTATAGATGAAGACATTAAGAGTCAGAGATTAAGCTGTCTAAAGTTTCACAATTGGAAAAATTTACTTTGGAGGAAAAAAACAAATCAGGCTAATGGGTTAGTTACACTACTTTTAGGATTCTGTGCCTCCCGTGAAAAGGCAGAAAACTTTTCAACCAGCAGATAGTCTATAAAATAGAGTCAGATCATACTTCTAACAAAGATAGTGTAAAATCTACAAGTAATGATCTAAAAGACCTCAGAATTTTCTTGACAAGTGAGAAGGAATGATTTATAATCCTGATATATCAGTAATGTAGACAATAAGTTTTCTAGAATTAAGATTTGCCATTGGCAGGGGTGAATCTAGGTTTTGCAGGCCCAAAAGCTTAACATTTTCAGGGAAAACTGAAGAAGAAAGGATGAAGAGGGGAAACAGAAAGTGGTGGCAATGAATGTAACTGAAACAGAGGAAATAATGGGAAAAGTGGGAGGAAACGAAGCCTAGAGAGGCAGGCGTGCTAAAGATCATGTCAAGCCTCGCACAGTAAGAACTTTGGGTTGTGTTCTGAGAAACACTGGAAATCACTAAGGAGTTCTGAGTAGAGGAAGGACATGATTTTTGTTTTTAAAGAGTCACTATGTCTATACGTAGAGAAGGGGAGAAGGGTATACAAAGGCAGAGCAGAATGACACTATACAAAGTGCATTTGACTATTGTGAAAGTAGTGGAGGTGATGTGAAATAGTAAGATATTAGAGATATTTTGAAGGTAGAATCTTGATCAGATTCCTACATTCTTTTCCTGCCACCCATGCAGTACTTGAGTCAATCAAAGCTACTGTCTCAACATACCAGATTCTTCACTCACCTGCATCTGTATATACTCTTTACCGTTGGCTAGATAAACCAGTATCATGAATTAGCAAAAATATTTTTTCTTCTGTAAAGCATTCCTTTTTTCTGTATTTCAATAGCACTTTGTACTATTTTTAACTACAATATTTATTACATCTGACACTAAATTTTTAAAACTCCTGCCTCCACTAGTAGATTATGTACTTCTCTAGGGATTAATTCATCTTAGTAATTATACAAATTATCATACATCACACAATAGAGATATATTATACAATATATAAAAGCATAAACAATGGTAAAATTTGCTCACATGGCATGGGAAATGTCTTTTGAATTGTAAGTAAGTAGCCCCATTTTCTTTAGAAGGGAGGAGAAACTCCTAAAAAGCTCCCTTTGTGCCTTTCATGAGTAAGCATTTTCAGTTTTATGCCACTTTAGGAAGCCACCATTGATTACAAGTCCAGTCACTGAATTCAAGGAACATTTGTCATTCTAAGTTTTTGTAAAGACATAAATGATTACCATCTAGGTACCTGATAAACCTATTCCTTAAATATAATCCATAGAAACACTGTATGATATACTTCGGATCACTTATTTGAAAATTACTTTTATATAATATAAAAAACAGATTATAACTTACCAAATCAGTTTCTTTTTTTCTTCTTTTCTTTCTTTCTGTTTTTGGCACCTGGCATGGGGTTGGGAGAAATACAGAAACTATGATAACAAAGACTAACATACTTTCTACTTCTTTGCAAATGTTGAAATATTTGCTCAAAAGGTAATAAAATAAGCAGATCTTTATTTTTCAAGAGGAACTGTGCAGTGCTAATAAGCAAATGTGAGAAAAATTTTAAGTTTGGTAAAATATAGTGCTAATAAAAGCAACAAATGAAAGGATATTTTAAAGATTATTCTCTCTTTAAACCTCAGTTCTTCCCAGAAGCCACGCCATATTAATTAAAATGATGTTATTTTAATCATTAGTTAAATGATTATTCATTTTAAAGATTTTACTTTCCATATTTGGCTCTAGAAAACCATCACAGAGTTAAATATAAAAAGGTATCATTTGGGACAAGAAAAGCTGTTTTACATGTGACACTTCCTGATAACCATAGTACAGAACAATTCAAACCTGACCTTTTAAACCTACAGACAAAAGCAGCATGAGACTAATAAAAATCTTCTTCTACATAAAATAAAAACCTTTATTTACCTAGATCTAGAATAGAAGAACTTTCAAGGACTTGTTTATATCTGACTACTTCAAAAATGATCTAAGGTGATTTACAAATCTAAATAAAATACATATAAGCTAGAATAACTAAAAATAAAACGAAACATAATCAATACAAAGGATTAATGGTATTCCTGATGTGAACAGGTACCTAATTATTTCATTTGGGGTACTGAAAAGAAACATATTGATAACTTTGTCTAAGTCTGCTATCTCTTCTCTAATATAGATTTCACAATAGTTATTCAATGGGGCTGAAGCAAGAATTAAATATCCAGCACCTCATACAATTCTCAGGCATAATAGGTATTCAAAAATAAAGGTTATTATTACTATTATGTAGATTTCCTGAAACATGCATCTTAAAACACATTTTCCTGTGAAAACACATTTTCAAGAGGAAATATAATTTATGAGTCCCTATACAAAGGCCACTAGAAGGAAATTCAAGACCTCTGTTAAAGCTGAGAGTATAATCTTGAGGGCATAACATTATATTTTAACTCAGTGAAGTGTTTATTTATTACAGAGGGTTTAGAAAATATGGTTTGATGAACTGATAAGACAGAATGGAGTTTGGAGGATCTAAAGAAGTACTAAGTTGACATGTTCTCTGTAATGTTTTTCTCAAATACCAGATGTCTCCAACAGACTCTTAAAAACAATTCACAACTGAATCCTTTTACAAATCCAGATACATCACATTTACCTTTGTGGCTGTGCAATCTGAAGTCTTGAATTCATTCATATATTCATCTAAAAACACTTTAAAAGTGTTGACCCAAACCCTCACTGGAGATTCTCCCCAGTCGCGCTGCTCAAGCCTCATGGTCTTTTCCAGAATCTGTTCAAATAGTGCATAAAGGTCTTTATACCGTATGCTTTCCGCATCATCCATCTAATAAGCAATGAGAAAAAAAGTAAGGTTCATGAAGCAATTCTTTAAATATAGAAGATGGATTAAACTTGTATTGAGTTGTACTTAGGATAAAAATTAGGATCCTGCTCATGCCTGTAATCCCAGCACTTTGAGAGGCTAAGGTGGGAGGATTTCTTGAGGTCAGGAGTTTCAGGCCAGCCTGAACAAGAGCGAGATCCTATCTCTATAAAACATATAAAAATTAGCCAGGCATGGTGGTGTGTGCCTGTAGTCCCAGCTACTCAGGAGGCTGAGGCAGGAGGATCACTTAAGCTCAAGAGCTTTAAGTTGCAGTGAGCTATGACAACACCAATGTACTGTAGCCTGGGCGACAGTGTGAGACCCTGCCTCAAAAAAAAAAGATGAGGATCCTGATAAAGCCTCTAGTGAGTATGCTGATGAGGTCCTGTGGTATTTATAAACTCCCACTCTACTGTGAAATGGATGCAAAATAAAACCCGCTAAGTTTTAGTAAAGGACCTAACAGTTTAAACAATGTAATGATTAGAGGAACTCCTGGGAATTTCTCCCTTAAATCTGGCTTTTTAATTTTATGTAGGTATTAAGATTATTTGGATCCCTCTTAATTACTTACCTCTCCAGAAATGAACCATACTTAGATAGTTCTACTCTAAAATTGAAAGAATGAATAAATATGTGGATCTTTGCTTAATGATATATTAGGTAATCTTCTTCATTTTAATCTATTAGAGTGACATGCTCAGAGTAACATCATATTACTTGCAAAGGAATCTAAATAGAATTCCTTTTATTTAAATGAGATCTGGAATCTTCATAAGAAAGAAAACTAGAGCTCTTAGGTGATCAAAAAGTTATTACACATATTTAGAATTTATTTTTCTTTCACCTCTTCAGATTTTTTGATCCAGGGTTAGAAAACCACTATTAAGCTCTGCTTTTTTTTTTTCTTTCTTTCTTTCTTCCTTTTTTTTTTTTTTTTTTGTTTGAGACAGAGTCTTGCTCTCTCAACCCAGGTGGAGTGCAGTGACGTCATCACAGCTCACTGCAAAGTCAAACTCCTGGGCTCAAGCAATACTCCTGCCTCAGCCTCCCAAGTAGCCGGGACTACAGGCTCGAGCCACCACACCCAGCTAAGTTTTTCTATTTTTGGTAGAGATGGGGTCTTGCTCTTGCTCAGGCTGGTCTTGAATTTCTGACCTCAAGTGATCCTGCTGTCTGGGCCTTCCCAAGTGTTAGGATTACAGGCGTGAGCCACCGTGCTTGGCCAAGCTCTGCTTCTTACTCTTGACTCTTCCTATGTGATTCAGAGTATACTGGAGCATTCAATAGCCCCAATTCCCTGATCTAGGAAATACAAGTAACGAAGCAGTGAAAGACATGAGAGTGTGAAGTGGCTGGGCAGGATTAGAAAAATGGGTACAACTTTGTCCTTACTCATAACTAGTAATTTCCCATAAACTGATTACTTCTTTACTATAGTCTTGAAATTCCTGCTCTCTCAGACTGTATGGTTTCTGTTTTCAAACAACAAAAAATATAAAATAAATATATAAAATATATATATAAAATATATGCTGAGAAAAATATAAAAGTATAGTATATGTGAAAGTTTTTCTCTTTTCATAGTAAATTAAAGACTAAACAAAGGAAAACCAATAAAATATGAATTATTTTATGGAATAAATATGACAATTCATAAGTATTAATAATGATTCTACAGACCAAAGCATTACTTATTATATGCTTTAGCACCAAAAATAAATTTTCAAAAACATGACCAATATCATATAAAAGTACTGTATAAGGTAAATTTGAAAGTACTATAAACTGACATGCAGAAATCAGTGACCATAAACTGCCCTAATTCTACTGAAAGAAAACACACAATACATTCCACATATAGGAGAATTAGAAGTTATATCTTGGCCACAGAGCTAAAAGGATTAGGAGAAGTCAAAATACCAGAGAGTCAATGGGTAAAATAGAATCATACCCAGGATACCTGAAATCAATATTTTTTTCTTTATTTCAGCATATTATGGGGGTATAAAAGTTTAGGTTATGTATATTGCCCATGCCCCCCACCCCCTTGAAATCAATATCTTAAGAAGATGAAAAAATAGCCCAGCATGGTGGCTCACACCTATAATCCCAGCACTTTGGGAGGCCAAGGCTCAAGGATCACTTGAGGTCAGTAGTTCAAGACGGGCCTGGGCAACATAGTGAGACCCTGCCGCTACAAAAAATTTAAAAATTAGCTGGGTGTGGTGGTATACCCTGTAGTCCCAGCTACTCGGGAGGCTAAGGCAGGAAGATCGCTTGAGCCGAGGAGTTTGAGGTTGTTGTGAGCTATTATGATGCTACTGCACTCTAGCCCAGGCAACAGAGTGAGACCTTGTCACAAAAAAAAAAAGAACAAGAAAAAATACCCATAAGAGGGGAAAAAGCTACTCTAGTAAATTCAAGAAACCTATTAATCTGAGATCATTCAGTATGTTTTTCCTTACTTATCCCTAAAATAAAAACAATGAACTGGAAAAGTCTCTAGGTGAACATGGCCTCTGTCTTATCTTTTACAACACTGTCAAATTTTCATATGTTGAACTAGTGAATATCTCCTAACAAAGTCCAACTTACCGCCAATGCAGATGAATAAGAGCTGAAGATATTCTGCCGAAATTCTTTCAGGGCTTTTTTAAATACAACATCCACTAGTGTATCTTTCTTGCTGTCTTCATTCTCTAGGTCATTCATCTGGGGACCACAAAAAGAGTTTTTGTACATAATCAACTACTTGAAGAGAGGTGAATGCAACATTTGGACATGTAGTGTCTCCTAAAATGACTGCCCTGAAAGTGTTAAAGCTACAGGCTATTACGGGACCCAGGTAAAAGTACGACTAGAAAGTCAAACTATTATTACTACTAGATGATTTCTAAGGTCCCTTCTAATATTGTATAATTTTATAGTTCTGTTACCAGAAAAACTCGAGTGTATAATAACAAGCCGTACCACATATGAAATGTAACGTGACAATTATAGTAAAACAGAAGTCAATAGTAAAGCCTAAAACCTTAAATTCTGTCTACCAGTTTGACTAATGTATATCCTATTATTTGCCCCTTTCTGGTAAAGAGCAGACCATAAAACTTACTGAAACATGTAACCTTGATCTTTAGAGGGCATATCCTAATATTTACAACCATTCCATAGCCAAAGCTGCTCAGAGGCCTAACTCAGCAAACAAAGTATACCTTTTTCAGAAGAAATTCATCCATGCTTTTCAAATCACTTGCACTTGCTATGATCTGGACAGAGTCATTTTGCCAATGCACAGAATCCAAAGCCACACTGCTGATCTTCACGTTTCGCTTGCGCTTAGCCTTTGGAGAAGGCTCTTTGTTCTCTTTGAACTCCTTCTGGCAACTCCCAGGCAGTTCTGGGCTCAAAGGAGGCGTTGGATGATACTGAGCTAATTCTACAATTCAAGATAGAGTACCCAAAAAGACATATTTAGTAAAAATACTGATAATATTCACGTCCTTCTTTTTAAGTTCCTTTAATAAGTCACTGAAGGAAACATATCACAATATGTGAAAAGCAAGATAGCATTAATGTTTGCAGTCAGGCAGGTAGGCAATAAATCCAGATTGCACATCTGTACAGAAAATGTATTTAAGAATTAGCACTTTTCAAAGGGAAGTACTATCTAGGCCTGATATTCAAAGCCTGGATGGAATTGCCTTGTAGAATATCAACCTAGATGATCCCAGAGATCTCAATCCCAAAGAAAAGAAAGGACAGTATGCAACCACTCTAGCATATTAAATGCTGGGTACTAACCCAGTCTCAGCTTTGCTACACGTTTGAAAGAACATGCAGCTATATACAAGTTCAACAAACTAGTGGAATTTGATAATCATTATGATTATTGTTTCTTTACTACGGTCTAAAGTCATGAATGCTTCAGTGATAATGTCTGATGATAGCCTCGCAACCTGTTAGGGAGCCAAGTAACTCAACTGGCTTACTTCTGCTTGGGTCTCTTTAGTTTATAATTTTCTTATAAATTCCCCAAATAATTGCCTGAATTTCTCACAGAATTCCTGGAATGAACTGGGTTTGCATATATAAAATTGAGAATCACAACGATTTTTCTCTGCAACTGTTTACACCAGATAAATTAGATTCCATTACAATCTAGAACTGCATTGGATTTGCCAAAGCCCTATGTGAAGCTTGATGAAAATGTTGGCTTCTTCTATTTTCACATGCGCTGTTTCCCCAGTATGTATGCTCCTTACCCTCTTACATTCTAATTCTACCTAAAAGCTAATTCTAACAATAAAGGGAAGAAGTCGCCCCCTATGTGCTAAATGCCACCTCAGGCAAGAATTGAGATAAACCCAATCTCAGCTATGACACCAGAATAAAGAATATAAAATTATGGGATACAAGTATATTTAAACTGATATCAACCAATTTTAATTTCATTATAAATCTTAGATATATAAGTATCTACTTCATTTAGCAAAGTCAGTATCTTTGTCATAATAAAAGAAATGATTACTGAAGAAATTATCTATAATCCCATTTTAACATTACAAACAAGGGCTACCTTAATAAATTTTTACCCAAACATAAATGAAAAGCTTACTATCCTAACTTTTATACATGGCTCCTTATGAAGCAAACACAATAAAGTCTGCTTTAATATGAATTTTCAACTATTGAGATTTACACTTCTTCCTTGAGAATTGGTAGCAAAGAATAAAGTAGTGGAAAATGAAAAATTTAGAATGATTATTGTCAAACAGACAAGATAAAAGAAATTGGTCACCTTAGTAACACAATTGTAAGGAATTCCAAATTTTCCAAACTGAATGTGTAGTATTCACTTTATTTATTATTGGTTTTTATCCACATCAGTTTGTCACCTGGTAGGAACAAAGCCACAAGATACAAAAACGGGGGTCTAACCACTTCTCCACCATTCTTTTCTCTGATACACAGAGCTGACAGGTGTCTCTGCTCCAGCCTATCCATTCCTACATGAAGTCTGATTATCTTTCCTCCTTGTCCTTTTATTTTATCCTAGATATGAAAAGTTTTTGCTTACTTACTATAACTGGCTCTGTTCTATCCTTCCTTAAGAGATAATAGCTTTCTTCCTAGGGCCTCTTTCTATTTTAGTCAATGTTGGTATTTCACCCACATTATCATATACCCACCTCTAATGTATATCCCTGTTGAAGATAGCCAGCATCTTTACATAGTAGCTAAAAACTCTCAGACACGTCTGAGAAAAGGGCTTGGGAAGAAGGCATAATCTTCTAATGGGTTTACTGGAACCCATATTGGGTTTACCGGAATCCTCAGAAAGTAAATAATTTTAGCATTTAGAAAGGTCAGTTTTCTCAACTGATGAACTAACTGTTGGATACTTTCAAATGTTATGGTTCATGCCCAAAAAGTTAAAATAAGAGCTACATTACAAAGTGTCAGGCATCTGCTAAGCATTGACATATAGTACGTATTTAACATACAACACAGTGGTTATGAATGGGGCCTCTGGAGCTGGACTGAGTGGATTCAAATCTCAGCTCTTCCCATTACCTACCATATGTGTCTAAATAAATAACTTCTCTGTCCCTGAGTTTTCTCATCTATAAATTGGGAATAATAACCATACCAATGTTAAAAAATTATTGTGAGGATCAATTAAATTAATACATATAACATGCTTACTAAAGTGCCTTGTATGTAATAAGCACTCAAATATTAGCTCCTGTTATTATTATCAATAATGCCTATTTGTTAAGTGAATGAATAATGGATCCATTTTTTTAATAATTCAGAAAACTAAGGCTAACCTAAAATTCATAAACATTCTTGAAGTGATTGTTTCACTGTTTTGTAACACATTTTCTTGAACTTATGTTATAGGTACAATGTAACTTTATAATTATATTTAGTTAAGGAAGGATATAACAATCCTGGTCCTATCTCATTAGAATATCTAGCCAGCAGGAATGCCATTATGAATACTACAGGAATAGCAAACTTTCAGAAACAGTAAACAGAAATCATGATAAACAGAAATTAAGAAGACACGCTCCACCCTTTGTCCATTTTTACCATCTGGAAAGTGATGACCTGGAATCACATCTGAGCCTGCAAAGAGTGCTGAAACCTCTGACTGGGTGGCAGGTTTCACTCTCGTAGTCTTCTTCTCCCCTTGTTTCCCTTTGGCCCAGAATCTCATCTTAGCTCTCTGAGGTCTGTTTAAAAAAAATAAAGGCAAAAATGAAAATCAGCATGTCCCAGTGATAATATTTATATATCACTTTAAGCTTTAAAAACCTTTCATGTATCTAAGCTCATTTAACCTTCAAATTTGAATTTAACCATATTTAATCTTCAATTTCACATTTAAACCTCACCTGGAAGGTAGACAGTTACCTCATCTTGAATATAGAAATACTAACATTAAGACTAAGAAAAATTAAATAATTTCCTAAAGTAAAGTAGCTACAAAGCAGTGGAACTAGGATTCCAACTCAGGTTTTCTAATTCTCAAACTGGTATCTTTTCATTCTTGACCCCCATTCCAGCTTGGATTTAGTATATACACAATTTAACAACAAAGAAAATACTTTTTAAAGAAATCACTAATAATCCTACTACTCTACAGAAAGTTTACTTTTTTTGTAATTTCCTTCCAGTCTTTATCCATAATCATGCCAATTGTTCTATCACTGTAATCATGATGCACATAATTTTAAATCTTTTCACTCACCATTATATAATAAAAGCTTTAATGCCACTATTTTATATTCACCAGTTATCAATATCATTAATTAACAAAAGCCACTACTTATTTGAACTCTTATCTTTCTCTAGGCATAGGGCTAAGTGCTTATATAGGATTACCTTATTTAATTATTAACAACTTTGCTTTTAACAAACTACTATAAACATTATACAGGTGAAAAACTGGAGACTTAAACATTAGGTAACTTTCCCAAGGTTACATATCCAGTGAGTGACAAAGTTGAGAACCACACCTACTACACTATATTGCCGCTTCTTAGTGCTTATACACTCTTTCATCATATAAATCAAGGAAAGTACCTTCAGATAAGGTACTTTCTAGCCTGCATTTACTGACCATCTATTACATATTCTAACCCTGTACTACTAGGAGGCTTATTTGCACATTAATTTGTCCATTTGTATGTTCATTCACTCAATTAAAAAGAAACATCTGAGCATCTACTAGGTGACAAACACTATGCCTTATATGTGATTTCACATATTTTCACAATTTTCACAACTACCATGATTAAGAAGTATTATTACCCTTACTTTACACATGAGCAAAATGAGTCTCAGAGGGCTAATGAAGATGGAAGTTAAAATCAGGTTTGTCTGGTTTGAAGCCCATACTCTTTTTTCCCTTTTTTTAAAAAAAACTTGTTATTAAATGTGTACAGTCATATATTATAAAGAGATATTGTTCTCTAAGACATTACGAACAATAGCATCTTTCTGCCATTCTCATCTCATTTTCTGCTCCCTGGAGGCAATCCTTTTGAAATGATTTAACTGATTCTTCTGATATTTAACATGCTTATATTGCTATCATACTCATGACCATAGATCATGATGAAGCATGTTCTACCATCCTGTATAATCTCCTCTACAAACAGGTACCCCCAACAGAATTATACTCTAGCTTTAGTGAGGTCAATATCCAGAATATACTTTTAGTAATATTCAGTCTTTATTTTTATTATGTAAATAATACTCACAGTTGAGGCACGTAGTTCCCTAAATGACCTACTTTATTCTAGAGGATTTTTTTTTTTCTGTAGAGACAGGGTCTTGCTCTGTTGCCCAGGCTGGAGTACAGCGGCACGGCACGATTATAGCTCAATACAGCCTTGAACTCCTGCCCTCAAGTGTTCCTTCTGCCTGAGCCTCTCAAAGTGCTGGGATTACAGGCATGAGCCACCATGCCACACCAAGATGTTTTTTTGTGTGTATTTTCTTTTTTAATTTGCTCATGAAAATTGTTTTATTTTTCATTTGCTCATTTTTCTACATACACTTCACCTCCAAGTATTTCCCCAGTTGTGTATATCTTCCTCTCAATATGTCCAAACATATTAGATACTCTATCAGTTTCATATTCTTGAAGAAATCTCTCCCAGAGCGTCTTAAGATACTCCCATCTGGAATGGTTTCCCTCATTGCTTGCTTTGCAGCTAACATTTGAAAAGCTACTTTCATTGTCATAATGGAGATTCCTTTTGTCTCTTTTGTTTTATAAAGACATGTCTTTCAGTATGGGTTTCTTTTTATGTTGGATACTCAGTGGACCCTTCTAATCTGGAAATTCATATCCTTCAGTTCTGTAAAATTTGATTGAATTACTTTATTAATAATTTGCTCCTCTCCATTTTCTTGGTTCTATCTTTCCAGAGCTCCTATCATTGGGTCATTGGATCTCCTGAATTGATCCTCTAAAATTCCTATCTCTTCATCTTTGTGTTCAACATTCTGAGATATGTCCTTGACTTTTCTTCCAGCCCTTCTAAGTTGCTCTTTTATGTTATCATATTTTTAATTTTCAAAAGTTCTTTCTATTATGAATGTTTCTCACGTACCCTGTTTGGTTTCAGAGATACAATTATACTTATTATGCAGAAGGTCTGTAGATAGTTATATTTGTCTGTCTTGAAGTCTTCTATCCCCTGCATAGTTTATTTCTTCCCAGTTGTATTTTATGTTAGTTTTGGTTTCTTCAATATAAGGTATTTCCTCAAATGTGTGGTGACCACTGGTATCTTCTTATAATTAAAAGTGCCATTTAAAAAAAAAAAAGCACACTTGAAAGCCCTAGTGTGCACTGGTGGGACTTCTAAACTATGGTCTTCCTTACAGGGTTATCTTGCTGGTTGATTTTGCAGGAAGAGCTCCTGATAGTAATATCTTCAGGTTTTTCCTTGAAGGCTGGACAGAAGTCTCTTTGAACCACTTGCTTAGAGGATATGGGAAATGTAGGAGCTGAGCAAAGGAAAAAAGCTGGGGGACCTTGACATTCAGTATATAAGGAGTCATTAAATCTCCTTCTTCCAAATATATACCCCAGTCCTCAACTACATGTGGTAAACTCCAAGTCCAGAGATCTTCTGTTTTATCCTTTCCAGAAAATAAACTTGTTTTCTGATAGGATTGGGGAGGGTCAGTCAGCTAGATACTTATTTCTCAGCTTTACCGAGCTGGTTTAGGATTCAGCTTTCTCTTATCTATTAAGACATTCAAAATTTACAGTCTATTTACTTTTCATATTCCACAATTTTATTGTAGCTGTCTCCATTTCTGATGGTTTTTTCTGGTGGGGGGACTTTGTAGGGTTTTTTTTATTTTAGCAATTTTAGGGGAGGAAGTGGAAATTAAACATATATATTTAAGCTGCTATCTCCAGGTATACGTTCTTCTACTTCTGTTATATCATGTTTCTCAGTATTTGATTTCCAGTATAATCTGCTCTGGATTTTGGTTACCTTGGGTTATGCCGCTATGGTCAGTAATAAAGTTGTCTTCAATAGGGTTATGAACCAGAAAAATTTTAACATGATATTGAAGTTTTTAGTGAGGGCTCAAATGCTTATTTAGCATAATAAGAGACAAAAGTATTTATCTGAAAAATAAAAATTCCACAAGCTCTCCTAAAGAGAATAGAATTATTTCCTGAAAGTCCTTTCCAGTTCCATTTCTAAAATACTTATTAGCTCAGAACAAAATCCAAGTCCAAAGGTGAGACATATTTTCAATCTTATCTTGTCTAATCTTCTTTTTTTTTTATTTCAGCATATTATGGGGGTACAAAAGTTTAAGTTACGTACATTGCCCTTGCCCCTCTCCCCCGAGTCAGAGCTTCAAGCGTGTCCATCCCTCAGATGGTGTGCATTGCACTCATCATGTATGTATACACCCATCCCCTCCCCCCCATCTGCCTGACACCCAATTAATGTTATTCCTATATGGGTTCTTAGGTGTTGATCAGTGAAGCCAATTTGATGGTGAGTACACGTGGTGCTTATTTTTCCATTCTTGGGATACTTCACTTAGTAGAATGAGTTCCAGCTCTATCCAGGAAAATAAAAGAGGTGCTATATTACCATTGTTTCTTGTGCCTGAGTAGTACTCCATGGTATACATATACCACATTTTATTAATCCACTCATGTACTGATGGGCACTTGGGTTATTTCCACATCTTTGCAATTGTGAATTGTGCAGCTATAAACATTTGAGTGCAGATGTCTTTTTTATAGAATGTCTTTTGTTCTTTTGGGTAGATGCTCAATAATGGGATTGCTGGATCAAATGGTAGGTCTACTCATATCTCTTTAAGGTATCTCCATATTGCTTTCCACAGAGGTTGCACTAGTTTGCAATCCCACCAGCAGTGTATGAGTGGTCCTATCTCTCTGCATCCATGCCAGCATTTATTGTTTTGGGACTTATTGATAAAGGCCATTCTCACTGGAGACAAGTGATATCTCATTGTGGTTTTGATTTGCATTTCCCTGATGATTAGAGATGTTGAGCATTTTTTCATATGGTTATTAGTCATTGTTATGTCTTCTTTTGAAAAGTTTCTGTTTCTGTCTTCTTTCACAACAAAAGACCACAAGTCATATAATGATTTAGAGGACCCCCCCACCCCTCAAAATCATACTGCTAAGCATAGAGGGAGATAAAGCTTATTACACTGATGGGAGCCTGAATGTGTGATCCCATAATTATGCCTACCTGACATAAATATTTTTAAGCTAAAGGCAATTAAAAATAGATGCAGGACCTAAAGGCCTAAAAGCAGGACCTAAATTTGTAAAGGTGATCTACCTCCCCTTTCTACCAGGAAGGACAGAAGTTAATCACTGGTGACGGCTGTGGACCTTTATCAGCTAGAGGACAACTTTACTCCATTAATTCCCCCATAAATTTACCTTCTCACAGTTTTCCCACCTTTGGAAGCCTAAAACTGCTTTTCTTTGTCTTGTCACTTCTCTAAAATTTATTGTTATTTGTTGAAGACAATATATAAGCCAGACTCCTAAACCATTGCTTTGAGTTACTTTTCTCCTGCATGATATTCATTGCATGTGTTAACAAACTTGTTTTTTTCTTGTTAAATCTTATCTTTTGTTGTGGGAG
The DNA here is from genome assembly GCF_041146395.1 of Eulemur rufifrons. Taxonomy (NCBI): domain Eukaryota; kingdom Metazoa; phylum Chordata; class Mammalia; order Primates; family Lemuridae; genus Eulemur; species Eulemur rufifrons. Next base: position 24,547,158 of record NC_090984.1, on the reverse strand, counting down.
TTTGTCCCAACTATGAACTTACAAGAGTTGAGGAAAATTTTTTTCTCTCCCTTTAATATATATATTAACTACTATGTACCTATCAATAGTAGGTACTTAACATTTCTTAAAAAATCAGAAAATGAATTTAATTTCAAAAGTGGCTTCTCTATGAATTATGGTTTTCAAAAAAGGCTCAGTATTTTATAGTCAATTATTAAATAAAATTATAATACCCCTGTTAACTGTATATACTTTATACCTTATATTCAAATCTGAAGCCTTCTGTCTCACTGCCAACTTTGCAATCTCTCCTTGAGACATAGTCTTATGAAGCTTTGCTTGTTCATCAACTGAAGAAAATCGCTGTGATGTCTGTAATAATTACATATGTGAAAAACTTTAAAACCAAGTAAATACATGATAGCTCTGTAATTAAAACAGGGTATAGAATTATTTGAGCTGTTAAAAAATACATAAAACATGTTCATATTATTCAGAGATTCACTGAAAAAATAGAACCTACTGAAAACTCTATTAACTTCCTAATGTAATCTAAAATGAGGAGGACTTGGTCAATGAAAATGCTAAATAGGGCCCACCAGTTCATATTTTCTGACAATTTAACAAAAAATATCAAGTGGAAAGGTAAGAAAAAGTCAAAAGCATTTAAAGATACAGACAAAAGATGCAGGATCTGATAAATCTAGAACACTAAGTATTGTCTTTCAAACCTCCTCTTATTTATTCCAAAAGATGGTTATTATTTTTATGGCTTAACTTACTATTATAGATTCTTCTTATATCTGGTCAGTCAAGAATTTAAAAGACCTAGAACGAATGAAGGTAAGAAAAACCAAAGACCAAAGAATAAAGGACATTACCACTAATAATCTAAATTATAAACAATTTACAAAGCTATCACACTGGGACCTGAATTTCAATTGCAATTTTTGTTCCATTTGTTCACAATGTGCCCTTCTAAAGACAATCTCATTCTAAGGGGAGAATTTCTTGTTACCTATTCAAGTCATTTCCTGCTATTTCATTTTTCTATAGGTATAATATCCTTTCTTTAGCTTTTTGGTCTGCCTGACTATAGCCTTATCAATAGAAAGAGAAAATATCCTGAGTTGTTAAAATTTAAAAAATAGATTTATGCTTCTGGCAAAGATGGAGTAACAGGGATCTGGTTTATTCCCTTTCCTGAAACAAATAAAAACTAGAGAAAATAATATGAAACAGCAGTTTTCAAGACAATGAACAGATATCCTTGAGAGGTGAGAAACAAAGGAAGTGTGTCCTATACCTGCCCCATCTTACTGTCTTGAGATAGTTTATAGGTTGTGACACATAGAGGGAGAACCCAGGTGAAAGTCCAAAGTGACCAAGATGACTAGAGACCAAAAGACAGAGCACCAGAGAGGAGGGAGATAAACAAAGAACGAACTCTGGAGATCTACAGAAGGTCCCCGTTGAGTATTCAGCTTAAGCACAAAGCAACACTTCTGTGTGAGAAAACAACCCAAGATCGGGGAAAAGACCACTTGAAAGGATGAAAGGCAATAATGCCCATCATTCAGAACAAAAGGTCAGTAACAGGGCCAGGCACAGTGGCTCACGCCTGTAATCCCAACACTCTAGGAGGATCTCTTGAGGTCAGGAGTTTGAGACCAGCCTGGAGAATGAGACCCAGTCTTTACAAAAAATAGAAAAATTAGCCAGGCATGGTGGCGTGCACCTATAGTCCCAGCCACTCTCGGGGCTGAGGCAGGAGGATTGCTTGAGCCCAGGAGTTTGAGGCTACAGTTGGCTATACTGATGCCACTCAACTCTATCCAGGGCAACAGAGTGAGACTCTGTCTCAAAAAAAAAAAAAAAAAAAAAAAGTCAGTAATAGCACATGTGCCTTAGAGCAAGAGTACAACTTTATAATTCCCGGGGTATTGAGCAAAGTACATAGAGGATCTGGCCTCAATAGTCAAGAACAATTAGCCCTAGACTTGAGTACTTTCTGAGCCTGACAAACCTTAGAAAGACGTGAAAAGATCAAACTACTTCCAGAACAAGCCCTGGAATATTATTGGAAAGTAATAGTCTAAAAAATATTAATTGAACATAAAAATATCCACAAAAACTGTACTCAAAAATTCACAGTGGCAGGCATCCAATAGAAAAAATAACGAGGCATACAAAGGAGGAGGAATATGTAACCCATAATGAGGAGAAAAATCAATCCATTTATATTGACTCAACACTGACACAAATGTTACTAAATTAGAAAGACATTAAAATAGTAATTATAACTATATTCCATATGTTCAAAAAGGTAAGTAGAGAACTGGAAGATATTAAAAAGACTCAAATCAAACTTCTAGAGATGAAAACTTTAATGTCTGAAATGAAAAATATACTAGATAGGACTAACAGAAGATTAGATATTATAAAATAAAAGGACAGTGAACATAAAGATATCTTCAAGCCAGAAGAGGCATGAGGAATTCTTCCTATGCTAGAAATCTCTGACTTTCTCTTCTGACCAGGCGAGAAATGCTTTCATGTGGTCATAGGACCTTAATTACATCTGCAAAATCCCTTTACAACAGAACCTTGATTAGTGTCTGATTAAATAACTAGGAGAGGGTATGTTTTCAGTAGGGATGGAAATCTTGTGAGGCCATCTTAGAATTCTTCCTACCACAGAACACATATAATTACATTTATAAGAAGTTCTAGAATAGTGGTTGCTTCTGAGGGTGGAGTTGAAGAGGGAAGTTCAAGTGGAAACATGAGAAGAATTCTGAGGTTATAGCAATCTTGACAGGAGTGTAAGTTATGTGGTTGTACGCATATGTCAAAAATGGTCAAACTGTACACTGAAGATCTGTGCATTTCACTGTATGCATTATATACCTCAATTATAATAATAATAAATCCAGGATCAGGCCAATAATATGTGATCCCTATGATGGATCTAAACCTCACAAAGAGAGATATGGCCCCTAATGTGATGCAATAAGACATACTACCATCTATAAAGCATTTTCCTCAAAAAATTTAACCTAAGTGTGATCAAAATTCCTAATCTATATGGATATGTATCCCTTGTATTTCCTATAAACTGGTATAATGTCACTTAAAATAATAAGACAGAGTTACAATCAATAAAATCCAAAAATGTGGGAAACTTAACAGAACAAATGACCCTATTTCCTCAACAAATAGATCGCTAGAGGGAAAAAGAAAAAAGAAGGAAGGGAAATTTATAGATTAAGAGTGTCTAAAAAGGACTTCTGGGACGTCAAAAATAATGCAAGCTGCCTAAACACAAATAAATAGAGTGACATATTCTCAAAAAGTAATACAAAGCCATCCTGGCTAAGCATGATAGGGAAAAGGAAAAAAAAAAAACAGAACAAAAATAAAACTACACAAAACTTACACTTGTAACATAACTAGAAAGAAGAAAGCACCCAAACTTCAAATTACCCGTAGACAGAAAAATAATCCCAGCAAGCTCTCTCTCACAGTTCCACTGCATGCTTTTGCAAAGAACAAGTGCCTTCTAAGAAAAATTGTGGAAAAGAGAAAAGAGTAAAACTAGCAATGGACTTAGGATTGATATAAAATCATTGCCACAAAAAGAAGGTCCACCCTAATTGTGAAAATACAATGGTTATTGTAGAATAGAGAACTGACCTAAGGGAAATGACTTAAAAATATATATGATTCAAGGTGACATTTTTTAAAGGTAAAGCTTCTGGGGAAAAAGAAGTAAAAAGGAAGAAACAGGTGCCCTTTTGGAGATCAGGTAGTGAAGAGAAAAAGAAGCAGAAGGTAGAAATTTAGAATCCAGCAAGGCAAAAGAGAAGCAAAAAAAATTGGAGGACACACAATATTGCTTCCACCACCACTAAAACAAAAACAAAAACAGGCCATTCATTAAAGAAACTACTTTGCTGTACTGATAAAAGAGGAAGTTCTTGAACTTACTATCTTGTAAACCACCCCACATATACAAAATGAATAAATTAAAATATACAAAAGCTATAAAAAGCTATAATAATAAAACAAAGCAAATGAATATCAAATGAGAACCAAAATGAGAATCAAAACAACTCAATTGATTAACCCCACCCCCTCACCAAAGAAAACAGTAACTCTCAAATGAATTAAATATCCTTATATATGACAAATCTCCTGAATGAGAAATTCAAAAATAAAATCTAGAAATAGATTTAAAAGACAGAAAGAAACGAAAAGAGAGTTGGCTGAACTCAGAAAGAAATAAAAGATAATATTAACTCCAAAATGAAGACAAATGTCACTGGGCCCCATGAGATTTTAGTACCCGAACATTTTTAATGGGTGAAATAATTGGACTAGGCCCTTAGTTGTTTCTACATGTTAACTGCTTGCTTCCTGCTCAGCATCCTTTCTTTTCACAGCGGTTATTAACTACTGATGCACTATTTCTTTGTCAAGCAGGAGTTAACTCAAGGGTCATGGGAGAATCTTATGGAGTTTGTTTTGCAGAAGGAATGAACGCCTCTGAGAAAGTTGCAACTAGCTGCTGATGCCCAGAAGTTTGATTACTCACAGTGTTGACACTAAAAGCAACAGACTTCCCCCTATCTTAACCCCAACCCTACATAAAAGTTTGCTGCCTCATCGTTACAACAAGGCAAATCTGAGAGACTACTCTCCTGTCTCCTCACTTTGGCCAACTTGAATAAACCTCTCTGTCTCCAAGCACCAATGTCACAGTGTTTGGCTTCAGCTGTGAATTGGGTTCTACTAACTTACAAGGTTCCCAAGGGAGAAAAAGCACACATGAAAACTTAAAAGGAATTAAATAAAGTCAGAAAAATAATAAAGGATATAAAAGTGATATAATGAAAAAAGCAAAAAGGGTCAGAGAGAAGGTAACTGAAATGGAAGAAAGGCAAAACAGAAAAAACATATGTATACTTAGAGTCCCTAAGAAAAACAGAAAAATGGAACATAACTAATATTTAAAACTATAATTCACAAAAATTTTTCAAAAATAAGACGAGACCAAAATTTACATACTATAAGCACCCAGTACGTATGCGGGATAATTTTTTTTTTTTTTTTTGAGACAGAGTCTCATTCTTTTGCCCTGAGTAGAGTGCCATAGCATCAGCCTAGCGTACAGCAACCTCAAACTCCTGAGCTCAAGTGATCCTCCCACCTCAGCCTCCCAGAGATTGTAATGATCGACTTGAAGACATATCCTAAACTTGAAATATAAAGGGAAAATTCTGAACATCTCTAATCTAAAAGATCAAAAATAACTTACAAGGGCAAGAGAAACAGATTGGCAATAAACTTACCAAAAATAATATATAAAGCAAGATAACAATAAACAGCATTTTAAAAAAAACTCAAGGAAAGAAAAGTATGAATCAAGGATTTTATATGTAGCCAAGATATTCCTTTAAGCATCAAGGCTATAGAAAGAACTCAGGAAATTCTTTATGAGCCCTTCATGAGTGCTAGGGGAAGAGCTTCATGTGATCAAGAGATGAACAGGGAAGCTCCAACAAAATATCTGATGTGACAATTTAATATATTTAGTAGCAGATCTAAGATGAAAACAAAAGTAGAAGCGAGGACAAAAAAATTAGCTAAAATTATATGTTCTGACAAAGTAGAAATAAGAGCCTAAAAAACAATAATAGAAGGAAAGGAAAAGAAGAGAGTAGAATAATTCATTTATAGTTGTGTCACAATAGATGGGCATTAAAGGATATTATTCATTAAAAACTGACTAACAACAGAAAATTTGGTTAAATTAAAAAATAGTGTACTAAAGGCACTTTAAAAAGTTATATGCAAAGGTAAGCAATAAGTAGAATAAGACAACAGTGTTTCCTAAATATCAAAAGAAATAAAAAAAAAGAGCAAGGAAAATGTATAACATAAACATAGCAAATTTGAAGTAACACATCATAACAACATAAAATAATAAGAAAGAATTAAGACTGAACCTACAGTTTACATCAATAAATATAAATAGACTTAATTCACCTAAGAAAAATATTTTTAGCTTGACTCACAAAGCAGGACCCAACTATACTGTATAGAAATCATACGCCTAAAACAAAAGGATCTAGAAAGGCTAAAAACAAAGGGATAAGCAAAAGTTTACTAAGCAAATGGAAATAAGAAAACAGAGGCTGTGATATTAAGTAGAATTTAAGCAAAAAGCATATAATGTGACAAAGATCACTTTTTAATACTAAAAGCAAACATTCACAATGAGAAATAGAAAACTTTAGCACACCATTCTCAGCATAAGACAGATCAGTGTACAAAAAATAATTATATAAAAGACAGACAACATAATCAATAGGGTAGAGAATATGGATATATTTTGAAACTTTACACCCTGAACAGAGAATACACGTTCTTCTCAAATGCACATGGTACATTCACAAAAACTGATCACATATTAGGTAACCAAAAAAAATCAGTAAATTCCATCAAATAGAAATATTATAAATACTCTGATCATAATACAATAAAACTAGAAATTAGTAAAAATTAAAAAACAAAAAGGCTCTTGTTCTGAAAATTAAAAAATCTTTTACTAAGCCAGTCTCAGAGAAAAAAAGAAATTAAACTGAAATAAAAGATTTTCTAGAAAAAAGGAATAAAATCTTCATATATTAGAATCTATGAGACATCTGAAGCAATGTTCAGAGGAAAATTTAAAATACATCAATAAAAATAAAATAAATGAATTAAATTCCCAACTCAAAATCCACAAAAACAATAAAATAAAACAAAGAGAGCACAAAGAAATAAATAATAAAGATAAAACCTAAAATCAATGAAGAGGAGAATGGAAAAAAATAGGTATAATAAATACATCAAAATTCTATTATTTTGGAAAAAATTAACAAAACAAACAACTAGCTAACTTAAAGAAAAAAATGAAAAACCACAAATCTACCAAAAATTACAAGAGGGAAATTAACCACTGAAACAGAGAAATTTAAAAACACCTTAAGAGACTACTTTATAAACCTCTGTTCAAATAAATCTGAAAAGTCAGATGAAATGGATAATTTCCTAAGCAAAAATTGTTTACCAAAATTGACCCCATTAGACAGAAAGTTTAAAAAGACCAGTTTCCCTAGAAGAAATGGAGGAACTTAACACAAAAAAGCACCAATCCCATACGGTTTCATAGGAGAAAATTCTACCAAATTTTCAAAGAACAGATAGTCACAATGCTATAAACTATCCCTGACTTTTCTGGGGAAATAATACACATATGAATACTAAGTGTATATTCAACAGTACAGCTGCTGTCTTAGGGCTGCCAATCCAAACATCTTATACAATAAACTTTGTTCAATACCTATCAGTTTTCTACCTTGCAAGACCCAACTCAAAGTCACCCAGCCCAGATCCTAAACCCCTCCTCTCCTAACTTCCCCCTTGTGAGACATTATTAAGGCACAGTCAAGGTGTGTTTCCTCTTATTGTATTAAGTTAATAAACTTAGTTTTGCTTGATCAATAGGTTTTTCTGGCAGTCTTTTGAAGAGTGGACAGTGAAAAGAAAGAAAACACCACAGGTAACAATTGGAGAATATCTCAGAGAGTAACAAACAGAAATAGGAATGTAAGAAGTGAGAGCAGTTCTGGGGGGATAATGAGACATTTAGTTTTACCATGCTGCAAGTAAAGATGACTAAAATTCTGGAGAGCACGCTGGGGGTCATACCCATAGAGATAATTGCTTTAAGTTTGGGGGGATGGTAGAAGAAACTATATAGAAAAAAAGTACAAACCATGTGAAAGCTACCTTAAAAATATTGCTTAGCAGGACATGTCACTCTACTTGGGTAAATGTCAACATGGTGGGTTAAAAATGGAGTGAGAGCAGCATACAGAGAGTAAACAATTATTCAAATGGTATACTGGTTTCCCTTCTTCCACAGCAGGTAACAACTGATTAATAATTAACTAACTCAAGAGGTAATGCTTATGAAATCCCCTTCAGGTAATTCATTTGTAATTTTCTTTCTACCATTAGATGAGTTACTTCACAACTGGAAAATCAGATGGCTATTTCTTCTGAGATTTAATGATATACTTCTTAAGAAATAATAATAGAGGGATGGGATCACCGTGTCCAGAAAAAAATAAATAAATATAAAACAAAGAAAAAAAAAAACACAGTTTTTAAAAATCCATGTGCCCAGAAAATCAAATTCATTTAAAATTTGAATTTTGGGAATGCAACAGATTCCACACAGAAATAATAAATCTTTATCTTTACAATAACAGGTAACGTTAGAACATGGCATATATTCAAGATAAACAAAGAAACACATTTTAAAATTGTTCCTACCCTTCCCACCCCCAACCCCAGTAAGTATCTATCGGCATATTCTAGAAAGCAAAGCTTCTTCATGCAAGTGTCCACCAGAAACAAGCACCACCACCTGTTCCTACAATAGCTAGGGAAGAAAAAGAAGGCAAGTGAGAAAGCTGGAGAGGTGACTAACACACTGTGCAGGGAAGTGCTCTACAGCTACTGGCATGCAGTGACCGTCAAGCAGGTGAACAGAGGCTAGATTAGAACACTGAAAGGAGCTGAATGCTCCTAGCAGAAAGCCCAACTTCCTGGTTCATCTCAGCAAGAGTTCCCAGTGTAAAAGAATTCTACCACCAAAAGGACTAAGGGTTGTTAACAGGAAACTCTCAGGAACAAAACAGCAGTTATAAATGCTAAGTTCTTCCACAAACAATAAATCCACGTATACTAGATAAAGCAGTAGTCTGTTCCATTCCATAATTTCATATTTAACTACTAGTCATACATGTATATAACAGAACATATTTCATTATTTATAACTCAAATACAGGGCACCTCCAAAATGGAGTTACTTTATTCTACACTGAAGAGAAGATTTTGGTTCTAATTATATATAACAGATATGCAGACTGTTTCCAAATTCTATAATCCTAACATTTAGCTCAGGTTAATGACTCATTTATCTAATCATGGAACTCGTCCTGCATTTTTCTGGTTTTGTTGTTGTTTTTTCCTTCATAAAACATCAATATTATCATTTAAAAACTAGTCTACCTCCAACAAACGACTGCAAGACAATGAGAGTACTATGAAAATTAAGAAGAATTTTAATTAAGTAGGTCTTTGACACAATTCAAATAGCTTGTAATAGTTAAAAGATAAAATATTTAACCAGTCAAATAAAGACCATCCTAAAATTTTCCTCCCATAATAAATACAGACTAAAGAAGAACATTAGAGAGCCAACTTATGGATATGCACGGAAATAAAGCATTACTTCAACTCTACTTCATCAGTGATAAATGTTTTACTTCATATTAGACATATAGGGCCCTTTTACTATATATTTTTAGGACAATACCAAAATGAAACTGCTTTCCCTAATATATTCATGTATACACTCATACTTGTCAAACCATATATATATCTAATTTTGGCTGAAATGATGACAAAGTTATATTCTTAGTCAAAAATAGTGCAGTTCTATTCAAACACAATTTCAATGATATAATTTGTGATTAATACAAATTCACATTTAAATATAGCCTTCTAGGCCAGGAGCGGTGGCTCACGCCTATAATCCTAGCACTCTGGGAGGCCAAGGCGGGTGGATCGCTTGAGGTCAGGAGTTCGAGACCAGCCTGAGCAAAAGCGAGACCCCGTCTCTACTAAAAATAGAAAGAAATTATCTGGACAACTAAAAATATATATGGAAAAAATTAGCCAGGCATGGTGGTGCATGCCTGTAGTCCTAGCTACTCAGGAGGCTGAGGCAGTAGGATCGCTTAAGCCCAGGAGTTTGAGGTTGCTGTGAGCTAGGATGACGCCATGGCAGTCACTGTAGCCCGGGCAACAGAGCGAGACTCTGTCTCGGAAAAGAAAAAATAATAAATTAAAAATAAATAAATAAATAAATATAGCCTTCTATTTGGCTGGGTTGGTTCAGGGAGATACATTTTTGCTCACTAAATTTAAAAAAAATCATGTTTATTTTCTATTATTGAAAAACGGGGAGGGGGGAGAGAGCACATTTAAAAGCAAATTAAAAAAAAATAAAAGTGACTAAGTGAGTATCATTTCAGCTAAAAGCTACTGGATTATTTAACATATACCCTATTTCCTAGACCAGGCAGGGATCAGGAAACTATGGCCAACAGGTCAAATACAACCCACTGCCTATTTCTGCAATTTTATTAGAAAACAGCCATGCTCATTTCTTTACTTACCGTCTATGGCTGCTTTCATACTACAGTGGCTAAGTAGTTACAAAAGAGACTGTATGATCCATAGAGTATAAAATATTTATTATCTGGCTCTTTATAGAAAAAATGTAAGGACCACTGCTCTAGACTTTTTAAGATACAACATGGAATATTTCTACATTAGTGCTAAGGTAACCTTAATTTTGCCTTATTTATGATTTGACATGTACTATTAAAGTGCCCTTTATTTGAGTCCTATTAAAGTAAGGTTTAGCTTCAGTTGTTGTGTTCACTGAGGTTTCCCATGTACAAACCTTTACGTGGGAAGAAGCTGTGAAGGTTAGCTTTAGATTAGCAAAGACTATTCCCATCAGATTTGCTTGCTGACTATTTTTCTTATATTGCTATAAAATTACCATTTCGGAGTCACTGTGAGAGGCCTGACCCAGGCTGGGTACAGGCCCTAGCTCAGAGTGAGAAGCTTGGTCAAGGGAGAGAAGGGGCTCAATAATGTCATCGTAATCATCTTCCTCTGTATCCCCCTCCCCATCGGCAAAAGTACCTCTAGTCAAGAAATCGGAGCGCGTCCGCGCCATTCGAGCTTTCTTTTTATGGGCCGGTCTGGCAACCTGCTTAACCAAATGATAAGACAAATAACACATAATGTTTTGTTTTGGTTTTTTTTTTTTTTTGGAGATGATGCCAATGAAAGACATCAGAGGGCTCATGAATTTCTTGAAACATCCCTCCACCCCACAGTGCCCTTTCCACCAGGAGAAGTCACAGGGATGACCAAAAAGAATCTGTATACATTACTCTGGACAAAGAATAAGAATGGAAGCTAAATTTACATTGTTCTTCTCCATAGCCAAGGAAATCATCCTTCACTGCCATAAATCAACAAAGTCACTTGCATAAAATGCCTTCTTTTTCTTAGCAACTTCTTTTTCGTAAATATAATCTGTGGTTTTTTAGGCACCATTCCCTGCCTGAAGCACACTTTCCTATTATAACAGGCTTAGCTCACAGCTTCTTTCTCTAAAAATATTTGGAAGTAAATGGGTAGATGAGGTGTTCTACATACAGGATTAATAATTTCCAAATTAGCGTGCATCTATTTCACATAGAAGATAGAAAAATAAGAACCAATACTTACTTCTCCTTGGCCCGGCCCAGCTAATTTCACAGGTTTCCAAGCTGATTCATCTTGTTTATGGACTTGAGGATTTCCACTGTTTAAGGCTTCCTTGTTGACACTTTAAATAAAACAACGGGATTACCTTTCAATTCCTAGCAGATATGCCATGGCAGCAGTCTTAAAGTATAGCATGAATTATAGTCTAACAAGCCAGGTCAAAGAATTCCAGCAAATTCCATAAATATTTTCAGATCTTAGTCAATTCCCAAAACAATAACTCATATTTTTTCTGCTTACCTAAGTAATACTATTATCAAGAATCTAGACATATTGATTGAATTACTAGAGGCCCTGCCCTGATAATCGCTGGGTATATTCCACTATGATGACATATGTTTAAAAACAGTTGCAGGCCGGGCGCGGTGGCTCACGCCTGTAATCCTAGCCCTCTGGGAGGCCGAGGCGGGTGGATCGCTTGAGGTCAGGAGTTCGAGACCAGCCTCAGCAAGAGCGAGACCCTGTCTCTACTAAAAATAGAAAGAAATTATCTGGCCAACTAAAAATATATATAGAAAAAAATTAGCTGGGCATGGTGGCTCATGCCTGTAGTCCCAGCTACTCGGGAGGCTGAGGCAGGAGGATCGCTTAAGCCCAGGAGTTTGAGGTTGCTGTGAGCTAGGCTGACGCCACGGCACCCACTCTAGCCCGGGTAACAAAGTGAGACTCTGTCCCAAAAAAAAAAAAAAAACAGTTGCAGCAAAATTAGCTCAACAAATGAAGTGGATTTGATGATAAGAAAAGGAAAATATCAAATCCCCAAATCTTTAGAATATTAGTCTTAGAAGGGGCTTTTTCATCTAATCATTATAAAATACTTGATAAGAAGCCATGTAGTGATGAGGACCTCATTATTTTGTTTTATACTGAGATGGTTCCTATTGATTAGAAAATTCTCTTTCTGAAATAGCTCTCTCTAGCTTTCAATCATTGTATTATTTTAAAACTTGAGGTTGTATAGAATAAAATTAACACTGGCAGGATAAGAAACTGTTTTCAAGCTAAAATTTTGTCCCAGACCATACAGATGTTACAGTGTTAGCTTTTAAAAATTTAATTTTGCTTGCATAACCATATGATAAGACTGATTTATCATTAAATTCTAAGCAGAAATGGATGTCAGGATCTCATGTAACTCTAAATAGAACCTGCACATTCATGGTCCCTATTATGTATATATTAACCCAGTACCATGAGTCTTAAAATTTAGGAACAACATATTGCCAACCTCTCCTAAGTAGGACTGTAAACTCCTTAAGAATCATATCTTACCTGCTAGCATCATGCGGGTTGAAAAGTAGACACTAACTTATAATAGTAGTTGGTGGATTAATTGCTCTTTCATTCAAAATCTTTCATTTAATATTTATAAAGGAAAGCCTAGGTGCCCTAAGAAGTTATCTTGTCCTTTGCCCTATGCAATAATCCCTAAATGAACCCAAATAGATGGCAATTTTTCCTAACTAAAGATTTCTCAGAAAGGCTAAGCATGGTGGCTCATGCCTCTAATTCCAGCACTTTGGGAAGCCAAGGTGGCAGGATCACTTGAGGCCAGGAGTTTGAGACCAGCCTGAGCAACACAGTAAGATCCCGTCTCTACAAAAAATAAAAAAAATTAGCCAGCATGGTAGCGTGTGCCTGTAGACTGAAGCAGGAAGATCACTTGAGCCCAGGAGTTTGAGGCTGCAGCAAGCTATTTATTATGGTGCTACCACATTCTAGCCTAGACAACAGGGCGAGATCCTATCTCTATTGGGGGTGGAGAGGAAAGACTTCTCAGAGAGCTGAGCAATCCTAGCTTGTCCTAAAGGATTCCCTCCTGGCCATTAAAATCCCTCCTGCTATAGTCGAGCCTATTGGCCTTTCATTTGTCCTTCAAAGAGAAACAAAAATTAATAGGACCTTTCATAGCACTTTATCACTCCAACTAACTTTTCAACCCACAGCATTTTCTTTAGATTTCTCCATGATTTCTTTATTGTTCTCTCTCATTAAGTGGATGAAGACAACTATGTACTTATCACCACTATGGTACAGAAAGAACACTAACCTAATGTTCCTTCCTAATCATAAAGCCCAATGCTGATCCCTAATCATGAAACTCAAGATCTAGTCTCAGCTATCTATCTAAATATATTACCTTGAATAAGTCATTTCACTTCTAAGGGCCCCAGGGATCTTTATCTATAATATGAGGGAACTGGACTAGATAATCTACAAACACAACTATTTATGATTCTATAAAATGCTAAGGTTCTAATATTACTTATAGAATAGCATAAGATTTGAAGTATGAATTTTACCTGTAAACTTTCATATAAACAATCTAACATAATAATTTTGAAGATAAGTAGATTATTAATAAGGTAAAGCAAACTAGATCAAGTAGATTTAAGACTATACATTTTAGAAAAATGATAAAACGAGTAAGTCAAAGGATAATTAATGGTTTTTGGAATCTACAACTAAATCTACAAAACAGATTCACAGATCCAACAGCTGTATTACATGTATGTATATGTATACATATACACACACAAACACATATACACACATCTCACATCACTAATTTAATCAGAATGACAGGAAATACGTTTTTAACATTCTCTTATGGGTTTATATACTACACAAAGACTTTGAACTTCTACACAACCTCTGGATTAATGGGCAGGAATGAGACCCAAGCTGTTACTATCATTCAACTGCATTTTCATAATACTGTAGAAACCCTTGTGGAAAACTAAATATCAGTGGTCTCTTGCCATATTTACAAAGAGTTTCTCTAAATCCATACGCAATTTCAAAGCCTGAAAGATATAAATGCTAAAGCTACTGCAGAAGAGAAAGGTTATTCTCATTGTTAATGTAAAATTTAATTTTTTTATCCCAAGGATACAGCCCTCCTTGCATTTCAACAGTGATACTCTCGCACAAGAACGGAAAGAATCCACTGTACATAAACAGTTAATACAAATATCTTAAATTTTATGAAATTTGTTTTTATATACCACAAATGCTTTTCTCATGACTACCACTGGTTTAAAAAAGTATAAAGAACTTCCACTTATATGAGGTTATCTAAAGTAGTCAAATTCCTAGAAACAAAAAGTAGAATGATCGTTGCCAGGGGCTGGGGAGAGGAAAAGGGAAATTGTTTAACTTGCACAGAGTTTCAGTTCTATAGAATGACAAAGTTCTAGAGATTTGTTGCACAATGTACATACTGTTAGTATCACTGTACCATACACTTAAAAATGGTTAAGATGGCAAATTTTATGCTATGTGTTTATCACACACATGAGAAGTATAAAGGACATAAGAAAAACCATAAGTAGGCCAACAACTATGACAAAGCACATTAACTTCTTTAAAGCCTGACACTAACAAGCTTGGACTGCTAAACCTCACAGCTTTAGCACACCAAGCATTTGCTGAATGCCTATTATGTTTATAGGCACTGTGCCACCCTTCTCAAATGCTTTCTCAAATACTCTGCTATCTATGCTTAGTCAAAGATTCCTAGGGTGTTACTACATCCAATTTCAGGTATCTGGTAGAGTCAACAATTAGGGAATATTTTTACAAAAAGAAAATAGCTAATTTGAGGAGCCACTTAACACAAATAGTTGGAGCAGAACAAGGCACACAAATACCTGGAATGGAACAAGGTACCTCAATAAATACTCCAAAAAGTTTTCCATTTATACATAAAAATAAATAAACATTTCACTTACAGGGGAACACTCATATTGTCCTTTGGCGTGAAGAAAATGGACCTAGTATTTCCCTCTCTGGAAAGGTCATCAGATTTGTGGCTGTAAGACTGAATTGGCCTAAGGTATTCTCTTTTTGAAATGCGATTATTAGAGAGTTTAGAGGCTACATTCAGTTGGGAGCCCGTTCTGTCTGTCTTGGATAATTCCTTGACAGTACTAGATTGGCATGGACTTCCCTTTCTTTCAAAGAACAAGGTGACAGGTTGGTCCTTCGGGAGTAAGTGAGCAGAGGAACTGTCTTTTGGAGCAAGAGCTGCACCTTTTGTAGTTACTGATGGGGACCCCAGTTTACTATGTTCTCTCTTATTTGGGGTATTTATGCTGAGGAGAGAGGATGGCCTCTCTACTCTTTGCTTGGACTGATAGAAAGATGGTGCCAGGAAAGACTCCCCAATTCCTGGCTTGTCAATTGTCTCGAAGGCTTTACGCTCCTTCTCTAAAATATCTGTTTGCTGGCGAATCTGTTCCATCATCTCTTTTTCATTCTGCTGCTGCAACTGCTTTTGCCTTTCTTCCTTCTCGGTGTTCAGCTTTTCTAACTTTTTAAGCACAGTATTAGAAGAATCTGTATTCAAAGAAGGAACAACTTGATCTTCTCCTGAGAAGTGATACTTTCTAGCTTCCCTGTTGATATCCAAAGTAAGGGCTGTCCCTAATGTGTCTTCATTTTCTAACAGTTTATTTCTTTGGATACTTGTATCTAGCTGGGAACTTGTTTTCAGTGCATCTTGTTGGGGAATATAAAAAAATGTTGGCAGACTATTTGAAATGAAGGAGTCTCTCAGCTGTGGTTTACAAGGAATAGGTTCAGAACCGTAGACCTGCTTTCCCTTCATATTTCCATTCTTCAAATGCTCTGCATAGCTAGTCTCCCTTGAGGCACTGAGGGTTTTGTCCTGCAAATCAAATTTTGGACTGCTAGATATCTTAGGTGATGGAAACTGTAAGTCTCCTTCATCTAAAATTACAGACTCTGGTTTGTTCTTTTGGCTTTCCTCACAGCTCAGAAGTTCCAAGCTTCCTTGAGAGCTTTCACTCTCAGGTGTACCCTGTGGAGATTGAAGGCCTTCAGGCATCAATTCCGTAGACCATCTTCGTTCCTCTGAAGGGGATACACCACCAAGAGAACGGACTTTCAGTAATTCTAAGCTAAATATAGCTTGCTCTAGTTCTCTCATTCTCCGACTTTCTCTTTTAGCCCGGCCTACTTTTTTCTGATGGAGATCCTCCAAGGATTTGGGTCGCTCTCTTACAATCACATCTTCGTGCAAGTCCACACCACTTTGGCTTCTGGCTCTCTCCTGCTGCTTGTCTGGGGACTCTCTTGAGCAGTCCAAAGAACTTTCACGGCTAATTCGACTACTCTCCATCACAGATTTACATTCCTCTATGGCTTTCACTCTGTTGTCAAAGGAGCAATCCTCCCATTCTGAAGGATCTGAACCCTGAATTTCCAGAGCTCCATATCCCTTGATATTCAACAATCCAAGTTCTAGCTTTGTTTCTTTTAGCCTTTGTTCTTTTAAAGCTTTAAATCTATATAAAAACAGACAAAATGGGTTACAGATATCTCTTAGTTACCACTGAAGAGAACATATTTATTGAGAATTTAAGAAAAAACTAAAAGTTGTAAAATTTTCTTTTAATAATACCTAAGTACTTCCAAAACTAATTTGGATGCACATTTCATGATTTTTCTATTTCCATCAGTCAGATAATATTTCATTAACTGTATTATTCCTAGGTAATATTATTGCATTTTTCTGGATATTTCAGAAAAATGTAAACCAACCCAAAAGTAAAGCTTTTATTTTAATAATATCCTCATTTTAAGGTAAACTTTAAATACGAAATTAATGTTTCTGAAGGTTAAAACGGTTGAATATTGCCAGTTTCATAAGATTCAACCTAATGTAAAAGTTAATTCTCAGCACAGACCATGTATATTTTCAATCCAATTTAATTCAATAAGCACTCATTTAACTTCTATTATAGACCAGACAATGTGGTAGAAGTATCACAGTCCAGTAGAAAAGATAAATTGTACATAACCCATTCTAATACAAATTAGACAAGTGTTAATGTAGAGTTATAAACAAAGAAAAAGCGATTACTATAGTAACAGAGATTACCTTTGTCTTGCTCTGAATCCTCTACACGTTGACTGCAAAAGGATAATTTTGTTTTTTTGTTCCTGGTACCTCTTACTTTCCCTGTAGGCTTTCCATCTTGCCTGTATGCAGACAGCAGCCATGTGCCTGCGTCTATAGTGCTCTCTCCATCTCTGCTGGATGATGATGGTTGCGGCCCGCAGTTCCAAGTAACGTTGCCTCTCTAAGTGAGCACGCCAAGAAGCTTGGAGAAGAGCAGCTGCATTAGCCATAACAAAAGCATCCTTCTGCACAAGTCCATCTCTGATTTGCTTCTGATTTAGGTAATTCCTCCAGAATCGCTGTGGGGAAGACAAAATAATAGAAACTGGTTGTCATATCTTACACTACATATTTTCACAGAAAAGGGAAAAAAGAATAAATTTCTTACATCAAAATTAGAGGTTAAGTGGCTAAGCAGCTAACTTGTTAGTGATTAAAAATAAAAGTTTTCTTTTCCAGATATGATTAGCTAAAACAGCTATTTTAAATAATATAAACTTGATGAAGTTAATTACAGAACTTAAATTGTTGGATGCCTTCATTCCCTGCAAATTAGCTTTAACATATTACATTATATTCTTTTGCTATAAATTGCCCAAATACATTAATGGGTTTAAGGTAACTATGCACACGTTCCAAAGATGAAGATACTAAAAATATTTGTGCACAAAGAGAAAAGGTCTTATGGAGAACAGCCAATGATATAAATCAATGAGGAAGATAATAAAACAGATAAATGTGAAATAAGGTGCCTATTATTCAAAATGAGTGTCCAACAATAATGTACATATAACTCTCAAATATCACTCAGAAAACTATTAAATAAAAAGAACTACGTCAACAAACATTAAGGTATGTAACTCCTTTGCCCTACTCACACCTCACAAGACATTGTAAGTTCAATTTAATTTAAATTCAGTGCAATCAATATTTACTAATAGTCTATTATTCTATGCCACGTACTCTGTTGGGTGCTATGAGTATTTTAAAAATGGGTAGGACACAGTCTCGCTTCTGAAGTTTACATAATTATTTAAATGTTTCACAATAAAGTGGTTCTGGTTACTAAACAAGGGCCAAGTAAACTAGTCAATCTCATGCAAAGAATCCTTTTGCTTCTCACCTGGATGACAATGGATGCCTGTCTCATATGGAGGAAATGCTGCCTACATAGCAAGACCCTGAACCATCGCTGCAACAATATGATTCTGCGGAGCACCTCTTGGTGAAGCAGATCTTGTATGTGCTGTCGTTCTTGCTCCTTTAAGAAGACCTATCAGAAAGAAGAAAGATGAGGAATGCAGCTTAAGAAGAAAAAGGAAACTTATCTCATGAATCATCCTTTCCATAGTAAGATTTTAGTGAAGAACAAATACTTCATTTAGGTGGCAGGCACCTAAATGTAGTACTGATAAATATTTCTATCGATTTATCCAAAGTACTCATTCTCAAATGGAAAAGGAGATAGCTGAATACTGAAGGTGAGCTGGGCATGGGAGTGCACACAGATAGGCCCACCTACTCAGGAGGCTGAGGCAGGAGGATCATTTGAGCCCAGGAGTTTGAGTACAGCCTGGGTAACACAGCAAGATCCCATCTCTTTAAAAAAAAAAAAAAGGAAGAAAAACAAAAAAGAAAAGGGAAGGTGAGCAAGAGTATAAAAATTCCAGTGCCAGAGACTGTGATATATTATTCCATTGGGAAAACCACCGCTATAATGAGTCAATGAACTATGGTAATATGTCACATTTTTCAAGGGTGTTGGGGTTGGGGGGAAAAAGTTGAGAATCATAGATCTTAAAACTTGATCATAATATGAATAAACCAATGATAACAATCTTTTTAAAAAAGGCTTATTACTGTCCAAAGTTATTAATCAGTTTATTTATTTACTTTCTCATTCAACTAATAAATCTTTAAGGTTTGAGTGGGATACAAGGATAAAGTAAACATGTCCCTTTGGAAAGAGGATTTGTACTTCACCTTTAAGAGCAGGTAGATATTATATACCCAAAGAGGAAAACAGTAAATAAAGGCTAGAGACAGAAGATCCCACCTGAACAACACAAAGAGTTGGAAATAATAATAAATGCATGCACAGGAGACAACAGAACAATTAATCTTCATAAAAAAGAAATTAAATAGCGTGAAGCCATAATATGGAGGTTCTTAAAAAAGAGAAAGATGTTTAAATTTAATGAGGAGGTTATCAGGAGATGGTTACTGAGTAGGAGGCTGACATAAAGAAATAACCATATTGGCCGGGCGCGGTGGCTCACGCCTGTAATCCTAGCCCTCTGGGAGGCCGAGGCAGGTGGATAGCTCGAGGTCAGGAGTTCGAGACCAGCCTGAGCAAGAGCGAGACCCTGTCTCTACTAAAAATAGAAAGAAATTATCTGGCCAACTAAAATATATATAGAAAAAATTAGCCGGGCATGGTGGCACATGTCTGTAGTCCCAGCTACTCGGGAGGCTGAGGCAGTAGGATCGCTTAAGCCCAGGAGTTTGAGGTTGCTGTGAGCTAGGCTGATGCCACGGCACTCACTCTAGCCCGGGCAGAGCGAGACTCTGTCAAAAAAAAAAAAAAGAAAAAAAAAAGAAATAACCATATTGAGATAATGATTTTAATATTATGGATAAATTAAATAGAATGATAAATAGACTAGAATCAGATGAGCAAGCTATTTACTATAAGAGCAATGTATATGGGAGGAGATAAGGAATAAAAACAAAATGGAAGCAGTAGTAATAGAGAAAAGGGAAGAGATGTGGAAATCATTTGTGGTGAAAAAATAAACAGAAGTTTGTCAAAGGATTCAAGTGAAGGGTAAGCCAAAGATGATCATGGTTTTTAGCCTGAGAAACTTTCTCTACAGAGAAAGAAAGTAGTTGATAAATTAAGGAATGAATCTGGACAAAGTCACTTTGGGTGAGCTAATTTGGAGATTACAGTAGAAGAGTGAGAGAGATGGTTTTTAGGCAGTTAAAATTACAGTCAGAACTAGAGCACTGGCCAGAAGCTCTATGATTAATATGCACTATATTATTAAATAAAAACCTTGGCCTAATCAATTTCCTTATAATATTTGATTTATATCTTTTTTATAAACAATTTCATAGACAAAAATTGCCATTATTATCTAAAAACATAAATACACTCAATTTGGACAAGGGCTGTTTATATTATATTTACCATGGTTTTTCCAACTTGATAATTATCTGGATTAAGATTTATTTTCCTGAAGAAATCCCGAATGTTCAATTTGGATGGGATAATATTTTGAGGAAGAAGTACATGGAAGTGGCTTACAAAATCCTGAAAAATGAAAAAAAAATATATTGTAAAATCATAAGAGAAATACATGTAAACAAGATCCTAAACTTGTTAATTAGCCTTTTATTAATCTTTTTCTCATCCTTTTAAACAGGGTAAAACCAAGAAAGTGCTTGTTAGTTTAAAATACTATAAAAGGTTAATTTGAAAACATGGGGGAGGAGAAAGATATTGAGCTCTACATATTATATTATCATAGGGGAATGGAAGAAAAAAAGAAGGGAAGAGGCTAATTATCCTTTTTGTGAGAGCTGTATAAGTGACCAAAGGAAAAGTTACTTAACAAGAACCTGAAATTTATAACAGGAAAAAAGCAAATGTGGCATCTACTACAGAGTATAATTCAGAATGAAGCTTTCCATCCCAGTATCAGAAAAGACCTGCCCAGGTGCTGTACAGCATCAGTATAATTTCTATACCCATAGCAGCACCAGCTGATAAGAGTACCTGGTAAGCCTTGCTGGCAGCTTCCTATGAAAGAAATTCTTGTTGAGAAAACTTTAGGGAAAACCAAATGGAATATTTTCTTTTGACTGATTATTTTGATTGAACTATTTCAATTACTGGAGAAATCGGTGTGAAGAATTGTTATGTCATGAGTAAACAGTACTGGCTAACATTCTGATCAAATGAGAAGAGCCAAGTACTAGATTCTGTTATAACAAGCTTAATGAGATTGCTGCCATTTGATGAAAGTGAATATTCGCTGTCCCTTTTCAATTCTGTATACAAAAGGTAGAATGGAAAGGAAGAAGAAAGGGAAATAAAAAAGTGCACTCCTAGAACTAATAAGCAAGATATGTGGGAGTAATTTACTTGATGGGTCTACATATTTAAATATCACTATAAAAACAAAACCTGGAAGGAATATTTGGAGCTGTATCCTGATTGGCGAATTCGAACTGTTTCCAACATCCCAGTGTATCGAAGCTGTCTAAGTACCAAAGCATCATTGAATCTTAAGGGCAGCTAAAACAAACAGAAAAAAGATTAATCCAGAATAGTGTAGATCTCCCAATTAATATCTGTCTTATAAGCATGGCTAATTGTTGAATATCTAGAGATTGACTGTGGGTTATCTGGTTAAGATATAGCTAAGGTGATAGGACAAGCTCACCTCTCAATTTTTCTAGTAGCTTCAGAAAAGTTCTGATTGCTCAACCCTAGGGAAAAGAGAGAAACCAAGCTTCCAGGCTTCTCTGGTTGGGGAGCGAGAGGACATTAAAAGCTCAAAAGGAATGTAGTTGACCACAAAGGCCACACAGTCCAATCACTAACAAGTATAAAATCTGTAACAAGATTAACTTACTTATACGTAGTGAAGAGCTGTATTTTTGTATTTTATTATGATTTTTTCTATGATCTCACTAAGAAACCATCCTCCCTACTCTACTAGTTGCTTTGGTTAACTGGGAGCCGAAAGATTCTTCTTTTAATGACCAGTACAATGTTAAGAGTAGTTTATTTCACTAAATACTTTTTGCTGATGAAACTGGTATAAAACACTGAAAAACAAAAAATTTTTGTAGTCACTCAGAACTAATCCCCTCAGTATATAGGCATTAACAAGGAAGAGGCTACTGGGAGACAATCACTGAAGAGCAGTCACAATACCCTATCACTCCTAGGTATCTCAATACGCATGTTTTTAGACATTTAAAAGAAGACATATTTGGAGCTTCTGCTATTTCTCCCTGTTCTCTAAAAACTATTTTCAATGTTTCTCTAAGGCAATCCCAAACATTTTCCTCTAGCTAGGTAGGAGATACCAGCAGTTAAGGAAAAAAATCAAATCAGCAATTTGTGTTAAATAATAATAGCAGCTAACATTTATTTAGTACCTACTCTGTGCCCTGAAATACTTTATTAATTGAACTCTCTGTATAGCAAGATCTCAATTAATAACAGAAACTCAAACTACTACTTATCTGTAAATAAAATAGTTTCCTTTTCAGTCAATTTAAAAGAATAGCTAACATCTACCAAGCAGTTAGTACAGGCAGGAACATCCTAAGTACTTCACAGGAATTAACTCACACATACTCACAAAACACTATGAGGTTGGTCCTATAATTACAGTGAATTACTCTAATACACAGATGAAAACATTTAAGCCACAGAACAATCAAGTAATTTGTTTAAGGTTACAAAGCTTGTAAATAGCAGAGATACAGACTGTTTATTAAAAATTAAGAAAGTTATAATTCCTACTATATTTTAGCTATTTAGGCCGGAGACCATATTTTCCTATGATGAACATAAACACGACAAACATTTACACTCATTATATTGTGAAAAGCTATTTAGGGGAACTGTCATAGAAAAGAGAAAAGAATCAAGAATATCCACAGTATTCTCCCTAAATTACAGAGATAAGAATCTCTAAACATTTAAGAGGTATAGCTTACATCCTAACAAGAGAAATTAATCTTAGGGTAACAAAGTTTCATAAAAGAAAACTCTTTCTTCTGATGAAACTTTAAGAAGTATTTACTCCTCAAATTCTAGGTGATGCTAAATCAAATCCACATAAATACCTTACAGGTAGATAAATGTGAAAATTAGAAGAATATTCATAAAAAATATTTATGAAACACTATTTTCCTTCTAAAAATTATAGATAGCCCTTCCCCTCCACTTATTCTCCATAAGAGAATTTAAAGATTGGTTTGAAGTAAGCTGAGCTATATGCTCCCATTTACAGGACATTTTTACCTTTTCAGCATTAGAACGAATGCATTTTACAAAATATGGTTCTGCTTGACCAAGTGTCTCCATCAGCTTGTTTAATGATGCCTGCAATACAAAGCAATATAATTATCATATTCTCCATTCCTAAATGGCAACAAATAATTTATAAATGTAAATGATAATGTTGGCAAAATATACAAAAGTAGTGGCATACACAGAAAGAGGTTTGTTTCTGAAAAACACGTTGTATATATTCCCTTACTGGTTAAATTAAGGATAATTAAGGCTAAGGATGGTAGTACAATCTTAAAGCTGATAGCCTGGCAAGAGTAAATACTACAGATAAATTTCAGAATAATTAAGTATAGAATAATTTTCACTTTTCTTCATATTTCATGAAACATTTTTATTCAAACTCAAGTATCCTAGAACAACTTTAAAAATCATCCAGTAGGGGCCAGGTATGGTGGCTCATGCCTATAATCCCACCTCTTTGGGAGGCCAAGGAGGGAGGACAGCTTGAGGATAGGAGGTCAGGACCAGCCGGGCAATACAGTGAAACCTTGATTCCACAAAAAATTAAAAAATTAGCCAGGCACTGTGACACATGCCTGTAGTACCAGCTATTTGGGAGGCTGAGATGGAAGGAGCACTTGAGCCCAGGAGTTTGAGACTGCAGTGAGCCAAGCTCGCACCACTGCACTCCAGCCTGTGTGACAGTGTGAGACTCTCTTTAAAAAATAAAAAAAAATAAAAAATAAATCATCCAGTAGGGTATCCATTAAGGTAGCATTTCCTTGCTTTATAATGTCTATAAAAAGTATGTAATGATGTCCCCTTTTTCATTCCTGATAATTGTAATTTGTACCTTCACTCTTTTTTCTTGATTAGTCTGGCTGGAGGTTTATCAATTTTTTAATCTGCTCAAAGAGTCGGCTTTTTTGTTTCATTAATTTTTCTCTATTTTTCTGTTTTCAGTTTCATTGAATTCTGCTGTTACCTTTATTATTTCCTTCTTTCTGCTTGCTTTCAGTATAAAATATTTTTATTAAGGTAGAGGCTTAGATTATTGACTTGAGACCTATCTCCTTTTCTAATAAAAACATTTAATGATATAAA
Source organism: Eulemur rufifrons (assembly GCF_041146395.1). NCBI lineage: Eukaryota > Metazoa > Chordata > Mammalia > Primates > Lemuridae > Eulemur > Eulemur rufifrons. Next base: position 24,522,631 of record NC_090984.1, on the reverse strand, counting down.
TTAACCCTGGAGCACTGCTTTAGCTGCACTGCACAAATTTTGATATTTTGTTGCATGTATAATATTCTAAAATTTTCCTTCCTCTTTGATTCATGTATTATTTAGAAGTCTGTTTATTTTCCAAATACTTGGGGATTGTTATCTTTCTTTGATTTATTTTTAGTTTAATTCCATTATGGCCAAATAAAACATTTCATATGATTTCAACTCTTAAATTTGTTAAGGTTTGTTTTATGGCCCAGTTTATAATCTATCTTGGCAAGAGTTCCATGGGCACTTAAAATGAACGTATATTCCACAATTGTTGGCTGGAATGTTCTATAAATTTCAATTAGGTCAAGTAGGTTAATAGTTCTGTAGAAGTCTTCCATATCCTTCCTCATTGTCTGCCTATCCTATCAATCACTGAGAGGTGTCATAAAGTCTCCAAGCATAATTATAGATTTATCCATTTTTTCTTTTCATCAGTTTTTGGCAGGTATATGGGAAATCTGTTATTGATGAATACACATTTAAGACTATGTATTCTTAGTCAGCTGTACCTTTTATCATTACGAAATCTCTCCTTATCCCTGGCCATTTTCTCTGTTCTGAAGTATACTTTGACACTACAATGGTCACTCTAGCTTTCTTTGGTTAGTGTTTACATGGTTTATTTTTTTAATTCTTTAATCTTTTAATATCATTGTATTTAAAGAGGGTTTCTTGTAAACAGCATACAGTTAAGGTCTTATTACTTTTATCCAATAGAACAACATCCATTTTTTAGTTGGAGTGTTTAAAGTATTTACATTGATAATTATTAATATGGTTGAATTTAGATCTACCATTTTATTATTTGTTTTGTTTGTCCTCTTTCTTTTGCTCCTCTCTTCCTCCCTCCCCACCAACCACCTTTTTTTTAGAGCATTTTTAGACTCACAGAAAAATGAGCAGAACATAAAGAGAGTTCCCATATACCTGTTCCCTCTCCCGTTTCCCCTATAATTAACATCTTGCATTAGTGTGGTCCATTTGTTACAAGTGATGAACCAATACTGATACATTATTAACAATAGTCCATAATATAATTAGGGCTCACTCTTTATGTTGTACATTCTGTGAGTTTAGACAAATGTATAGACATGTATTCACTACTGCAGTATTATACAGATTAATTTCACTATCCTGAAAATCCTCTGTGCTCTGCCCATTCATCCCTATCTCTCCCCCTCCCCTAACCCCTGGCAACCACTGATCTTTTTACTATCTCCATAGTTTTGCCTTTTCCAGAATGTCATATAGTTGGAATCATATAGTATGTAGCCTTTTTAGATTGGCTTCTTTCACTTAGTAATATACCTTTAAGTTTCCTCTATATCTTTCCATGGCTTGATAGCTCATTTCTTTTTAGTGCTGAATAATACTCCATTGTTTGGAGGTACCACAGTTTATTTATCCATTCACCTACTGAAGGACATCTTGGTTGCTTCCAAGTTTTAGCAATTATGAATAAAGCTGCTATAAACATCTACATTCTGTAGATGTAAGTTTTCAATTCATTGGGGTAAATACCAAGAAGTGTAACAGTTGGACCATATGGTAAAAGTATATTTAGTTTTATAAGAAACTGTCAAACTGTCTTTCAAAGTGGCTGTACCATTTTATAATCCCACAACAGTTCCTGTTGTTCCGTATTTTCACCAACATTTGGTGCTGTCAATCCTTTGGATTTTTGCCATTCCAATAGATGTTCCATAGTATCTCACTGTTGTTTTAATTTGCAATTCCCTAATAACATAAGATGTGTAGCATATTTTCATATGCAAATAAGCTATCTTCATACTTTCTTTGGTGAGGTGCCCCTCCCCATTCTTCAACATATTTCAGTATTCCGTATTAACTTATATACTGGCTTTTTGGCTATCTTTGTATTGTGTTTTAGTGGATGCTTTAGGGACTATAATAGAGACATGAGGCTTAACCAGAAAAAAATATATATCATTATGCTAACAGTGACCGTATCTCAGTAGCAGAGTTAAAAGGCAGATTTTATTTATAATATCAATTTTCTGCTCCCTTTCTCCTCACACCGAAAATAATGAATTACTCTTTAGGATAGCCACTGTCCAGAAATATATGGATGAAAAACAGAGGCATCTGACCTTTTCTTCATCTCTAGTACTCCTTTCCAAAGTGACCAGGAAAATATGGCTTTTCAATCACATGAGTGATATCCCATTCAAGTATTTTACAGATCACTTTGACCTTTCACGAACAATCCAAAAGAAACAGATTCTTATTTGGTATAAGTAAAATAGCAAATAACCTGAAACTGGGCACTGATGCTGGGAGGTTTCTTCTTCTTGTGTAAATGAAGAAGAGACTTGGTAATCCGATCTTGTAGGGTCAATCTTGTCAGATGTTTTAAAGAATTTACTTCTAGCAAGTGCTGAAAAGAAAGGAAAAAATAAATTATAAAAATCAAGAATAAATTCATAAAAATTAATCTAAAAGCAGGAAAAAATTTTCACTAGTTTTCATTTTCTTTCTATATGACCATTTCCTATCTTACATGACTGCAATGAATATGGAAGATTGATATTCAATATCCATACTATCCTTCTGTCTTCCTCTAGAAGCTGAAAAGCTAAAAAGAAAACTACATGTCCCAAACCCTCTTGCTTCTAGAGTTCTGATTGTCATTTAAGTTCTTTAATCAAATGCCCACATGTGAAACTGGGAAGGTATAACTGAGGCAGAGGCTCTAGCTAGCAAAAATGCACTTAGTAAAGGTACTTTAGTTTTCTGTGGTCCCAGCATCTAGGCACTAGTCTTGTGAGTGTCCAGAGGCAGAGTGCCAAACATTTATGTTGTCACCATAGCCATACTAAATGCAGCTTAGCCATGTGGAGCAAATAGTTACAGCAGCTTCTTCAGGATGGCTGGATCACACCACAGGCGGTATGTGCCTGGAAGCAGCAGCTGCACTGACAGCTCCCTGATTTCCTGGCTTTCTGATTACAGCTGGGGTCAGTTCTGCAATGCTGTTTTAATACTCAAAACTCTAAGGTTCCTAATGATTTTATAAGCACCTAACTCTCTGAATTAAGTCTCTTTCTTACTTAAAAGTATCTGAATCCTGACTCACAGAGACAATAAATTAAATAAAATACCAAGGCTAATATTAAGTATGCCAGGGACATACACAAAGAAACACCAAAGCACAGTCCCTATGAACCCTCATCCTGATGTGCTACCCTATAATCTAACTAGGAAGGTAAGAGTTAGACATGAAACAACTGGCCGGGCGCGGTGGCTCACGCCTGTAATCCTAGCACTCTGGGAGGCCGAGGTGGGCGGATTGTTTGAGCTCAGGAGTTCGAGACCAGCCTGAGCAAGAGCGAGACCCCACCTCTACTAAAAATAGAAAGAAATTATATGGACAGCTAAAAATATATATAGAAAAAATTAGCCGGGCATGGTGGCGCATGCCTGTAGTCCCAGCTACTCGGGAGGCGGAGACAGGAGGATCGCTTGAGCTCAGGAGTTTGAGGTTGCTGTGAGCTAGGCTGACGCCACGGCACTCACTCTAGCCTGGGCAACAGAGTGAGACTCTGTCTCAAAAAAAAAAAAAAAAAAAAAAAAAAAAATAGACATGAAACAACTAAAGTATACAAAATAAAGATAGCAAAAAAGTATTTGCGAACTTTTTTAGCCAATTATAGTTTTTTAAACCACATTATATTTATGGTAGTGAGTTTATAAATGGAAAGAATATATCTACACAGATGTCAAAGTAGGAAAAGTCTTATTGAATGAGAAGCACAAGATTGTATTAAAAACATGATAAATCTAAAAGTCTAAAAATATTAACTTTGACAACATAAACATTAAAAACTAAAAACTTTCAAGGGGCAAAGAGGATAACACACTTTTAAACAACTCAAATTAAGAAAAAATTATTTGCAAAAAATGCAAAAGGCTTATTATCTGTATATAAAAAGAACATTTAAAAATTCTTTAAAAGAGAGCTGGGTGCAGTGGCTCATGCCTATAATCCCAGCACTTTCGCAGGCCAAGGCAAGAGGATTACTTAGGGCCAGGAGTTTGAGACAAGCCAGGGCAACATAGTGAGACCTCATACCTAAAAAATTTAAAAAGAGAAAAAAAAAAAAAAAAACTTTTCATGCTGGTCAAGATTTAATTAGAAAAATTTATAGGTTATCTTTAAGTAAAAACAAATTAGCATTGGAGCCTAAAATGCTCCCTTCCCCCACTCATTTAAGATACTACTGAGAAAAAGACCTTGGAAATAAAGTTTGAGTTTTACAACCCATATCTAAACCCATGGTAAAATTAATTGCTAAATGTTTGTCACTGTGTGAAAAAGTACAATATGGACTATGGAATACAAAATAACTATTAAAAACTCTTTGCCATCAAGGAGTTTATTATAAAAGCTAAAAAACAAACAAACATGCACATTTATTCCTGCCTCAGAGTCTTTCCTAGTTTTTCATTTGCCTAGAATACTCTATAGCCAGATCTTCACAAGGCTTGATTTTATTTGGCATTCAACTTGAAGCTTAAATATAACTTTCTCAGAAAGTTCTTTACTGAAAAAATAGCCCACTTCTATGTCCATCATACATCACTTCGTTTTCCTTGTTGCACACAGTATTATCTAAATCATCTTTTCATTTACTTGGTAATTTGTATACTATCTATAATTCTCTACAAGACCAAGAACTCTGACTGTACTTTTCATCCCTCATCCCTAGAACCCAATTTCTAAAATAGTGTCTGGTCCACAGTAGGTAATTCAATAAATATCAGTTTGAATGAATTAATAAATGGTGAGCAACCTAATGAATTTTGAGCAATGCTTTCCTTAGCAACTAGAGATTAGACTTCTGCCCATAAAACTCACCATAACCTGGTCAATCAAATAATATTCACAAAGACATTACTTAAGATTAGGCTCTGCTGGGGATAAATTGCATTCAACTACAGGCTACTAGAACATTAAAAAATAAATGATAGCTACTGAGGAGGCTGGGGTGGGAGGATCACTTGAGCCCAAGAGTATGAGGCTACAGTAAGCTATGATTGCACCACTGCACTCTTTAAAAAACAAACAAACAAACAAAAAACAGGCCAGCCACAGTGGCTCACACCTGTAATCCTAGCACTTTGAAAGGCCTAGGGGTTAGAGACTAGCCAGAGTAGGAAAGCAAGACGCTGTCTCTACAGAAAGTAAAAAACATTAGCCAGGTATAGTGGCACACGACTGTAGTCCCAGCTACCCTAGAGGCTGAGGCAAGAGGATCACTGGAGCACAGGAGTTTGACGTTGCAGTGAGTTATGATGATGCCACTATACTCTAGGCTGGGCAACAGAGCGAGACTCTGTCTCAAAAACAAACAAACAAACAAACAAACAAAAACCCAACAAAAACAACCAGATAAGATAATTTGAGGGTTACTAAATTTTATTAACAAGATAAAGTAGGAGTACAGATCTAGAGGAAAAGGGATATAGAGTTAATCCCTTTCTTAGGGCTTCTGTTCACTGCACTGTATCCCCTTCTTAAATTCCACCATCATTGTTTAATTTATTAAGCTTCATTCGTTCATTCTTTTTTCAACAATTATTTACTGCTTGCTGTATAAGGTGCTGTAGACACAAAGATTAATAAGATTTCTTACTATAGTCTGAATAACTGTGTCCTCCAAAATTCATAGGTTGAAACCTAATCCCCAATATGATACTATTAAGATGTGGGGGGGGGGGGTCTTTGGGAGACGGTTAGGTCATGAATGGGATCCATGCCCTTATTAAAGGAGGCCCATGGAAGCTTGTTCACCCCTTCTACCATGTCAGGACACACAGAAGGTATCATCTATGAGGAATGGGCCATGACTAGATCTCAAATATACTGGAAACTTAATTCTGGACTTCTGAGCTTCCAGCACTGTGAGCAATAAATTTCTGTTGTTTATAAATTAATTAGTCTAAAATATTTTGTTAAAGCATGGTGAACAAACTAAGGCATTTCTCATGTTGTTAAGGGGGATTAAAATGGGTACCAAAATTAACTCCAAGACTTGAACCTAAATGATTGTAAAAATTTACCAGGGCAGCCACACACTAAAATCACTTTGGGCAAGAATTTTGAGAGACAAGCAAGTTATCAAAGTAGAAATGTACAAGGCAATGCAAATGTCACTAAAAGAATGTACTTCAAAAAATAGGTCATGTTAGAAAAGTGGATTTAATGGAAGTCACAGTTTCAAGTTATATGGAGGGGATAAATTCTAAGAGAGAAAAGGGAAAGTACGGTCTCCTCATTTCAAGTGATGCCTGTCTGCAACAAACTGGGTAACCTGTTAGGAAACAGCTACGTTTCACCTCAAAGAGTGTGTACAAACTAAATGCTGACTGTGCTCATGCCAAGGGTTTTGATGGAAAGGCTCCTGGTAATGACAAGGATCCTGGAGAATTCTGACTTATCCTGCAAAATCCAGCCTAGATGTCATTCTTTTTGCTGACTCCCTCTCCAGCACTTCATCCCTACCTAAGTCATCCCTATTTCTTAAACAGAACTTAGTCCAGGACTAAATTAGTGAGTTGAGGATGCTTGTTCTTCCACGACATACTCAAAAAATCCCTCAGAATAGGAAATATATTTTACCTAGCATAGACTGTGTAAACAGAAAATATTTTAAATAAAAAGTTAAAATTAAATAAAGGCAGTAATAATAAGCTTAAAAGATATAGATTCAATGAGGTAAAAAATTCAAAGACTTAGTATGAGTTTAAATTGCTTTCCCTCAAAGATCTTTGTTCCAATAGCCTGAGTGACACAAACTGCGTATATTCAATCAATACAACTTTTTTTTTTTTTTTTTTTTTTTGAGACAGAGTCTCACTTTGTTGCCCAGGCTAGAGTGAGTGCCGTGGCGTCAGCTTAGCTCACAGCAACCTCAGACTCCTCGGCTTAAGCGATCCTACTGCCTCAGCCTCCCAGAGTGCTAGGATTACAGGCATGAGCCACCATGCCCGGCCGAGGCACCCACTTATTACTACAAACAACCCTCTTAGAATTGCTTTTGCTGTATCCCATAGGTTTTCATTTGTTGTGTTTGAAGTTTCATTTGTTTAAATTACTTAATTTCCCTTTTAATACCTTCTTTGAGCCATTCGTAGATCAGGAATATGTTGCTTAATTTCCATGTATTTGTATAGTCTCCAAAGCACCTGCTGTTATTGACTTCTTGTTTTATTTCATTGTAGTTACAAAAGATACTTGACATTTCAATCTTTTTATTAATAATTGTCAAGACTTGTTTTGAGGCCTAACACATGATCTATCATGGAGAAAGTTCTATGTGCTGATGAAAAAAATGTGTATTCTGCAACTGTTAAGTGTAATGTTCCATAAATGTCTGTTAGGTTCATTTGATCGAGAATGCAGTTTAATTCTGATCTCCTTCCTCCCTCCCTCCCTACCTTCCTTCCCTCCCACAGGGTCTCACTCTGTAGCCTAGGCTGAAGTGCAGTGGTGAGATCAGAACTCACCATAACCTCGAACTCTTAGGCTGAAGTGATCCCTCTGCCTCAGCCTCCCAAGTAGCTGGGACTACAAATGTGCACCACCACATCTTGTTAGTTTTTGTTATGTTTTTGTAGAGATAGGGTTCTCACTATGCTGCCCATGCTGGTCTCCAACTCCCAGCCTCAAAAGATCCTCCTCTTTCATTTCCCCAAGTGCTGGGATTACAAGCATGAGCCACTGTAGATGTTCCTTTGTTGATTTTTGTCTGGATGTTCTATCCACTGCTAAAAGTGGGGTGCTGATATCTCCTACAATTATTGTATTGCTATCTATAATTCTCTTTAGATCTAATAATATTTGCTTTACATATTGGGGTGCTCCAGTGTCAGGTGCATATATATTTCCAATTGTTATATCTTCTTATTGAATTGGTGCCTTTAGCATTATATTATGGCCTTCCTGTCTTTTTTAGTTGTTGACTTGAAGTCTATTTTATCCACCATAACTATAATATAAATACTGTTGCTCTCTTTGGTTTCCATGTGCACAGAATATCATATTCCATTCCTTCACTTTCAGTCTTCAGTAAAGACAGAGGTAAAGTGAGTTTCTTAAAGGCAGTATATAGTTGGGTCTTATTGATTTATTCATCTAATCAAGACTGTATCTTTTAATTGGGGAATTTAATCCATTTACATTCAAGGTCACTATTAATAGGTGAGGATTCACTCCTGACATTTAGTTAATTGTTTTTGCTTTCATTGTATCTTTTTATACCTTTCTTCTAATTCTTATCTTAGTGGTTTGGTGGTTTTCTATATTGATAAGCTTTGATTCCTTTCTCTTTCTCATTTATGTATCTGCTCTCATTTTGTTCTTTCTGGTTACTATGGGGCTTACATTAAAAATTTTATATTTAGGCCAGGCACAGTGGCTCACACTTGTAATCTCAGCACTTTGGGAGTCTGAGGCAGGAGGATCTTTTTGAATCCAGGAGTTTGAGACTAGCCTGAGCAACATACCTCAGAGGCATGGTGGTCCACGCCTGTAGTCCCAGATACTTGGGAGGCTGAGGTGAGAGGATCATTTGAGCCCAGGAATTTGACACTGCGATCATGCCACTGCACTCCAGCCTGGGAGACAGGGTCTCTACAAAAAAATAAATAAATAAAAATAAATCTTATATTTATTATAGACTATTTTAAGCTAGTAACAACTTAACTTTGGTCATATACAGATATCCTGGACTCCCATCCACCCTCATTTATAATCTTGTTGCCTTAATTTACAACTTTTTATGTCATATGTTCCTTAACATCTTATTGAAGCTAAAGTTAGCATTAACCATTTTGAGTATTAACAGTCATATGTCATACTAGAGATGTGAAAGATTATATGCCACCATTACATTAATGATGTATTCTGAGTTTGAAAGTGAAATTACCTCTATCAGTTCTGAATTTGATTTTGAATTTACTTCCACCAGTGAGCTTTTATGATGGCAGTTACTGCATTTTTTTTTTTTTTTTGAGATAGGATCTTCCTTTGTCGCCTAGAGTGCAGTGGCCTCATCATAGCGTGCTGTACCCTCAAAACTCCTGAACTCAAGTGATCTGCCTGCCTTAGCCTCCCCAGTGGCTGGGATTACAGGTGCATGCCACAACGCCTGGCTAATTTTTCTATTTTTTGTGGAGATGGGGTCTCGCTTTTGCTCAGACTGGTCTCGAACTCCTGACCTCAAGCTGTCTTCCTACCTCAGCCTCCCAGAGTACTAGGATTACAAGCATAAGCTACTGTGCCTGGCCAGCGATTGCACTTTTGCTTTCAGTGCACACTCCCCTCAAGCATTCCTTGTCAAGCTGATCTATCAGTAATGAATTCCCTCAGCTTTTGCATGTCTTTTCAGACTTTTTCAAGACTTTGTTTCTTTTTCATTTCTGAAGGATAGCTTTGATGGGTATAGTGTTCTTGGCTGTCAGTTTTTTGTTGTTCTTTTTTTTTTCCTTTCAGCACCTTGAATGTATCACCTCATTCTCTCCTGGCCTCCAAGGTTTCTGCTGAGAAATCTACTGATTATCTAATAAAGATTCCCTTATATGTAACTTGAAACTTCTCTTTACTTTTAAAACTCTCCATCCTTGACTTCTGATAATTTGACTATAACGTGCCTCAGAGAGGATCTTTTTCGGCTGAATTTATTTGGGGACCTTTGAGATTACGTGATCTGGATATCCATATCTCTTCCAAGACTTGAAAAATATGCAGCTGCTATTTCATTAAATAGCTTTTCTATGCCTAATCCAGTCTTTTCTCTCTCTGTGACTCCCATAATGTGAACAGTTGTTGCTTAATGGTGTTCCATAAGTCCTGTGAAGTCATTCTTCATTCTTTTTGCTAAATTTCTCATTCAGATGATAAATTGTTTTCTTGATTTTGTTAAATTATCTATTTGTATTCTCTTGTATCTCAGAGTTTCCTTAAAACCATTATTTTAAATTCTTTTTCAGGCATTTATAAACTCTCCTTTCTTCAGGGTCTGTTATTGGAAAATTAGACATATGCCTTAGAAGATGTCACGTTTCCTTGCTTTTTTCTATTTCTTCTGTCCTTACATTGATATCTGCGCATCTAGTGGGACAGTTGCCTTTTCCCATTATGGAGAAGCTTTTACAGGAAGCCTTTCTGCTGTAGATGGGCCCTTGGGTATTAACTGGGTAGGGTGCTTTGGCTTTGGTTATGGATGGTCACTCTAGTGTAGTCTCTGGGTAATTTCTTTAGCTGCAATTAACAACAGCAATGTCTGGAATGCCTCAGTGGCCTAGGCTGCATGTGTTTATGGAGTCAGTGTCACAGCTTTGCTGTACTTTTCCAGTACTATCTTGGTGCCACCAAGCAGGCCGATCCTCTGGTCTTGGGGAGTGCATGTGAAGCGTGGCAGTTCCAAGTCAGGTGTGGTGGCATGCTCCTGTAGTTCAAGGTGCTTTGCACCCCAAAACAAGTTGTTGTAGCTGTAGCTATTTTAATAGTTTTGTCTTTTAAACTTCATACCAGAGATATTATTGATTTATACACTGCCATTACATCATTAGAATGTTTGCATTTGACAGTATATTTACTTTTATTAGTGAGTTTTATACTTTTATATGTTTGTATGTTACTAATTAGCATCCCTTTCCTTCAGTTTGAAGAACTCTCTTTAGCATTTCTTGTAAGGCAGATCTATTGGTGCTAGATTCCCTCAGATTTTGTTTGTCTGAGAAATTAATCTCCCCTTCATTTTTGAAATTCAAGATTGCTGGGCACAGCACTTACGGCTGGCAAGTTTTTTCCTTTCAGGATTTTGAATATCTCATCTCACTACCTTCTGGCCTTTGTCTCTGTGGAAAAATCCAGTGATCTTCGTATGGGATGGGGGGGTCACTTGTACATAACCAGTTGCTTTTCCCTTGCCACTTTTTAAAAAATTATTTAACTTCCCCCTCCCCCTTGCACTTTTCATCAACTGAAATTAAGTCCCTCCTGTGCCTCCAGCAAAAGCTCCATAACAGCAGGGCTCTTGTCCCCATGGTTCCCTGGGGTTCTTCCCCAGTACCCAGCACATGGCAGGGCACAGAGTGGCAGCTCCAGAAACATTTGTGGGAAAACTGAAGGCACTGTAAGTGCAGAATTTGTGGGTCTCACTTTTCTATATTGGGTATCTCTTTTGGACATTTTGGGCAATTTAAGTCTTTCTTTTATTTTTATTAGCATTCCTTTATTTCTTTTCATCATTCATTTGGTAGTGCTCTATCTAAATATCTATTTATTTATTTATACATTCATTTATTTTATTTACTTATTTTTTAGGATGTCATGGGAGAGTCTGGATTTGCAGAAACATCCCTGAGCAGAAGAGAAAACCTCCTCTGGGCAAAACTGCTTGGCTCTGTTGAGTTCTCTTCCATTTACTATGACAAGCATCCTCCTATCTTTAACTTTTGACAATTTGATTACAATGTGCCCAGGTGTAGGTCTCTTCAGATTTATACTATTTGGTGTTCTTTGGGCTTCCTAGATCTGGATTTCTATTTTGTTCCCTAGGCTTGGAAAGTTTTCTGCCATTGTTTCTTTAAAAGTATTTTCTCTACCTTTTTTCTCTCTTCTCCTTCTGGTATGACAATAATGCACACATTGTCCCACTTGATGGTATTCCATAAGCCCCTGAAGCCATCTTCACTCTTTTTCATTCTTTCTTTGTTTTTGCTCCTCTGATTGGATGATTTCCAGGGACCTGTCTTCAAGTCCTTCCTGGATCTTTATTCTGCTTGATCTAGTCTGCTGTTTAAACACTCTACTAGAGTTTTCAGTTCAGTTATTGTATTCTTCAGCTCTATTCTTCAGTTTTTTATACTATCTCTGTTGAAATATTCAGTTTGTTCATGCATTGTTCTCTCGACCTCAGTGAACATCTTTCTAGCCATTCTTTTATAATACTTTGTGGGGCAAATCACTTATCTCCATTTCAGTAGTGCTAGTTTCTGGACATTTATCTTATTTCTCTATTTGAAACATATTTCCCTGTTTCTTCATTTTCCTTGACTCTGTTGCTTTCTGCACATTAGATAACACAACAGCTCTCAAATTCCTCAAACTGGCTTCATGTAGAAGAAGGACCACAACAATCAGTCTGGCCAGAGACTCAAATCTTTGTGTCTATCCAAACTTCTGTTTTTGTTTTTTATTGCTCCCAGGAGATTAGGATGTGCTAAGTTCTGTTAGTACCTCAAGACATTTAAGAGAGAATCCAGGCCTTCTAGATACAGCTGAAAAGACTGAAGTGTTTTAGATGTGTGTTCCAATTTCTTCTACCTTTGGGGTAAAGCTGAGAGCAGTTTATCTTCCACTATTCTCTGTACTAAGCCAGGGAGAGAATCTATGGCAAATGCCTACTTTCCTCTCATCCTGGGAGGAAAGCCACTGAAAGTGGGCCCACTAAACATACAATTCTTTGTTTTGTGTGGTCTAGGAAAACTCAGAAATTCACAGCCTCATCAACTCTCACAGCTAAGTAGTTAAGAAGACCATACCTTGGGTGGGAGCTTTAAAAGCGGTGGTGCTCAATGTGTGGACAAACTCCATCCAAGGTGAATCTACAGACCTAGCTTTACCACTGGAGCAAGCCAGGGTAAAAGGCTTGGTTAGTGCCGAAACTCCCATTCAGGTTCCTAGATGCCCTGTTGGCTCCCAGATGGAGGCTAGATAGGAGCCCAATCCTCAAAGAGTTGTTGGAAGAGTAGGGAGACAAACCCTTTTCAGAAAGAAACTGGGAGGTGTGTATGTTTTAGCCACTCCTCTGCACTGATCCTGGGAGGTATAATCCCTGGAAATGTTTGTTTATGTAAAAGCACCTCTTTGTTCTGTTACTGTGGCTGATATTTTCTATGATTTTATATAAAGCATCTACTGTTTTGTGTAATTACTTTGAGATTCATTCATGTTGTTGCATTATCAATAGTTTATTACTTTTTATTAGTGAGTTAAGTTTTCCATTGTATGGATGTACCATAGTTTGTTTATCCATTTTCCTGTTGGTGAAAGTTTGAGTTGCTTCTAATTTTTGGCTATTACAAATAAAGCTGCTATGAACATTAAGAAAGCAAACAAAGCAAAACAAAACAAACTAATCCAGAGCTATACTAACAGAAGGCTGAGAGCTGTTGGTCACATCTGTTAAATGTTTGTTTAATCATTCTGGATTATACTTATACCTACATATATAAAAATAAAGCATTCTGAATTATACTTATATCAATAACATGAAGTACTAGAGATGCCATTAATACAACAACTGAATTTGAACACAGTAGCTATAAAAGTTGTACAGCTGCATACAATAATGCTTCATATAGCAAGGTAAAAAAAAATAAAAGATTATAAATGTCACAAAAAGGAAAAAAAGTGTCAGGTTATTAAACAAACCATATACCATGCATATATGTATGTTTACAAATAAGCCACAAATACATTCTAAATATTCTGGTAGCAAATATGAAGGAAAATACTATTTATTGATGGCTAATCATTGACCTGACACACATCTTTAATCCTAATATATATTGTCTCCCACACTGTAGATGAGGAGAGAAGTTAAGACAAGTTATAGAACTTACTCCAAAATTCATAGAGCAAGGAACTGATCCATAATTTGAATGCGGGTCAGTTTAAATCCAATGCCTATCCTCTCATAGGAAAGGCTCTCTCTCTCATATTGCCTTTCTAATAATAAATATATCTATATTAGATTCGTATTGCCTCTCTAATATTAAATACATATATTAGAATCTACAAGGCATGCTAAAATAAAAATAAGTAAATTTAATTTTAAAAAGACATACAAAGAGATGGGATTCCTATGATTAATTGGAATTATTTATTTCAGATGTATGCAACATATTTGTGTTAGCTACGATATGAAGCTTAACGAGAAGTTATCCATCTGAAGAGAACAAAAAGAATAGTGCAAATAGCTAGGCCCACAGGTGACACCTAAATACTAAAAGACTAAAGAGACAGTAAAGGAAAACAAATGCACATATAAAGTTGTTTGATATTAAATGTGTTCCCATTCTCTCTTTTTCTTTACATGTTTTCATAATAAAAACATAATTACAAACCACTTGAATTAATGTTCTTTGTGACTTAAAATAATATTTACCACTACCAGAAATCGTATCAGTGGCACGCTAAATTTCTTCAGAAATGTAAGGTGACTTAAGTAGAAGGAATAATAAAAACAGATTCATTTGCTTGTTTTTTGAATTAGAGAATCATAGGAAAATTAATAGCTATTCGTTAGTTCTTTTAAAATTTTGAAATTAAGTTCATTAACAAGGTTACGAGTGACAGGATTCCTTCTTCAGGAAGGTACAAGAGAAGGAAATGTTAACATTTTTCTTCCTTTAGTAAACTGAATAAGTAATTTTGAAATGCTGTCTCTGCATAAACTATGTATATGGGGGCAGGTAAATTACAGTACATGCGCCAAATCCTGCCCACTGTTTATATTAATATATGGTTTATATGACTGAAAAAGAATCAAAAGTATAATTATTTCACTGCAAGTGAAAAATTACTTGTAATTCAAATTTCAGTGCCAATAAATAAAGTTTTATTAGAATATAGTCACACTCATTCAATTACACATTGTCTATAGCTGCATTTGTGCTACGACAGCAGAGCCAAGCAGTTACAATAGAAACCACGGGCCTGCAAGACTATCTGTCCCTTTATAGAAAAACTCGGTTAACTCTTGTTATAGATGATGAGGATTAGGTAACGCTAATTAGAAATTATTTTAAAATCAGGCAAAATTCAGAATGTAATCTTAAACTGACTCAAGGAGAAATGAAAAGATCTTATGTAAGAGATTAAACGAAAATTTACATATATATTCAGAACCAATTAAAACACTAGAAAATAGTATATATCACAAATAAATATTTACCTGAACCATTAGGCTTAGCCATTTCCTAACAATGTTATTTCTAAAATGGATTCAACGAAGTGCACACAACTAGTCATTATCTTGGATATAAGTAAGGTATTTTGTCTCTTTGATTTATAAAGATCATTTGTATGAGTAATTAAAAAATTATATAGTAGGGTACCAATAAAAATAAAATGTTTTCATAATACTTACCTTTGGAAGGGCAGGCTTAGGTTTGAAGTTCTTGTTTCTCCTAAAGAGATAAATCATCCATTAAAAAAAAAAAACTACTGTAGAGAGGAATAATTTCAAGGTCTCTACTCAACAGATTATATATACCTATATCTAAGAATGTAGGTTCTCCATATGAAAATACTATCTGATTCAATCAAGCAGGCACCTTTGGGAAGGAAGTTTAAGCAAGAAAAAGGACAGGGGAGAAAAGATGCTTACCCTATAGGTTATTAATAGATACAAGCAGACCTAAGCCTGATGATTAGTAGCATAATATTGTATTCTAAGCTACAGGTTCATTTTCTTGGGTGTCAATAAAGGCTTGGTTTTCTTATACCTACAGAAGACTAATTTCTGTCATTTCAAGATTTTAAATGAGATGTCTCAATTTCATGAATTTTTTAAAATGTACTTGCCACTGAAATATAATCTTCCATTTTTGGTAATTAGAAATTCTTCCCTTTCATTCAATTTTTTTTCTTATTTAAAACTCAATTGCATACTTAAATCGAGTCTTTTTTGTTTTATTTTTCATTTTCTTATGGCTTCAGAAAGAGAGAATAAAGCCCAATCCTTATAAATATGGGCTGGAAAGTCAAAAGACCTGGGCTAGAATCTAAGGTCTACCACCTACTACTCTTTAAGCCTTGGTTTCATTATGTGATAAGGTAAAATGAGGATGATAATACCACCTACCACTTACAGCTACTGTGAGGATTAAATGAGTTAACACACATTTCTATAGTAAAGCAAGACCTACAAAAATTGAGCCTATTAATATTAAGTGATGATTTAGACAAGGATTAAGAAATGCAATTCAATCACAATTCTAGCTAGTGGTCAAAAAATACGTTTGGGAAGTGTCTGAAATATGTTAATGCTGATAACTAAGAAATTCCTGATCCATCAAGCACAGTCTATCCTCAGAACAGTTCTATGATCAGTTAATGAGAAACGGCAAGCCTGGATAAGTGTTATATACCACTACATATGGTACCATTCACCATTTATAGGGGAATTTCTTGCCCAATTTGTTAGGACTGCCAGAATTGAAAGACAATTGTAGTAAAAACTGGAAATTTTAAAAAGTACTAAAAGTTTTTTCTTTCTCCAAAAGTAGGATCTGTCAAAGAGCAATAAAGAATCATCTCCATAATAAATACATTCAACCATGATTCTCCTGGTACTATTAGGGGGAGGGAGACTCAACAAAAACACCAGCAGGAGTTCCACTGCTCTAAATATTATCAAAATAATTTTTAGTATTATTTCAGTCAAAATTCTACACATGAAAATAACACTTCACTATCTCCCCTCTTAATTTTCGTCAGTCAGAAATTGTAAACTAGTCATAAAAAAGCAATCCACATGATTGATCAATACTGACGTGAGAATTCCATGGGCTCTCTCCAGAAGTTTGCTGCTAGCTGAATTTGCAAATATCCCATCTTTATCAAGCAAGGTGGTGCTACTTGATAGTCTGCTCTGGCGAATCCCAGTTCTGCCATTCCAGGCAATATCAAATGTATCACTGTAAAAAATATGGTATAAATTTGCTTTAGTTAATCAAGACATCTCTAATTTACACTACATTGCTTAAATAAGGAAAATAAAACTTTTAATACTAAAGTTAAAATTTAGAAAAAAAAATGCTAAACCAGCAAAAACTGATTTTATCAAAATGATTACCAATCAAAAGGGACTACTCTTTTACTTATTCAAACCAAAATATTTCGGCCAGGTGCGGTGGCTCACTCACGCCTGTAATCCTAGCACTCTGGGAGGCTGAGGCGGGTGGATCGTTTGGGCTCAGGAGTTCGAGACCAGCCTGAGCAAGAGCGAGACCCTGCCTCTAAGTAAAAATAGAAAGAAATCAGCTGAACTAAAAATATATAGAAAAATTAGCCGGGCATGGTGGCACATGCCTGTAATCCCAGCTACTCAGGAGGCTGAGGTAGAAGGATTGTTTGAGCCCAGGAGTTTGAGGTTGCTGTGAGCTAGGCTGACGCCACGGCACTCTAGCCTGGGCAACAGAGTGAGACTCTGTCTCAATAAAAAAAAAAAAAAAAAATTCTATGGATTTTGGCATATTTACATATAAATGTGCATGTCACATAGCTGAAATCTTCAAATGTTATCATTAAATAATCAATAAATAATATAATGTATTAAAGTATAAGTTTTTTCATTAAGATTTTAGAACTTGCAAATGCTACTGCATGAATTTGTAATCCAAATAGGTTATTCCATCCTATAGGATATCTAACTTCCTCCTAAAAGGTCTCCTGCACACACACACTCACTACTCATATGCCCACCAAAGTTACCAAGCTCCTATTACGGGTTGAGCACTATTCTAGGCACCAGAGATATAGGAATGAACAAAACAAATAAAATTATTAAGAGTTAATGGAGGGTTTTCAGGCAAAGATTGTAGAGTCCAACAACAAATGAATAGATAAAGAAAATGTGGTATATACACAATGGAATATTATTCAATCATAAAAAAGAATAAAATTCTGTCATTTGTGACAACATGGACAAATCTAGAGGACCACTATGTTGAGTGAAATAAGCCAGACACAGAAAGACAAGTATCGCAGGATCCCACTCATATGTGAAATCTAAAATTGCTGGTCTCGTAGAAGTAGTGAATAAAACAGTGGTTACCAGAGACTAGGGTATGGGAAGGGGTTGGTCAACAACTACAACAGTAGAATTTTTACAGTAATACATAGCTAAATAGTAGGAATAAGTTCTGGTCTTCTATTGCAAAGTGGGGTGACTACAGCTAACATTAACAATAAGGTTATCATATAACTGGGTGTGGTAGCTCATGCCTATAATCCCAGCACCTTGGGAAGACTAGGCAGAGGATTGCTTCAGGTCAGGAGTTCAAGACCAGCCTGAGCAAGAGCGAGACCAAAACCTCACTGAATCACATACTTGAAATGGGTGAAATTTTTGGGTATGTAAATTATATCTCAGTGAATCTGCTTAAAACAAGGGCTCAGGAATCAGCAATGCTGGAACTAAAATACAATATAACAATGGCTTCAAAATTCTGAAGAAAGATTATTTCCAACCAACAGTTCTATATATAGCCAAATTATTAATCACACGTGAGGGCAGAATAAACACATTTAGATATGCAAGAATCAGAACATTTTCTTCCTATATAAAGTTTTTCAGGGAGTTACTGGGCGAAATACTCTATAAGAGTAACAATGTAGAACTAAAAGAGGAAGAAATAGTATAGAAAATAGTTGATGCAAAACAGGAGAATGATAACAAAAATTTCCAATATAAAGGTAAAGAAAGCTATAAATATGACAGCTGTGCAGTAGACCTAGAGAATAAATCTTCTAGGTTGGTACA
The DNA here is from genome assembly GCF_041146395.1 of Eulemur rufifrons. Taxonomy (NCBI): domain Eukaryota; kingdom Metazoa; phylum Chordata; class Mammalia; order Primates; family Lemuridae; genus Eulemur; species Eulemur rufifrons. The sequence continues at coordinate 24,504,014 of NC_090984.1, read as the reverse complement.
GATCAAAAAAGAGCCAGGAGAGATTTCTATAAGAAGATGAAATTGATTCAAGAGGCATCTGTGATCAGAGAAATTCCAACAATTGTAAAGAACAGCTTGAGGATGAATTAGTGATAGGCATATAAAAAATTTTAGAAGAAAATCTAGATGAATATATGACTTGGGACAAGAGAAAAATTTCTTAAATAAGTTATAAAGTAGATAAACCATAGAGAAAATATGAATACATTTAATTATATTAAATGTAAGGATTTCTGTTCATTAAAGAAATCAAATTATAAGCAACAAATCATAAAGTGTTTGTAACATATAACTGAAATGGAACTAGTACACAAAATTTATGAAGAGAATTTTTTAAAATATGGGTATATACTGGTACAACCATTTTGAAAAGCAATTTTGGATTATTTTATAAAACTAACACATACATATTCTATTGAAGTAGCAATTTCACAACTAAGTGTATATCCTAAAGATTTAACAATAAGTGAACCAGAATACTATATGAGCATGTTTAAAGGAACACCATTTGTAATAGTAAAAAAGCTGGGAAACATCCACATACCCACTGACATGAAAATGGACAAATCAACTGTGGTATATTAATGCCAAGTAATTTTTTTATTGTGATAAAATATGCATAACATAAAATTTACCATTTTAATAATTTTAAGTTTCTATTTCAGTGACATTAAGTAAATTCACACTGCTGTACAATTATCTCCAGCATCTATCTTCAGGACATTTTCATCATGTCAGAATGAACCTCTGTACTCATTAAGCAATAAACACCCAAATACCATGCAATTTGTTCTGTACCATTCTTTTTATTTTATGGCAAAATGTATATAACATAAAGTTTACCATGTTAACTATTTTCAAATGTATAATTCAGTAGCATTAAGTACATTTTACACTGTTGTGAAACCATCAAAACTATTTCTAGAACTTTTTCCCAAACTGAATCTCTATACTGATTAAACACTAACTCCCCACTCTTCCCTAATATCATACAATTGTATACAGCAACTAAAAACAGAAAACTACAAGCAGCAGGTGAATGAATCTTAGATGCATTTTATTGAAGGAAAAGAAAGTCACAGAAGACTATATGCTATATATTAGTATTTCTGTAAAACTCCAAAGTAGAAAAGCTAAACAATTTATCACTTAGAAAAACACACATTTATTGTAAAACTATTTTTTTAAGCAAGGGAACGATAAAAAGAAAATTCTAGATAGCAGCTATCTGTGGGGAGGGAGGAAGGGGAATGATCAGAAAGTAACATGAAGGTAGCTACAGCAGTATTAGTAATCTTCTGCCTCTGAACTTGGGTGTAAGGTTCATTTTGTTAGTATGCTTCCTAATGTGTATGTATGTTTTGTCTATTCTCCTGTATCAAAAGCTACATTAACACTCTGGGAGGCCGAGGTGGGCGGATTGTTTGAGCTCAGGAGTTTGAGACCAGACTGAGCAAGAGCAAGACCCCGTCCCTACTAAAAAAAAAAAAAAAATAAGAAGAAGAAGAAAGAAATTAGCTAGACAACTAAAAATATATAGAAAAAAATCAGCCGGGCATGGTGGCGCATGCCTGTAGTCCCAGCTACTCGGAAGGATGAGGCAGCAGGATTGCTTGAGCCCAGAAGTTTGAGGTTGCTGTGAGCTAGGTTGACGTCATGGCACTCTAGCCCAAGCAACAGAGTGAGACTCAGTCTCAAAAAAAAAAAAAAAAAAAAAAAATTAAAAATAAAAAAATTAAAAAAGCTACATTTATACATAAAGAAAAGAGTGAACAGGAACTTCTCATTAAACATGTATTTTGGACATTACTTACATACCATTTCAAATCCTCTTAGTCTCAGTTCTTATTCTAGCCACTCCTGCTGCAAACAGTGCTGTTAGTACTTCCAACACCTTTTGTCCAGTTTCAAACAGATGCTACTGACAGCATCAGTTTTAGACTCTAGATACTTGCCTCTTCGCAAGTTTTGGCTCAGTATTTACATATGCATAACCTGTGGGGCAGACAACCCTTGGAGCAATGGATAAATCCTCCCTCCTTTCTTCCTCAAGGCAGAGAGATGGCCCTGAGACACAAATCACAAGTCTCCTCAGTTGGTCTCACAGGTCCAACTAGTAGACCAACTAGTACAGAACTCAATCATGCATTCTTGCATGGATTTTCCAACCTTTCCTTTTTTATTTCCACATCCCTCACTCCTGCTCCCTAGGATCACATTCTTAAATAAGCTACTTTCCTAAACTAGAATTACTTGGTCTCTGCTTAAGGGAAATCTGTATTAAGCTTCTATGGCATATTAAACTCAATTGTCTATTTCAGCTTCCAGCTGAAAAACCCCTAAAAAGACAAGTAAAAAAGTTATAAATTCACCAGAACAAAGAGTGAGAAAGAAGACTGTAAAAGACAGGGGCAGTAAAAGTTTAAAAGTAGATGGGCATGTAATAAAAGATTTAGTAAGCCTGAACAAGTTGAAATCTAAGTTTGTATGTATGTGAAAATCAGAGAAGGGGCGGTATATATATATACATGTGTGATTGAGAATATTTGTACTTGTGTGTATGTAGATGCAAGGGTTGGGAGAAATGACTAAAATAACAAGATACATGTGGATTCTCCTTTAAAACTCTGGAAAGACTCAAGTATTAGCGATAACTGGTACCACTGCGCAGGTGCTGCTGGATGGGGCTAAAAACAGGAAGATGGGTTGAATGTCCTAAAAGGGAGCCAGACTGTCTCAATACTGTACATATAGCCTTCCTACCTCCTGTAGAAGATAGGAACATTACATTACAGAGAAGTTGGAAACAGAATCTCAGGAGAACTCAGGGACATTAGACACAACTAAACATAGAGGCGAGCTGCAATACTGAAAACAGGAGAAATTAAGTGGAAGGATGTATATGGAATCATGAGAAGCACAGCTACATGACCAGAACATTAGCAGCAAGCTTTGAAACATGCCAAGGAAAATGGACTAATAGAAACAAGCTAAAAGGATACAGACATCTGGAAGTTACCAACTAAATGGCAAGGTCCTCTACCAATTACAAAGTATATCTCTACACTCCAGGTGTCACTTTAGTATATCTGTGTACCCAATGATATATTCTATCTCTGACCATGAATGCCTCTCAGGAACCTCAAGCTAACATATTCAAGCATAAACTTTCATTCCTGCTTCAAAACTTTGCTCCGCTTACATTTCCTATCTAAACACTAAACCATAAATCTAGAAATCATCCTTAAATACTCCCTCTCTTCCATCCAATATAGTCCATAATTTTTATACAATCATATAGATTCTCTGTTAATTTTCCTTAATATAGATTCACATCAATGTATGCCCACCACCACTACCCATTCCAAGCCATCAAATCTTGCTAGAACTACTAGCCTCCCTAAATCTATTCTAGTGCCTCTGCAAATTATTCTCCATAAAACAACCACAGATTCTTCTGAAATATGGGTCAGTCCCCTGCTTAAAAGCATTAAATAACTTCTCATTACTCTTAAAAGGAAGTTTAAGCTCTCCAACATCACTATCAGCCCTATATGATCTAGCCCATGACTATTTTTCTCTCACACTCTTTTAATTCTTTTTAATTAATTAATTTAATTAATGCCATATTTTCTTTTTGCCTTGGACCTTCATACAGAGTGCTCTTCTACTTGGAATGCATCGTCCTCCTCTTGAAAGGGCTTACTCTTACTCTTACTTAGATAACAGTTTAAAAGATCTTTTCTCTGAAAAATCTTTTTGATACATCTAGCATCCAATTCTCAAAACAGCATCAAAATCAAAAATTAAATTGAATAGTCCTTATGTGTTGCCATAGCATCCTATATTTCTTTATAAGACAGATATAATAAGTGATATTATCAAAGTATCGATTTTCCAGTTTCTACCAGATGAACTGGCAATAAGTATTTATTAAATAAACAAATGATCTATCAGAACTGTAAGTTGTATTTGTCTTCATTTATCATTTTATTAATATTTTCTCTCAAGAATAATTTGATCATTAGGGATGAATGTAACATGCAAATAATACCCGAGTAATGAAGCCATTAATTTTTTAAATTAAACAAAAACCTGACATAAGGATGTTAAAAATGGACAAATGGCATTTAGGATAACAGACCCTGTATTTTAAAATTAAAAACCATGAAAGAGCCTTTTGAAATGATTATGTATTATTTAAAGTTTTAAATTTCTACTAAAATATTAATATTAGTTCATAATTCTTATAATCTATTAAAATATAAACTGCTAATCACATATAACCACTTGCTTTTTCTTTGTAGAGACAAGGTCTTGCCATGTTGCCCAAGCTAGTCATGAACTCCTGGCCTCAAGCAACCCTCCCACCTCGGCCTCCCAAGTAGCTGGTACTATAGGCACAAGCCACCAGTCCTGGCTAATTTTTAATTTTTTTTATAATTTAGAGATGGGGGTCTCACTATGTTGTCCAAGCTTGTCTTGAAGTCCTGGCCTAAGTGATCATCCTGCCTCAGTCTCCCAAAGTGTTGGGATTACAGGCATGAGCCACCATGCTGAGCCACCTACTTATATTAACATCCAAGTTCTGCATTTTCCCCAGAAGATATGGTATCCAAAATACATACTAAGACAAAAGGAATGACATGAGAGCCATCTAACTATAACATATTAGAAATCACTCCAAGCTGTTTCATGTGACATGAAATCATATTGGTTCTAAAAGATAACCTTAAAATCCATTCATTTTTATAAATCATGTGAAATGTGATCATTTCTACAACAACTCTAGTAATAAATTATTATAATATTTCAAACAAAAAAGTATTTCTTCTGTTCTCATTATTGCGTATTATGATGTCTCAGGTAGTATGCAGTCATTTATCCAGATCAACAGGAAAAGTTGAATTTAAACAGAAATGCTTTAGACAGTGAGTTTATTTTTGTATTAAGAATAGAAATCAGTATCTAAAACATACTGCATAGCCAATTCTTAAAAAATAAGCTTTTCTCAGTCCTTAATATGTGGATATCAATATATTGTACAAAGTCCCAAAGAATGATGCCCATAATCTCAGAGTTCTCATGAGGCTTATTCTTGTTCCTCAATGCCCTAGGATTAGCATAATAGTATGACAGACACTATTTAATTATAAAACCTACCAAATTTCTAAAATGTACAAAATCCATTATGTACTTATTGACAATAAATTCTGATGAGACACATTCCTATCTCCTCCTAGACAACAAGTTTGCAAAGACATTTTTCTTCCAATATGGGCTGGTATATTTTATTCTTCAAACATCCCACTCTACAACTATTCACTTTCATGAGCTTCTTCCACCTAGAAATAAATGCATCATTGCCTACTGAGGCAGCCTTTTTAGGACTGTCATATAAGGGTTGTTCAGAAGACACTTTAGTGCATTTACCATCTCTGCTTCATGATATGTATGCGTAAGTTCTATACTTTTTCTTGAATCATATTTTGACACAAAGACATTTGTTTCCAGTTTATAACCTCTCATCAAGGCCGGGGGCAGTGGCTCACACCTGTAAATCCTAGCACTCTAGGAGGTCAAGGTAGGAGGATCACTTGAGGTCAGGAGTTTGAGACCAGCCTGAGCAAGGGTGACACCTCATTTCTACTAAAAACAGAAAAAATTAGCCAGGCGTGATGGTGTGTGCGTTTAGTCCCAGCTATTCAGAAAGCTGAGGCAGGAGGATTGCTTGAGCCCAGGAGTTTGAGGTTGCTGTGAGCTAAGCTGACGTCTCAGTAATCTAATCCAGGCCACAGAGTGAGACTCTGCCTCAAAAAAAAAAAAGACTAACTTGAAAAAAAGAAATATATAACCTCTTATCAAAATTCAGCTGTCCTCTCAATTTTAATGAAAGTTTTACCTCTTACTTGAGGAATACTTGTATCAGCTAAAAACACTTTCACTCTTTCCATATCATTGCTTTAATATAGACTATTTCAAATATCCAATCTTAGTCCTAGATCACCACTAAATTGGACACACCATTCTTTTACTCACTCAAAACTTTTACTTTAGACTAAGTATCATTAATTTTGTAGAATTCTTCACTTATCTCATTAATCCTACCAGTTGATTAAAGGGTTTTGTTTTTTTTTTTTTTGTTGCCTGGGCTAGAGTGAGTGCCGTGGCGTCAGCCTAGCTCACAGCAACCTCAAACTCCTGGGCTTAAGTGATCCTACTGCCTCAGCCTCCCGAGTAGCTGGGACTACAGGCATGCGCCACCATGCCCGGCTAATTTTTTCTATATATATTTTAGTTGGCCAGATAATTTCTTTCTATTTTTAGTAGAGACGAGGTCTCACTCTTGCTCAGGCTGGTCTCGAACTCCTGACCTTGAGTGATCCACCCGCCTCGGCCTCCCAGAGTGCTAGGATTACAGGCGTGAGCCACCGCACCCGGCCAAAGGGTTATTTTTTATTTTAAAAAAAACAGCTTTTACCATTTCATAACAATTAGTAAGTAAGAAGGCACTAATTGACTAGTTGCAAAACACCTTCCTCATAGAGTACTTATTTCATGATTACTTCTAAATAGGTGAGAAAGCCACTGCTAAATATATAACAAAGGTTGTCGTCCATTTTCATACAGTGATCATCTACATTCCTATAAAATACAGCTGATAACTTTGGGAAGTGAAAACAAATAGGCCTTATACTTTAAGAACCTGCTATCAGAATAAAATGAAGAAACAAAAAGAAAATTCTGAGGTTTAGCGAGCTTATATGACTCTTTATGATCCACTTAAGAGGAAAATTCTACAGAGAAGACCTTACAGGCTCCACTTAGTAGCTATAAGCTAATGATATCATAGGTGATTTGATTTTATAAATATCTATTATTCTGTCATCTCCCTCTACTCTACCATTTTCTCTAAAACAGGTCTAAGATAAATTCACCAATGCAGGCTGGGTGTGGGGGCTCACGCCTGTAATCCAAGCACTCGGGGAGGCCAAGGTGGGAGGATGACCCGAGTCTAGGAGCTCAAGATCAGCCTGACCTCAGCTCGAGGTCAGCAGGACCTCGTCTCTACAAAAAAGTTTAAAAATTGACCAGGCATGGTAAGGCATGCCTGTGGTCCTAGTTTCTCAGGAGGTTAAAGCAGGAGTATCACTTGAGCTCAGAAATTTGAGGTTACAGTGAGCTATGATCACAGCACTGCACTCCAGCTCGGGCAACAGAGTGAGACCTTGTCTCAAAAAAACAAATTCACCTATGCAATAAATATGATCTGAAGGAACTCTTGTTAAGACTGCTAGCTGGCCTTTTCCTGATAACATTACTTCAATGTCATTGATCTTTCTTTATTTTATACAAAAGGAAAGAATGAAGTTTATGTAACCAAGTTCCCTGTAAAAACGTTTGTTGTAAATGAGCTTATATACCTATCTTTACAAAATTAGTTTATGGACCAGGAGCAGTGGCTCATGCCTGTAATCCTAGCACTCTGGGAGGCTGAGGCGGGAGAATCACTTGAGGTCAGGAGTTCTGAGCAAGAGGGAGAGCCTCTCTCTACAAAAAATAGAAAAAATTAGCCAGGCATGGTGGCACACGTCTATAGTCCCAGCTACTCGGGAAGCTGAGGCAGAAGGATTGCTTGAGCCCAAGAATTTGAGGTTGCAGTGAGCTGTGATGACACCCCTGTACTCTAGCCACCAGGGCAATAGACTGAGACTCTGTCTCAAAAAAAAAAAAAAAAAAAAAAAAAATTCTTTTTAAATGATCACTGAATTTATGTCTTCATTTTAATCACAGATCATCCGAATTACCAGAATTACCAAGGTATTAAGAAACTTAATTCTCTTGATGATGTTTAAAATGTAGACAGCGCACTCTAGAAACTAAACAATGCTTTTGCTCATATTAGTTACAACCTTTATTAAATGGTATAAATGAAGGGCAGAGAAACTTTATTTATAAACTCAGAAAATTATTTGTATTTGCTATTATCAATTCATACTCAAGAATTCTTCACTGAAAATGGTAAAAGGTAAACTTTGGTAATCATAATCACCAAAAAAAGGTATTGGATGGTTTGATGTAAATCAAACTACTCAATTATTACTTGCCAATAAGATTTATCCACAGAAAGAAGCAGAATAACCCTTAAATAGTGCAAAAGTCATAAAATGCAAGAAGGATCTCAGCAATTAAAATATGTAAGTTCATTTAAAATTATTCTAAGGAAACTTTTTAAAAATTGTACACCTATTTTACCAAAAGCAATTGTAGACAAGTTTTGTTAACTCTCACCCATTTTGTCATTATAAAGACTTTAAGAAATAAAAAACAAACCAAGCCTGACTTTCTTCATACTTTTAAAGTCACAAAAATATTAATAAGAATGCTAGTTATTTCTTCTATACTTCCTTTAAATCATAAAACAAACACACTTACTGTTGGTTTTTTTCATTTAGAGTATTCATGCCCTGAAGATCAGAAAGCGGTGTTCTAGGATTTTTCCGAGTTATACCTAGGGGGGGAAAAAAAACCCACAGAAATTTTCAAATCAATGCTAAGAAAAATTAAACATGAAATAATTTTTCTAAAGATAAGTGAAATTAATGTACTTTAATAGTAAATATTTGCTAAATATATCAGAAACATCTAAATCATGTGAACCAAGTCCCATAACCATCATTTACAAAACTGACTTAGTTAAGAATGAAGCCAATTAGGAAATTTAATAATGAACTCTTTTATTTCTTCTTTCAGTTAAACAATAAATTCAGAAAGTATACAAAGTTCACTTATTTTGATATTAAAAAAATTTTTAATATGACCCTTCTGCATCATTTTTCAGCAATAAATATATTGGTGATGTGCATTATAGATTTTAGAGATCAATTATTCTCACAGATAAATACACTAAGAATCAAAGAAGACAAATTGGTTCCAAAAAAATTACTAATATTTAAAAAATATAATTTTCTTTAAATCAAATGATAAATATTTAAGCTATATAAACAGAAAGTTATTAATTTCCATAGCATACATATATACACAAACATATATAGGTAAGATACATTGGCAATGAAGAAGTAAAAGTATCTTTATTCAAGATGACATAATCTTGTATCTAGAAAATCTTAAGGAATACAAAAAAATCTATTAGAACTAATAAATGGGTTCAGCAAAATTAAAGGAAACAAATTAATGTACAAAATCTATTATATTTCTATACAATAAAAACAAATATTCTGAAAATGAAATTAAGAAAACAATTCCGTTAATAATAGGAATAAATTTAACAAAAAAATACAAAATGTCTACAGTGAAAACTACAAAACATCATTAAAAAAATTAGAGAAGACTCAACTAAATGGAACACCATCCATGTTTGTGAATTGGAAAACATAATATTGTTAAGATGGCAATGCTCCCCAAACTGATCTACAGATCAATGCAATCTCTATTAAAATCCCAGCTACCTATTTTTGTAGAAATGAACAATCTGATCCTAACATTAATATGGAAATGAAAGGGACTCAGTATAGCCAAAACAATCTTGCAAAGAAACACAAAGTTGGAGGACTCATGCTTCCTGATTTCAAAATTTACTAAAAAGATACAGTAATCAACACAGTATGGTACTGGCCCAGAGACAGACAAATAGAGCAATGGAACAGAACTGAGAGTCAAGAAATAAACTCTTATGCTTATGATTAATTGATTTTTTACAAAAGTGCTAAGACCATTCAGTGGGAAAAGAATAACCTTTCCAACAAATGGTGCTGTGAAAATGATATATCCACATATAAAAGAATAAAGTTTGGTCAAAGACATAAATGTAAGAGCTAATACTACAAAACTCTTTAAAAAAAACACAGGAGCAAATCTTCCAGACATTGGATTAGGCAATGGTAACTCAGATATGACACCAAAAGCACAAGCAACCAAAGAAAAAATGGATAAACCGTACATCATCAAAATTAAAAACTTATGTGCTTCAAAGGACACTACTTTATCAAGAAAATGAAAACATAAATCATAGAATTGTAGATATTATCTGCAAATCATATATCTGATAAGGAGTTTGTATCCAGAATATAATAAGAACTCTTACAACTCAGTAATAAAAAGATAATAACCTAATTTAAAATGCACACAGAATTCGAATAGTTATTTCTCCAAAGAAGACTTACAAATGACTAATAAGCATATGAAAAGATGCTCAACATCATTAATCATCAGAGAATTGCAAATCAAATCTCCCAGATGTCACTTCATACTCACTAGGATTGCTACAATAGAAAACACAGATAATAAGTGTTGTCAAGGACCTGGAGAAATCAGAACCTTCATATACAGGTAAATGTAAAATGATACAGTCATCTTGGAAAACATTTTAGTTCATCAAAAATTTAATACAGTTACCCTGTGACTCAGCAATTCCATTTCTAAGTTTATATACCCAAGAGAATTGAAGATATATGACCACACAAACACCGATACTGGGAATATATTAATAATATGGCCTAAGACCAACAAAACTACTAGTACTTTGAACAGCTTTATTTTATATATTTAAATGCATTTTTTGGTTCTATTTGTTCAGTTTCTACTTCACAGACACCAATTATTCCTATGACAGATTATCATTATCATAATCATCTCAGGCCTTTCCTCAATATAAGTAATTGAATTTTCAGCTATATTGACTCTATTTCTTGAGCTCATACCTGTGCTGTTTTGTTTTGTTTTTTGAAACAGGGTCTCACTCTGTCACCCAGACTACAATGTAGTGGCATCATCATAGCTCACCGCAACCTCAAACTCTTGGGCTCAAGTGATTCTCCCACCTCAGCCTCCTGAGTAGCTGGGATTACAGGTGGGCACCACCACACTCGGCTATTTTTTTTTTTTTTTTTTTTTTTTTAGAGAAGGAGTCTCACTATGTTGCCCAGGCTGGTCTTGAATTCCTGGCTTCATGTGATCCTCCCACCTTGGATTCCGAAGTGCTGGGATAACAGGAGTGAGCCACTGTGTGTGGTCATCTTTAAATTTTTAACATACTGATAAATTCTAAACTAAATTATCTCTTCTTTTCCCGAAGAGTACAAGAAACTTCATATGCTATAATTCAAGCCATTCCCTACCCATTGGGGCTGTTATTGTTACACAATACTTATATTCACTTTGTTTTCTTCCCCTTAATCAAGCAAATTAGGCATTACTAAGTTCTGCAAAGTAATTGCTTATTTAGATTTACAAATACATTTACCAATTTCTTTATTAAATCTCAAAACTTTCTAGTAAGCTCACCTTCTGGTCTTTCTCAACTAAATCTTTATACAAATTCTATCAGTGAAGATCTATTCAGATTACTATCTAGCTTTATTTACTGCTATCATTCATATATGCCTGGTATATTTTTGTTCCATCTTTTTATTTTCATCACTTTAAGAATCTTATAGAAATCATTTAATTAAACTATTGAAAAATTCATTTTGAGAGATTAATTGGTGAGATTAAGTCATTTATATTACTTTTAAATAGTATTTGTTACTGGCATTTTATTTCATGTTTTCCATTTATTTTCACTTTTTAAACTCATTTCTTTCCTTCTTGATTTTCACTTGATAAAGGTTTCAAATGCTACTTTAAAAGACAAAAATTCTTATCTTTGTTATTATTGTGGATATCCTTAAGGCACACAGTTTATGTACCTGTACTGATTTCCTAAACTTAATATCCATATTCTCCTAATTCAGGAGAAATACAGCTGTCTTCACTACAGTTTTCATCAAAATACATGCCCGTATCTCCTATATTTCTGTCTACCATTTTCAAACAGGAATTCTTATCACATACCTTTTTTTATTTTGGACATTCTTAATTTCATGAAAAATAATCACTTCTAGATATTTATCTGACATATCATGTAGAATTTTTATTGGGGTAAAAAATTTCATACAGTAAAATATATACATTTTAAGTACAGAGTTGGATAAGTTTTGACACGTAACAGCCACCAGAGGAAAATACAAAACGTTTCCATCATCCCCAAAAGTTTCCTCATGTCCTTTCTTGGACAATCCTCTAGACTTACTCCCAGGTCAAGGCAACCACTAATCTGCTGTTCATATAAATTGGTTTGCATTGTCTAGAATTTGATATAAATAGAATAAAATAGTATACCCTAGTCTATATAAGGCTTTACTCAGCATAACATTTAGAGATTCAACTATAAAAAAGTCTTTTTGTGAACATATATTTTCATTTCTCTCGGGTAAATACCTGGGATTGAAATTCATGGAATATGTAGAAAAATATATTTATCTTTATAAAAACTGAGAAACTGTTTTCCAAAATAATTGTACCATTTGACACTGCCATTGTAGAAGAGTTCCAGTTCTTCCAAATCCTTATCATCAGTTAGTATTGTCAACTTCTTATACCTTGGCCATTACGTACTGTTAACATGACTTCACTTTGATTATAATTTTCATTTCCCTAATGAAGTTGAACATCTTTCATGAGCCTATGGCCCATACATAAATCTTCTTCTGTGGAAGTGTGAGTTCAAATCTTTTGCCCATTTTAACACTAACCTGGTTAATCTTACTAATGTAGGAGTTCTTTCTATATTTTGTTTTAAAGTCTGTTATCACGCATCAATATTACAAACTATTAATAATACTGTTTACCAGGCTGTGGTATGCTTTTTGTTTTTTGTTTTTTTTTTTTTCTTTCTTAACAATTCATTATCATTTGAAAAGCAGAGGTTTTCAATTTGGTGAACTCCAACTCTCCAACTTACCGATGTTTTTCTTTTATATTAGTGTTCTTAGGTGCCATCTAAGAAATCTTTGCCTATTCCAAGATTGAAAAGATTTTTTCCTCAGGTTTTCTTTTGCAAATTTAATAGTTTGGTCCTTATAAAGAATTGTATGACACATTTCAAGTTGACTTATATGCATAAGATAAGGGTCAAAGTTATCTTGTAACATATGGATACCCAGTTGTTCTAATGCCATTTGTTTACATGACTATCCTTTACCCCCATGGAATTCTATCAGTGTCTTAGTAGAAAATCAACTAACGAGATATCGTTGATCTATTTCTATACTCTCTATTTGGTTCACTGATCTCTTGATCCTTACACCAAGAGAACCATGTCATGACTATTTTAGTCTTGAAATCGTATAGTGTTAAGTTCTCCAGCTTTGTTCTTTATCAAAATTGTTTTGGTCATTCTAGGTATTCTACATTTCTATATAAATTTTAGAATCAGCTTGTGAATTTCTACCCCAAAATTTGCAGTGATATTCATTGGATTGTATTCAATCTACATATCCATTTGGGGGAGAACCAACAGCTCAAAAATACAAAAACACACATAAAAACATGTATCTTTCTTCATTGTATTCTTCAATTCCTCTTAGTATAGTAGTATACAAGTCTTATATAACATATTTGTTAAATTTATTCCTAAGTATTTCAGGTTTGTTATGTTGTACTGAGTAATCCATTGCATATTCAATTACTCCAAAACCTAGCACTTTAAAACAACAGTTATCACCTCTCAGAGTTTCTATAGGGACAAGAATTTAAGAGCTTGGCTGGCTGATTTTGACTCAGGGTCTCTCATGAGGTTGTATCCAAGCTGTCAGTCAAAGCTACAGTCATCTCAAGACTGGAATGAAGCTGAAGAATTCGCTTCTACGGTCACTCACATTAATAATTGGTAACAAGCCTCAGTTCATCACTGCCTACTGGCTAAAGGCTTCACTGGGACTCTCAATAGGGCTTTTCACAACTGGCAGCTTGCCTCTCAGAGAAGCTCTTGCTTCCAAGAGAGAGCTAGCAAGTAAAGAAGTACCCAAGATAGAAATTGCAGTCTTTTATGACAATCTTAAAAGTGACATAACATCACTTCTGCCACATGCTTTACGTGACACAGACCAACTCTTGTAAAATGTGGGAGGGATCTATATAAGGTGGTGATACCCAGAAGTCTGGTTGCCACAGATGTACTGTAAATGGACTTTATAAATTTCATTTTCCAAGTGCTCATGGCTAGATTATTACAATTTAATTTCGTATATTTTCCTGGTTTCCTGTGAAAATGGGAAATTCACTTTTTAGTTCTAAGAGCATTTTTTAGACTCCTTGACACTTTCTATATTGATGATCATGCTGTTTACTTCCTTTTCAATCTATGTACCCTTTTTCTTTTTGTTGCCTGATTACATGACCTATGCCTTTAATAGGGTGTTGAATCTGACAGTCAAAAGCCGATGTCTTTGCCTTGTTCTCAATGTTAGGGAAAAAGTATTCAATCTTTTACTATTAAGTATGAAGTTTGCTGTGGGACTTTCACGCATGTTCTTTATAAAACTAAGGAAGTTGCTCTCCATTCTTAGGTTGCTAAAAGTTTTAAAATAGGAATGAGTGTGGTATTATGACAAACTCTTTTTCTCCATCTACTGAGATGATTGTATGGTTTTTATTTTATAGATGGTTAAGATGGTGAGTTAATTGATTTGACTGTCAAACCAACCTTTCATTCCTGGAATGTATTCCACTTGGTCTTCATGTATTATCTTCTTTAATATATTGCTCATTTCACTTATCTCTTATTTTGTTAAGGATTTTTAAACCCATCCTTGTGAAGTTATATTGGTCTACAGTTTTCCTGTAATGGTTTTGTCTGGTTTGAGTAGCAGAGTAATACTGATATCAGGATATAATTTGGCTAGTGTTCCCTGCTCCTCTATTTTATAAAGAGTTGAGAAGAACTGGTAGAATTTTCCACTCTTAGATGTTTCTTCAATACCATTCACTACTGAACCTATCTGGACCTTAACCTTGTGTTTGTGTGTGGGTCTTTGCTTATGAATTCAATATTATTAATAGATATAGGACTATTCAGATTTTCTAATTTTTTCCTGGGTCAATTTTGATAACTACTGACATTTAAGGAATTTATCCATTTCATAAACATTGTTGAATTACTGGCATAAATGTTTATAATCTCCCCCTCAAACTTCTGGTATCTGTAGCATATTGTGACCACTCTTTCATTCCAGATAATAACTTTGTGTATTCTCTCATTTTTCTTGATTAGAATGGCTATAACTGCACTGTCCAATACAGTAGCCACTAGCTGTATGTGGCTACATAAATTTAAATTCATTAAACAGAATTAAAACTTCAGTTTCAGCTGTGCCAGATACATTTTGGGTGCTTAACAGCCACATATGGATAGTGGTTACAGTATCGGACAGTGTAGTTGGAGAACATTTCCATCACTACAGAAAGTTCTACTGTATAGTGTTGAGCTAAAGGTTTATCAATTTCATTGTTTTTTCTAAAAAACCAGCTTTTGGTTTCACTGGCATATTCTCTACTGTTAGTCTGCTTTCTATTTCACTGATTTTAGCTCCCAACTTTATTTACTTCCTTCTACTTAATTTGGGTCTGATAAGCTCTTTTATTTACTAGCTTAAGGTGAAAGCTTAAATCACTGATTGTGACCTTACTTTTTTCCTAATATAAAAATTTAAAGCTTTAAGTTTTCTTCTAAGTATTTCTTTTCCATTCCCCACCCCCTCTGCTCCCAGACAGGGTCTTGCTCTGTCATCCAGGCTACAGTGCAGTGGCGTTATCATAGCTCTCTCTGCAACCTTCAACCCTTGGGCTCAAGCGATGCTCCTGCCTCAGCCTCCCAAGTAGCTGGGACTACAGGCGCGTACCACCATGCCCGGCTAATTTTTCTATTTTTTGTAGAGATATGCTCAAGCTGGTCTCAAAGTCCTGGCCTCCAGTGATCCTCTTGCCTCGGCCTCCCAAAGTGCTAGGATTATAGGTGTAAACCACTGTGCCTAGTCCTAAATACTTCTTTAGTTGCATTCCACAAGTTGTAATATGTTGTGTTTCTGTCATCATTAAGATCAAAATACTTTCAAGTTGCTCTTATAAAGTTTTCTTTGACTCACGGATTATTTATACCTTTTGTTTTCCAAATATTTGAAGGTTTCCCAGATATCTTTCTATTACTGATTTCCATTTTAATTTCATTTTGGCCAAACAATACACTTTAAATTTTCAATCCTCTGTGTGACCATGCTGATGCCTGGGGTTAGGGACATTAAAGTAGGCACTGTCAGTAAGGTGAGGTAGAGTAAGCCCATAGCGCTTCTCTGACAACTGCCAATCCTTCACCTTGCTGATGAATATTACGTTCTCAATTGTCCCAAGACTGGATTGAAGGCCAGAAGTATGGCTTCAAATTCAAGTGAGATTGTTCTATTGCAACTGCCTTCCTCCCCAACACCCGCCCCAGCATCTGATTCTTCCTGCTTTCCAGGGCTCCTGACATTTCCAGAAGTGAGACTGTTATGTTCCCCAAAACCCCAAATTTCTCCTCACTCCTCTAATTTCCTCCCTGTCAAATCTCAGAGAAGAGCCACTGTGGAGAGAAGGTAGGAGCACCAGAAACAAAAAGGAGGAGGAAGAGCCATAATACCTTTTATGTCTTAAATCTTGAAGGCCACACACTGTTACTTCTGCCACATTCCATTTGTTAGAAGCGAGTCACTAAGTATAGCACACGCCTTTTGAAGGGAGGAGTATCAAAGAATTTGTGGACACATTTTAAACCACTAAAATAATGTCATATTTTTTTACTTTAAACCATTATATCTTTTAAAAGAAATTAAGGAAAGAAAATGTATTGTCTAATTGGTCTTATTGATTTAAAAAATATATATATGTGTAGTCATTTATATTTTTATACATATTATTTCTGGCTAAAGTTCTTCATTCCTTCTAATAATTCATGAATTAACAAACTAGAGTCCATGGCCTAAATCAAATCCACTGCCTGTTTTTGTATGACCTGTGAACTAAGAATGGTTTATACATATTTTAATAATTGGGAGGGAAAAGAACATTTTTTGAAACATGTAAAATTGTATGAAATTTAAGTATCAGTGTCCATAACAAAGTATTATTGAAACACAGCCACATTCATTTATTTATGTATCATCTATGGCTCCATTCACAGAAGAGTTGAATAGTTTCAACAAAAACCATATGGCCCACAAAGCCTAAAATATTTACTACCTGCCCTTTGCAGAAAAAAATTGCCAACCTCTACTATAGATCCAAGTTACTATTATGGAATAATTTCCCTTTAGGCTGAAGAAATTCCATTATCATTTTTCAAAGAGTACATATTATAATGACAAATTCTCTCAGATACTGTTTATCTAAAAATGTCTTTATTTTACCTTCATTTTTGAAGGATACTTTTGCTAAATGATAATTGGGATATTGTGGATAATATATTACAGCCACAATGGATGCTGTTAAGTTCTTCTGAAGATTGTTAATTTTTCTTCTGGCAGTTAACTTGTCTGGACCAAAAATTACAAATATAGAAATTCTGGCTAAAATTTATTTTTGCTTTTTGAGATTTTTTGGCATTTTAAATATGATTTTCTTGGATACCTTTTTGCTTCTACTAATTTCTCTGAGAAGTCAGGTGTTAATCATATCACTATTCCCCTGTATTTAATGTGCCATATCCCCCCCCCCCCACTTCTTTCAAGATTTACTCTTTATCTTTGACATTTAACAGTTTGCCTATAATTCGCTTAGGTGTGGTTTTCTTTTGTATTTATTCTGCTTAGAGGTCACAGATCTTGCATCTGTAAGTTAGTGTCTTTGTAACCAAATAAGGGAAGTTTTCTGCCATTATTTCTTCCAGTAATTTTCTGCCCCTTTATCTTGTATCGCCTATGGGACTCCAATTAAGGCAGAAAGATTTCAGCTTTTTCCCACATAAGCCATACACAGGCAGAAAACTCTTTCAGTCAAAACAGCAGCAAACTTGCAAATTACACCTATGCGGCTGTCTTTCAAGGATTATCACCTATTTGGTTTCCACTGCTTTTCTGACACCTATTGTTCCTAAGGTTCCCCCTGCATACTCACAGCAGTCAGCCAGGGATATGGGCAGAGTGCATACTCTAAATTTGGGTTTTAGCCCCTTAGCAGGTCTCTCAGTTCCAGGGTTTTCATCCTAAATTCCCAGCTGCTCTAACAGTTTTCAATTTTGTCCTCTAACACCTTGAGCCAATATGGCTGTGGCTTATTGTCTCTGGACCTATGGGAGCTGGGGAACCCCTCATACAAAGAGCTACAAACTCGTAATTTTTACACATTGCTTTACTTACTCTTCTCTAAACTCTATAAATTCTATAAACTTCTATGAACTCTTCTCTACTTTCTGCCTACTTTTGTCTTTTTTTCAGTACTTTCAAATAATTGGTTATTCTAAATTTTTTTCCAGATTTTATTATTGTTACTTATAGGAGGGTTCATTCACCTCATCAATTCACCATTACCTAAACCTGGTAGTCCCCTCGTTTTTTAAAAAAATCCCCAAACTTGAATTTATAATTTTATATGTTAGAAAATTTTAATTATTGCTGATACTATAGTGGAAAATGGAATAAGTTATATAAAATAATGGAAAAGCTCCAACATCTACAAATGTAGAAATCTGCATGTGAACACAGATAAATGCATAATTTCTTCACACAACCTATGCTGAAATTGGTGCCTTCCTATTCTGGACCCATATACAGTAAGCTGGAATATAATCAGGTCTGGAGTTGTCAGGCTAAGAGTCTCAAAAAAACAAAGCAAATAAACCACTTGCAACTATTTAAGAGTTAATAAAAATTAAACTCCCAAAAAAGATTTGTAGACTGTCTTAAATAATGTCTCATGGATTAAAAGATTTAGAATAGGAAGATGGATAATCAGAACAAAGACTTGTATATCTTTTAGAAGCTACAGCAATAATTAAGAATAACTTTTAAGAATGTCTTTTTAAAATGAAATACTTACCTTTGTTCTTTCTAAAATGACAAAATACAAAATATTTTTAATTTTTTTCAAAATGCACTACACATTTTCTTATAACAAGACAGTAAAAGTAAGAGGAACTGAAAAAAATCAACATTTGCTTTTAGGAATTCTATTTACACCCTTTTCATTGACAACTGGATACTAAAATTTCATGGAATGTCAATCAGAAAACTGTTACATTAGCAAACTAAGTCTGTGGTAATCTATTAAGAGCTCCAAATAGATTATGTAAGTAATTTAGGTCCATTATATGCGAATTGTTGAGTTAGGATATGAGCATTCTAAGGATCCATTTATTCTCACAAAGTAGTAGCCCAGTAACTGTAATCTCATTAACAAGCAAAAGAACCAATTTTCATGCAGAGTATAACACATAAAGAGCAAGGGAGGAAATGGAGACCAAAGGCATCTTTTTACACCAATTTTATTTTAAAAAAATTAAAAAAAGCAAACAATAAAGAACATGCACCATGATTCTGTTATTCTTCCTTAAGCCAAAACATTAACGTGGTGGCTTTGCTCTAAACCAGACATAAGAAAGGCTGGTTGGAGGACTGCAATCAAACTATGTGAATTCACCAATGATACACAAAAGCAACAATGCTAATGTTGAAATTCAAGCATAAGCAAAAATCAGACAGATTTAGAAAGGGGTATTAGGAAACTTTTGGAAATGCTGAATATGTTCATTATCTTGATTGTGGAGCTAACTTCATAGGTGCCTACATATATCAAAACTTACTTAATTGTTCTCTTTTGCATGTAGTTTATTTTAAACCTAATAAAGCCTTTTATTAAAAATGAACAGGAAAAAAAGCATTGTTCATTTCTGTCCAATCACTTGGCTACTTGAAAGACAAATGGAAACTAATACACTGACTGTAACCAAGTATAATTAACAAATCAATGATCATAAGAAAATAGGATAGCCACCAAAGTTAAACGAACAAACATAACAGCATTTTCAAGAGAAAGAACGAAAGACTCAAAACAAACATCCTGAGACTGCTCAGAGGATTATGGTGGTCATGTTGCCTATGCAATCTGTGTTCCACCCTGGTGTAAAATGCTCATGGTTTCCATTTCCAAATGGATATGTAATGACACAGAGTTTATCAGGATTTGTAGCCTTACTGTACTTCTCTTCCTTGCATCTCTGCAGAATCTCTAAGCTCCTCTGGTGGACTGGGTGTTGGAGAAAGCTAAAACTATCCATACTTTTCAAAATTGCACATGGCGCTGTGTCATCATGTCCTTAGGAAGCAAAAAAAGAAAACAAAAAAATGGAGAAAAGAAAAAGACATTATATAAGCCCAAACCATTAGAGAATAAAGGACAATGCTGCCAACTATCTTAAGAGTGTATAAAAAGTATCAAATAATAGAGGTTAAATGTGAATGATTTTCCCAATTAATTTGAGGAAACTACATAAAAATAATAGGAAAAAATAAACATCGTTTTCAGACATTCAACATGTCCTTTTCAGTATTCAAAGTATTATGAGTTAACACCACATGAAAAATTTCTAATTAAAATATTAGGGAAATTTCAAAAACAATTTGGATTATTTAGTTATTTTTTAAAAATAGAATCATTTTTATCAGGTCTTAGCAGACAGCTGGCAACACTGCAAGGAACACTGATGGAACCTCAGAGAGAAATATACCCAAAACGATTTCCCGAAAGTTAAACAATCCTTTCACAAATCCTGTAATTAATCACACTTGTAGGAATTCCAAGTGTGTCAATGACGAAAGTGTGAAGAAAAGCACCATAGAGAGCAGGAAAACCCAGCAGCACTTCTGTATTTATAAATTTGAAAACAAAGCTGGAGAATCTGTACCTCATCACCATTTCTTAGGCAAGTGAGACAGAAATCAGCTACCAGTGAAAAAGGGAAGCGAGCATATGCAAGTAAAAATCAAAGCCCCAGATTAGTACTATTTAAACAGTAAGTCACTCAAGCAATAAAGGAAGTAGAGTGGTGAATACCACAAATATTAGCAATAAATAGATTTAAAAGAGAATATAGGATTTTCAGGTTTTAGGGGGGAGTTGTACACCATTTATTCAGAGATCACCCCTAGAGTTAGAGCATAATGTTCAAATTTAAGTAGGTTTGCCTTTAAAAAACAAAAGTGCATAGTTTAACAACAGAGGCGAATTAAGCAACACATTCACAATGAACTAAAGTTCCAGTAGTGCATTTTACTGTATAAATAGGAATGAGATACAAGGGAACAATCTATGAATAATTCTCAAGGCAGAATCATTTTAAAAGTTAAACAAAACACTATAATTCAAAGAAGTTTGTGGAACATGTCTTAGTCTCACACTAATTCCCTAAACTGGATTTCTATGTCTAGAGAATAGGCATCTATATACACCAAAGGAGAGGGATTATTATAATGCCATGAATCATTTAATACTATACATAGAAATAGCAGACTTTTACAATATAAAATGAATTTGAAATATTTTTTCATATCTAATAATAAAAAGTATCTAAGCTAATAAAATACTATATTATTTATCCAATACAGAGAATCCGTAGCTGCACATGTTCAGTGTTTCAAAAAGAGAAGTATATACAAGTTGACCATCATTTCTTACTCAAAAGATACCTTAGTAAAAATACTCTATTTTCATTACTATCAGCAATCCCCCCTTTTTGGGCTGCATGGAGAAAGAATTCTTAAGCATCAGACTACCCTACACTTGGTTTGGCAGTCAGTTGAGGTGACCAGTTGGAAATAGAAAATCTGGTGAGTGCTACTCAGACTCTATCCAAATTGTAAATTTAAGAAGTTATCACGGCCGGGCGCGGTGGCTCACGCCTGTAATCCTAGCACTCTGGGAGGCCGAGGTGGGCGGATCGTTTGAGCTCAGGAGTTCGAGACCAGCCTGAGCAAGAGCGAGACCCCACCTCTACTAAAAATAGAAAGAAATTATATGGACAGCTAAAAATATATATAGAAAAAAAATTAGCCGGGCATGGTGGCGCATGCCTGTAGTCCCAGCTACTCGGGAGGCTGAGACAGGAGGATCGCTTGAGCTCAGGAGTTTGAGGTTGCTGTGAGCTAGGCTGACGCCACGGCACTCACTCTAGCCCGGGCAACAGAGTGAGACTCTGTCTCAAAAAAAAAAAAAAAAAAAAAAAAAAAGAAGTTATCACGGCCAGGCACGGTGGCTCATGCCTGTAATCCTAGCTCTCTGGGAGGCTGAGGCAAGTGGATTGCTTGAGCCCAGGAGTTGGATGTTGCAGTGAGCTATGATGATGCCACTGCACTCTAGCTGGGAAGACAGACTAAGACTCTGTTTCAAAAAAAAAAAAAAAAAAGAAGTTATCACCAAAATATCAGATCCTTCAATAGCTAGTTGATAATCTGCTAGTCAAAAATAATTCAAGAATATTATATATTAAAGTGTTCTATGTAACAGCTCAGGATATAAAAATATACTAAATTATGTAGGATTTTAAAAAATCATTCCACATTACTACAGCCACCGTACTCTATTTCCTATTTGATCTAATAAATTGTGGCAGAGCAACCTGGATATGGGTACTTTTGTATCTGTGACTGCTTTCTGTCTCATCATCATGTCTAGCTTAGCATTTAAAACCTCTGACTTGTTCTTTCACGCTTCTGTGCCTTCTTTCTACTCTTTTAACTATCTTGAATATCATATTCCAGACTGTAATACTATTTCTAAATCTTAGAGTGATATATATTCCTTTTGTTTGTTATATTACCAACACTCGGTCAAGATGGTTTGGTTTCCTAGGATGGTTTATATTTCTGTGGGGGTTATTTTCTAAGGAGTCACATCAACTCTTATAAAAAGATGCTTATTTAGCATTTGCTTATGCTAGTACCTGGTCTAATTTGGGTGATAATTTCTTAGTTTGAAATTATGCACCAAACACATAGAATAAATTCAGATGTCATATTAATGCATGGTGCAGATATGGGGCATTGATTTTTTTTAAAGGTAACTTTTTTCTTAAACCTTACCTAAGGCCTAACACATTGCTACTATTACCCTTATTTCTCTATGCAAGCCCAGAAGACAGAATTTTTCAATTATCCTTTCAGTGACAGAAAAGTTCAAGCTCTTTGAAGCTCCTGGACCATGTAACAGAGGCTCAGTCCCATCTCCAATGTATCATTCAGACCTGAAGCCATGTCTCTGTCCCTATAACAGTTTCTGTAACACCAGCCCCCAGGCCTTAGGGCCATTTTTTAAAGCTATATTTCACAAATGGTAGTGAGTTTAAACAAATGTTTATATCCACTTAATCCTGAATCAAGATACATCCCAGCAAGTTATTTTATCCATCTTTCTCATCAATACTACCCTTGTCCTGACCAGAAGCAATCAAGTTCTGATTTGTCACTATATGTTACCTATTCTTAAACTAAATGAAATAATACATAATGTATTCTTTCATGTCTAGCTCTTGTGCTCAGTACCTTTTGTGACTCATTCATTAAGAGTATCAGTGGTTCCTTTTTATTGCTGAGTAACGTTATATGGTAGGAATATATCACAATCTGGTTATCCATTCTTCCACTGATGGACATTTGGAGCTATTATGAACTATAAACATTCTTTTGTTATGTGACAGTTTTACTGAAATACAATTATTTCAATAACTAATTTATTGAAATACAATTCACATACCATACAATTCACTGATTGAAAGTGTACAATTCAATGGTTTTTTTGTATAATTCACAAAGCTATGTAACTATCACCAAAATCAATTTTAGAACATTTTGATCAGACCAAAAAGATACCCCATACTCTCTATTACTCCCCCCCATCTCTTAGCCACACTTCCACCATCTAGCTCTGCAAAAACTAAACTAAGTTCTGTCTCTACAAATTTGCATATTTTGGAAAATTCACATCAATGGAATCACACAATATTCCATTTTGTAATAGTCCATATTCTGTGAAATATTGTATGTGATTTGATATTACAAATATGGAAGTAATACTTCTTTCACATAGCACAATATTTTCAAGGTTCATTCATGTTGCAGCATGTACCAAGATATTGTTCCTTTATATGGACAAATAACATTCCATTTTGTAAGGATATACCATGTTTTGTTTATCCATTCATCAGCTGATGAACATTTGGGTTGTTTCCACCTGTTGGCCACTATGAGTAATGTTGCTAAGAACATCCAAATACAAGTTTTTGTTTGGACATCTGTTTTCAAATCTTTTTGGTATATACCCAGCAGAATTGCTGGGTCAAATGTTACAGTGTGTTTAACTTTTTGAGGAACTGCCAGGTTGTTTTACAAAGTGGCTTACACCATTTTACATAACCATCAGTGGCATATGAGGCTCACCAAAATGTGTTATTACCTGTTTTTTATATTATAGCCATCCTAGTAGACATAAAGCCATATCTCATTATTATCTCCATTTGCATTTACCTTATGATAAATGATGCTGAGCATCTTTTAGCATGTTTACTGGCCATTTGCATATCTCTTTGGAGAAATGTCTTTTCAGATACATTGTTCATTTTTAATTGGTTTATTAGTTTTTTGTGATTGAGTAAAAAGAGTTCTGTATATATTTTAGATACCAGCTATTTATCAGATGCATGATTTACAAATATTTTCTAATATACTGTGGATTATAATTTTACTTTTTTGATAATGTCCTTTAAGGCACAAAATTTTTTAATTTGATGAAGTCCAATTTACCCAATTTTTTCCTTTGGTTGCTTGCTCTTTTGGTGTCACATGGAAGAATCCATTGCCTAATCCAAATTGAGAAGTTTGAGCTCTCCACATTTGTTTTTACATTTCTAGATTCTTCTCCATATCAATTTTAGGATCAGGTTGTTGATTTCTGCACAAAGGCAGCTAAAGTTTTGACAAGGACTGTGTTGAATTTGTAGATCAAGTCGGGGTATACTGCCATCTTAACTATATTAAATCTTCTAATGCATGAACACAGGATGTCTTTCCATTTATTCAGGTATTCTTTAAGTTTTGTCAATGGTGTTTTGTGGTTATCAGTATATGAAGCCTTGCAACGCATTTGTTAAGTTTATTCACAAAGTATTTTATTCTTGTTGGTGTTCTTGTAAATGGAGCACCAACTTAATTTCATTTTCAAGTTGTTCACTGCTGCAGTATAGAAATAAAACTGATTTTTGCATATTAATCTTGTGCCCTGCAACCTTGCTAACCTCATTTATTAGCCTTACGGATTTTTGTGGATTCCTTAGGATATTCTATATACAATAGCACGTCAGCTTGTCAGCTGTGGCCAATACTGTTTCTTTCTTTCAAATTTGGATGTCTTTATTTCTTTTTCTTGCTTAATTGCCCTGGTCAGAACCTCCAAGACAATGCTGAATAGAAGTGGTGAAAGCAGACATCCTTGCCTTATTC
Organism: Eulemur rufifrons; assembly: GCF_041146395.1. Classification (NCBI taxonomy): domain Eukaryota; kingdom Metazoa; phylum Chordata; class Mammalia; order Primates; family Lemuridae; genus Eulemur; species Eulemur rufifrons. The sequence continues at coordinate 24,478,638 of NC_090984.1, read as the reverse complement.
CTGATATTATAAAAAAATGGAAAGCATTCAGTCTTTCACAATTAAGTATGATGTAAGCTTTGGGTTTTTCACAGTTTCCCTCATCAGGCTGAGAAAGTTCTCTTCCATCTAGTGTTTTCAGTGTTTTTATGAGTAAGTGTCAGCTTCTATCAAACATTTTTTTCCATGTCTATGAGGGTGATCATGTGGTTTTTGTCTTTTGTTCTATTAATGCGGTTTATTATACTCACTGATTTTCCTAAGTTGAACCAACCGGCCTTCTGGGTAAATTCCACTAGGTCATGGTGTAGTGACACTTTTAATCTGTTGCTAGATTCAGTTTGCTAGTATTTTATTGAAGATTTTTATATCCGTATTCAATGGGATATTTGTGATATTCTTGTGATGTCTTGTCTGGTATCCAGTTAACACTGGCCTACTAGGATGAGATGGAAAGTATTCCCTCATATTCTGTTTTTTTGGAAAAGTCTATGAAGGATTGGTGTTAATCCTTCTTTAAGTATTTGGCGGAATTTATCAGTGAATTCCCTGGTCCTTTGCTTTTCTTTGTAGGAAGTTTTTTTTTATGACTAATTCAATTTCTTTCTTTGTTATAGGCCTATTCAGATTTTCTATTTCTTCTGGAGTTGGTATTGGTTGTTTGTGTCTTTCTTGAAATTTTTCTATTTAAACTAGGTTCTAATTTTGTTGACATATTAACTATTCATAGTATTATAATCCTTTTTTATTTTCATACATTCATTACAAACATTCCATTCCATTACTGAAATCAGTGATTTGAGTTTATTTCCTGGTAAAGAGAACCAATTTTTAGTTTTATTATTTTCTACTTTTCACTTCATTTGTTTCCAATGTAGTCTTCATTACATCCTTACTTCTGCTTCCTTGGGGTTTAGTTTACTCTTTTTGTCTAGATTCTTTAAGATATTTCTTCTTTTTTAATATAGGTATTTAAAGCTCAAATTTCCCCCTAAACATTGCTTTACCTGTATCTCATAAGTTTTGGTGCAGTGTTTGTTTTTGCCTTCATTCATCTCAAAGTATTTTCTAATTTCCCTTGTGATTTCTTGACTATTGGTTACTTGGAAGTATGTTGCTTCATTTCCACATATTATGACATTTTTATTCCTCTATTCTTTTATTACTACCTTCCATTATATTGAACAGATACTTTCTAATCTACTGTTTTGATTTTTCCTGTCATTTCTTTCACAATTTTATGGTTTAGATATTTTCTTAGTTGTTAACAAGGGAATTATAATTAACAATTTACAGCAATGTAGACTGGACTAAAAAACAACAATTTCAATAGTACATAAAAACATTCTTATATAGCTCCATTCCCTCTCTACTCCTTTATGCTGCTATTGTCATATAAACTACATCTTTAAAATGGTATGTCCATCAACAAAGAATTAAAATTATTGCTTTATGCAAAAATTATTGTCTTTCAAATCAGATTGGAGGAAAAAAAGAGTTACAAAGTATAAAAAATACATTTGTACTGCCTTTTTGTAGTTGCCAGTTTTGGTGCTCTTTCTTTCTTCACATATTAATACATTCAAATTACTGTCTAGTGTCCTTTCATTTCAACCACAAGAATTCTCTTTGGTATTTCTTGTGGGGAAGGTCTGCTAGTAATAAATCATTCAGGATTTATTTAACTTGGAATGTCTTAATTTCACCATCATTTTGAAGGATAGTTTTGTTGGATACAGAATTCTTAATTGGCAATCTTTTTTTCTTTCAGCACTTCAAATGTCATCCCAATACTTTCCAGTCCCAATGGTTTCTGATCATAAATCAGCTATTAATCTTACTGAGCATCCTTTGTACATGATGAATTGCATTTCTCTTGCTGCTTTCAATATTCTCTGTGTTTGGATAGTTTAATTATGATGTATCTAAGTTTGGATTTGTTTAAATCAACCCTCCTTGAGCCTCCAGGAAGCTCAAGTCTGTTGAGCTTCTTGGATGTGTAGATTAATTTTCTTTCATTAAATTTGAGGAGTTTATGGCCATTATCTCTTTAAATACTGTTTCTGTCCCTTGGTATGCTTGATGGTGTCCAACAGATCTTTGAGGCTTTGTTCACTTTTCTCCATTCTTTTTTCTTTCTGTTCTTCAAGCTAGATAGTATCAGTTGATCTGTCTTCAAGTTCACTGATTCTTTCTCTTCTGCCTCTTCAAATCTGCTGTTAAACTCCTCTACTGAATTTTTCACTTCAGTAATTGTACTTATTTCCAAATCATATTGGAGGTAAACAAAGAGTTATAAAATGTAAAAAACACATTTATACTGTCTTTTGTATTTAAGTATGCATTAACATAAATATTTAAATACTTATATAATTTTTATCTCTTTATTGATATTCCATATGTTTCTTTAGTTCCTCTGACATGGTTGTATTTAGGACTTTAAGCATATTTAAAATAGCTTAAAGTCTTCAGTAAGTTCAACATCTGGATTTCCCCAGGGACAGTTTTTAATGTTTGGATTTTTTTTTCTCCTGTGTATAGGTCATACTTTTTTATTTCTTTCTATGTCTCATAATTCTGTGTTAAACAAAATTTAATTGTGTTAAAGAATATAACATGGTAACTCTGGAAATCAGATCCTCCCTCATCTCCAGGGTTTGCTGCTCTTACTGTCTCTTGTAGTTGTTTTTTTTAAAAAACCTTCCTGAACTAATTCTGTAAAGATTATATTGTTTGTCACATGTGACCCTCAAAGTCTCTGCTTAGATATTGTAGTGGTCAGCTAATGATTGGACAGAGATATCCTTAAGTGTCTAAAACTGATTAAGTCTCCCAGGCTTGGTCAAGGGTCAACATATGTGAGTTGAGGCACACCAACACTCAGCTAAGGCAGTTTATAGCTCTAGCCTGGGTGACAGAACAAGACCTTGTCTCAAAAAAAAAAAAAAACCAAAAAAAAAAAAAAAACTTTCCTTAAAGCTTTTAATAAAGATAACCCCTTAAAAATCACTTTTAAAAGGCAAAGCAAGGCTGGGTGCGATGGCTCACGCCTGTAATCCTAGCACTCTGGGAGGCTGAGGCGGGCGGATTGTTTGAGCTCAGGAGTTCGAGACCAGCCTGAGCAAGAGTGAAACCTGGTCTCTACTAAAAAAAAAAAAAAAAAAATAGAAAGAAATTAGCTGGACAACTAAAAATATATATAGAAAAAAAAAATTAGCCGGGCATGGTGGCGCATGCCTGTAGTCCCAGCTACACGGGAGGCTGAGGCAGAAGGATTGCTTGAGCCCAGGAGTTTGAGGTTACTGTGAGCTAAGCTAATGCCACGCACGGCACTCTAGCCAGGGTGACAGGGTGTGACTCTGCCTCAAAAAACTAAATAAATAAATAAAAGGCAAAGCAGCTTTGAGATAGTCCTTTTATTTCTCCAATAAACTATAATTCTCCCTCCTACAAAGACCAATTTATATACATTACAATCTAAAAAACAGAAACTAAGTTCAATTATTTTGTCTTTCATTTTAGAAATATAATCTCCCAAATATATTTATTCATTTCAAATATTTAAAAGTTGGATTTAAAGTTTTACTGCTAGTATACATCCCAAAAAGCCACATAAGTCAGTCTGGGAGTCCTGAAAGCACAGGTGAGCCCTACCACACTTCTACTGGAGGGCATAAATCTCAACTGCATATTTATATCAGAAAATCCTCACTATCCAGCAATGGCCTATCCGGGACTAGAGCTACAGCAAACAACACTGTGGTTTCTAGTAGGCTAAAAGTGCTCATGAGGTTGCCTTCCCACAGAATGTGAGATGAGAGATTTTATAATTTAAGGGGGTGCCACACAGAAAAAGTATCCTGCTTTTACCCATTTCTAAATTTCAAAGTAAAATCCAATGAATTGAGTTAAGGGTAAGAGGAAAAGAAATGAACATTTTAAAAACAGATGTTTTACATATATTATCTGACTTTATCCTCATAATGTTAAAGGCAGTATTAGCTCTCTTTTACAGGGAAAAAAAACTGCTCATAGTCACAAAATTAGTCAAAAGAAGAGATGACACTGGATTAATTACAGGAGTAGGAATCTTTCCACTATATTATACTGCCTCCATCCCAATTTTTCTTTCTCCTAATTTATACTTTCACATTAAACTATGTTTCACTTATAGTAAAAAGTATGACATAGGAAGAAAATAGAGAAAAGTATCAAGATTAAATTCTAAATCATTAAATGATCATATGACTTCAATTTTGTTCAAAAATATACCAATGACTTACTAACTGCCTACTAAATACCTAGTGCTTTACACTCATTATTGCTATCAGTATTTATTAATAAAAAATGTACCAACACATACTTACACATATATAACATATGCACATTTAATCACTCATCAGATCTGAAACATGATGTTAGGGTATGGTAAGAAAAAGAACAAAATAAAAATTATCATTATAACTCTACTTCTCGTGAGGTAGTAGAGAAGTATAAAGTAAAAGAAGAAGATAAAATAACTACAGCTTACCAGTTTTTCTGTGAATGTGTCTTTTCCCAGCCTCCCTGAAAGCAACCATGGCTCTGAAAAAAGCTCGGAGAACTGCCCATCGGAAAACAGCTACAGGATCGATCCCAATCATCCCAGAGATAAATGCATTCTTGCTACTTCTCAGAAGAGCTACAATGTCTGGGCGCATATGATCTGTATTTTTTTCCCGGAAATCCTACATCAAAAAAGTACTGTGTTATTTTTGAAACAAAAATTATTAAAATCAAGATGATGGGTGACATATTTGAACAGTGGTTGAAGAAAGACAATAGAAGTGATTTTTGTTCTGGGTAGCTAATTGGACCAGATGTCTTCTATAAAGTCTCACCCAATTCTAAAACTATTAAATTCTATAATACATGTTAATTACAATAAACATTCTACAATTTTACTGTAGCATGTTAAGCACTGGTCAGCGACAGTCTCTCCAAAGGGGTATCACATAAAATGATAAGAGAGCTGAATAATAAAAAGGAGCCAGACATGAGAAAACTGGGAAGAACATTCTAAGCAAAGGGAACACCTACTACCTATAGGTGGTGATGAGTTGGACGAGTTAGGAGAAGAGCAATAAAACCAGGGGCAAGGGTGACAGTGGTGGAAGATTAGGTAAATAAATAGGCTATTTAGGCTCTGTAAGCCTGAGTTAAGAGTTTGGATTTTATTCAAATGTAAAGGAAAGCCCTGGAAGAGTAATGTCATGAGCCAACGGGTGTTTTATATAAACACTGGTTGCGGCATAGGAAATGAATTACACAAAGAAAGAATGAAAACAAGGAGACTAAATATTATAATAAACCAGATAAGAGTGACAGTGACTTGGACTAGGTTGGTGGTAATGGCAGAAACAGAAAATAGTTATCATATATGGGCCATGTTTTGGAGGTAAAGGCAAAAAACTTGCTGATGGATTAGGGTGTGGTGAGAGAATTATGAAATTAGGTTAACATATTTTGAGGCTGAGTAACTAGGTGAATGGCAATGTCATATACTGATATGTAGAAGACTAGAGAAAAGGTTTGGGGATAGAAAATGAGGATCAAGAGATCTGTTTTGTCCAAGTGAAGTTTGAAACAATGAGGATAATAACAACATTAGGTAACATTTATTAAAAGGTTACTATGTACTTGGGGCTCTTCTAAGCATTTTATATGTATGGTCTCATTTAATCCCCTAACAATCCTTTGAGATAGATCATATTATTCCCATTTTATAGATTTATAGATGAGGAAACTGATGAGGAGAAGAATCTTGGCCCCTTATCCACACAGTAAGTGGAAGAGCAGGGGTCCAAACACAGCCACTGATAACCACTACACTATGTCTGCATACAGACATCATGCAGGCAGATGGATATATAAGTCTGGAGTCCTAGGGAGATTTCATAAAATACATTTGGATATAGATTTTTAAAGCTGAATAAGAATAAAAAGTACTGTAAATAGGCAGGAATAACCATCCGCCAAAGAATAGGGGTTGGAGGGGACAAAACAAAAGAAAATGGCTTAGAATGCACCACAGAAAAACGGGGATGATAAGAACCTTACATCCTAGGTACAAAGGCCCAAAATGATTTGTATAGGCTAGGCACCGACTATAATCTTACAACTATACTCACACCAAATGTAAGGATTAAAAATTTGGTGAGTAAATCACCCCAAGTTGGTGCAGTTTCATAGAGAACCTCTAACTCAGAATTCTGTGGGGAACATAACTAGTATGTCATCTATCCTCATGTACAGAAGCCAGCTTGGATCCATCCTATTATCTTTAGGGTTTTCTTTTCCTAATTCTTCTTTGTTCTCCTGAGAACAGGATTTAAGGAGGAAACAAGGCAGCAATCTTCATGGGGGTCAGGGCTGGGGGGGGTGGGGGGGGACCATTGCCGCCTCGGCTCCACCTCAGATAATCTGGCACCGGATTCTCATGGGAAGCACACAACCTGGATCCCTTACAGGTGCTGTTTGTAGTGGGGTCCCTGCTCCTGCGAGGGTCTGATACCACTGCCAGGGGAGGGGGGCGCCTCAGGCGGTGATGCGAGCAATGAGGAGTAGCTGTGGGTGCAGGTCAGGCTTCACTGGCCCACTGCTCACCTCCTGCTGTGCGGCCTGGCTACGGGCGGTTCTGCAGCCCAGGCATTGGGGACTGCAGCCTTAGAGCAAAAGTATGTATTATTTTAAAAAGTTAGTAAAATTAAATCCAATTTTAAGTTTATATTTTTCCAAAATTTTCAAATCCAAATCATCACCACCACCATAACCATCAGCTAATACCTACTGATGGCAGACAAGCTGTCAGACACTAAACTATGGACTTTACATAATTTATTTTATTCAACTGTAACAATTACTCAATAAAGCAGATTCTATCATAAACCATACTTTATGGATAAGTAAACAGAGGTAAAGTAGCCTGCCAAAGGTCAGATAATAAGTACCAGTGTAGGAACTAAAACACTAGTCTGCCCTACTCCAAAGACCGTCCCATCCTATTAATAATTACAATGTAAAACCTAAAATTCTAGAATTCCTTTCAATGTTGATTGTCAAGTGTTGAAAGTGACCAATGACCTTCATTTTCCAAATGAAATGGTCTATCTTCTCATTTTCCAAATGAAATGTTCTATCTTCGTATTTCTAGATTTCTAAGTATTAATACATTATAAACTGACCACATCATTCTTATTGAAACTCTCTTTTCTAGCTTCCACAACATACTACTTTGTGGTTTATTACTTACTTCTTGTGCTACCCTTCTCAGCCCCCATTGCTAATGTGTATTGGAAATTCCAATTGGGTTTGATAGTGTATGCTCATTTTTTCAATCAATCCTCTTACATCAGGTGATCACAATCTTAATTATAGCCTTAAATTAACATACTCTCTATGATGAGTCCCAAATGTACACTTCCAGCTCAGATTTTTCTTGTTATTTCTGAGATCCATTAACACATCTCAAAGGTATGTCCAATTTGAAAGAGAAATGTGTAAGTAAATGTGTAGTAAACCTAAATGTTTGGAAGCATTTACCAGTGAAACCACATGGACCTGGAATTTCCTTTGTGGAAAAGTTTTAAACTACTGATGTAAATTATTTAACAGACACATTTTCAGGTTTCCTATTTCTTTAGGTCTTAATTTTTGGAAAAGTGTGTTTTAATGGAATTTATCCATTTTATTTATGTTTTCAAATTTATTGACAAATTATATTCATATCTTTTTAATATCTGTAAGGTATACAGTTAAGTTCCCTTTTTCATCCCTGATATCTATAATTATGACATTTTTCTATTATGAGTTATTTCCTATTACCTTTAATTTACATTATTTTGTGTTATTTTTTCAAGGAACTAACTTTTGGCTTTGCTAATCTCTTTATTCCACATCTGCCCCATTGTGTTGATTTCTGGTCTCATCTTTAGTATGGCCTTCCTCTAATTCCTTTCAGCGTGATTTGCTGTTCTTTTCCTAGTTTCTTGAGATAGAAGCTTAGGTAACCACTTTTCAACTTTTCTTCCTTTATAATATATGCATCTAAAGTTATGAATTTCCCTGTAATCATTACTTTAACTGCACCCTAAAATTTTGATATGCTGTATTTTCATTAATGTTCAGTATAAAATGTAATTTTAATGAAGTATAATTATAATAAGTAATTTATATTATGACTTCTTTTTTGACTCATGGGTTATTCAGAAGAGTTTTCCTTAATTTCTAAATACTCAATGATTATCTAGTTATCCTTATGATATGCCGATTAAGTCAGTTGTATAATAGTGCTGTTTGTGTCTGCTTGTTACTGAAGAGGTGTGTTAAAATCTACAACTATGATGGTGGACTTGTCTAGGTCTTCTTTTGCTTTCCTTTTGCGTTATATTATTTTGAATCAAAGTCATTAGGTACATAGAAGTTTTGGTATTTATGTCTTCCTGTTGACCTGGCCCTTTTATCATTATGAAATTCCCTTTTTATCTCTAATAAATATTTCTGGCCTTAAAATCTACTTTGTCCGACAATAATATAATTACGCCAGCTTTTATCCTTTCCCCATGCTTTTACTTTCAATCTGATAATGAGGATAAATACCACAGACAAAAGTGTATATACTACATGACTCGATTTACATAAAATTGAATAAGTAAAACTGAAGATGACAAAAGTTAGGATATTGGTTACCTCTGAGGGGAGACAGTGCTGGGGAGGGACATGAAAAGCCTCAGATTTGTGCACTTTATATACCTCACAATATGCTCAAGTTTTTTATAACTCAATTTTTTATTTTGTTTTACTTTTTAAACTGTATTCTTAATTTTTGTTCTAAAATCCATTCTTTCCTGTCTTTTCCATCTCAAGAACTGACACCTCTAATTTACCCATCAGCTCTAGCTAGAAGTCACTTATTCATTATCAATAAACTCTGAGGATATCTCATAATCACCTGGATCTCCCCAATATCTATTAATTTTCAATTAGAAAAAAAAGGCTACTCAGTTGATGTCTCAGATTCTACTCTCACCCTCTGCCATCCCTTTTCCTCAAAATAATCAAGGCAATCTTTTAAAAAACACAAGTCACATCATCTGCTTAAAATCTTTTCATAGTGCCCCATAATAATTTCAATAAAAACAGAACTCCTTTGACTTGGCCTAGAAGCCCTGAAAAATTAACCTGCTGTCCACTCTAAATTCCTTTTGCATCACTATCTCCTTTGCTCATTATAACCTAGTAGCACTAACCTGTTTTCAATTATTTCAACATGTCAAACTCTTTTCTATCTCATGGTCTATAATATTCATCAGCCCAACTCCTCACCAACATAACATTCATTTCAGGTCATCTCTCAACATTTAAGTTTCTTAGGTATTCGAGGATCCACATATTCAAAATCTATTATTTCACTACTTTCCCTCATAGAACTCATTCATTTATTTATAGCACATAGCCCATTTATCAATATATTATATAGAGATACACACACATGTATATGTACATCTATACGTGTGTGTGTGTGTGTGTGTGTGTGTGTATAGAGAGAGACGGTCAGGAACATATCTTTCTAGTTTGTCATCAGTCTGAACAGCAAGCACAAAGTCTCACATATGATCTGTGTACAATAAATACTTCTTGAATAAATAAATCAGCAAATGGATGAATAAATGATCTTAAGACACTCACCTCAAGACCCAGGAGAAAACATTCCTCCACTATTCTCCATATTGTCATTGCCTTGCCTGGGAAATTAAGTGCCTCAAATGGCAGGCTTAAACATCAAATGGTTAAAGAGTAATAGACTCACCAATAACAATCAAGAAATGGACAAAATTATGAATATTCCCCTCCACAAGATTTAGGAGTTTCAATACATTCATTAAAAGTGCAAGCTCACAAATACCTAATGGTACATAAAGACATGAAGGCTCTGTTAGGACTTACAGGTATAGAGAAGGGAAAAATTCAATAAATAAGTGGACGAACAAGTGAGTTTCAGACACACATATGCTGTCTGTTCTTTCAGATCTAAAAAGGTTACTAAAATGAAATGACAATATCAGGTTTATCTGCAGGCAGAAACCAACAAAAATATTACCTTATGTAAGACACTAACGTATTGAAAAGCAGAATCTGAATTTTAGAAGTATCTTTATAAAATGTCTCCATTACTGACGAAGAGCCTCCACAAATTACAAAGAGCGTAGTGCACCAGAGATAGTGACACAATCAAGAATACACTTGTGCCCTGAAAGCATAGACAGTGAGAAATTTACTGACCTTTACCCCATATTTTACTTTTCCAGCATAATGTTTTATGATGAAAGCAGGTTCCATCACAGCTGGAAATTCGATGTAAGAATTCTCTTCATGTTGATGCTTAAATTTGTCTAGCAATGTTTGATTTGTAGCCTGTGGAAAGCTGAATTTAAAAAAGAAAAAAATACTAAATAAAGATGTCGTAGTTAGTACAGTTCTTTTTAAGTACATTGTAATTACACTGGCATCTAACACATTTATTTAGCAGTTTATAAACAGTTTTCACCTATATTACCTAATCTGATTCTTATAACAAGCTAAAAATGAGTATAATATATATTGGTATTCCTATTTTATAGATAAGGGATCAAAACCTGCAATGTGCCCAGATTCATACTTTGTAAGTATGAACCAAGAAATTAAGTCGTTACATATTTAGCTTAATTTGCATTGTTCTGCCCTACTGTAAAACCCAAAGGAAAATAAAACCCAAATCATATGTTCTTTGGGGCCAAGAACTTCCAAAAAAGGAACAATCTCTCAATTTCCATAAGTCCTTAAAATCTATAGACATTATCTGGTTTCCTATTTCTTCATGCATAAATAAGTAGCAGTTTTCTTACCTGTACCAATTACCACATATTTCTATATCTATTATTTCAAATATACATCAATGAGTTTGTACCCACTGATTGTACTGACTGTGCATTTCATATCTAGAAATCATACAGGTAGTATTAAGTATTAATTGCATAACAGGAAATATAGAATTTCAGAAGAGAAAAAAATCACTACTGGTTGAGAATGAAAAGGTTCACAGAGGACATAGGAAGAAATAATGGGCTAGATGTTAAAGGTTGGACAGGACTTTCATATAGAGGAAATATCACTGACAGAAAAAGGAGATCTTCCAGAAAATAGCTTCACTTAACAGTAACTGAAATAATGAGAAACAATGTGACATGAGGTTGTAAAGATGACTAATACAAATGTGAGGTTTAACAATGAATCCAAATTACAACCAAAATGGTTAATCACATAGTATGCATTGGAATAAGGAAAGAGAACGGTCTTTGACACCAAATAGTCATATTATAGTTTGGATTATCAGTTCTTTGCGAACTGGTCTTCTAATCTATAAAATGAGTACAATACTAGGTATCATAGTGCTAGTAGAACTAAAAAACACTAGTGAAAACATCTAATACTAGGCTGGCATCCTATAGGGATTACATAAATGTTATCAACTTATGTTGCCAATACTGCCATTTTCCTAGTCACATTGGCCTGCTTTATCTTTCAAATATTATCACGTCCTCAAAACACTTCCGCTACCTAGCTCACTCCAAAACCCAAAAGCCATTCTAGAACAGATTACAACTCTTATAATTTCAAACACAGACTTCAGTAGCAGTCTCTGTAACAGTCTCACCAGTTCTAATCTTACTTTCTTTCAAGTTACCAAAGCATAGAATCAATATTAATTTTCCTACAATAGTGCTTTAATCACGTGCCTTGCCTACTCAGAAACCATATGGAACATGCAAACAGACTAACTCAAGCTTCTAAGCCTAGGCCAACCCAACCTCTATAAACTTGTATCTCAGTACTGCACAACAGAATGCTTCTCTTCAGACAGGATGCTCACCTCATTGTCTCTACGTAGTAGTTTATTTACCTTCTAATCCTCTGAGTAATTGAAAACCTTATGACATATTTTTCTTTTACTTTTAAATGGAGAACAGAAATTTTCAAAGGAAGGAGGATAGATGTGAGAACAGTCTTTACTCAGAACTGGGAAATACGGAAAAGAAAGCTCTCTACAGATCCTACATTTGACAGATATTTATGGACACCTATTATATTATCAGGCAAAAGAACATGGAACAGAGGCAAATCAGACATTATCGCTCATTATGAAGTTCTTAATCTAGTGTTGCCCACCTCTGAAACTTTCAAAACTACCAATGCCTGGACCCTACCTTGCAATTCTGATTTAATTTATCAAGGTCATGACTTAGCAGCAGTGCTATTTACAAATTCCCAAGGTAATTCTTATGCGCAGGCAAGATTCACATAATGCTGCCCTAAATAAATGCTCTAATCTTCAGTCTTTGTTAAAATGAAAATTCTGATTCAACAGATCTAGGGTGGAAGTCTGAGACTCTACATTTCTAATAAGCTTCAAGGTGGCCCACTGCTTCTATCAGCAGATCACACTTTGAGTACTAAGGGAAAGACTGATTATCCTTGTAACATCCTATTCATACATAACTTTGAGACTTTGCTTACACTATTCCTCCTTCCTGAATACCACACTGCATCCTACAGAATCTAGCTTAAGTAACTTGCCCAACATCATACAGTCAGTGTGTCTGTATTAGCAAGGGTAAGATTAACAAAGACTTCTGACTCCAAACGCATGCACCTGCAGTACTATGAACACCATGCATAAAGTAGGAACACCACTAAGCATATATTTCATGTTATATATTCCCTACAGAACAAAATTTTTTTTAGAGAAAAAATATTCATGTTAATTTGGGTCCTCAAATAGCCTTTCCTAAATGTGACTAATTTATTTTCAAGCCCTCTTTACAGATAAATGGCAGACGAAAAATAGTTCATGCCTTTGCATCTTCTGGGATGTTAAAGCATGAGACTGAAGGAGTTCAGGACATGACACCCTAAAATATGCATCTTTGACGTATTATTTTGAGCTAAAGGTACATGAGAAACAGTAGATGCACGAAGGGCTTCTGTCCTCCTCTTTTCTACCTAAAAACAGGCCATAAAATTCCCTATGAGAAAGATGCCTTCCCTGTACTGGGAAGAAAAAAACATTTTTATCACCATAGACTGGAAATCAACGTTGATATGGATCTATACAAACTAACTTACTAAAATAACCCTTATCTTCCACTAGTTTTCCTCAAAATTATCATAGTTACTTATATTTCACCAGTTTTTCTCAAAATTGTCATCTTATCTTCCACTAGTTTTTCTCAACATTATCATAGTTACTTCCCCGCAATTTACTTCCCATATCCCAAACCCTTTGTCTTGTCATTTCTCCATAAATTTATCATTTGTCTAAAAGGAATGTAAGTTTTTCACTCTGGTCACTTCATCAGGTCTTCATTTTGAAGTGAAGCACATTCTCATGTACATGTAAAATTTTAATAAAACTTAATATGCTTTTCGCCTGTTAATGTGTCGTATGTCAGTTTAATTCTTAACCCCAGCTGGAGACCCTAAAAGGGTGGACGAGAAATTTTTTTCCCCTATATGATAATGATGGCCCATTTTCAAAGAAAGGTAGTAACTATAGTACTGACTTATAAAGTGAGGAATATTACAGCTTATTAAAAACTTTTATAGGGAACTGAATATAGAAACATAACTGACGGGATGGATGATTAAAAAGTTACTCAGTCCAGTCTCCTACCCACAACAATGCCCTGACAAATGATGCAAATATTATAATGGAGAATTGTATTAATTTTTGAAGCAGTTGCTAATCAGCTCTAATGATTAGAAAGTTCTTCCTTTTATTGAGCCAAAATATGTCTCTCTGAAATTTCTGATCACATGGCTTAACCCCATAAGCTTTTGCATTAACAGCAAAGAGGTAATGTTCTCTTCACAAGGCTATATCCATATAAGGCAGTAGTAACTGGCCAGCAAAATGTAGTCTTTGTATAATTGGATGTGCATTCAATGAAATTTGCCTAAGAATGACAGGATAGATATGAACCCCTTCCACTACTCATGTTTTAGTTATATATCCACTAACTCAATTGCTATTTACAAACACCTTAAGATATATTGCAAATAACATCATCATTTATCATCATCATTTCCTTTTTATATACAAAACTGAGGACCAAGGATATTAAGAGATTGGCCAAGGATAGTTAATTGAGACAGGATAAAAACCCTGGACTTATGACTCTAACACCTAAGTATTATAGGGAAGCAAATAATATAATTCTTCAAAGCACAAGCTTATTCGTCAGAAATACTTGGAGGGTTTAAATCTCAAGCCCACAATTTACTACCTATATGATCTTTTCCTTGAATTTGCTTAGACTTTTGTTAGCATAAAATACTTCAAACAAAGAGAACTGCATATCATTTCATAATCAACCATGATGGTTCTCAACACTGAATATCAAAATCACCTGTGAAGCTTTTCCAAATAAAGGCAAACTAGAAGTAAGGTATACAGAGTTAAGAACCACTAACCTTAAAATTTTATAGGAGATAATGTATGTTTCAGGACATATAGCATAATATGACAAACTCTGACAAAACTCCAGACAGAAAAAGTATTTTTTACTTGTGTTAGCTGTATCTTAATTCATTTAATGGGAATAGACTAGTGATAAAGTGAGTTACATGATACTAGACTTAATTGTTAGCAGTCTTTCTGCTATATTTTTCATTCCACCATCTTACTTTGTGTATGTAGCATATGCAGCAATTCTGTGTTTATGGCATATTAATAGAGTGACGTACAAATTATCACATAAAACAGGTTATTTCTGAGAGTAAAAGATTCACTTTTAATAACTAAACTAGACAGCAGGCATAAACTTTAAATTGTCCCACACAAATCTGATATACAGTCATCTACCTGTGATAGTAAATCCCCAATATTTTCTATCCTAATTTAATGGGTATAATATTAAACTACGAATCAGTTGAACTAATTCAATTTCTAAATTTTTTTACCAAAGAGTCATAAAAAAAGTATCCTCACAATCTCCTCATTTCAGTTTCTCCAATTCTAGATTTTTCAACTCTTAGGATAATTTAACCCTAAATAATATTTTATAGAGTGTGTGACTATTCTGGAGGATGTTAAATGAAGCGTTGTTTCTGAAGTTTATATTTAATTTTGGTATACGTTGCCACTTGTACAGTCAAGGCAGACATCACTAATCTATCATGATATTCTTTTCTGCTAAACATGAAAACTGCAATCACATCTCATATAAACTCAATTCAAGAAGAAAAGAACATGTAACCAAATAATAAATATATGTCAACAAATTAAACATCAAAGTTTAAGTAAAAAAATGAGTTCAAATAGTGAAGTCCATCCTATTTACCTAGAAACCCATTTTAAAAATTAAACACAAGGAACCCTATGGCTCTTTATTTGACAATGTAATAACAAAGTTTAAACTTAAAAAGAGATGAGGAGCCCAAATGGCCAATAATAAATTGAAAACAATCATACTCACTTGCTTTCTTCATCCAACAGGTGAAGCAGTCCTGTTGGTTTTTTGCTAATAAGATTTATGCAACAGGTATTATCAATGTAATCTATGTTGTGCCAGCTGATACCTTCAGTTCTATATTCCTCCTAGGAAAGCCAAATATAAAAATAATAATTTATTCATCTTGCAGCAAATAATAGGTATATGACAATACAGATTGAAAAGCTTCTGCCATGCTTAAACGAAAAGTCTTTTTTTTTTTTACCACCAATCTATATAATAAAAGGGTGTATAACTTCAGTTGTACAAATCTTGATACAATGTATATAAATGTATAAATTGACTTCTTTAAAAAGTACATGCAATTAAATTTTTTGGTTAGAATCCTATATCTGAGACCACCCTAATCAAAATTGGGGCTGGATTTGTTTTAACCACACTGTCTGATAACTCTGCTAAGGAAAAATATACTATGAAGAAACCTAACCTCTCCCACATGACTCTAAGCCATGAAAAAGGCCTATATTTGTTGGATCATCAACAATGAATTTAATGAAACAATTTCTGGGACAAGTGGGCAGTAATCAATGATATAATTCATATGGAATTCATACACACTTAACTTTGGCAAAATAAAATCCTTAGAACATTTTTTTTAAAAAAGAAAAGCTTTCAAATTCCAAGATTAAAAAACTCAAAGCTCAGGTCTTGAGCAACTACGTAAAACACTCTTATGATGCACCCACTTTTTTCTTATTCCTTCTCTGTACTTGGAAACAGTCTTTTATTCATTCCTTTGATGCTTTTACTTTTTAGATTTTTTTAGAAAGATGCACCTGAGAATGTAAAAGAGATACATTTCCACACTGCAATGATATTTAGGTGCCAGGTAAGATAATGCTTACCTATCATTTTAGCATTCACTGATAATACTTGCACAAATAAATTAATTCTCTGCAAATATGGTGGTTTTGCAAAACAGTGATTTTGTAATTCTATCATCCTTAGTGTATTACTTATCCTCTAAAGAAGAATGGACCCTACAATAAACTACAGTTACTCAAATTAGGAGAGGTAAATTCTTGATTCTTTCCTTTTAATTAACAATTTCAGGCCGGGCGCGGTGGCTCACGCCTGTAATCCTAGCACTCTGGGAGGCCGAGGTTGGGCGGATCGTTTGAGCTCAGGAGTTCGAGACCAGCCTGAGCAAGAGCGAGACCCCATCTCTACTAAAAATAGAAAGAAATTATATGGACAGCTAAAAATATATACAGAAAAAATTAGCCGGGCATGGTGGTGCATGCCTGTAGTCCCAGCTACTCGGGAGGCTGAGACAGGAGGATCGCTCGAGCTCAGGAGTTTGAGGTTGCTGTGAGCTAGGCTGATGCCACGGCACTCACTCTAGCCTGGGCAACAGAGTGAGACTCTGTCTCAAAAAAAAAAAAAAACAATTTCACAAGAAATCATTATATAAAGGCTATCCACAGATGGCAGTAAGAAAGGATTCCCCCGCCTTCCCCAGCTCTTCTTTTTTGCAGCATCCCAGATAGCATGAGCATAATGAGTTTTGCAGACTTTACTAGAAGTCCAAAAGTCTTCCTCATCCCCTCTTCTCAATGACCACACAAACCCTCCTGCCCAAAGCTTCGAATACAATTGATAAGGTTCATTTGTTTATACATATTATCTAAACAGAGTCACTTAATACATATTCTTTTTATCTTTTTTTTTTTACTCAACTTATGTTTCAAAGACACATCCATTTTGTTGGACACACCTAGAGTTCATTCATTTTAACTGCTATAGGATAGACATCGTGAAACAACACTCTCATTTATATATCATCTATGGCTGTTTCTCAATGTAACAGAAAAGCTGAGACTACATGACCCAATAAATCTAAAAGACTTATCTTGCCCTTTACAGAAAAATTATGCCAAACGCCACTACAAAGCATTAATTCTAAACTTTAATATACAACAGAATCACATGAATTGCTTGTTAAAATACAGACTGTTAGGCCCCATCCCCAGAATTTCTGTATATGTAGGTATCAAGTACTTAGAACTTTCATTTCTAAACAGTTCCCAGGTGATGCTGATACTACTAGTAAGGAGAAGGAAGGAACACTTTGAGAATCACTGCTATGAGTATTCCATTATATTTATATACAATAAATTATTCACCCACCCTACTATTGATAGACATTGCACTTATTTCCGATTTTTAGTCATTAAAGATAATAATGCCATTTCTGCACAAGACTTTTGGTGTGCATTTATGCATATTTTGAGAGTGAAACCACAGGATTATAAACTAGGTATGTTTAACCACAGTGGACACTGCCAAACAGCTTTCTGAAGTGGTTGTACCAATGTGTACGCACCATCAGTGTGTGGTAGTTTCCTTATCAATATCTCTCTCCTATACTTATATTATCAGCCTTTTCCATTTTAGTCATTCTGGTGAATGACTAAGGGTATTTCATTGTGGTTTTAATTTTAATTTCCCTGATGAATAATAAGGTGAAAATACTTTCCCATGTTTACTGCCCATTTGGAATCCCCTTTTGTAATATGCCTATGTTCATGATAAAAACTCTTAGCAAATATCCTTGCCTTTGGCTTGCATTGTTCTTTATAGAAAGTTTTTAATTACATATTCAATTTCTTTAATAGTTATGGAATCAGAGTTTCTATTTCTTCTGTGTCATTTTTAAAAATTTCTTTTTTCATATTATTTAATGTCTACTTACTAACATAAAGTTGTTCAGTGAGTCCTATTATCTTCTTCCTTTTTTTTTTTTAATTTTTTATGAGATAGGGTCTCACTCTGTCCCCGGGGTTTAGGGCAATGGTGTCATCATAGTTTACAGCAACTTCAAACTCCTGGGCCCAAGTGATCCTCCTGCCTCAGCTGGGGACTTAGGCACATCATGCCTGGCTAATTTTTCTCACTCTTGCTTAGGCTGGTCTCAAAATACTGGCCTCAAGTAATCCTCCTTCCTTGGTCTTTCAAAGTGCTGAGTTTACAGACGTGAGCCACTGTGCCCGACCCCTATTCTCTTTTTAATAGGTATAGGATCCACAATGATATCCTCTTTATCACTAAGATTCTGGTTATTTCCCTCTCTCTCTCTCTGTCTCTCTCTGCCTCTCTCCCTCTCCCACTCTCTCTTCCTGATGAACTTCTAGAGGGGTTTATCAAAGTTATTAGTCATTTCAAAATATTATTATGCTTTTAGTTTGGCTGATCCTCTCCCATGGTATATTTGTTTTCACTTTTATGCAATTTCTTCTGTTATCTTTATTATTTCCTCCTTTCTACTTTCCTTTGGTTTTGTTTGCTCATCTTTTCCCATTTTGTTGGGAGGGATCATTGATTTTCAACATTAAAATCTTCTAACAACTATAAAATTTTCCTCTATAACTTTAAGCACATCTGACAGTTTTAATATATTCAATACGTTCAATATATTTTGTAATTTGTTCAACTTCTAGGTTATTTAAAGCACATTTCTTGATTTTTAATCATATAGATATTTTCCAGTTACCATTTAGTTACTGGTTTCTGATATAATTTCATTATGGCATTGAAATCTATATCATTTTAATCCTTGGAAATTTAACCCTTATTTGATGGTCCAGTAAATGAACATATTTTTTAAACATTCCATGTGAACTTGAAAAATATGTACATTCTGGAGCTGTTGGTACAGTATTCTATGTATGGCAATTATATCCTTACTGATTAGGTATTAGGCCAGGGAAACTGTCATTCTCATCTGAGAGTTAGTCACCACTGGATGCTCACAAAAGCACCAATACCACCCTCTTCACTGATTTTTTGAATGCTTGTTCTATCAGCTACTAAGCAAGGTATGTTAAAACATTCCATTAAGATTACAAATATGTTTCTTCTTTTAGTTTTATTAATTTTTGCTTTATAAATTTTCAAGCTATGTTATCAGGCACCTATAAATTTTGGATTGTATACTTCCTAATGAACTGATCCTTTTAGAATTATGAGATATTCTTTTTTATCTCTAGTAATATTTAAAATATACACATACAGTTATATCTGCTTTTTGTTTTTAAGGTTCGCTAAATCTTTTCCTATCCTTTTACTTTAAAATCTTTCTTAAAGTGGCTCTCACGAGCAGCAAACAATTTAGATTTATATTATATCCAGTCTCATAATCTTTAGCTTCTAATTGGAGTAATTAATCTATATTTAATGCAATCACTGATATTTCTGAGATTGGATCGACCATCTTACTATTTGCTGTTGGTCCTGCTTTCTTAGCATTCCTTTTATATTTCTTTCTTGTTTTCTTTTGGATTGCTTATTTTTACTTTACTTATCCCCTATATTAACTTAAAAAAAGTTTTACATTCTTTTACTATTTTGTGGCTATTCTAGAAATCATAACATGTACCCTTAAATTACCAATGTCTAACAGAAATAAAATCCTCTGTAATTTAGTAGTTAATGCAAAGATCTTAGCGCACCTTAAATTCCATTTACTCCCTTCAGATGCTATTGTTCTCATGTATTTTAGGTGTATATAAACATTAAATGATAAAAGTTATTTTTATCTTTGTCTAAGTTAGTTAATACCCATTTAGACTCAGCCATGTTTTTATAATTTTCGTTGTTCTTCATTCCTTCCTGTACCTTTGAGCTGTAATCTGGGATAATTTAGCTGCTGCCTGAACAATCAGTTTTAAGAAAAATATCCGGTCGGGCGCGGTGGCTCACGCCTGTAATCCTAGCACTCTGGGAGGCCGAGGCGGGTGGATTGTTTGAGCTCAGGAGTCCGAGACCAGCCTGAGCAAGAGCGAGACCCCGTCTCTACTAAAAATAGAAAGAAATTATCTGGCCAACTAAAAAATATATATAGAAACAATTAGCCGGACATGGTGGTGCATGCCTGTAGTCCCAGCTACTCGGGAGGCTGAGGCAGGAGGATCGTTTAAGCCCAGGAGTTTGAGGTTGCTGTGAGCTAGGCTAATGCCACGGCACTCACTCTAGCCCGGGCAACAAAGCGAGACTCTGTCTCAAAAAAAAAAAAAAAAAAGAAAGAAAAAGAAAAATATCCTATTGTCTTCTAGCTTCCCCTGTTTCTACTGAAAGGTTGGCTGCCAGTCTTACTGTTAGATTATAAAGATGCAGCTGTCATACAAGGGATTAATAATTAGAATATAGAAGGAACTCCAATAACTCAATAGGAAAACATCAAATAATCCGATTAAAAATGGACAAAGGATCTGAATAGAAATTTCCCAAAAGAAAGACATACAAATGGCCAATTGGTATGAAAAAATGTTCAACATCATTAGTCATCAGAGAAATGCAAATCAAAACTACAATGAGATATCATCTCACCCCAGTTAAAATGGCTTTTATCAAAAAGACAGGCAATAACGAATGCTGGCAAGCACATGGAGAAAGCGGAACTCTTCAACTCTGTTGGTGGGAATGTTTTTTCTTTTTTTTTCTTTTTTTTTTTTTTTGAGACAGAGTCTCACTCTGTTGCCCGGGCTAGAGTGAGTGCCGTGGCTCCAGCCTAGCTCACAGCAACCTCAAACTCCTGGGCTCAAGCGATCCTCCTGCCTCAGCCTCCCGAGTAGCTGGGACTACAGGCATGCGCCACCATGCCCGGCTAATTTTTTGTATATATATATTTTAGTTGTCCATATAATTTCTTTCTATTTTTAGTAGAGACGGGGTCTCACTCTTGCTCAGGCTGGTCTCGAACTCCTGACCTCGAGTGATCCACCCGCCTTGGCCTCCCAGAGTGCTAGGATTACAGGCGTGAGCCACCGCGCCCGGCCGGTGGGAATGTTAATTAGTGCAACCACTATGGAGAACAGTATGGACGTTCCTCAAAAAACTAAAACTACCGGCCGGGCGCGGTGGCTCACGCCTGTAATCCTAGCACTCTGGGAGGCCGAGGCGGGTGGATCGCTCGAGGTCAGGAGTTCGAGACCAGCCTGAGCGAGACCCCGTCTCTACTAAAAATAGAAAGACATTATATGGACAACTAAAAATCTATATAGAAAAAATTAGCCGGGCATGGTGGCGCATGCCTGTAGTCCCAGCTACTCGGGAGGCTGAGGCAGGAGGATCGCTTAAGCCGAGGAGTCTGAGGTTGCTGTGAGCTAAGCTGACGCCACGGCACTCACTCTAGCCTGGGCAACAAAGTGAGACTCTGTCTCAAAAAAAAAAAAAAAAAAACTAAAACTACCAATATGACCAGCAATCTCATTGCTGAGTATTTATACAAAGGATAGGAATTCAGTGTATCAACAAAAACTTATCTATATTCCCACATTTATCGCAGCACTATTCACGATAGCCAAGATACAGAATCAACCTAAGTGCCCATTCATGGATGAATGGATACAGAAATTGTAGTACATATATACAATGGATATTATATAGCCAAAAAAAAGAACAAAATCCTGCCATCTGCAATAACATGGATGGAACTGGAGGATATTATGCTAAGTGAAATAAGCCAAGCATAGAAAGACAAATCTTGCATGTTCTCACTCATATGTGGGAGCTAAATATTAAAAACAATTGATCTCATGGAGACAGAGAGTAGAATGACAGTTACCAGAGGCTGGGAAGGGTAGCGGGGAGGTAGGGATAAAG
This sequence comes from Eulemur rufifrons, assembly GCF_041146395.1. NCBI lineage: Eukaryota > Metazoa > Chordata > Mammalia > Primates > Lemuridae > Eulemur > Eulemur rufifrons. The sequence continues at coordinate 24,456,469 of NC_090984.1, read as the reverse complement.
TGGGGATGGTTAATGAGTGCAAAAATACAGTTAGATAGAATAAACAATATTTGATAGCACAAGAAAGTGACTATAATAAACAATAAGTTAGGGTACACTTTAAAATAACTAAAAGAGTGGAACTAAAATGTTCCTAACACAAAGAACTGTTAAATGCCTGAGATGATGGAGCCCAATCACCCTCATTTGACTAATTGATATTACATGCCTATATCAAAATATCACAGGTACTCTATAAAGATAAACTATTATATACCCATAATAATTAAAAATAAAAAATTTTTTAAAAAGATATCTACATCACAGACGTACGATGGTTCGTTTGACTTAGGATTTTTTGACCTTACACTAGGGTTAAACTGTGGCAATTTCCACATACTCTGAATTCTGATCTCTTCCCAGGCTAGTGATATGCAGTCCATGAGATCTTCAACTCTATTATACAATAGGCTTTGTGTTAGATGGTTTTGCCCAACTACGGGCTAATGTAAGTGTTCTGAGCACATTTGAGGTAGGCTATGTTAAGACATGTTTGGTTGATTAGGTGTATTAAATGCATTTTCGACTTAAAATATTTTCAACTTACAATGGGGGTATCAAAATGTAGCCCCATCAAAAGGTGAGGAGCATCTGTACTGCCTTTTCTTTCCTCTGGCTGCTTTTCAGATTTTTTTCATTGTCTTTGGTTTACAATAATGCTCCTAGGTACAAATATCTTTGTATTTATCATGCATTGGATTCTCAGAGCTTGTCAAATGTATGCTTTTTGGTGTGTTGTTTTGTGTTCTGACAGTTTTGGCGTGTTCTATACTATTATCTCTTCAAATATGGCTTCGATCCTATTCTATTTCTCTCAAAAATATCTTTCCAGAATCCCTATGGCATATATTAGATTAGACATTTTCACTATGTTCTTGGCATACAAGTTTCTTAGAGTGTAAGTCTCTTATACTCTTTGTATTTTCCTTTTTTGTCTTCATTCATTAGGCTATTTTCTTCTGGCCTAACTCCCAATTCACTAATTTTTTTTCTTAACCTATATCTAAATATTAAATACCATCATTAGATTCTTAATTTCACTCTTTAGTTCAATATTTTCCTAAATTTGGAATTTTTGAGTGGTTTGTAGTTCTTTAATAAAATACTTTCAAGTCCACGTCTGATAACATCATTATCTAGATCCCCTATGGTATTGTTTATTCTTTCATTTCTCTTGGTTTTATTCATGTTGATCTGCCTCCATGTATGTCTTTCTCTCTCTCTCTCTCTTTTTTTTTTTTTTTTTTTTTGGACTGAGTGCAAGATCCTGTATATGAACAATTATAGAGGCAATTTTTAAAATTTTTAAATAGAAAAAAGCTTATATAATAAGGACATAAAGAAAATATTTTTGTACAGCTGTACAATGTATTTGTATTGTAAGCTAAATGTTGTTACATAAGAGTCAAAAAGTTTAAAAAAAACATTAAAAGTTTATAAAGGAAAAAAAGTTAGAGTAAGCTAAGGTTAATTTATTATTGAAGAAAGAGGCTATGCGTGGTGGCTTATATCTGTAATCCCAGCACTTTGGGAGGCCTACATGGGAGGATCACTTGAGGCCAGGAGTTTGAGACCAGCCTGGGCAACAGAGTGGCACCCCGTCTCCACAAAAAATAACAACAACAACAACAACAACAAAAATCAGCCAGGCCTGGTGGCACATGCCTATAGTCCTAGCTACTTGGGAGGCTGAGGTGGGAGGATCTCTTGAGCCCAGGAGTACAAGGTTACGGTGAGTTATGATTGCATCACTGCTCTCCAGTCTGGGTAACAGAGCAAGACCCTGTCTCTAAAAAAATTTTTTAAATTAAAAAAAAAAAAAAAAAAAGATACTAACGAAGTATCTTGTGTATAAATTAAATAATAAAAAAATAAAAAATAAAAAAAAAAGAAATTTTTTTTTTATATTTTATAAACTTAATGGGCTTTAATCAAAGTATCGTACAGTTAAAAAATTAACTATTTTTTCCTTTCTTTTTTTGAAACAGCTTTATTGAGATATAATTCACATGATATAAAATCCTTCCATTTAAACAATATGATTCAAATTTTAAATATATATTCATAAGGTTGGACAACTATCCCCACAATATAATTTTAGAACATTTCCATCTTCTCTAAAGGAAACTCTTACACCCATTAGCAGTAACTGCCATTCCCTCATCCCTTCCAGCCTGCTAGTCCTTGGGTACTACTTGGGTAGTGCTAATCTGCTTTCTGTCTCTATGGCTATGCCTATTCTGGACATTTCATGTAATAGAATCATACAGTATTTGTCCTTTTGTAACTGGCTTTTTTCACTCAGCATAATGTTTTCAAGTTTCATCCATGTTGTAGCATGTGTCTGTACTTCATTTCTTTTTATTGACAAGTAATAAATAGTTCAGAGTATGGATATACCACATTTTATTTGTCCATTCATTAGTTGATGGACATCTATTATAGATTGTTTCTAATTTGGGGCTATTATGAATGATGCTGCAATGAAGAGTTCACATACAAGTCTTTGGGTGTATATATGTTTTCATTTCTCTTGGGTAAACCATAGTAGTGGAATTTTTGGGCGATATGATAACTGTGTTTAGCATTTTGAAGATTTGCCCAACTGGTTTCCAAAGTTAAATTCAGTGTAACCTAAGTGTACAGTGTTTATAAAGTTAATAGTAGTATACAGTAATGTCCTAAACCTTCACAATCATTCACCACTCACTCGCTGACTTACCCAGAGCAATTTCCAATCCTGGAAGCTCCATTCATAGTACTTGTTCTATGCAGATGTATCATTTTTTTTTTTTTTTCTGAGACAGAGTCTCACTCTGTCACCAAGGCTAGAGTGTAGTGCAGTCGTCATAGCTCACTACAACCTCAAACTCCTAGGCTCAAGTGATCCTCCTGCCTCAGCCTCCATAGTAGCTGGGACCAAAGGCACACGCCACCACGCCTGGCTAATTTTTCTATTTTTTGTTGAGATGAGGTCTCACTCTTACCTAGGCTGGTCTCAAACTCCTGGCCTCAAGCCATCCTCCTGCCCTAGCCTCCCAGAGTGCTAGGATTACAAGCACGAGCCACTGCACCAAGCCCATTTTTTATCTTTTATACCGTATCTATACTGTACCTTTTCTGTTTAGAGATACATTTAGATACACAAATACTTAGCATTGTGTTACAATTCCCTACAGTTTTCAGTAGAGTAACATGCTGTCCATGTTTGTAGACTAGGAGACTAAGTATGTAGTAGGCTACATCTAGGTTTATGTAAGTACACTCTATAATGTTCGCACAACAAAAAAATCACCTAACAACACACTTCTTAGAACATATCCCCCATTGTTAAGTGACACATTACTATACTTCAACTGGTTCATAGACTATCTCCTTCCCTCCAGTTCACAACTCTTCAGTCCATCTTCCACAATTCCAATTCAAGTCCCCTGCTAAATATATTTCAAATAGCTCCTCAATCTCTAAAAGAAAAAATTTTAATTTTCTCTGCATGACATACAAGGTCCCAGCGTTTGGAGTATAATGTTACCTTGCCTAAAATATCTTTTTCCCATTGACAATCCCGTAAGCTCCAACTCAATATTCAAAACTATATTCCAGAATCACCCCTAGAAAATCTTTGCAGACTTCCAGGTAGTTCTAATCAACTTCATCCTTTGTGTAAGTACTTTACCTTATATGTGATTATAGCATTTCTCATCCTACATGGCAATATAATTATCCCTCTCCCATCCTATGTACCTGCTATGTACTCCTTTTGGACAAAATTTAGAACTGAACCACAATAATAATATTCAACATTTTTCCTATAAATGCATCTTTGATGCTTTATTTTTATCTTCTTTTTTCTTAACTGATTTTGTATTCAACTGAATTTAACAAATAATCACTGGGTACCCATCTCTTGTCAGGTACCAGTGATACACATATAAATAAGAAACTTAATATTTAAACTATCTTAAATCTCTTATTCCCAGCAAATCCCTTTTAAGTGGAAAAGCTAGGAGAGGGAGAGAAAGGGAAAATAATATAGATGGGATTGTAAAGAGGCATAAGGTCTCTAAACTTTCCATAAATTACATCAAAGGCATACCCACTAGATCACAGAATATAGAAGAGAATATTGAGACTTGAGAACAAAAAAGTTACAGCTTAGAATCTAAGTCTTCTGATACATAATTCCACCAGGCTGCCCAAAACTATGACATTCAGAAAGTAGCAAGTAAATGAGGAACACCCACCCTCTAGAAGTTTTGAGCACATTTTCCATAAACTGTAGGGGTTTATTTTTATACAACATGTTTATGGCCAAGGCATTTCTAATGGCTCTCCATGTTTAATCTAGACTTTTGGAAAAGGTAAGAATAATTTCGGTTCACAATAAGAGAACACCTTTCTTCTTCAAAAGTAATTTAAGCAGTCTTTTGTTTAATGGTCCTTGGAGCAATTGATACTTTGTTCTGTAAAACTGAGAACACACTCAAGGAAAGGCATTCCCTCACCCCTCCAACACATATATTTATTTGCAAGAGATAATATATATTAATTTAGTATGTTAAGGCCCTAGTGTGTATCAAGAGACCAAGATAGAAATCCCATCTTAGCTTTTATTTAAAAGCAAAACTTATAGAGCCGAGTATTAAGGTTTGAATACTAGCTTTAGGTATCACCTCTACAACTAGAATAATAACAGGACTGCCTTACAAGTAACGCTATGTAAGTGTTAGCTAATATTATAATAAATAATATTATCTTTTAACAGTTCCAGTGTAATGTCTAGCTAAAATGTTATGTGTTTCAAACTTCCAGCATTCATCAAGGTGGCCAGGAGTAGTACTGTTGTGCTACTGTTAACCATCCATTATGCCTTTTAAGCAAAAAAAGCCATTATGTCTTTTGTGCTTAAAGGTAAGACAGAGCACAACAAGCTAGAATGATGAGGGGCTTGGTGACAGAAAGATCTTTTCTACCCCCCTTGTTTTGCAAACCTGCTAGCTGTTGTGGTCGTTCTGTTTGTTCTCCATTCTTCATCATTTCCCTTCAGTTGAGTGTGATAAACCCTGTGTCTGCTATATGTCCTCATACACAAACTGAAATTTTGGATTACAATCTCAACCTGGTACTGATTTTGAACTTAGTTTAGAGGAAAAGCCCACCTTTTGTTTGACCTTTCCTTTTCCCTAATAATTCTCACGGAAACTGAAAGTTCACTCTTTTTATATGAACTCAATCAATCTTGAGATTCTCACAACAAATACTTAGTTACCCACTTGGTCTCTCCACACTGTCCTGTTTCTTTGTATCCACATTCTGTGTTGACTCAAGATTCTATTAATAAGCTCCTCTATTCCATCCTAGAACTAAGAAACAAAGCAATCAAACAAGCATACAGTTGATCCTCCATATCCACAAGGGAATGGTTCCAGGATCTCCTGCAAATATCAAATCCACAGATGTTCAAGTCCCTTATATAAAATGGCTTATTACAGTCAGTCCTCTGTATTCACCAGTTTGTATCTGTGGGTTTGTATCCACTGTTAAGTTTCAACTCTGGATTTGAAACCTGAACATATTGGAAGGCCAACTGTACTTAAACATTACACAAAATGACCAAATCCATGGTAACAATTAAAATTCAACACCACCAACAAAAATCATAACAAACCTGTGCATCTCTTCATTCAAAAGTGCACTCAAATCAGCACATATTCGCAAATATACATGGGGACTATAAAACCCCGTACGACATGGCTCAAAAACTAAGCCCTGATTTGTCATCTGCTTATAATGACATGTGGACCACAATATCTACAATGAAACATAAGATTTTAAATGCTTATCATGAATATGACTCAAAAATCTGTTGGGGGGGTCAAGCATACACATATTTAGGTACTCACTTGCTCCAATTTAAAGATATGCTGATTAAAGTAGTGTTGTAAACGTTCATTAGCAAAATTAATACAAAACTGTTCAAAGCTGTTATTTTCATAATCTTCAAACCCAAAAATATCAAGAACACCAATGGACAAAGTCTGTAAAACAAGAGAAAATACTGGTTAAAAAATGATGCTCAAATTTATGTAATGAATAATATAATGCTCAAGTCCTCTATAGCAGTGGAGAGGGGATTGTTTTGGGCCAGTGTTCAACCAAAATATACCATGAATTAAAAGTATTTTAGTTCTCTTTATCTTCATCTTTCTATTTTAATCCTAATTATAAAAATACAACCAAGGCCAAGCCTGGTGGTCCACGCCTATAATCCCAGCACTTTGGGAGGCCAAGCTGTGAGGGTCACTTGAGGCCAGGAGTTCAAGACCTGGGCAATATAGCAAAACCCTATCCTTACCAAACAAAAATCCAAATTTTCAACACATATAATCCATGGATTACTTTACAAAAATGTACACAGCAAAGTTAATGGCCTATTATTTTTATTTTAGAAATCCATTAAACTCCAAGAAATCTCTAAACTTAGAAATTGCTAAACTCCAAGAAGGAATGGAAATAACAGACTATGGGGAAATCAAAAGTTTACTTAAGTGAAGGATCAGGAGAGCTATGTTACTCCTGGCTATGCCAAGAGGACTATGTAATGCTTCCTATCTTGACTTCTATGTCCCAATAACTGAAATTCTGCTTTAAGAATCAAACTAACAAGTATATTTGATCAGCCGCATGGAGACTGAGAATGAAACCAGATATCAGAACATACGGTTCTTTAAAATTAAAAAATTTCATAAAGAAAATTACAAGGTTTAAAATGTCGAACAGTACTAAATATTAACACAAAAAACAGCAATTCCTTCCTTATCATCAATGTCTGCTCCCTAAAGTCAACAGCATTCAAATCTTTTAGCTGTCTGGTAGAATAGACAACATAAGTGTATTCTAGTTCTTGATATTTTACTTCTAGAAATTATCTTTCTACCTTCTTACTATAGATGATAGAGATTTGACTCTCAAACCTGCATACACTATTCTCACCACCCTGACCCCATTCCTGAAATACAGTTGTATGACAATTTTGGTTGAATAAAAACAATTTTTTTCCACTGGTGCTAAGAGACAATGCTGGGCAAACTGATGTAATAAGTGATAAGTAGTATTTTTTTTAAGTCTGTACTAAGTATTTTGATTAATTTTGATTGAGTCTAGGCCCTTAAGAAGAAAAACGAATATAATGTACTTCAAAAATAAGTCAATTTGATAAATTAATTTTTATAACTGTGGGTTTACTTGAAGCATGAAAAATTACTATAAGAGCAATTTTACATTTAAGACAGTAGGATTAAATAATAAAGATGACATTTCTAATCAGTTTGACAAAAAAGACTATTTCATAAAGGCTGGTAAAAAAATAAAACTGGATTTGAAATGATTAAGCTAAATACCTATAATTTGCCATATTAAAAATAAATTCTAACTGGAAAAAAGCTTAAACATAAAAAAATTTAATTTTAAGAGTATAAGTATTTTGTAATCTTGGGCTAGAATAGGTCTTCCTATGTAAGTAAAATAAATACATAAAACCCAAGACTAAAAAGGAAAAGAATGACAGAATTAACCACAAAAAAATTTACAACGTAAGGGCACAAAAATAGAAAGTATAAATAAATCTTGAAAATCAAGTAACTAAGAGAGAAAATATTTGCAATATATATCAAACTATAAGTTGTGAGGGGTTAGCTATGCTCCCAGCAAAAAATTGGGTCCCTTAGGCAGGGCAAAGACCTGCAAAATTCCTAAAATTATTTTTGTCTCTATATAGCAATATTTTTATGATGTAATATTTTTATGGGACAACAATAAGTCTATATAATATCTAGAATAAACAGCTCCTAAAAGGGAGTAACAAAAAGACAAAATAAAAAAGAAAAATAATACAAACATATAAGGAAATAATGCAGAGAAGAAATAAAATAGAGAAAACATGAGGAGACTCTTAACTTTCATCTACCATTGAAAAGATGCAATAAAAGGGGATAGCTCCCCTCTCATCAGATTAGGAGATGTAAATACTGATAATATCCAATGTGGGTAAAGGTGTAGGCTAAAAGGCACTTTCATATACTGCTGGTAGAAGTGTACAGTCTTTTTTGGAAAGCAATTTAGCAGTAACTACCAAATTTTTAAAACATATACTATATACATCCTTAAATCTAGCAATTCCACTCTGAGGATTTTATCCTAGAGAAATATGCACAAAAATAAGTAAAAGAATATTTGCTACACCATTGTTTATAATGATAAAACAAAAATATTTTAATAGATGGATTTATCGTACACATCATACTATATATTACACAATTATTAAAAAATAACAAGGTCCAGATATATAACGATATAGAATATATTTCAAGAGATCCTAGGTTAAAAAATACAAGTTTAAAACAATAGAGATTGCATGATTCTATTTATACTTTTAAAAGCAACTCTTAATATACATGTCTTCAGAAGGTAAATACATAGGATAAAAGGTCTAGAAAGACAGAACAGTTCCTATCAATAGGGAAATAAATAACAAAAGTAAAAGTGATTCTTACTTATTACTCTACATAATTTTGTTTTTAAATTTCATCTATTAAAACAGTTTTCAAGGAAAAATATATTATAATCCAATGTATCTTTACCTTGGTATCATGCTCTAAATCTTTACTATTCAAAAGTGCATGATTAATTCGAAAAACTATCCAGTCAAACAGGGCACTATATAGAGACTTAGCCATGGAGTTTCTCACTGTTACAGCCTGAAAAACAAGAAAGGCATTAGGAGTAAAAGTGGACTTGACAATGATATGACTGAGATACTATAACAAAGTGTGTCTTGCTCTCACTCAAGAAAGAAAACTTAGTATCCTGAATTAGAAACTAATTTTTCTCTCAATATAAATAGCGTATAATTGAAGTTTTATACATGTACTCAGGAATTTAGTCCAGCTCAGGGAATCTAGGCTAAAATTGCCATGAAAGATAAGAGAAACAAAATGTAGGTCACTCAGTTCAAAACATTTTTAGTAAAAATTGAGGTATATATTTCCCCTAGGAAAGAAGGTATAATTAGAAGTTTACAAACAAATGATCTTGCCAGCTAAAGTAGGGAAGAGTATTCTAGGTAGAGGAATAAATCTGTTAGCAAAAAGGCATTAGTATTTGTGGAATCCTAATCACACTCTTAAAACATACATATAGTACAAGCACCATCACATTCCTAGTTGTCATCAGCTTGTCATCCTCAGTAGCCTCTAGAATTACTCCATCCCCAGACAAAGTAACAATTCCTTGATTATGGAGTTACAACATTTACTTTGTGCCTCACTTCAAAAGCTTTCTCAAGTTTATGGTAATTCTCTGTACTGTCTGCTCAAATTTTTCTGTAAAGTCTGAAATTGTTCTAAAAAATAAAGTTCATCAATTAAAGAAATTCACCATTCGTAAAGCACTTCAATTTATTAAAAAAAAAAAAAAAGTTATGTCTCTTAAATTGAGTCCTAGCACTTAGAAGAATACAAATTCTAAAAATTTACATATTAATTATATAGGGGTTTTTCTGCAGCTTGTATATTCAGGTACATATTTATATCCCTGTTCTAAAGTGGAGAAAATAGAGAGCAATGATTAGGAGATAGACTATCTTCCGATCCCAGTTTTTCTACTTATTCTAACTGTGTAACCATGATCAAATTAAACTTAGGCTACAGCTTACACATCTGTAAACGGGATAAAATACTATGACCTACAACATAGGTGATGAATTAATTTCTGAATATCAAGGAAAAAAATAAAAGCTTCAAGTTTCTAGACCAAAAAATAAATGCCTACATAGGAAAGAGAAGACTGGTATCAAATTCTCTCTCTTCAACACTAGCAGCCTGAAAATAACTGGAAGATGTTTATAGAGTTCTGAGAGAAAAAGGAATGTGACTCTAAAATTCTACTCTTAGGCAAGTTAATAGAGTACAATCATCCCTCAGTATCAGAGGGGTGGGGGGATTGATTCTAAGACCCACCCAGGATAGCAAACTCCAAGGATGCTCAAGTCCCTTATATTAAATGGCATAGTATTTCCATATAACTTACGCACATCCTCTGTATACTTAAAACCATCTCTAGATTACTTACAATACCTAATACAATGTAAATGCTATGTAAATAGTTGTTACACTATACTTTTATTAGTATTATTTTTTATGTTATATTGTTTTTTTTTATTGATTTCCCCCCAAATATTTTCAATCTCCAGTTGGTTGAATCCTCAGATGTGGAACCCTCAGATACAGAGGACCAACTACCAAGAAAACCAGTAGTAAACTGGCATATATGGTAGAATACCATTCTGTTTTTCCCAAGAAGGAAAACAAGAATGAGGACAATCTGATCAAATTCAACAAAAGTAAAATATTTTAAAACTAAATAAATAAGCATAAAACAGAATAAGCATAAAAAAACTTTATTGTGGCCGGGCACAGTGGTTCACTCTTGTAATCCTAGCATTCTGGGAGGCCAAGGTGGGAGGATTGCTTGAACTCAGGAGTTTGAGACCAGCCTGAGTAAGAGTGAGACACGTCATCCAGCACAATAAAGTTTTTTTTCTTTTCTTCTTTTTTGGAGACAGAGTTTTGCTCTGTCACCCTAGGTAGAGTGCAGTGGCATCATCGTAGCTCACTACAACCTCAAACTCCTGGGCTCAAGCAATCTTCTTGCCTCAGCCCCCGAAGTAGCTGGGACTACAGGCAGGTACCACGACACCTGGCTAATTTTTCTATTTTTAGTAGAGACTGGGTCTCGCTCTTACTCGGGCTGGTCTTGAACTCCTGAGCTCAAGGAATCCTCCCACCTCAGCCTCCCAGAATGCTAGGATTACAAGCGTGAGCCATTGCACCTGGCCACAATAAAGTTTTTAAATGGATTGAATTTTTAGTTAAAAGACAGATCTTCAGATTAAGATAACAATCAAAGCCTATTTACAGTATTTATGGTTTATATGATGTACTATTTATAAAATACCTAGCTACATAGCATCCAGATACACCAATATAATAACTATTTACTCCCTAACTCTCAATTTTACACTCTCACCTCTTTTCTCTGAAATGCAGTCCTGCCTATGATAGCTTAATTTCAATAAGCCCAAATACCAAGTAATATTTTCCAACCCAAACAAGATCTCACTTAGTGTTTGCTAGCTTACTGAAGGGTACCAATATGCTTACAGTAGTGTAAACCAGAAACTTAGGACTCATCCTTGACATCTATTTCTTCCTTGCCTCTCATTATTCAAGTCAATTACTAGGTCTTGTTGATTTAATCTCTAATTTTCTTTCTTTTTGAATCCATACATTTCTCCCTTTTAGTATGTCACAATTCTAGACAAAGCAAACATTTTTCTCCTTACTACTACAGCCTCTGAACTCATCTCTCTACATCTACTCTTGCCTTCTGTATTAGAATCCTAAAATGTCCCCCAAGATTCTCATCCCCTGGGGTACATGTTCTGTATAATCCCTTCCCCTTAATGTGAGCAGAAGTATAAATACAATAGATTTCACTCCCATAATTAGCTTTTGTTATATGATAAAGGTGAAGGGATTTTAAAAATATGAGGGGTCAAATCAGGTGATTTTTTTAATCAAAGGAAGATCATTCTGGGTTGGCCTGAATTAATTACGGAAAGATCTTCAAAAGGATATGGAGTCCTGCTATCAGAGATTCTCCTCTAGAAGCAAACTGCCATGTTGTAGGCAAAGCCACAAGGCAAGAAACAGCATAATCCTTTAGTTGCTGAGAATGGCCCCTGACTGAGAGCCAACAATAACAACAAAATCAGGTACTCTAGTACTACATCCACAAGGCACCAATGCTGTCAACCTGTGAACCTGGAAGAGAACCTCAAGCCTCAGACAAGATCACAACCCTGATGGGACACCTCGATTTAAGCCTGCTGAGACCCTGAGCAGAGAACCCAACTAATCTGTGCCCAGACTCATGAACAATGGAAAGTCAAGATAATAAATCTGTGTTGTATTAAGTTGCTAAGTTTATTACATAGCTGTAGAAAACTAATACACTCCTCCAAATGATTCTTCACACTGCTGCCAGAGTGCTCCGTTAAAAACAAAAATCTAAGAAACCTTTTTTGCATAAAATACTTTAAGAGCTTTCCATTGCTCTTCAGGTAAAATACTAAAACCTTTAAGGACTGCCACCCATAATACCCATAATGCCTTTTACATTTCTGAGCACAAAAAAGGGTTTTCAAATATTCATTAAACAAAATAAATAAATACACCAAACAAATGCAAACAAAAATAAAATCCAGGATACAAAATAATTTCAGAAAGCTGAATCTAATGTTAAAAATGTAAATAAACATAGAAAAAATTTTGTAATCAAAAACGTTATAAAAGAAAACACGAAAGCACTGAACCTTTATATTAAAGAAAGGCAAAACTCTAAAAGATTTGGCTTTTTTATTGTTTAGAAAGGAGCTCTTTGTGTGGAGAACTATAGAAAATGACATAAGAAGAAATCTGGACTTGGAAACACAGTTACGACAGACCTAAAAAAATGGGATAAATGGATCAGTGTCAACCTAAAAAACATTCTCTAGAATTCAACCACAATTTCCTCACTTCTGTGTCTTCTAACTTCTAATCTCATATTCATGTCCTATTTTTATAATAATTGTCATAGTTTGATATGTTATTGCTTTTATAAAATTATTCCATAAAATAGTGGCTTTTCAATAATTTTCCTGTTTCTATACACCTGAGTAGTATACTAATAGCAACAAATCTCACCTGGGAGCCTCAGTATATACATGATATTTAAAGCCATGGGACTGAGAGATATAAACTAGATAAAGAATACAGAGAAGAAAAAACAAGGACTGTGTCCTAGGGTACTCCACTTTTAAAGGTCAAGAAAAAAAGAAAAGCAAGCAAAAAGAATTGCAAAGGAGTGGCCAACAATGAAAGAGTAAACCAGTAAAGTACCATATGCTAGATGATGACTGAAGAAACAGTCCCAAGAAAGAATAATCAATTGGGCCAAATATTGCTCATTTATAATTCTATCTAACATCTATCCACCCCATATTAACAATGTGAAACTTAAGAATGGTGAAGAGATTAAGGTCCTTGGAGAAAAAATGCAAGCCTACTGCTAATAATCAAATTCATCTTTAAGTTTCCAAGTCAGTGGAAAATCCACAATCAAATTTCAAGGACCTAGAAAATATTTCAATCAACACTTTTTGTTGCTGTTATTTTCACTTTGTTAAGAGAAAAAACACAAACTTCCAAAAATGTTCAGAATGCTTTAATTTCAAAGAAAATTTATCATACCTCTGCCAGCTTATATGGTAAAATAAGCTTTTCTCCCACTGTCACTGTCTTCCTTGTAACTAATGCTTCAAATAGCATCTCTTCTTTAACCTATAAAGCAGAAAAGTAAATTCAATATATAAGATTAATGACAATGGGTTGAATTATCTTTTTGAAAAGCCAAATAGAGAAAAAAAACCTTAATGATATTAGTAAATATATAATAGAGGAAAAAAGAAAACAAAGAAAATACACTTGGCAATTTTAATACTGGCTGAAGTGAAATTTAAGTGTCACACTCACCCGACTTCCTATCCCCCCAAAAAAGGAAAGAAAGAAAAGAGAGGGTAAATAAGTCTTTTATTTTTAATTAGATTTGCTTTCTGATAACAACAGAGAAACATATTTCATCGTAAAAAATGTAGAAAATATAGAACAGTTCGAAAAATGTTTTAAGATGATCAACCATAATCCCACAACCTGGAGATAAGGACTAAAACGTGACAGCATTTCTTGAATTCCAATATGTATTTATTCCAATATGTACTTATCTATGTTTCATATGCTTATTTACATTTATGAATCCTAAACTTTAAAAGTTGATGCTTTCTTTGTTTTCTCCCCCAGAGGCAAATACTATCATGAATTTGACACGTATCATTTCAACTCATGTTTTTATAATTTTATATGTATTAAATGTATTCATAAACACTATGTTATATTGTCAAATGTATTTAACACATACCTGGTATGGTTCCATATTGCCCATATGTTCTTGATATCTAACTATGTGAAAAATTCAGATCAAGTTTATTCATTTTAACTGCTGTATAGCATCCCACTGTATAAATACACCACAGCATGTAATCCATTCTCCTATTTGTGAGCATTCACACTATTTATAATTTTGCATGATTAGAAAATAAACTGTAATGAATATTCTTGCATATGAATGAGTTTAAGAGTCTCTGTGAAAAATAAACCTAAAGGTGGAATTAACGGGCTGCAGTATACACAATTTCAGCTTTATAGAATATTTCCAAACTCCCATACAAAGTTTTTACCAATTTGTTCTCTCAGTAGTAGCACTGAAAGTTCTTATTTCTACAAATCTTGATTACACTTAGTGTATTAGACTTTTGAATCCTGCCTTAATGACTGGCATGAAATAGTAAAGCAAGAACATCTTACAATAGCATCAATACATAATAAAAATATAACATTCATAACATTTTATGTTGACAATATAATATAAAAATTTATCATGCAAAAAAGGATTAGAGTATAAGGAGAAACTGAGTTATAAAACAATAGAGGGAGGCATTACCCTACCCAGCAATTTATGACTGATCGATAATTTTTTAAAGAATGATTGTGAACCATATTGAACAATAAATATCTAGCAAATATAACACCTTCTTTCAGAGCACCCATTGCTCAATCCTCAATTTCCAGACACAGGAAATAATTTCAGGCACATTACCTTCCCAAATGCAGTAAAACTAAAAATGAACAACCAAATTTAAGTACAAATCTTCAATCTTTTAGATATATTTAAAATACTTTCAGGAACAAAAATAATACCAGAATACACAAAAACGACAAAACTAAGAAAACTAAGAAGAAACATGTGATAAAAAACAAAGTTATATTTTGCGATATATCTCTGCTAGTATTAAAAGTGAACATTTTTAAATGATCTATGCTGTAGACTCAAGAATTTTTTTTTTTTTTGAGACAAAGCCTCACTCTCTCACCCAGTCTAGAGTGCAGTGGCATCAGCCTAGCTCACTGCAATCTCAGAATCCTGGGCTCAGGAGATAATCCTGCCTCAGCCTCCTGAGTAGCTGAGACTACAGGCACCAGCTACCACACCGGCTAATTTTTTCTATTTTTAGTAGAGACAGGGGTCTCGTCGTGGCTCAGGCTGGTCTCAAACTCCCACCTAGGCCTCCCAGAGTGCTAGGATTACACGCATGAGCCACCGCAGCTGGCTGACTCCAGAAAGTTTTTAAAAGAAACAACCAAAGGTAAACTAGCAACAACATGGAGCAAAGGTCACTTCCATACACTTAAAGGGATAGTATAAATTGGTACAATCACTGTGGAGAGTAATTTGTCATTATCAGTAAAGCTCAATGTCTACATACTATAATCAAAAAATTCTACCCCTTTATACCCTAGAATAATTCTCACATGTGTTAACAATGGAACATACACAAGAACGCCTATGACAGTGCCATCTATAAACAGAAAATTACAACCTCAAATCCCAATAGGAGGCCGGGCGCGGTGGCTCACACCTGTAATCCTAGCACTCTGGGAGGCCGAGGTGGGCGGATCGTTTGAGCTCAGGAGTTCGAGACCAGCCTGAGCAAGAGCGAGACCCCATCTCTACTAAAAATAGAAAGAAATTATATAGACAGCTAAATATATATAAAGAAAAAATTAGCCGGGCATGGTGGCGCATGCCTGTAGTCCCAGCTACTCGGGAGGCTGAGGCAGGAGGATTGCTTGAGCCCAGGAGTTTGAGGTTGCTGTGAGCTAGGCTGACGCCACAGCACTCACTCTAGCCTGGGCAACAGAGTGAGACTCTGTCTCAAAAAAAAAAAAAAAAAAAAAAAAAAAAAATCCCAATAGGAAAAAAAGATGAATTTATGTTTTACTCATACAATGGAATCTTATACAGCAGTTAAAAAAGAAGAATCCAGAATATATAAATCAGGCCGGGCGCGGTGGCTCACGCCTGTAATCCTAGCACTCTGGGAGGCCGAGGTGGGCGGATCGTTTGAGCTCAGGAGTTCGAGACCAGCCTGAGCAAGAGCGAGACCCCACCTCTACTAAAAATAGAAAGAAATTATATGGACAGCTAAAAAAAATATATATAGAAAAAAAAAAAAAAAAATTAGCCGGGCATGGTGGCGCATGCCTGTAGTCCCAGCTACTCGGGAGGCTGAGACAGGAGGATCGCTTGAGCTCAGGAGTTTGAGGTTGCTGTGAGCTAGGCTGACGCCACGGCACTCACTCTAGCCTGGGCAACAGAGTGAGACTCTGTCTCAAAAAAAAAAAAAAAAAAAAAAAAAAAAAAGAATATATAAATCAGTATTAAAAAATTTCAAAAATTGGCCAGGCACAGTGGCTCATGCCTGTAATCCCAGCACTTTGAGAGATCAGGTGGGAAGATCGCTTAAGGCCAGGAGTTCAAGACCAGCCTGGGCAACATAGGGAGATCCGGTCTCTATAAAAAATTTTTTAAAAATTGGCAGGCATGGTGGTCATGCTCCTGTAGTCCTAGCTACACAGGAGGCTGAGGTGGGAGGATTGTTTGAGCCCAGTTCGTGGTTGCAATGAGCTATGATTGTGCCACTGCACTGCAGCATGGGTGACAGAGCAAGACCCTGTCTGTAAAAAAGAAAGCAAAGCGAGAAGAGAGAAGAGAGGAGAAGAGAGGAGAGAAGAGAGAAATTTCAAAAATATAATATGGAATGAAATATGTCAAGTTTCAGAATGAGACATACAGTATAACATTTATATAAGGTCAGAAAACATGCAAAACAAAACTATTCTTTATAAAAACATCTATCTATACCGAAAATATGAAAACAAGAATGGGAATGATAAACACCAAATTCATAATAGTGGTTACCTCTGGTGGGGACAGGGTATTGCACAGGCGGCTTCAAATATATCCAATATTGTTTCTTATGTAATATTGTGTGCAGGAAAAATTTCACAACAGGGAAAAAATATGCTAAAACTAATTAATATATAATAAGTAAAATGATAGAACAGATAAATCTAATGGTCAATTACTTAAAAACATGAAATGGAAGACAAATCTCATATAAATCAAAAGAAAAAAATTAAGGAACACAAACAGAAAGCTAATACCATAGAGAAAATATTTCAAAGAATTACATTAGGAGTATTTACAAAGAGTTGAAAAATAACAAATTTTAAACATTTAATACATGATTTCTTAGAAAAACACAAATTATCAAAATAAAGAGCCAGATTAGAAAATCCTAAAAGGCCGGGCGCGGTGGCTCACGCCTACAATCCTAGCACTCTGGGAGGCCAAAGTGGGAGGATCGTGTAAACTTCAATCCTAGAACCAGTCCAAATACACCCACAAGGGAATTTAAGAAGCTTGGGTTCAAAGGTTAGATTCACTACCAAATCACATTTGCCACTAGTCTAACTTTGACACTGATAAGAATAATTCTCACAATTGGATTTCTCCCTTTTTTTTAACCAATACCTGAGATCCATGTTGAGTTCCCTGAATTGCTCTTATTAGCCTCTCACTAAATTAGGAATACTGCACTAGAACCAGAAGCCTTGGTACTTGCTGAATGCTTGGACTTATACATAAGACTACTAGCCATAATGCCCAGTATTACCACAGTAACAAATGCTTGGCAAAATACCACCCGAAATACCTGAGTGAAATAGCATCTGTTCTCTGACCTTTATGATCTTCAAAATTACAACCTTGAGAAACTACTCTACCTCCTGGTAGAACTTCGTTCCAATGAGAGTATAGTTCTAACTCAAGGTACACCCTTCTTCTGCCCCTTCTTCCAGGCTATCATTCCATCAAAGTTAATAAGCAATGCCCAATCGTGTATAGAAAAAATAAACACTGTGAGGTTAGGCATCCATTGCTCTCAAAGAGCACTGCAGCCTTATAATGGACACAAACTAGTAAATGATTAACTCTATGCTACAAAACCAAAACTAAATTATGCAAAGTAAAAGGAAATGCTCTGTACTTAGAAAGTCAGTTTAGACCACTTAATAAGGTTAAACCCCATAAAGTGGCATATGAAACAAAATTTCAAAGATGAGTGGTGTTCTAATAGGAAAAACACTATTTATAATTGCCATAAGCTGGAAACAACCAAAATGTCCTTCAATAGGTGAATGAATAAATAAATTATGGTACATTCATATAATTTATTACTAGTGATAAAAAGAAATGAGCTATCAAGCAACAGAAAGACAGGAATAAATCTTATATGTATATTGCTAAGTGAAATAAATCTGTCTGAAATGGCTACAAACTGTATTCTAATTATATCACATGCCAAAAAGGGCAAATCTATAGATCCAGTGAAAAGATCAGTGGTTGCCAGCAGCTTGAGGAAAGGAGTTGAATAGGTAAAGCACAGAGGATTTTTAGGACAGTGAAATTATTCTGTATGATACTGTAATGGCGACACATGACTTCATACATTTGTCAAAACCCAAACAGCAAAAAGAGTGAACCTTAATGAACACAAATTTGAAAAATTATTTAAGGGATTAGGGGACTCCAGGAAGGAATGTAGACCATGACAAGAAGAGTCTAATTGTATGACAAATATATGAAACAACTTCAATGAAAGGGGTGGAAGGAAAAGGTGCTGATCTAAGTAACTCTGGAAATGAGTGAAGTCTGTAGGACTAAAGGCAAAAGGAATTACACATAAGCAATGCATTCTAGTTAATAAAGTCATTTTCCACTGGGGTATGGGTTAACAATTTTGATACCACTACACATGTATACTGGAAGTAAATGGATGGCAGAGGATGGGAGACAGGTTCATCACTGTTGAAGTGGGAGTAACCAATATGCAAGGGAAGAAGGCTAGAATGATCCATGTGGGAATGGATTAGAGTTAGAGACATCAGTATGAACTCATGTTTAGCTTTATATAGATACAGATGGTTATACACAGAAATATTTACAGATATGTATATATACACAGGTTAGTATATACACATATATTTCCTTGTGCTGTGAGATGAGAGGGTCTATGAGAAATGACACCCCATCTGAAGGGATGAATCTGGCAAGATGAAAAGGTAGCTGGGAAAATATGAGAAATCATCACTCCAAGAAGAAAAAATAAGGTAATAAAAATCTCGATATGAGAAAAGACATGGTATAATATGAGAACCTTTAGGTCCTATTCAACCCACAAAGAAGAAAAAGTAGTGCCTTTTCTCTCCACCTACCCACATACCTCATCTCAAATAAAATAATCTATCCAAAATCTTAGTAAGAGAAGAAATCTCAAACATGAAAGGAGAAAAGTTGGCATAGCCCCAGAACATTATATAGTCTAGAGTGGAAATATTCATCCTATCTAGCAAACTGAGAGATTACAGTTATCTGGGGCAAGTGGAGGGAGGGAAGAAAACCCAAATCTTCTAAAGATTCTGGCAAAGTGAGGCAGGTATCAGGAGAAATTCTATCTTTTGGAAACACTATTTTAAAATAGTATCTAATAAAAAACATTATTAATAAAATGCATTAATCCATTTACCCCTATAAAATAGTTACACAAAATAAAAATAAGAAGTTACCCAGTAATTGAAATGACAACTAAGAATGTAATCACTCACTTCTAATAATTCTGAGACAACAGGCAGAACTTCAGGATTACAGATATCAATAGAGTCATCCCGGTATGTCTTCTTTTTATAACAGATATTACCCAAATGTAGTATTGCTGAGAGAAGAGAGAAAATCCTGTGAAAATAAAACCACAATTATAGCTTGCTCGTGTGCATTCTCAAAGCTCATTTCATTCCAAAATTCTAGTTAAGCAAATTAACCAGCACAAATATGAAGTATTTAGCCTTGAGAAAAACAAGAAATATGGAAATAATTATAACTCTAAAAACTAAAATTTACTGAGCGTTTACTGTACGACAGGCACTGCACAAAGCGCTTTACATGATCTTAATTTAAGTACCATACCACTTGCTATATAGCTGTTTCAAGGGGACTTCTGATATCGCCTGAATGTGCTGTGGTGTTTTAAAAAGTCCATGCCTTTCTATACACTATTCATCCTGCCTGGAATGTCTTTCCCTGTATTAACCAGATATATTGAATCAGCATCTCCAAAGGGAAGTTCTTGGAATATGTATTTTTTAATCAAGTATCCCAGGTGATTTTTTAATATTAGTTGTATGTTAAAAATGCTTTCCCATATCATATTATAGTGTCCTTAGTAAATGATTTTTAAAAAAAAACTATGAGGCCAGTGGGGTATATTATCTAATATCAGGCCCTTACTGTAAAACATTGAACTGGACCCTCCCTTCTCAACTTCCCTCCTAAAACGAAAGGAACACATGCCCTCCAGTTAACGATTAATCCTTCTACTTGTGCTCTACATCCCTACAACCAGTTAACTCAAGAATGTTAGGTTACCAAAGACCTCCATGCAGTTGAGAGCAGTGAATTACATCCTTAACTTATCTGACATCCCAGAGGCATTTAGTACACTCTATCTAAAAGCCCTTCCTCAATCTCCTTAACATACATATATCTTTGTGCCTTGTCCAGTTATTTCCTTAGGATAAATTTGGTGAAAATGTAACATGTTTTCCTAAAATTAGGAAGTATTCTAAATAAAATGATATTGCTTTAGGAATCTGATATACTTTGAGAGGTACTGAATCACCATCTAATTTGTAAGCCTAATTTTTCAAATAATTTAAAAATTTTAAATGTTTGAATCATCTTCATGACTCAAAGGAAATACAAGTCTACTATAAAGGAATAATTCATAAAATTATTCTGGGTTAAATTAGGGAATAAACTCTATTATCAATTGAAACATAAAAGCTAATGGAACTCAAAAGACAACACAAATTCATGATCCACTTTTAACATATTAACCACCATATGCTTTGTAGTTAACCAATGTTAGTTTTGAGCCTGGGACCTCGTGAAGCATATGTAACTCACATGTCTCTTTACCTTGGGAGCCACGTGAACTATTTTTAAAGTTGCACATAACACACACACACACACACACACACACACACAAAAAAAAAAACCAAATTTTTCATTAAATTAGAAAGGATCGTTTTGTTTTCAAAGTTTTTGTTCTATTTTCATAATAGAACACCGTGGCCCCCAAGGAAAAATTTATTTTTTTCTAGTGTGGCAGTCAATGTGTTAAAAACTATTTTTAATAGGCCCTAGCACAGTGGCTCACACCTGGTAATCCTAGCACTTTGGAAGGCCGAGGCAAGGGGAATCACTTGAGGCTAAGAATTCAAGATCAGCCTGTGCAATACAGCGAAACCCTATCTCTATAAAAAAATAAAATAAAATTTTTTTAAAAAAACTATTTTTAGTACAAGTTTATATGGTTGCTAATTACATTGTTTCAATATTTTGAAGTCAATATTCATCCTATACAAATATGTGATGCATAGTCTCTAGCAATAATAAATGTCATATAAACAATCTAATTCACTATAAATCAATATTAAAAAGATTTTAAAACATAAGAATCCTTATTCTCAAAAAGCTTATAATCTTGCATTGGGAGATAACAATAAATAAATAACTATCCTAAAGGGCAGGATATTGTAAAATACAAAAGGCAGAAACAAAGCACAGTTAAGGAAAAGTTCATTAAAAAGGCAGGACATGAATAGCACTCTGAAGAAATTAGGTTTCAATTCACATATCAAATTTAAGGCTGCCTACAAGATTATCTTAAGAGAAATTCTGGGGTAGACCTATGTTCAGTACAAAAGAATGTTGTGATTTATTAGCAGAGTTTATCATGGTCACAGGAAAGGGGAGTGGCGGTACACATGATATCCAAAAAATTGAAAATATTTGAATGAGTGGAACAGAGATAAAGATCATCGCAGATAGGGAAACCAGTAACTGTTCAGAATACAATATAATGTTTTAGAGAACAAGACCAGCCTAATTAAAATGCAAAATCTGTGTTAGGGAATATTGAAGATAACATTTGAATTATAGGGAAGGTCTAAATTCAAGGCTAGGCTACTAGGAACATATTGTTTCCGGTGACTACGAATACGGAATTCAGTCATATCAGAAAGTACAAAAGACAATTCCTTGGTGTGTGAGAGGTACACATTATATTTTCAACTTATGTTATTAAGTTTCACTATTATTTAACATCTAGATTTACACTTCATTCAGTCCATATGTTAGCCAGTGAGGTGTCACATGCAGTAAATGGGGTACTCTGAATAGAGAGTGGAAGTAATACAGCATAGAGAAACTGAGATGGGTAATCTCATTTATTTATTGACCTTCAGTGAACTGCAGTTTATATCAACAACTGGGGTTTGTATATTTATGTACTGTATTATTTGACTTTAATTAACTTCTCATATAATGATTCTAGCAGAGAACCTGCTGCCTGGAGACATACCAATGATGTAAGCATGAGCAAAAAAGAAAACAGCAGAGCAGATATTCTCCTACTCCCAGTAAGAGCTCATTATTCAGGAGACTAAAAACTGATAGTATAATCAGATCTGGCACATTCATCAACACTAATTCCCCCCTTCGAAAAAGTTACAAGTAACTATTTTTTTCTTGTAAGAGTCAAGATTGTATTTTTATTTAAAATTGTTTTACTTTAAATATAATTTACTTCATCTACATATCAACTTTTTTACATTTTTAATTTATATTTACAATGAACAAAATTACATTTAATACAATAGTACAGACATAAATCAAATACACAGAGGAAATACACAGGATAATATGTTTTACTGATAGGTATGTATGACTTAATATATTAGTGATCACTGATATAGAAAACAAGCAGCTATAAAAATAGTGTCATAAAGCAATAATTTTTAAGTTAATGTCTACGGATAGGGTTCAGGGGCACCATGAATTCCCGCAATTACATGCAAATTTTTACAGATTTACATTTTACAAGAGTTTCAACCTTTCATCAGATTCTCAAAGAATCTGTAGGGAAAAAAAGCAATTCAAAACAATGCTTAAGATGGATGAGGTACTAGATTAGGAATATCACTTAGAAAATTGTTTAATAGGACCAAGGGAGAGAAATCTTTCAAAGACATATCATTTGTTCTCTATTTGGGGTATAAGAATACAATAAATAAACTCACTGTCTTCGTGTCTTGGGAAGAAATCCAACCATTTCCATGGCCAATTGTAAGCGTTCAAAGTCATGCCTCAAGTCTTCTCCCTCTGAGGTGAAGCAATCCTGCTTATTCAAGATAAAAGGAAAAAAATCAAGATTACCTATTGGAAAATAGTGTGGGCCAGTTAGAAATATGGTAATATAAGATAAGTACCCCTATGTATATATCTTAAGCTGGTAGAGTATGTAGACATAGTTAAATTCATTAGACCTCTCATCTTACTATGGGTATGCAAACTATCACATACCTACCAAAAATACCAGTAGGTTACCTTTCTTCTACTTTTCACAGAATCACCAAAACAAAGATCTCAAAGTAACTTAAGATAAAGAGCTAGCAAGCACTACTTATAAAGTGTGTTTGCTACCAAGTTTGATACTGAGTGGTTCTGAAGAGTTTTAAAGATTCAAAGCATTTAAGAGAGCTTAATTCCACAAGTAAATATTATTTATTCAAAAAATATTTTAGCAAGTGACTACCATATGCAAGGACCTGAACTAGATCCTGGTAACACAAAAATAAATTTTAGAAGAGGCAGTAATTTGGTTGCAAGTAGAGCTCAGAGTTATATGACATAAAGAGGTTTATGTTACATCTCTATTAGATGTTCCTAATCAAAACATATGGACAACATGGTAATAGACCAAGGAATGAGAGAAGTATATGTGAAAGTATAAAAACCCTCAGAAAACACGAGTCAGTAAAACCAATTGTAGAGTACCAGATTAAAAAAAATTAATACTACTTTTTTACTGTAACTCCTGCATTTTAGTTTCCAAAACAAACAGTGACACTGTAGACATACTCTAAATCTTTGAAACAAGAAATGAGTCATTAAAACTCTTTGCTATATGTTCTCACAGTCCCTTGCACTTACATTTTCAAAAACCTCCTCATATTTGTATTTATTTTTTTAATCCCTATCTTCCTAGGGAATGTTCCATCAAGTACTCAATGAACACATGAACAGTTAACTGTCTTATTCACTGCAGATCTCAAGTGTGAAGTCCGTGCCAAGAACACAATAAGTCATTATGGAAGTAAACACATAATCATTGAATTATTGAATAATACATAAATATTGAATTGAATGAAACATTTCTTTTTGAGAAATAAAGTGCTCATTTATTTTTTAAAAAGTATTTACTGGGTACGTGCCATGCATAAGAAAACTTGTTTTAGGCACTATAAGTTAATGAATATATCTAAAGTTTAAAATTAAATATTAGAATGCTATGAAAAATATTTTTATTCTCTATATGGGGAGGTATACATGCACAGTTTTCATTCTTAATCTCATTACAAGAAAAGTTCTTTCTGAGAACTTTTTTAGGCATTTAATTTTAGACTACAAAAAATTTTGGTAAGCAATTTTAAGACATGTTCTACAGACATGTCAATGTCCTACTCACTAAATTTTTTAAATTAACACACTTTTCTTTTACCTATAGTAAAGCCTTTTTAAAAAGCTCTCTTGCTTCTCTTTCCCCCCAAACCACAAACAGTTCATTCATTATATGATTTAGCAAACATTTTTCTATAACCAATGGGGGGGGAGCGGGTAGAATCTATGCTCCCACTTGTGTAAACTCAATGATAAAGCAATGATTCTTGTAACAGTATTCTTATTTGCCCCAAAAGTGAATGAAACAACTAATGTATATAATACTGGGAAAGCAAATTAAAAGAGGCACTAAAATATAATATATTTATATTTGCTGTTATCTGTAATCAGATGTTCTTCTGAAATACAAAGTGGTCTCAGTGAACACCAAAATCATAATTATTTTAAATGTGTACTGATTCCTTAACTGGTTCCCTGATGGTAACTATAGAAGAAAAACTAAGGATGGATTAAATCTACCAGACCAGAAATGCCCTTATCTTGATTTGGATCCCCCAAAGCACCTTGGTCTGTTCGAGACAGACCAAGGTTCAAGTAAAAATATAGGGAAAGTGGGAAAGTAAAACAGAAAAAGGGAGGTGGACTAAATAGGGTACACTCTAAAAGCAGCTACCACAGTGGGTAAACGGAGTTTAATCACAAGGAATCATTGGGAAACAATATAAAACCTAGAGAGATGAGAGAGCATCTCCCATCGGGCATTGGTTAAGGACTTCTGGAGATGAGACAGGCAGCTATTAATTCCCACATCACTTGGGTCTGGACATCAGGTACCAGGATACAAATATTGGTCAGCCAGAGAACAAAGTAATGATAAGGTTCAAAGGATAAGACAGGAACCTAACCAACAACTGCTACTACTCCTTCAACTGAAAGAACATAGCTAATTACTCTGTCCAACTCAGCACAAGCTCTTGTCTTGATAACATGCCACTACACACATCAAAATGCTCTCTCATGCTATCTGGCCTTTTTTTCCCCTTTGTATGGGATGAAGAAAACCCTTTCTCATTTATAAATGCCTAGGATAAGCCTAGCATATAGTAGACACTTAAATGTGGGTGTGAAAGAGAGAAAAAGGGTAGAGTCAAATTAGATATTTTATGTTGTCTGTATTTCTTAAAATAGTAAAAAAAGTAAATTTTAAAAAAAGGCTTAAGAAATCATACTTTTTTACAACTACCATTGTACAGTCAGGACAGAAATCAGAACAACTGACTTTGAAGGTTAGTAAAGATGCTGGAGATCACTTAAGAAAAAAGGATATAACGAACATAGGATTGGTTGAAATCCCAGTTACACTATTAACTAGCTTTACCACCATGGGGGTAACTGGATTAAATTCTAAGCTAATGTCACTTCTAGTGTGAAAGGTAATCATATTCACTACCACCAGGGGTTTTATAAGGATCAAATATGGGCATTATGTGCTTTTTAAATGGAATAATAGATGCAGAGAAAGTTGTACAGCATACAGAGATCTCATACTGGACTGGCGGAGAGTGAGGAATAAAGCCAGAAAGATAATGTTTAAGGGAGTGATCACAAATTTACAAACTGACAAATGGGGTGTGGCAGTAGGAGTCTTTATGCTATAGAAATACTTAAAACAGAGTGAACAGAAACATTATGGTTTCAAAGGATCCTGCCCAAGCTGCATCAGGATCCCTGAAAGTACCGTAACAGATCTACCTCATGGGAAAATGAACTGCCAGGTATTTATTGATGTTTGGATTCCTGCAAAGGTAGTAGTGACCAAGGTTGGAGCTTTGTCTCCATGGGATAGTATAGTCCAAATCCCTCTGCAGCATGGTGGACATGACAGTGCCCTGAGACGATCATTTACTATGGCAATTATCACTAGAACTCCACCTGATAATTGGATACTAAAATTCAAGGCTTGGTTAAGCTAGATAAAAGAATTACGTGAGACTGACACTTTATAGTGAAATCATTCAGACCAGCTTTAAGGTACAACTACAGCAGGCATCAGCCAACATATAAACAGTATTTAACTCATCCTTCATATTTTATAACTGAGGAAACAAAAGCTGAGATGCTGATAACAATAACAATAAAAATAATAACTCATTTGAATAATAATAATAATTTGAATAAATTATTACCATTTGAAGAAGGGAAATTAGCATTTACTAAATACCTTCTATATATTTGTCATCATGATGTTCACTTTATATGTATAATTCTCATTGAATCCTCAAAACACAAGGAGATAATTACATATAAACTTATAGGTAAGAAAACAGATTAAGAGGTTAAATAACTTTCCAAAGGTCAAAAACCTTATAAATAACAGGGCTGGCCAAACCAAACTCTATCCAGGTCGAAATCCACTACTCTCTCCCATGCAACACTGCTGTATGTGTTTAACGAGATAACCCTTAAATGGAATTAAATCACCATATAAGAACAACAACATGTCCCATGTAAAAAGTAATTTTTCACTATAGGTTCTCTTGGGACCATGTATACAATTCTATAAAATATATAAGTAATGTAACATAACAGAACAATCCTTTAACAATCCTCTCTGCCCACAATGTTAGTCACATTAAGTTCTAGTAACTCACACAGAAACCAAGTTTAGTCTGTCCCCAAATATACCACAAGAAGAAGCTAACAAGAAAGAACAAACCAAAAGATTCTCAGTTTGCTTTTATTAATTAGTGAGAAAAACATCAGAAATTAATCAAAGTTCAAACTGTAATAGATTTAAAAATACAGTAAGCGGATAATGGTGATCAAAGTAATATTAAGGGAATATGAGATTATGGCCACAAAGTTCTTCTAAAGGCAAAAGACAGATGATGATGATTTCAAAGGTGGAAACAGTATTAAGCACTCTATCAAGCTCTTTATGTTCATTAATTTAATACTCACAAAATGTACATCTTATTATTAATATTATACCTTGAAATAGATGATGGGAGCAAAACAATTAAGTCACCTGCTGCAGATCTCAAAACTGGTAAGTGAAGGAGCCAGTATTAAAGTCAGGTCAATCTACTTCAGAGCTCAAATTCTAAGTACTACTTATACTGTCTCTGAATAACAGCAGATCAATTCACAATTTCACCATAAGCTCTGAACAGGCTATCAGGTCTTCTATTTGCAGTATGAGTTCACAGTCCACCTACCTGCTTTCCAATGAGGCATGATCACTTGGTGTAGTACTCAAATAGGGAAAGTAGAAGCTTCTTAATAACAGTAAAACAACTTAAATGTTTATTTTATTAAAATGTATCGGAATCTATAAATCTAAGTATCTAATATTTATTTTCCAAAATGTTAAATATGAACCCAAAACTTATTTTACTATGGAATAGTAATGTGATTAAACTTTGAAGGAAAAAATTATTATCCATATATATTGATCCTGTTCAATTCTGAAATAGGCTAGTTTTGCAATTAGTGGAGTTTATAATAACATGCAGTGAGAATCAAAAGTCGTGGTTCTTTAAAGCAAGGACCAAGACATGTTATGTTTCCAAGAAGAATATTTAATAAATTAATTCATTAGTTAATTAATAGATATAAGTAGATGTGTGTATGTTTCCAGCCTTTTACATGTGCCCTGATTCAAACTTAAGGAAAGGAAAAAGATTTTTTTGGGCTCTTTTTATGATTACAAACTTCTTTTTTTTTTTTACAAACTTCTTTTAAAATGTAACAAACTTAAGGCAGGGCATGGAGGCTCACACCTGTAATCCTAGCACGCTGGGAGGCCAAGGTGGGTGAACCGTTTGAGCTCAGAAGTTTGAGACCAACCTGAGCAAGAGTGAGACCCCATCTCTACTTTAAAAAAAAAAAAAACAAAAAAAAAAAACGGAAAGAAAATTAGCTGGACAACTAAAAATATATATAGAAAAAATTAGCCGGACATGGTGGCACATGCCTGTAGTCCCAGCTACTCAGGAGGCTGAGGCAGCAGGATCCTTTGAACCCAGGAGTTTGAGGTTGCTGCGAGCTAGGGTGACGCCACGACAGTCTAGCCCGGGCAACAGAGTGAGACTCTGTCTCAAAAAAAAAAAAAAAAGTAACAAACTTAAATTTACCTACTCCTTTTAACTTTCATCATACATCCCCTTAATCACTCAATTTAAAATCTAAAATAATCTTACTTCTAAAAATTTCAATACTTAATTTTTGGGAAATTTTATTAAGGCTACATAGCCTCTCTTGCTATAAAAGAAATAAAAGAAAAAGTATACATGCGTTCATTATGTGAAAAGATTGTTAACATATAAAACAAAAAGTATGTATTTTTTTTTAAAAATAATAATTACTGCTCATGATATGTGGGTAATGAAACTACTAAAAAACAGTTTAAAAAAATAAATCTCAGGGCTGGACACAGTGGCTCATGCCTGTAATCCTAGCACTTTGGGAGTCCGAGGCAAGAGGATCACCTGAGGTCAGGAGTTCAAGACCAGCCTGAATAACATAGTGAGACCTGGGTCTCTACAAAAAATAGAAAAATTAGTCAGGTATGGTAGCATGCACCTGTAGTCCCAGCTACTTAGGAGACTGAGGCAGGAAGATTGCTCGAACCAGGAGTTTGAGGTTGCAGTGAGTTATGATCACGCCACTGCCCTCATGCCCAGGCAAAAAATTGAGACTCCGTCTTAAAAAAAAAAAAAAAAAAGTCAGGGGGAAGAAAAACTATAGTTCGTACAGATTCACATCAATGCTAAAAATTCAGGAATGCAATGAATTTTATTTATTGTTTGTCAAAATAAATATTGAATGTGAACCAAACATTAGCAACATGAAAATATCCAAAAAAAGGTAAACTGACCGGTTTTTAATCAACAAACCACAAATATACAAATCAATCAAAGAAATTAAACACTGATTTATCTTCTTTCCTAGGATTTTTTATATTTCAGTTGATTTTCATTCTGACTAGATTTTTTTTTTCGTAGGTAAGAGTCTTGCCCTGTTGCCTAGGTAGAATGCAATAGCATCATCGTAGCTCACTGCAACCTCAAACTCCTGGGCTCAAGCTATCCTCCTGCTTCAGCCTCCCAAGTAGTTGGGACTACAGGCACCTGTGACCACGCCTAGCTAATTTTTCTATTTTTAGTAGAGCCAGTCTCAATCTTGCTCAAGGTGGTTTCGAACTCCTGAGCTCAAGCAATCCTCTCACCTTGGCCTCCCAGAGTGCTAGGATTACAGGCATGAACCACTGTGCCCAGCCCCTGACTAGGTCTTGAGATGGATGCAAATGATCAACATGAGGGCCCTTTAACAGGAACACAGAATATTTAGGTACTTATACTGACCGGCTCAGAGTCATAGCAATAATCATCCCAGCTCTGTCTGAGGGGTTTCTTTGTTATCTGAAAGTAAGGCAGATTAGTTAGGTAGAAGTAATGGTTATTACAGTTTTCTGATGATTTCTTAGATGTAGTGTGCAGGCAGTACTGCTGCTATCCAAAGAAAAGTTATTTTACATAGCAGCATAAAACAAGAAATAACTAAGTAGATATTGAGATTCTGGGAGATCATATACTATTCATCCCACCCCATATATGCCACTGTCCAATAAATGATATTTATATTAAATGCTGAGTCCATATCCTATCAATATGACATTATGACAAGAATATGTTATGTCCATTAAATACAAAAATATCTGGAAGGGCAGCAAAACTGCAGATTTCTCTAATACTATCAACTATCAACTCATGTATGGGAGATTACTACTTTGTAAAGAAGAAAATCTTGAATCACCCAAATATAATGTAAATAGTTTAAACAAGGGAGGAAAAAACCCAGAAGCTAAATTAGCAACTTTTTATTTTAAAAATCTACTTAATTCTATCCAGTAAAAATGCCTAGTATTATATCAAAAAGTGATATTTTGAATAACTTTGAAATTCTCAATATATTAATACAAAGTTAGTCTATATTAGTATATACTTTCAGAATTAAGAAATAGTAGTTATACACTGTATATCTTGTGAAAAGTTTAAGGTGTGACTTTCATACCCCTAAATATGCACTGCAATCTTTCAGCCTTCATCAAAATATCAGTGTGCTTATAAAACCTTCATAAGAATATTTTTAAGTGCCATAAAGGAACCTCTTTCCATATGCATTACAGCTTGCTTCAAAGAAAAAATAAGGGGAGACAATCCATTATTTAAATATCTACTTTTGGCCGGGCGCGGTGGCTCACGCCTGTAATCCTAGCACTCTGGGAGGCCGAGGTGGGCGGATCGTTTGAGCTCAGGAGTTCGAGACCAGCCTGAGCAAGAGTGAGACCCCATCTCTACTAAAAATAGAAAGAAATTATATGGACAGCTAAAAATATATATAGAAAAAATTAGCCGGGCATGGTGGTGCATGCCTGTAGTCCCAGCTACTCGGGAGGCTGAGACAGGAGGATTGCTTGAGCCCAGGAGTTTGAGGTTGCTGTGAGCTAGGCTGACGCCACGGCACTCACTCTAGCCTGGGCAACAGAGTGAGACTCTGTCTCAAAAAAAAAAAAAAAAAAAAAAAAAAAAAAAAAAAAAAAAAAAAAAAAAAATATCTACTTTTATACCAATTCCATTAATATTGGTTTTAGAATTTTTGTTAATATGAGGAATAATAAAATTAGAGAAACCAACGTAATGAAAAGTTCTGAGACTTACTCCTTATTGTGGAAGTTTAGGGATGAATTTTGAGTTTTGAGAAAAGATTCCAATTCTCTAAGTCATTTGCCTTTGATGCATTTCATACTGAACGTTTAAGAGGACTGTTTTTATAAAATCATCATACTCTTATTCAGTATCGTAATATGCAAAGACCTATGTGTGTTATACTTTAAAGCATGCAAATCAGGTTTCAAGTAATCCTTTGCAAAAAGACAAGCATTATTCATTAACATTTAACATTTAACATTCTGCGGTCTATAAAAAGTAAATCACTTATTATTATAAATATCTTAAAGAATCTCACAAAAAACACACCTATATGAGGGTGGTAATACTTTTTAAATTTGAGAACTGTACCACATAAATTTTTAGATTACATGTATGAATATGAAAATTAATATCCATTACCAGGTTTGGGAAAGAAAGTACTAGAAGAAAAGCCTTTTTGAAGAGGTAAAATTTAATAATGTCCTACACTTCAAAATCCTTCTTCTAAACTCTCACCTGATTGAGATAATGATATTCCTCTGGTTGCTTAAGGTGGAATGCTGATCTTTCTTCTTCACTTGCTCCTGCCAGTAGGTAATAGAATACATGATAGTTCCTGTTGGAAATAAAGAAGCATAATTTTCTTTTTTTATTTCAGAATATTATGGGGGTACAAATGTTTTGGTTACATGGATTGCTAGAACTATAACTTTCTAATGTATATGATTTATGGTTATCATTTTACAAGAAAGAAAGCAAAAATTAGTAAAATGTATCTATCAGCTTTGCTTCTTTTTTTTAATAGAAATGTGACAAATTCAGTATTTAAGTACTCCTACAAAACAGAATGATGTATGTTTTGGATGTGGAATACAGAAGAGAAGGACGAAAGCAGCAAAATGACAAAGTTAGGACCTCTGAAAATTCTCTCCTCCATAAAACCAATGAGAAACCTGGCAAATTTGTCACAATTAACTTTTTCAGAACTGTGGAAATTAACCAAAAGCTTGCAGCAATCCAGGGAGTGGTCACTCAAGAAGAACAGCTGAATCTCAGTAAAAACAGCTTTGTGACATTTTAACTTGCCCTAGTCCATCCCCTGTTCACCAAGTCCACAGGTGAACACTGGTATCCTTGAAAACCAATGGTCTGTGATCATGGAGGACACCAGAAGCCTGAGCCACCAGAGGGGCTGAACAGGGTTGGAGCTTGTTCAAAACTTCATTCCCTAAGAAACAGTATTATTTGAACTGTCTGGTGGTTCCCTGGAAGAAGCCATATTCAAGACTGACTTTATATGACCTGATCATACTTTGTACAATGCAAAATTCTATTCCCCAGAGGCATCCACTGAAAACAATTTAGGCAACTGTTGAACGTGCCAGCTATCTGAAGTGTTGGATAAAAGCTAGGGCAAACAATAGGCTAACCAAAAACCTTAAAAGGAAAAGCTGGTGAACAGGATCTTCACACAGGCTTTGAAAAGCCCCAGTATATTTCCTGGGAATCTAGAAGGCCATACGCATGTGTAAAGCTGTACACTTACCCAGGGTTGTATATACTCTCAGAAAGGATCAGATGAAGTACTAAACTCTTACCTCTGGCTAACCTTGAAGGTCTACACAAACAGAAAGTAAAGGAGAAGGCAGATTTATAAAATGCCTAGCTGAGTGTTGAAGGCATGATCCAATATATACAGAAAGCCCTGTGGCAAAGACTAGGAGACTTAGCGTTTCCAAGCATTTAAATCTCTGTCCAACCATTACTTGACAACTAAGCCAAATAAGCAGATACTTCAATGGCCACACTTGAAAAAAAATACAAACTTTATGAAATCAGTTCAAAAAAGTAACAGAACAATTAAACAGCAGGAATAAAAACAACCAACACAAAACCTGGGAGGGAGAGAACTCATTTCCAGAGTTGTCACATTATATTATTTTAAATGTCCAATTTTCAACAAAAATATTATAAGTCATGCAAAGAAACAAGTAAATATAACCCATGCAAAGGAGAAAAACAATTAGTAACTGTCCTGAGAAATCCCAGACGTTAGACTTACTAGATAAGATTTCAATTAGCTATTTTAAATATGTTCAAAGAACTAAAGGATATCACACTGAATGAACTAAACCAAAGTATGAGAATGCTGTCTCACTAAATAGAGACTATCAGTAAATATAAAGAACTTATAGGAAAATAAAAAGGAATTTTAGAGTTGAAAAATATAAATGAAATGAAAAAGTACCTAGAGGAGCTCAATAGCAGATATGAGTAGGCAGAAGAAAGAATCAGTGAACTTGAAGATTAAACAAACTTGAAGACAGGTCAATTGAAGCTAGTCTGAGGAACAAAATGAAAAATTAATGAAGAAAAGTGGATAGAGTTTCAGAAACCTGTAGGACAATTAAAAAGACCAATACATACATGATGAGAGTCCCAAAAGGAGAAGAACAGAAAGAATATTTGAAAAAATAATTACCAAAAACTTCCCAAATTTGATGGAAAACATTAATTTGCACATCCAAAAACCTCAATGGCTCCAAGGAGGATAAACACCTGACCAGAGATTCACACCTAGACCAACCAAAACTGTTTAAAGACAAAGATAAAGAGCATATTTTGAAAGCACCAAGAGTAAAATGCTCCATTAAGGTATCCTATTTTAAGATTAATAGCTAATTTCTAACTAAGACCCTTGCAGAGAGATAACATATTAAAAGTGCTGAGAAGGAAAAAACTGTCCATCAAGAAGTGTATATCCAGCAAAACTATGCTTCAAAAATAGAGAACAAATCAGGACATTCCAGATAAACAAAAACTAAGAGACTTCATAGTTAGCAAATGGGCCCTACAAGAAATTCTCAAAGGAGTTTTTCTGGCTTAAATAAAAAGACACTAGATAAGATTCAGTTTAACATGAAGAAATAAAGAACGCTGATAAAAGTAACTACATAGGTAAATATAAAAGATAATATAAGTTTATTTTTTATTTGTAATATTTTGTCTTATTATATTTGAAAAACCACATAAACCAGTAATTATAAATCTGTGTTGATCGGTATACCATTGTAAAGATGTCATCTGCATGCCAATAACAGCACAAAGGAACAGAGTTACACAGGCGCAAAGCTTTTGTATACTATTAAAGTTAAACTGTCATTAACCCAAATTACATGTTAATAAATTAAGATATTAACTGTAATCTCCAGGGTAACCACTAAGAAAATAACTAAAAAATAACAAAAGAAATGCCAACGAAGTGAAAATGGTACACTAGAAAACATTTATTTAACATAAAAGAAGGCAATGATAGAAGAATAGAGGAACTAAAACATCATAACACATACAGAAAAGAAATAGCAAAATAGTATTTGTAAATCCTACCTTATCAGTAACCATATTAATTTTATAAGTGATTAAACTCACTAATCCAAAGGCAGATAACTGACAGAATGGATTAAGAAAAAAACGATCCAACCACATGCTGTATATAAGAGACAAGCTTTAGATTCAGAGACACAAATAGGTTGAAAATAAAAAATGGAAAAAGCCATCATGCAAACAGTAACCAAAAGAAAGCTGGAATGTCTATACTAATATCAGATAAAACAGACTTTAGGACAAAAATTGTTACCAGAGACAAAGGCGGCCATTTTTATAATGACAAAAGAGCTAATCCATTAAGCAGATATGATAATTCTAAATATATGTAACAATAGAGCCCCAAAATACATGGAACAAAAAGAACTTGATAGAACTAAAGGAAGAAATAGACAATTCAACAATAATACTGAGAGATTACAATACCGCACTTTCAATAATGAACAAAATGAGACAAAAGATCAACAGAGAAAAAGAGGACTTGAAAATTACAATATACCAAGTAGATCTAACACCTATCTATAGAATGCTCCATCCAACAATAAAAGGATATATATTTTCTCAAGTTCACATGGAACATTCTCCAGGAGACACCACACGTCAGACTACAAAACAAGTCTCAATAAATTTAAGGGAGTGAAATCATACATCCACTCCAACCACTTTGCAATGAAATAAGAATCAATAACAGAAATTTCCAAAATTAACAACTACATGGAAATTCAATAATACACTCCTAAATAACCAATGGGTTAAAGAAGAAAAAATAAGCAAATTAGAAAATACTTTGAGATGTACAAAAACAAAACACAATACACCAAAACACAGAAAACAGCTAGTGCTTTGAGGGACTTTATACCTGTAAATCCATATTTAAAAAGGGGGGGAGAGGACGGGGGAAAAAAAAGAAGAGGAGAGATTCCAAACCTATAACCTAACCAACCATCCACCTTAAGAAACTAGAAAAAAAAGAACAAACTAAACCCAAAGCAAGCAAAAGAAAAGAAACAATAAATGTTAAAGTAGAAATAAATGAAATAGGGAATAGGAAAAACAATAGAGAACATCAGTGAAACCAAAGATTGGTTCTTTGACAATATCCACAAAATTAACAAACTTTTATCTAAACTGATGAGATAGACAGATACAGAAAGAGACAGAGACTCAAATTCAGGAATGAAAGAAGGGGAAACATTACTACCAACCTTACAGAAATAAAAAAAATATATATTATAAAGGATACTACAAAGAATTTTTTGTCAACAATTACATTACCTAGAGGAAATAGACAAATACCTAAAAGGATGCAAACTACCAAATCTGACTAAAGAACAAACAGAAAGTCTGAACAGATCTGTAACAACTACAGTGTTTGATTTAGTAATCGATCCAGATTCCAAATTTTCAACACCCATTCATTCTCCAAAACCAAGGAAATCAGGCTTATACCCCCCCTTCACTCCATTAAACTGTGTTAGAAAAAGTTACTGATAACCTTCTAATAGCAGCATCTGATACATCCCGCAAGTGTTCATGAAGCTATTTTCTTCCTGAAACCCTCTTCCTTTTGTGTTAAAACACCTCTAATTCAGATTTCCTCTTACTTCTGCTAGCCACAAAAAAATTAACAGAAAATCCTGAGTTCTAGTACTAATCTTGACAGTAATTCATTATGGTAATGTTAGCTATTGATTAGTGAGCTTTTATTCTAAGTACCATGCCAACAATTTTATAAATGTTATTTCATTTAATCCTCTAAATAACTTTACGATAGTTTTCTATCTGTAAAATGGGAGTAAATACCTTCTGCTAGAAGTTAAGTGAGATGCCCAAGACATATCCAAGGTTTGAATGCAGGTCTGTTTAACTTCAAACTCTGGCTCTTAACTATTTTGTCTCACTATAGCATGAAGCAAATCATTTATTTACCTCTCTATGATATTTGGTTTCTTCACCTGAAGGATATCACATATATCACCTCTAGAGACCCATGTACTTCAAATATTATAATGGAATTAAGAGCTTTCCTGAAAACTTTCCTTGAATTGGAGACAGAACACTAAAGTGGAAGAAAGATCCAAAGATACATTGCTCACAAAGAGCAGTAAGATACTACCTGAGAAACTGTTTTCCTGTTCTGATAATTTGCCTAAAATCAAAAATCTCCTCCTAGCAGCCTCTGAAAAACCACAGTGTTTTGCCCAGGACATAAATAGCAATTATACATAAAGCTATGCATGAAGTAAACTGAATTAAGGGTCATAATACACAAAGAGCTTAAAAGTCAATCTGCATGATACAATCTTAATTTGATCTAATTACACAAATAAAAATATGTACCGTTCATTATGCTCTTGATAAACGAGTCTGGACTTCTCCAGTAGATATTTTTCAACGTAGGCACTAGAAGAAAAGTAAAATTGGATGATATAAATAATAAAAGTTTATTGATGATATAATAATAAAAGTTTAATAAAAGTAGACAAATATTTATTGAGAGACAGTGCCAAAGTATGAAGAATACTATCCAGATCATTTCAGCACATTTAGCATTATAATTGTGTTATGGATACTGTTAGTGTTATTCGTGTTAAATTCATAAGGTCATGAGTCTTTTTTTTTTCATTCAATAAAGCAAAATAAAGTCAGAAGTTCAAAACATAGTATGCAAGATCCTCCAAGATTCAGACTCTACATCCTTTCCAGGCTCATATACCACCATACATTCTTCCAGACATTATACTTCGGCCAGACTACTAAGTAAGGCTCAAAGATATACTTTCCTTATATATTCTTGCTATTACCACAACCTCAAATCTATTTATTTATTATTTACTGGTTTATTCTGTATGCATTCATTTATTGGGCACTATATTAAGCACAAGGAATATGGAAATAAGTGATACATTACCTGTTCTCAAAGGGCTTACAAACTAGTGGAGCAAATAGGTAAACTAGCAGCTAGCTATATTATACTGAGTTGATAGAGTTTATCACAGAGGAATGACCAGGATATTAACTGTACACCAAGAGAGACACCTGAGAGTCAATTCAAGAAGGAAAAAGGATGTCAAGAAGAATTCCCATGGATGGCGAGAACACAGCACATAATAAACAGTCATTAAATATATCTAGTGAGTAAGTGGCTTGGTAAATGAATCTAAAATCCGAAGGATTAACCAGACGAAGGCAAGGAGAACTGCCTTTATGTAAAGGGATAAATGAAAGAGGGTACACATATCAACTTCAGGGAAAACAATGACAATCATGCATCACTTAACAACAGGGATATATGATGAGGAATGTGCCATTAGGCAACTTTGCCATGCAAATATCACACGGTACACTTACACAAACCTAAATGGTATAGCCTACTAAACACCTAGGCTACAAACCTGTATAGCAATTACTGTACTGAATACTGTAGGCAACTATAACAATACAATGGTATTTGTTTATCTAAACATACCTAAACATAGAAAAGGTATCATAAAAAACATAGGACTAAAATCTTAATAGGAACACCACAGTATATGCAGTCTGTCATTGACCAAAACGTCATTATGTGGCTCATGATAGTACTTAAGTATGGCTAGAGAATAAGATAGGCAGGTGGACTAGATCAAGAAGAGCTAATATACCATGGGCCAGAAGAATGAACTATATCCTGAAAGTAATGAAGAACTGAAACATCAATTATATTTCTGATATTTTACTCTCTTTATCCAGACTGTACCCTTCAAGTCTTCAATACCTCTTACCCAAACAGAAACAATCTGTTAAGATATTAGTGGAAAAGGGATTCTAAAACCTGAAATTTAAAAGCTTTATACTACTGAATACAAATTACTTAGCACAAACCTCTCTGGGGTCAAAATCAGACTTGATCTATATTTCCCCCAGTTCCCTCCCATCACTTGGCTCTATACTCAGTTGCTCCCAAATACAGGCTATTCCCTCAAGTATGCCATTCACTCCTGACAGCATTACTCATGGTCTTCTTTCCATTTCTATTTCCCTAGTCTATTCCCCAGTCTCTGTCCAGTAAATTTCATGCCTTCATTAAAATGAAGCTCAAACATGCCTTTGCAAATCCACTGCCACAATTACCACCAGAAATTAAAATTTATTAATACTTCTTCTGAATTACCATTACCATCTCTAGTCTAAACTACTGCAACAGGCTCCTATCTGTCTAAAATGGGAGAAAGGAAACTAACATGAACTAAAATATTAAATCCTCACAACACCTGTATGGCAAATATTACTGCCCCTATTTTACAAGTATTGAAACTGATGCTCAAAGATATTAAGATCAAACAGCTAATAAACAGCATAACTATGATTTTAACCCAGGTCTATTTTAAACTTTACCAAGGTTTTTTCTTTCAACTACATTAGTCCCTCTGCCAGTTGCCCATGGAGGGTACATTCCCAAGACACCTGAAACCACAGATAGTACTGAACCCCAAATATATATTATATTTTTTCCTATACACACACACCTATGATAAACTTTAATTTATAAGTTAGGTACAGTAAGAGATTAACACAACTAATAAAATAGAACAATTATAACAACATACAGTAATAAAAGTTATGTGAATGTGGTCTTTCTCTCTCTTTCTCTCTCTCTCAAAATTTCTTATTCTACCGCACTTTTGTATTTTTGGTTAACTAAAACCCTGGCAAGCAAAACCACAGATAGCAGGGGACTAACATATACTAACACACTACTTTCTGGACATCTCTCTTTTCTCTCTTCCAATCAATGAGTTACACTGCTACAAGAGTTATCTACATATAAAATAAGATCTAATCATGTTATTCCTCTACTTTTACCGAAGTGTGGGCCTCAAGTGAATTCAAGTAGGGGTATCA
The DNA here is from genome assembly GCF_041146395.1 of Eulemur rufifrons. Classification (NCBI taxonomy): domain Eukaryota; kingdom Metazoa; phylum Chordata; class Mammalia; order Primates; family Lemuridae; genus Eulemur; species Eulemur rufifrons. The sequence continues at coordinate 24,416,813 of NC_090984.1, read as the reverse complement.
ATTCAAGTAGGGGTGAACTGCTAATTATGTCCCTCTGAATTTTTTTTTTTTAAATAGAGACAAGATCTTGCTATGGGGCCCATGCTGGATTCAAACTCCTGGAATCAGAACGCCTGGGCTCAAGTGATCTTCCCACCTCAGCCTCCCAAGTAGCTGAAAAACTACAGGCACCCACCACCGTGTCCCACTGGGATTTTTTTTTTTTAAGCACACTGGCATTAAAAACTGAGGGGGAGGCTGGGCATGGTGGCTCATGTCTATAATCCTAGCACTCTGAAAGGCCAAGGTGGTAGGATCACTTGAGTTCAGGAGTTCAAGACCAGACTGAACAACAGTGAGACCCCATTCCTACTAAAAATAGAAAAAATTAGCCCGGCATGGTGGTGCATGCCTGTAGTCCCAGCTACTCGGGAGGCGGAGGCAGGAGGATCGCTTGAGCCCAGGAGTTTGAGGTTGCTGTGAGCTAGGCTGATGCCATAACACTGTAGCCTGGGCAACAGAGCAAATTGTCTCAAAAAAATAAATAAATAAAATAAAAAAGGAGAAGGGGTGGGGGGACAGATGAAGTAAATAAGGCAAAATTTGATCATTGTTGAATCTGAGTTGGAGTTCCCTGTACTATTTATCTTTACTTTTATATATATTTGACATATTTTATAATAAATAAAATTTTTAAAAATCTGCTTCCCAGTGTCAAGAGGATAATTACAAACATTAGAGCTTCAGCCACAATTTGACACCAACTGACCACTATGCCCATGCTCTGCAGCCACTGAACACATCTCCTCAAGTATATCAGACTCTTAATAAATCTAGGTTAAGAGTATATGAGTCTTATAATTCTGAGGTTTCAACTTTTCCAAAAGAAAAAAAAAAAATGGTTGACAGAAAAAAATTTTAATACAGACACCAATGTCTGCAAATGAACAATACATAGTTTGTAAAGGAGTAATGACAAAAGTAAAAATATTCTCTCAAGCCTACTACAGCTATGTAGCATACTTACCCAAGTACAGTGCCTGTTTCCTGGTAATTTACTTGAATAAACTTGCCAAAACGACTTGAATTGTTATTATGAGCTGTCTTCGCATTTCCAAAGGCCTGTCAAAATAAACAATTCTTATTAGTTTCATTACAATTTTTTTTTTTTTTTTCTGGAAAATGCTGCTTAGGTCAGCTCAAAGAGACAAAATTCTACAGAGACAGTAGAAAGGCAATTCACTCATATGTTCAGACTCAGAGTTCAGGTAAAATAAAAGAAAGCAATTAACAACTGAAAGAAAACCAAGTAGATTTTATTTTATGCTATTCAGTAAAATAAATTTTTTAAAGTTTTTTTTTTTTTTTTTAATATTTTTATTTTGGAGACAGGGTCTTGCTCTGTAGCCCATGCTGGAGTGCAATGGAATGATTATAACTCACTGCAGCCTTGAACTCCTGGGCTCAAGCAATCCTCCTGTCTCGGCCTCCCCAGTAGCAAGGACTAGAGGTGGGCACCACCATATCCAGTTAATTTTTTAAATTCTTTGTAGAGATAGGGTTTCAGTCTGTTGCCCAGGCTAGTCTTGAACTCCTGGCCTCAGGCGATTCTCCCACCTCAGCCTCCCAAAGTGCTGGCATTACAAGCCTGAGCCATGCATCCAGCCATTAGTCAAATAAATCTTAATTTTAAAAACTTCATGCTCATTAAAACTCAGATTTCTCTTTCACATTCCAGAGCCAAAAAATTTTCTTAATATATTTATATTTTTTAAAAATCCTGCTAAACTGAAACAAGGGGCTAGGAAAAGAAAAATTACATCAAAATAATAATAATTTTAGAACAGTATAAATGAACTGAAGTTCTACTACATAATATACTATACTTTATTATGCCTATTTATTAATAAAACAAAGCTATAGTACTGATTACAAAAGAATATGAACCATAAGCTTCCTAAATTGCTACCCAAAGTATATACCTTGCAATGGAATACTGCCTGGCAATAAAAATGACCTAATGATAAAAAACATCAGCATTGATGAATATCAAACACACTAAGCACAAGAAATTAGCAGACCAGAGGTTGTCTGGGAATTGGGGTGGGATTGGGAAATGTCTACATAGAGGGACAAGGAGTGACGAAGCTATTCTATAGCTTGATTGTATGATGGTGGTTAACATGGGTATATACATTTATGAAAACTCACTGCACTACACATTTTAAATGTGTACATTTTATTGTAAGTTATATATCAATACAGTGCTATAAATTTATTAAAATTTAAACTTTAAAAAACCAAAGCTACTAGCCAAGCCTAACCCATTCACATATTTGAAGAAACAAAACTAGAATTGACACAGTTAGGGATGATTCACTGCAGAGCTTTTGCTTTTTTCTCCTACTATAATGATCTCATGGGAATGGCATGCTCTCTAACTCCAAAAACCTAAACCAGTCATTTACAGAACACTTTCTAAATGCAAAGCTATTTGTGCTAAACTGTAACTGTGCAAAGTGCACATATAAGGACACACAAACATACAAGACAGGCTGAAGAGGTAAACTAAGTTGATGTCCCAAAAACTACATCTCTACTCCAGTAGTTCTCAAAGTGTAGTCCTAGGACCAGAAGCATTAGCATCACCTGAAAATCTGTAAGAAATACAAATTCTTAGATCTTTTACAAAATTACTGAATGAGAAATTTTGAGGATAAGGTCCAGCAATCTGTTTTGATAACCCTCTCATATGGTTCAGATGCAAGCTGAAGTTTGACACCCACTGCTCTTGTTATGGATGTAGTTAAATTTCTGTGAAATTACATTTTATTGAGTATTAAATTATTCTATAGTGATAGTAACAAACATACAAATTCATGAAAATCTCTAGAAATATCCCTTATGAATGTTTAGATTCCACTGTACCTAAGTAAGGGATCAGAAAAGCCCAGGCTCTCAACCACCACCAAACCGTCTATGAGCTATATATACAAAAAAGCTTGACATCCGTGAGTTCTGAATGCTCAGAATAGGTTCTCCATTCTGCCCTTTCCCTTTCCATCATAGCAAGTTTCTTCCAAGGAAATTAGAAAAATCACATAGCACAGTTCATAAAATGCAAGATGTTGATTTCATCAAAGAAATATTCATTTAAATGCCAAATGCTTTATATTTTGACAAAAAAAAATTTTTTTTAAAAAGGAAGGCTTGGAGATGTAAAATATGGATATACAATGTACTACTTCTACTCTCGTATTTGCCACTTTTGATCCTACCCAATGCTACAATGTCAATAGCCAATCAGAGGCTTTCCTTCTACTTAACCTTTGATTGGAATAAAACTCTATCATTATGAAAAATCACCTGGGGCCATTATGAGAGATGGCCTTGCAACAGACCCTTCACCAAAGAGGTTATATGGATGGCAAATAAGCATGAGAAAGTATGTTCAACATCATCGGCTACTATAAAAATTCAGTTAAGATCACAATGAGATACCACTAAACACCTATTAGAACGGCTTAAAGAAAAATTAACAATGCCAAGTGCTGCTGAGGTTACAGAAGAACTGGAATGCAAAACGGTACAGCAACTCTGGAAGACAATCTGACAGTATCACAAAAAATTAACAATATTCTTACCATATGACCCAGCAGTCCTACTCCTGAAGTGTTTACTCTAGAGAAATGCAAATTTATGTATACACAAACATCTAGGCACAAATGTTATTATTAACTTTACTTGTGACAGCCAAAGCTTGGAAATAACCAAAATGTCCATCAACAAATGAAGGCAGCCAGGGGTAGTGGCTAGCACTCTGGGAGGCTGAAGCGGGTGGATCACTCGAGTTCAGGAGTTCGAGACCAGCCTGAACAAGAGTGAGACTCCATCTCTACTAAAAATAGAAAGAAACTCTCTGGACAACTGAAAATATATAGAAAAAATTAGTTGGGCATGGTGGCACATGCCTGTAGTCCCAGCTACCAGGGAGGCTGAGGCAGGAGGATTGTTTAAGCCCAGGAGTTTGAGGTTGCTGTGAGCTAGGCTGACGCCACGGCACTATAGCCAGGGCAAAAGAGCCAGACTCTGTCTCCAAAAAATAAATAAATAAATAAATAAATAAAAATAAATATGAAGGCTTTCACAAACTGTGGTACATCCATACAATAAAATACTACTCAGCAGTAAAAACAAACAACCAATTACCATATTTAACAATTTGGGTGAATTTAAAAGACATAACGTTGAATAAGAGAAGTCAGTTTCAAAATTTTACATATTATATGATTCTATGTCACTCTCAAAGATAAAAATCAGCAGCAACAGAGAGCAGACAAGTAGCTGCCATGAGTTATGGAGTATGGCAGAGCACAGGGCATGAATATAAGAAGTGTGAGGGAGTTTTATGGAGTAGTGAAACTATTCTGTATCCAGATCGCACATAGTTGGTTATACAAATTAATACATTTTAAAATTCGCAGAATTTTACTGTAAGATTATTTCTTAAAAAAAAAAACTTTTAAAACTCCTGAAAAATATTAATTCTTTAAAAAATGAAGGCAAAAAAAGACAATTTCAGACATACAAATCTGAAAATATTCATCACAATCCAACCTGCACTAAAAGAAACATTAAAGGAAGTCCTTCATGCAGATGGAAAAATGATATATTGAAATATGGACTTACATAAAGAATGAAGAACAGCAGAAATGGCTAACACATGAGTAAACACACAAAATATTTTTTATTAATTAAATCTCTTGATCATTGAGAGTAAGGTTAGCAAAAATGGCAGAGTAAGAACCTCCAAAAATCCTCTCCCTGAAAAAACAAGAATGCTAACAAAAAATGTCAAAGTCAACTTTTTAAGAACTCTGGAAATTAACCAAAGACTTGCAACAATCCTTGGTAGGAGGGCATTTAATCAAGGAAAACCGCTGAGTCTTGGTAAGAAAAACAGGTATTTTAAGCTGAAATAGCTCAGTTGGGAGAGTGTCAGACCGAAGAAAAACAGGTATTTAGCTAGCCCCACTCTCTAGCTCCACACTGATGAGAAAATCAATGTCCTATAGTGATGGTGTTTTGTAAAAGCATCCCAGGAGCCATTGGAAAGATCAAAACAGGGTTAGAGCTATTCCAAAACCCTGTTCCCCCAGAGAATCAGTGCTATTTGACTTGTCTGGCATTTCCCTGGAAAATTCACTCAAAGGGTAGTCTTAATTTAAACTAACTCAGAAATCACTCACTGAGCCTCTACACACACCACACACACACACACACACACACACACACCTGCCAACCATGTATGTTTGTGAAAAACAATCAGAGGCAATTGCTTAAAACACTGCAACCGTGGCAATAACATGGTGAGGCTAAAAAACAAAAAACAAAAATACAAGCCAAGGAGAAAACTTAAAAGGAAAAACTGGTGAGCAACATGTATGAAGGAGGCTTTGAAAAGATCTGAAATATTCCTGGGCATGTCAAAGACCATGTGCATGCAAGCAAAGATCAGAGACTTATGTTTGAACTTGTAGCTCTATGTAAGCAGGAAATAAAAGATAAGGCAGAAATGAAAACTGCCTTCCTGAGTGCTGAAGGGGCCTCCCAACAAGCACACAGAACCTCAGAGGAAAGACGGGGAGGGGTAATGCTTCAAGGCATTTAAAAAACTCCATATTCAATCATACCTGACCACTAAGATAACTGAGTGAAGTTTTTAATGGCCTCATTCAATATCATAGCCTCATGGATAAAAAGAATACAGATTTTACAGAATTAGTTCAGAGAAATCATGAAACAACCAAACAGCAATAGCAAAAACAATAATCACAAACTCTGAGAAAATTTCATTTCCAGAGGTGTCACATTATTATTATTACAAATATCTAGTTTTCATCAAAATATTAAGAGATATGCGAAGTAATAAATTATGAGCACAGGAAAATTAAAAAAAAACAATACATAGAAATTGTCCCTGACAAGGCCCAGATGTTGGATTTACTAAGCGAAGACCTTATATCAGCTATTTTAAATATTTCAAACAACTAAATTATGACACAGATGCCTTAAAAATAGAGAATATCAATAAAATGGTAGAAATTACAAAAGTTATAAAAATTCAAGTGTTTAAAAGTATATTAACTAAAAAGAAAAATTCATTATACGGGCTCACGTGAAGTCATACGTAAAAGAATCAGTAATGGGTCAAAGAGGATATCACAAGGAAAATTAGAAAATAGTTTAAGATGAATGGAAGCAAAAACACAACACCCCAAAATTTATGGCACACAGATAAAGCAGTGCTTAGGGGTAACTTTATAGTTGTAAAAGTCTATATTAAAAAAGAAGAAATATACAAGAAACTCAACAGCAAAAAAAGAAATGATCCCATAATAAGTAGGCAAAGGATCTGAATAGACATTTCTCAAAAGACGACATACAAATGGTCAATAATGAAAAAATGCTCAACATCTCTAATCATCAGGGAATGCAATCCAAAACCACAATGAATTATCATTCTACTCCAGTTAGAATGGCTATTACTAAAAAGACAAAAAATAACAAATATTAGCAAGGATATAGAGAAAAGTGAACTCATATACACTGTTGGCAGAAGGGCACAGTTCTAAAATAGGACTACCACATGACCCAGCAACCCACTACTGAGTATTTATCCAAAGGAAAAGAAATCAGTATTTCAAAGGGATAATAGGCACCCTCATGTTTACTGCAGCACTATTCATAACCGCCAAACGATGGAATCAAACTAGGTGTCCATCAACAGATGAATGGATAAAGAAAATGTGGTATATCTACAAAATGGAATACTGCTTGGCCATAAAAAAGGAATAAAATACTGTCATTTGCAGCAACATGGATAGAACTGGAGATAATTATGTTAAGTAAAATAAATCAGGCACAGAAAGACAAATACCACATGTTCTCACTCATATGTGGGAGCCAAAAAAGTTGATCTCACAAAGTTAGAGAATAGAGTGATGGTTATCAGAGGCTGGGGTGGGGAGTGAAGAGAGGTTGATTAATGGGTACAAACATACAGTTAGACAGAAGAAATAAGTTCTAGTGTTAGACAGCATAGTAAGGTGACTATAGCTAACAATAATTCATTATATATGTTAAAATATGTAGAAGAGTTGAAATGTTCCCAATGCAAAGAAATGATAAATGTTTGAGGTGATGGATATCCTAAATACCCTGATTTGATCATTACACATTGTATGCATGTGCCAAAATGTTACATGTATCTCCCCCAAATATGTAAAATTATCATGTATCAATTTTTAAGTGTTTTTTTTTTTTTTTTTTGAGACAGAGTCTCACTCTATTGCCCAGGCTAGAGTGCCGTGGCATCAGCCTAGCTCACAGCAACCTCAAACTCCTGGGCTCAAGCAATCCTTCTGCCTCAGCCTCCTGAGTAACTGGGACTACAGGCATGCACCACCATGCCTGGCTAATTTTTTATATATTTTTAGTTGTCCAGCTAATTTCTTTCTATTTTTAGTAGAGACGGAGTCTTGCTCTAGCTCAGGCTAGTCTCAAACTCCTAAGTTCAATTGATCCTCCCACCTCGGCCTCCAAGAGTGCTAGGATTACAGGCGTGAGCCAATTTTTAAGTATTTTAAAGATTTCAAATCAATAAACTAACCTGCCACCTTAAGAAAACAGAAAAGAAAAAGCAAACAAATGTGAAAGCAATCAGAAGGAAAGCAATAATAATAATGAGACGGGGAAATAAATAAAATAGACAAACAATAAAGAAAATTAAAAACCCAAACATTGGTTCTTCAAAAATATCAACAAATTGGCAAAACTTTAGGTACACAGACCAAAAAAGAGAGAGACAGAGAGAGAAAAGAGTCAAATTACTAAATTGAGGAATGAAAAAAATAAATGTAGCACAAATATTGAAAGACTAAAGGACAAAAACCACATAGTCATCTCAATAGATGCAGAAAAGGCATATGACAAAAGCAAAACCCTTTTATGATAAAAAAAAAATACTCAATAAACTTGAAGAGTAGGGAACTTAACCTGATCAAGGACATCTATTAAAAGCACAGGCTTGGCCAGGCTCAGTGGCTCACGCCTGTAATCCTAGCACTCTGGGAGGCCAAGGCGGGAGGATCACTCAAGGTCAGGAGTTCGAGACCAGCCTGTGCAAGAGCGAGACCCTGTCTCTACTAAAAATAGACATTATCTGGACAACTAAAAGTATATATAGAAAAAATTAGCCGGGCATGGTGGCACATGCCTGTAGTCCCAGCTACTAGGGAGGCTGAGGCAGAAGGATTGCTTGAGCCCAAGAGTTTGAGGTTGCTATGAGCTAGGATGATGCCACAGCACTCTAGCCCAGGCAACAGAATGAGACTCTGTCTCAAAAAAAAAAAAAAAAAAAGTACAGGCTAACAACATACTTAATAGTGAAAGACAAAAAGCTGTCTCTCTATAATCAGAAGGAAGACATGGATGGGTGCTCTTGCCATTTCTATTCAACACTGTACTTGAGTTTCTAGCCAGGGCAATTAGGAAATAAAAAGGAAAAAAAAAGGGAATCCAGATGAAAGGAAGAAGTAAAACTATTTCAATCACAGAAGATATGGTCTTGTATATAGAATAGAAAATGCTAAGAAATACATTAAAAACTATTAAAAACAAAGAAACTCAGCAAGTTGAAGGATGCAATAGCAATACATAAAAATTATCTATCTACTGGCAATAATCAGAAAATTAAACTAAGGAAAATAATTCAATACACAGTAGAATCAAAAATAGTAAAATACATAGGAATAACTTAACACAAGATGTGTTAAGATGTGTATACTGAAAATTTTAAAATATTGTTTCAAAAAAACTTGAAAAGACAGCTTGTGTTCGTGGGTTAGAAGACAATATTGTTAAAATCCATAAGTTCAATACAATCTCTATCAAACCTTAAAATACTTTTGAAGAAATTAACAAGCTAATCCTAAAATAAATATGGAAGCTTACCAAAATAACTGGGGACCGAAAACACCCAAAACAATCCTGAGGGAAGAAATTTGGAAAATTCACGTTTTGTTTTGTTTTGGTTTTTTTTTTTTTTTGAGACAGGGTCTTCCTCTGTTGCCCAAGCTGGAGTGCTGTGGTGTCAAGCTAGCTCACAGCAACCTCAAACTCCTGGGCTCAAGCAATCCTCCTGCCTCAGCCTCCCAATACAGGGAAGCTAATTTTTAAAATAGCCTTCTTATTTTTAAAATAACCTGGTTCGGCTAATTTTTTCTATTTTTAGTAGAGACGAGGTCTCACTATTGCTCAGGCTGATCTTGAACTCCTGAACTCAAGCAATCCTCCCACCTTGGCCTCCCAGAGTGCTAGGATTACAGGCATGAGCCACCACCTGGCCTGTTTACACTTCTTGATTTCAAAACTTACCATGAGGCTACAATCAAGACCATGTGGTATTGGCATACAGATAAATATAAATAATAATAGATTAGAACTCAGATTCAGAAATAAACCCTTACATTTACAGTAAACATTTTCGACAAGGGTGACAAGAAAATTTAATGGGGATAAAACAGTCTTTTCAACAGATGGATACACACATGCAAAAGGTCAGTATTGTTGTGGTTATTATTATCACTACCATACATGCACTGTTCATCAGGCATCCAAGTTACATACAAATCCAACCTAAAAACATTCTCAGGAACCTATCTCATCCATAACCCAGGGACCGCCTGCATACATTTGTCAAAAATTTATCACACTGTACACTTTAAATAATGTGCAGTTTAGTGTATCTCAATTATACCTCACAAAATCTCTTAAGAAAAACAAAACTGAGTAAATTACCTTTTCCTTTCCCAGACTTAATAAAAGTGTATTCTCTTTCTTTTTTTAATTGACAAGTAAAAATTGCATTATTTATAGTCTAAAACATGATGCTTTCATATTATGTATACACTATGGAATGGCTAAATCATGCTATTTAACACATGCATTACCTCATATACCTATCGTTTTTTTTTTTTTATGAGAACACTTAAAATTGACTCTCTTAGAAATTTTCAGGTATATGTTATTAACTATAGTCATCATGAAGTACAACAGATCTCTTGAAATTATTCCTCCTGTATAACTAAAAATTTACATCCTTTGACCAATATCTCTCTAATCCCACCACCCTCCAACCTTTGGTTACCACCATTTTACCCTTTTTTTTTCTTTTAAGACTAGTCAAGTGTAGTAGTGAGAAGGGGGAAAGTAGTAGAATGAGGAGTTCAATCTGTAACTGACTGTGAACAATCAGGTGAGATAACTCACTGCCTTCGGTACTTTCTGTTTCTATGTATTCAATTTTTTCAGACTCTACATACAAATGAGATCATGTAGTATTAGTCTTTCTGTGTTTCTTTCAACATTTGATAGTTTACTTATAAAATATTCCAGAACTAAACATGTTTTTCCCGTATACTCCACATTTTTACAAACGAACCCTTAAGAGTTTCAATGCCAGGCACAGATTTTAAGGTACAGAGATACAAACAGAATGGAAAGAATATTTTCGCCAACCACCTACTTCCACAACCCAATTACACACAAGACTCCTGCCCCTGCTTTCTCCCTTTGTAGAGGGATATATATGACTCTAGTAATCTTTTTCTTTGCATCATTAATGACCCCAAAGACACTCTTTAAAAAAAAAATTACCACTGTCACACCCTTCTATCTTCCATGTGCCTTTTTTGCTTTTCCATCTTCCAGTTCCCCCTGGTAACCAAAAATAATGCCTACACTTCTATTTAGTTTTATCTTATCTTCTCGCATCTACCAAGAATTTTTTTTAAATATGTTTAAGAAGCTGGGCATAGTGGCTCACGCCTGTAATTCTAGCACTCTGGGAGGCTAAAGTGGGAGGATTGCTTGAGCTAAAGAGTTTGAGACCAGCCTGAGCAAGAGCAAAACCCCATCTCTACAAAAAATAGAAAAATTAGCTGGGCATGGTGGTGCAAGCCTGTAGTCCCAGCTACTTGGGAGGCTGAGGCAAGAGAATCGCTTGAGTTCAGTTGCTGGAGGCCACAGTGAGCTATGATGACACCACTGCACTCTAGCTGAGGCGACAGAGCAAGATTCTGTCTCAAAAAAAAAGAATAAGAAAAGTGATAGGCAAGGTGGCAGGCACCTGGGGGCTAAGGAGGGAGGATCACTGGAGCCCAGGAATTAGAGACCAGCCTGGGCAACATAGCGAGACCTGTCTCAGAAAAAAGAATAAGAAAAGTATTTCCATACACTTACCTCAAGTACTGGTCCAGCTCCAAGAATAATCTGTTCTACTCCACTGGCAAATCCTTTCTGACTGAGAGCGGTAAGGTGGTGAATAAGAAAGTTTGTGCTTTGAGTTTTCCCAGAACCACTCTCTCCTGAAATCACGATGCACTGATTCTTTTTACGCTGAAGCATGGCATGATAAGCTACATCAGCCACAGCATAAATGTGGGGCTCAAGTTTTCCCAATTGGTGGTTATCATACATTTTGACATATTTGGGGTTATAAATAGGAAGAAACTTGAATGGGTTAATAACTATTAGAATACTGCCAACATAGGTATAAATTTTTTCATGCTTAAAGCGATTTCGTAGGTTTTCTAAGAGGGTTTTCTCATTCAAATCAGGTAAGCTACATAAATCATCAAAGTCTTTCTGTTGTGGCTGTGGAAGAAAACCCCGTTCCATCATCCTGCGACGTTCTTCCGTTACCCGTAGCCATGACTGAAGGCTACCATAATGGATGGATCCATCAAGGTTTTTTTCTCTCAGAAGAAAGCGGTAGTCCTCTCCACTCAAGCGATTTTCCAGAGCCATTCGGGGCCACAACATCATTCGCTGAACTGGACAGTCTGTCGGATTGAGTATCCATTCTTCTCCACCAAATTCCTTTACCTCTGCTAGAACATAACATTTTGTTTTGTCAAGATGAAGTCTGTTTATAAGAGAGTCAATCACCTCAGCAGCTGTGGAGTTTTTCCTGGCAGGAATTGGACAGTAGATTGTTCCTTCTGAAATTGTCCCAGGATATATACGTAATGTATGTTCATTATCCTCAAAGCGTCGTCTTCCTCCATCACTTATATTCATATTGGATCCTGTCCCATCAGCATGGATAGTACATGTTCAAGATAGTGCAAACCATTTTTTTGGCAAAAGAACTGTAACATAAAAGTTGTGAAACATTTAGAAGTAATATTACACATTGCTTTCTGATGCTCAAGAAACAAAAGACTTAAACATATTGATTGCATCTTTTAGAACACAAAATCCTAACTCTTAGTACAGAAACAATCTTGAAAACAGACTCATTGAGACCATATAATATTAAGGTTCACTGTTCAAATCTGAGCACGTTCTAAAATACCAACATATCAAAAATATGTATTTTAATGTTTTATTATATTAACAATGCAAAATCCAAAGAATACAGAGAAGAGTTATTTTTTCACCTGCTACCTCAAATGTTCCTAAAGTACTTGGGATTAAAACCAAGTTCTTTCTTTATACTCAACAAGCCTCACTAAAGACTGAATTAAGATAAGAATAATAACACAAATCTAATCACCTTGCACCCAAAATCTCTTTAAGGATAATATAAAAACAAGAAAGAATGTCAGGCCAGGCGCGGTGATTCACGCCTGTAATCCTAGCACTCTGGGAGGCCAAGGCGGGAGGATCGCTCAAGGTCAGGAGTTCGAGACCAGCCTGAGCAAGAGCAAGACCCCATCTCTACTAAAAATAGAAACAAATTATATGGACAACTAAAAATATATATAGAAAAAATTAGCCGGGCATGGTGGCACATGCCTCTAGTCCCAGCTACTAGGGAGGGTGAGGCAGGAGGATCGCTTGAGCCCAGGATTTTGAGGTTGCTGTGAGCTAGGCTGAGCCATAGCACTCTAGCCTTAGCAACAGAGTGAAACTCTGTCTCAAAAAAAAAAAAAAAAGAATGTCAGCAATGCAGCAAAAGTTTTATAAAATTCACTGAAAACAGAAGATGAGATAAACAAATTAAACCAAATAAAGTTAAAACCAAGAAAATGATGAGATATCTGCTATAGAAATAAGACATATTCAAGGAGTCTCTCTGACTCTCTTCCTCCTGCAAAGTGGGGAGAAGACGAGGGTTTGACAAGAGCAACAAAAAGATCTTGCTCCTGACGTGCTGAGCAAAATTTGACAAAATTATACACCTAGGCACCATTACAACAAATTTTATTCAACCTCCCTTTGTCCTTCAATGCTACTATTCTACCTTCTTTTTATTCCTTTTAATTTTTTATTTTTAATTATTATGGGTATATAATAGTTGTATATAATTATGGGGTACATGTGATGTTTTTATACACACAATGTGTGATGATCAAATCAGGATAACTGAACATTCCAATTTCACTCTTTTAGTTATTTTAAAATATATAATAAATTACTGTTAACTACAGTTATTGTGCTACCAAATACTAGATCCTATTCATTCTATCTAACTGTATTTTTGCACCCAGTAGCCATCACCACTCTATTCCCCTTCCCCACTACCGTTCCTAGTCTCTGGTTACCATCAATCTACTCTCTATCTCCATGAGTTCAATTTTTTAATTTTTCAGCTCCTACATGTAAGTGAGAATATGCAATATTTGTCTTTTTGTGTTTGGTTTATTTCACTTAAGATAAAGACTTCCAGTTCTATCCATGTTGCTGCAATGACATGATTTGATTCTTTTTTATGGCCAAATGGTATTCCATTGTGTATATGTGTCACATTTTCTTTATCCATTCATCCACTGATAGACACTTAGGTGGTTTCCACATCTTGGCTATTGTTAATAGTGCTGCAATAAACACGGGAGTGCAGATATCACTTCAATATATTGATTTCCTTTCTTTTGGATATATACCCAGCAATGGAATGGCATCACATGGTAGTTCTAGTTTTTTGCAGAACCTCCATACTATTCTCCATAGTGACTATACTAATTTACATTCCCACCAAGAGCATACAAGAGTTCCCCTTTTTCCTCATTCTGGCATTTGTTACTGCCTGCCTTTTGGAAAAAAGCCATTTGATCTGGGATGAGACGATATCTCATACTTTTGATTTGCATTTCTCTCCATATACAAAAATCAACTCAAAATAGATTAAAGGCTGGGCATGATGGGTCACACCTATAATCCTAGCACTCTGGGAGGCAAGGCAGGAGGACTGTGTGAGCTCAGGAGTTCAAGACCAGCCTGAGCAAGAGTGAGGCCCCTCTCTACTAAAAACAGAAAAAATTAGCCAGGCATCATGGCACACACCTGTAGTCCTAGCTACTCGGGAGGCTGAGGCAGAAGGATTGCTTGAGCCCAGGGGTTTGAGGTTGCAGTGAGCTACAATGACACCACTGGACTCTACCAAGGGCAACAGAGTGAGACTGTCTCAAAAAAAAAAAAAGGATTAAATACTTAAATCTAAGACCTGAAACTATGAAAATCACTAAAAGAAAACATTGGAACAACAGTGCAGGACACTGGTCTGAGAAAAGAATTCTTGAGTAATATCTCAAAAGCATAGGCAACCAAAACAAAAATGGACAAATGGGATTACATCAAGCTAAAAAGCTTCTGCATAACAAAGGAAACAATCAACAAAATGAAGAGACAACCCACAGAATGGGAGAAAATATTTATAAACTATCCATCTGACAAAGGATTAATAACTAGAATACCTAAGGAACTCAAACAACTGAATAGGGAAAAATCAAATAATCTGATTTTAAAATGGGCAGAAAATCTGAATAGACATTTCTCAAAAAAAAAAAAAACCACACAAAGAAATGGTCAAAAGGTATATGAAAAAATGCTCAACATCACTGATCAATGTTCTTTTTATCTAACCATATTCCATTCCTTATAAGTATTCTGCATATCCTTTCAATCTTCTCAAAACTCCATAGCATACCATACTTCTAGAAGAATGAGTTCAACTTTTATACCCAAGAAAATACTGATTTTCTTCAAATGGTTTATTTCATTCTTTAACATATAAAGATGATGTTATCAGAAAAACATGAAAAATACCTTCAGTTACTTCCCTGTCATACTACAACATATTATTATCCAAGTCCTCTAATCAAAAAACTAGTTTTTTACCTTGTTCCTAGATGATCTTTCAAACACACAGATTATAGAACATATAAAAATCATCCATATATTAAAAAGACAAAAAAAAAAAACAAGTTGGTGAGGATGCAGAAGAAAGGGAACTCTTATACACTGTTGATAGGAATGTAAATTAGTGTAACCGTTATGGAAAACAAAATGGAGATTTTTCAAAGAACTAAAAATAGAACTACCATAAGATCCAGCAATCCCACTACTGGGTATCCAACCCAAGGGAAGGAATACCTGCACTCATATATTTATCACAGCACTATTCACAATAGCAAAGGTATGGAATCAACCTAAATGTCCATAAACAGAGGATTGGATAAATAAAATGTGAAATACACAATGGAATACTACTCAGCCATAAAAAGAATGAATCATTTCTTTTGCATGATCATGTCTTTTACATGGATGGAGCTGCAGGCCATGATCTTAAGTGAAACTACTCAGACACAAAAAGACAAATATCTCATGTTGTCACTTGTAAGTGGGAGCTAAATAACAAGTACACATGGAAGCAGAGTGTGGAATGATAGACAGTGGAGACTGGAGAGGGGGGTAGATGATGGAAGGTGACTTGGTGGGTACAATGTGCATTGCTACAGTGATGGATGAACTGAAGGCCTATACTACACCACAATGCAATATATCAGTGTAGCAAAATTGCACTTGTACCCCATGAGTATATACAAATTTTTTAAATTTAAAAATAAAAAAATAAAGAGTAGGCTTGGTGTGGTGGCTCATGCCTGTAATCCTAGCACTCTGGGAGGCCAAGGCAGGAGAATCGTTCTAAGTCAGGAGGTCGAGAAAGGGCCTGAGAAACAGCAAGACCCCATCTTTATTAAAAATAGAAAAAAATTAGCTGGGTATGGTAGCACACAACTGTAGTCCCAGCTACTTGGAAGGCTGAGGCAGGAGGATCGCTTGAACCCAGGAGTTTGAGATTGCAGTGAGCTATAATGGTACCACTGTACTCTAGCCAGGGCAACAGAATGAGACTTTTGTCTCAAAAAAATAAATATAATAAATAAATAAGTAAAATAAAATAAAAAGTAGCTATATATCTGCAACTCAAATTCAACAAGTTTGACAATTGCTATACTTGCTCATTTCATAAACAAACTATTAGAGATACAGTTAAAGCTCCTTCCTTTGCTCTGCAGAGATAATGACTATCCTGAGGTTGATATTATTCCCATACTTGTTTTAATATTTTTATTACCTTTGTAATCTCCACAAATTATACAAAATACTGTTTGTTTTATTTTTCTCTTTAAGCAACAGGGTCTCACAATGTTGTCTAGGCTGGCCTCGAACTTCTGGGCTCAAGTAATCCTTCTACCTTCCACTATTACCATGCCCAGCTCTCATTGTTTTTAAGCTTTAATAAAATGGTGTCATACTATACTTAATAGTCTGCTTTTCACTTTAACTTAATATTGTCCTTTCTATTTATAAATGGTGAAGCATATAAAGTTCATTAACTGTCAAGTAATATCCCATTATATGACTCTACCACAATTTATTAATCCACTGTCCTTCCACTGAACACTAGGATGTTTCCAATATTACACTATTAGGACAATGCTGCAATTCTAGCAATTCTTTTTTTTTTTTTTTTTTGAGACAGGGTCTCATTCTGTCACTGGGGCTAGAGTGCAGTGGCATGATCATAGCTCATGGCAGCCTCAAACTGCTGGGCTCAAGCAACTACTGCCTTGGCCCCCCAAGTAGCTGGAACCACAGACATGTGCCACCATGCCCTGCAAATTTTTCTATTTTTTTGTAGAGACGGGGGTCTAGCTCTTGCTCAGGCTGGTCTCGAACTACTGGCCTCAAGCAATCCTCCCGCCTCGGTCTCCCAGAGTGCTAGGATTACAGGCGTGAGCCACTGAGCCCAGCTTGCAATTCTTATACATGTTTCCTCATGTGCCTTTGCTAGAATTTCCCTGGGCTTTTTATCTAGGAGTGAAATCACTAGGGTTTAGGCATCTTCAACTTTACCAAATATTAAGTAACATAATACTCTCAAAAATGATTGTTCCAATTGCCTATTTCACAACCAGTGTATGAGAATTCACCTTGTCTCCTTACCAAAAGTTAGTATTGTCAGACTTGAGTTTCTGTCAATCTAGTAAGTGTGAAAAGATACCCCATTATTTTCATTTGCATTTTCCTGAGTACTAGTGAGGATGGGCAATTCTAATCCTCTCATTTGCCATTTGGGCTATGTTGCTCATTCATTTTCTTTTCTCTTTTTTTTTGAATTGTCTTGTCCCTATTGGTCTGAATGAGTTTTTCATATATTAATATCCTAGATATTAATCAGTTTTCAGTTGAACATGTGGCAAATATCTTATCTATTTCAACTGCTTTTTGTTATAGAGAAGTTTTCATTTTTAATAGTCAAATTTATTGATCCTTTACAGTTTATGCTTTGTTTCTTAGTAAACAACATCAACAATTGTAGTAAACTCTTAACACATGTTTATTTGTACTAGTCATTTTTATAAGTACTTCACATAGATTATTTCATTTAATCTTCACAATTCCTCCCTGGAGGTTGTTTTTTCATATCATCTCATTTTACAAATGGGAAAACAAATGCAGAAAGATCATATAACTTGCCCAAAGTCATAACTAGAATGTGTTTATAATGTTGAGATTTAAAGCAGGCAGTCTGGCTCTAAAATCTACATATTTTTAGCTCCTGGTATAGTTTTTTTAAAAAATCCTTCCTTATCTTTAGGACATAAAGTTATTATCCCACATTTTCTTCTAAAAGGTCCATGCTTTGCTTTTCTCACTTAGGTCTTTAAGCCATACAGAATTTATTTTCAGTATGCTATGAAACAGGGCTCTTAATTTTTTTCACTCCAACTCAAATTAGCAAATGAACCAGCACCACATTGAATAGTCTATTCCTTCCCCACTAATTTCATAATGTCATCTTTGTCATATAGCAAATTCCATACACCTATTAATATGTTCTGGGCTCTGTATTCTGTTCCATAGGTTTATTTGTCCATAACTGACCCTATCTTAATTACTACTAAATTTTGATATCTGAAGGGCATATTACCTCAGTTTGTTCTTCTTTAATATTATCCTGGCTATATTACTCTATTATAAGAATTTTAAGATCAGTATGTTGACTATCATGAAAAAACCCTTCCAGTATTTTGACAATGCATTGATCTTACAGATTAATATTGGAAAAAACCAACATCTTATTGACTCTTCCCATTCATCAACACCATGTTGTTGGATTTTTAAAATTACAATTACTATATTTTTCACTTCTAAAGTTTCTGTCATTTTCATATCCACCTGATCTTTTTCTATTTATATTTCATAATTGTTTTAATTTAAGGGTTATTGTTCCCTTACTTTTCTCTTTGAAAATCCTAAATATGTAATCTAATATTTTTCAGGCTAACATTTTCATGTCATCCAGACTGAACTGCTTTTTTTCCTTCAGCTTATAAACACAAATTTATTTCTTGTAGTTCTGGAGGCTGAGAAGTCCAAGATCAAGGGACCTACCGATTCACTGTCTGGTGGGGGCCCATTTTTTGGCTTATCGTGCCTTTTTGCTGTGTCTTTACATGCTGAAAGGACTGAATTGCTCTTCTGAATATTGACATTATTTCATATTTTTCTTAGCATTATATGGCTTCATATGTTTGAGAATTTAGCTTTACAGCTACACTTTTGATGGAGATTTTTTGCTTTTCATACACATACTTGAGAACCCACTGCTTCCTACTCCTTTATTAATAAAATAACCACAATAGCATAATCATACTAAATCATTTTATAACAATTTTTGATATTAAATGATCAGTGTTCAAATTTCCCCAATTATCTCAGAAATATTTTTCTTACAGGTGGTCTAATCGAACCAGGAGATTTTGCTCTGCAGTAACAGTAAGGATATACTCTGGGGTTAATAGGTTCCTAGTTGAAGAGCTATGTTTGTTCTCCTGAATTCCCAGGTATATGGCTTCCTATAAGCTGTGGCCTCTGGCAGGAGAAGCAGCAAAGCTACTTCTGACAGCCAGGGAGGTTGTGTCCTATACTACTCCAGGAGATGCAATGAATAACTACAATCCAATCCCTAAAGTTGTATAATTTGGCAGCCCTAGAACTAAACTTAGAAACATCTTTTTCAGTAGAGGAGTCTTATTCTGGCCCATGGTTTCCAACAATGAGCCCAACTCCAATTACACCTCCCCCTTACCTCAAAGAAGCCAAAACCTCAGCTGCTTTACCTGCAGACCCAGCAATAGCCCCACTCAGTGCACATGTTCTATTCCCTTTCTGAAACAGAAATGTTTTATCTTTTATGAGACCCATTTACATCAATTTAGTTTTCTCTTTTTGTTATTTTATCAATCATTGTTTTGTGCTTTAAAAAAGGGAGTGTCTCAAAATACCATGCATAAATCCATTTTGATGGCAAGCAGTCCTTGCTAAACTGCTTGAAAGATCAACATTTTTAATTACCAGGTATGAGCATTCATCAGAATCATCTGGAGAACTTTTTAAAAATATTCATTTCTAGGCCAGATAATAATTCTACACTAGAAAAATCTAGGTAATTCTGTCATTGCTGGTCCCAAGAATAGCATTTAGGAATCACGGTATTCCCAAGTATTTGTAAACACTCTCTAATCTCTTACCAAACTCTTTCCACATACCAAGCTACTGAGAATGCTCTTTGAAAAAGTCACCAATTACCACAGAGCTGCCAAATCCAAAGGCCTCTTCTCAATCTTCATCTTAACACATCACACTATAGGATTTGACTCCTTGTTCTTGAAAACTGCCCTCAAATAAGTTATAATATTTTTCTTGTAATCTTCCTGCTAGGCTTACTCTTTTTCTGATTCACTCTTACAGCTCCTTTTCCATTACCTCATTTTAAAAGTAAAAATACTCTCCAAGGTTCTGGTCTCAACCCAGTGTTCTGGATGATTTTATCCAGTCCTCTATAATTCATTCCTTTACCTATCATCTACATCACCTATCATCTGCTTTTGTACTACAATGGCAGAACTAAGCAGTTGTGACAGAGATGATATGGTCCACAAAGCCAAAAATTTTTACTATATGGTCCACAAAGCCAAAAATTTTTACTATATGGTCCTTTACAGAAAAAATTTGCTAGGTGGGCACAGTGACACACACCTATAGTCCCAGCTACTCGGGAGACTAAGGTAGATTGCTTAAGTCCAGGTGTTTGCGTCCAGCCTGGGCAGCACAATGAGACCCTGTCTCCTTAAAAAAAAAAAAAAGAAAAAAAGAAAAGAAAGGAAGGAAGGAAACAAAACAAGTTTGCTGAGTCCTGTTCTAGGGTAGCCGCTAAAAGAATTTTTTTTGAAGTATAACTTTGCAACTAATACAGTGAAAAAAATGAAATAATAAAAATATCACTTCAAAAGAAAGGAGAATTCTTGGGGGGAAAGTCCCAACAGATGGAACAAACGGAAAGCAAATAGTAAATTTTAAAACCAAATAAAATAGTAATTGTATTAAATCTAAATGCTCTAGTTAAAAGATAAAGATTGCTAGACCAAGTTTTTAAAATTCAACTATATGCTGTTTTCAGACACATAACATGAGGATACAGAATCTGGAAGTTTAAAAAAGGAAAAGCTACACCATGTGAATACTAGCCAAAAGAAAGTTGGTAGAATCAAAATAACCTCAAGCAAAACAGGAAAATAAAGTTGAATTAAATATCTCTAGCCCCTCCATACCATTATTTTAGGTTTAGGCCTGAGACAAAGATCTCTGGATATCACCGGTGACCTTGAAAGAAGTAGGAAATAGAGGAAGACTAGAAGTTATGGAGGAACTGATAAAGTGGCAAGTGAGTAGATTATCAGGTGTTGATCAAATCTGCTATAAAGAAAAAAAGAAATAAGTTGTGTCAGTGAAATGTTTATTAGATAGGGGGCTCGTGAACACAAATGTATGATTATAAGTAGGATCAAGTAGAGAAGCAGAAACCAAAAACTGAAGAAAAAGGTCTAACTGGTAAGCCAAAGTTCCTTGGTAAACAAAACTAAATGAGTTAGGTCAAAAGTAGATAGACAGCCAAGCACAGTCGCTCATGCCTGTAATCCTAGCACGCTGGGAGGCCGAAGTGGGAGGATCGCTTGAGGTCATGAGTTTGAGACCAGCCTGAGCAAGAGCAAGACCCCATCCGTCTCATTTAAAAAAAAAAAAAAAGGTAGACAGATGCCTCTCAGAAAGAAAAAAAAAGACACTGTTTCTGTTACTAAAAGAATTAAAGAAAAAACAGTGAGTAATGAAACAGATTACAGATTTTGAGGTAAGATGTGACAAGAGCACGTGTCAGCTGATCTTTATCACTAGATAGTACATAGGAGCCCGTTTTACCTATAGATCAATTGTCAAGTAAAAGCCAAATAGAGTGCTGAAAGAAAAGACATTTTATAGTATTTCAACTGAAGAAAAGGTGATAGGTGAAATGAATTATCAGATAGGTATATTGGTTTAGCTAGCCTGGAAAGTAATCTGTACCTCCTTCTAGTGAATGTACTGTGTTTTCTTTTGAAAGACTTTCTTCTTCCTTGTCATCTGACATAGTTTGAGTAGACTGACCTCATTCCCCAGATGAGGGGGAATGGGGGATATCAGTGGCTGATCACTGAGATTCTACACTGGAGCTTTTGCTGCAACTATTGGGAAAGAAGCATAATTTTTTTCACCAGGGCTGCTAAGCTAGAAAAATGTAAACCAAGAGCTGCTGGCAGCCATCTTCCCTGAACGCACAGAGGCCCCCTCTTCTGCAATGAAAGAAAATTTAACTAACACACACAGCAAAGACTTAACATATTTGGGCCACTGTATCCAGCTGTGCCTCAAATAAGCTAGACCACTGAACTTCTTGTTAAGTGTGCCAAGAAATTCCCTTTTATTCCCTGAGCCACTTTGAGTTGGGTTTCTGTTCCCTATAATCAAAAGAACCCACTATAACAGGTAGGAATCCATTGCAATACCCCTTAAGAGTATAGGTATCCCTCGTTATCCACATTCCTGATTTCCAAAAATCTCACAATCTAAATTCAAGAACCAAATGCATTTGAGTAAACTTCTGAGTATTTCCTTCATTATCCTTCTATGCTATCCCAACTTGGGGAATCAAATAGATTCAAATAAAGTAGTACCCCCTGACACCCAAATGCACTATCCAAACTGAAGAAGTAAGCAGATTTGAACAATGAGAAATACTTGTAATGTTAACCATGCAGAAATATGGAAAGGAATCTACAATATCAAATTTTAAAAATGTAGAAAATTGTATATAAAGGCATACATATATAAAAATGCATTAATAATTTGGGCTTTGGGGAAATCTTAAATTTTCCTTTTATAATTTTCACCAAAGTTTGACATACATTACCCCTCATTTGAGTTGAACAGAGTTCTCTGAGACAGAATAAACTATTACTTTTCAAATCAGAAAATTAAGGCCTAAAGAGCAAAAAAAATCTATGAGAATTTTCTTTATGATCAAGATGGCATTTCAAGTCAACAGGGAAAAAAGAGATTACTCAACAAATGACATGGGGATTACCGACTGACTGCAAAAATAAAACAAGCATGTAAAGAATTAAGCACATTACTGGCATTTATATTGCAATCAGACATTGCAATTTTATAAAGAAAATTATTTAATATTCTTTTTATTCTCTATCACAATGTAGTTACTTCAAAATATACGCTAACAGAGGGAAACAATGTGGTGAGACAGTTGCTGTGGTCAGTAGGGTGTGGTTCAGAATAGACCAGCTTATGATGTTATTCACTGGACCAAGTTAGAAGGCACTAATTATAGAGGAAAACTGTGGTGAAGAAAGAAAACAGGGAATACAGAGCTTCTTTTAAATTAGAAGTTCAGTTAAAAAGATAAAAAAGAACTAAAGATTTTTAATGCAGTGCTGTGTGCAATGTTCTGCAGTATAATAAAATTTAATTTCCAAAAAATATATATTAATGTCATTTTTGCTTTTTTGCCAGGTTCTAAGGTTATTTTCCAAGGGGGGAAAAACAGTATCTCTTGATACTTGCTTTATCACAGGGATCTAGTGATGAAAGTTATGAGTAGAACCATACATTGTCATTCAGTAGCAAGAGAAGAAGAACTGAATCAAGCAAATGTATGTTTAAAAAATTAAAAATCTCCCATCCAAGTACTAACCAGGCCGGGCGCGGGGGCTCACACCTGTAATCCTAGCACTCTACAAGGCCGAGGTGGGAGGATTGCTCGAGGTCAGGAGTTCGAGACCAGCCCGAACAAGAGTGAGACCCCATCTCTACTAAAGATAGAAAGAAATTACCCAGGCAACTAAAAATAGAAAAAAAAAATTAAAATTAGCCAGGTATGGTGGCACACGGCTGCAGTCCCAGCTACCACGGAGGCTGAGGCAGGAGGATCCCTTGAGCCCAGGAGTTTGAGGTTGCTGTGAGCTAGGCTGATGCCAAAGCACTCTAGCCCAGGCAACAGAGCAATTCTGTGTCTCAAAAAAAAACAAAACAAAAATTAAAAATCTAATTTTCACACTGGAAAAAAAATAACTTTATAGCTGTAAATATCATGGACAGAGAGCTATCAAACATTTTGAATTTATTTTAGACAAATAACTATGGGAAAATGGTGTTCAAGACTTAATATTCGCGTTTCTTCACTCTCTCTCTTTTTTTTTTTTGAGACAGAGTCTTACTCTGCTGCCTGGGTTAGAATGCCGTGGTGTCAGCCTAGCTCACAGCAACCTCAAACTCCCGGGCTCAAGCGATCCTCCTGACTCAGCCTCCTGAGTAGCTGGGACTATAGGCATGCACCACCATGCCTGGCGAATTTTTTCTATATACATTTTTAGTTGGCCAGATAATTTCTTTCTATTTTTTTAGTAGAGACAGGGTCTCGCTCTTGCTCAGGCTGGTCTCGAACTCCTAACCTTGAGCAATCCGCCCGCCTCAGCCTCCCAGAGTGCAAGGATTACAGGCGTGAGCCACCGCGCCCAGCCCATGTTTCTTCACTCTTTAGTGCTTACAATTGAAATGTTCCACAAATATAGTCACTATCGTAGTAACATATAATCACATATGTAAACATATATGTAACTTATTTAGATATGTAAACATTTATATTTTTTAATTTTACAAACTATGTATTTAGTAATGATTTTCTTTTTTTCAAAAGCCCCAAATACTCTTTTTACAAACCCATTTCCTCATCTTCCTGGGCACACGGCTAAATTTCATTTCCCAACCTTCCTTGCAATTACATGTGGCCATGTGACCAAGTCCTAGACCAATGGTATGTGGGGCAGAGATGATGTACATTTCCTCCATGCTGAGCCAATAAAAGCCCCTAAAAGGATCTGCCTTTCCTAGTCTGCTGAAGAATGGAAAGGATCCAGGGAAAAATTCTGAGACCCTAAGGGATACAGGGCCACTAGATGTAAGGAGTCTGCCCACATCACCGCACGGGGAAGAGTGCCCACCATCACCCCACCCTATATCGACCTATACTGGATTGTGATGTAAATGACAAAACTTTTAATTGTATAGAACTGCTAATATTGGGGGGTTGTTTAGATATAGCAGTTAGCATACCCTGACTAATGCACTACTATAAAAATTTTTCTAAACCCTCTACTCTAAGGAAACCTATGAAGAAATTCCTCTTATAAGCTATCAGTAGGTATTATAGCTCTGCCTTTAAAATATATCCTGAATCTAACCTTTTCTTATCATTCCTATCTCTAGCACCTACTTCAAAAGCCCACTATCATTCTCTCACCTGGCTTTCCTTAACACAAATAAAACTGAAATCTGTGGTCTAAAAGGACCTACATAATCTCACCCCCTCAAACTTCACCTTTCTCTCACTCTACTCCACTGAAGCCTCATTTGTCTTTATTCTGTTTTTAAGATTACCCTTGCTTCAGAACTTTTATATTCCCTTCTTGCTCCCTCTACCTGAACCTTCTTTCATAACACCGAGGCCTCTGCTCAAATGAAAATTCCTCAGAGGCTTTTCCTTACTACCCTATCTAAAATAATACTCTATCCCCATCTTCCATCACTCTATTCCCCTTATCCTGATTCATTTTTTTTATCAGAGAACTTGGTGTACCACCTAAAATTGTATTATTATTTATTTGAGTTTTTTTAGTTGTCTAACTTGCTCATTAAAAGATAAAAAGATTCAGCTTTTTCATCACTGGTAGCCACAACTCAAAAATATAATTTGCTGAAGGAATAAACAATTTAACATACAAATTAATTAATGTATTTTAGCAATCATTTTTATTGCTTAAGGTAGTCACTTTATTAAACATCACAGTAACTTTTTTCCCTTTTTCCTATTGACTTTTTCATCTATGTTCATGCATAATGTACATATATTGCTTTATTTGACTTCCTTTAAGAGCTGTTTTCAACAATAATTTAAGAATGTCTGACTTTAAAAAAATGAGCAAGTTGGCCAGGACTTTGGCTCACCCCTGTAATCCTAGCATTTTGTGAGGCCAAGGTGGGAGGGTCACTTGAGGTCAGAAGTTTGAGGTTGCAGTGAGCTACGAGGATGCCACTGCTCTCTAGCCCACTGCACTCCAGCCCTAGCAAAAGACATCAACAGAGTGAGACCCTGTCTCAAAGAAAAAAAAAACAACAAGTAATCGAAGTCCTTCCTAAGGAGGTAATCAATGATTCCAATTCAGTAAGTTTGCCTAGCAATATGGATGGAAGAATGGAGTTTAGAAATGAAGGTTAACTGTTGGCCATTTTATGCAGCTGCAACCTCAAGAATACTGCTAAAGCACGGTGTTTCCATAACCCTAGTAAAGGAGCAAGAAATACTAAGAAAATGCAAAAAATTTTAAACTATGAAGAGTAGATAAGGTGTTATGTTCATATGTTAATATTCACATAATGAAACATTACTCAACAACAAAAAACAATGAACTATTGATATCACAACAGCTAAAACACTATGTTAAGCAAAAGAAGCCAGACACAAAAAGCACACAGTTAAGATCACACCAAGAACAGACAAAACTAATCTATAGTGGGAGAAATCAAAAAGTACAGATGGGCAGGGAAGAAGGGATTGACTGTAACAAGAAAAAACTTTCCGGAGTTGATAGAAATGTTCTATGTCTTATTTTTTGAGGTGGTTACACTAGTGTATACCATTTTCAAAACTTCAACTTACTTATGATCTGTACATTGTATGTTAAATGTTCTTCAGTTAAAACGAATTTTAAAATGATACCACCACATATCTAGGAATAAATATAACCAAAGATATGTAAGGTCTAAAGAAATCATAAGGCCGGGCGCGGTGGCTCACGCCTGTAATCCTAGCTCTCTGGGAGGCCGAGGTGGGCGGATCGTTTGAGCTCAGGAGTTCGAGACCAGCCTGAGCAAGAGCGAGACCCCATCTCTACTAAAAATAGAAAGAAATTATATGGACAGCTAAAAATATATATAGAAAAAATTAGCCGGGCATGGTGGTGCATGCCTGTAGTCCCAGCTACTCGGGAGGCTGAGACAGGAGGATCACTTGAGCCCAGGAATTTGAGGTTGCTGTGAGCTAGGCTGACGCCACGGCACTCACTCTAGCCCGGGCAACAAAGTGAGACTCTGTCTCAAAAAAAAAAAAAAAAAAAAAAAAAAAAAAGAAATCATACACAGAGGAATATACTACACCCAATAAACTGGAACACTCAGTGTCATTAAGAAGCCAATTCTCCCCCAAACCGATCTACAGATTCAAAACAATCCCAAACAAAATTCACAGTAGGCTTTTTGGAACAGATTTACAAGCTGATTCTTAATGTATATTGGAAATCTAGCAGACCTAGAATAGCCAAGACAATCTTAAAGAACAACAAAGTTGGAAGACCTACACTACCAAATATCAAGACTTAGTATAAAGCCACAAGAAAGACACTGTAGTACCTGGTAGAAACAGAGACACAGAGAATCCAGAAACAGGACCCTATAGATTTGTCCTAATTTAAAACAAAGATGCCACTGCAATTCAACATGGGGAAAGGAAAGCCTTTTAAGTCAATGGTGCTAGACCAATTAAGTATCTGGAAACATTAATTCACAGACAAAAATTACTTTAAGATGGATGACAGACCATGAAAGGTAATAAAATAACGCTTCTAGAAGAGATCATGTAAGAATACTTTCATGAACTTAGAGTAGGCAAAGTTTCTTAAACAGATAACAGAAAGCACTAACTACTAACCATAAAAGAAAAACATGATAAATTTGACTTTATTAAAATTAACAACTTCAATTCATCAAAAGACATCATTAAGAGGTAAAAAGACAAGTCATAGACTAGAAGATTCTGTAACATACATATCCAACAAAAGACGTATATCCAGATTACTTTAAAAATCTACAAAATAAATAAAAGATAGCCCAATGTTTTTAAATGAGCAAAAGACTTAAACAGGCTCTTAAGAGGATATCTAACTGGCCAATAAGGATACGAAAAAGAATTCAACATCTGTGGTAGACTAGATTACTGGTCAAAAGTATTCACTTCCGGGCTCACGCCTGTAATCCTAACACTCTGGGAGGCCGAGGCAGGTGGATCGCTCAAGGTCAGGAGTTCGAGACCAGCCTGAGCAAGGGTGAGACCCCTATCTCTACTAAAACTAGAAAGAAATTATCTGGCCAACTAAAATATATAGAGAAAAAATTAGCCGGGCATGGTGACGCATGCCTGTAGTCCCAGCTACCCGGGGAGGCTGAGGCAGGAGGATCGCTTAAGCCCAGGAGTTTGAGGTTGCTGTGAGCTAGGCTGATGCCACGGCACTCACTCTAGCCTGGGCAACAGAGTGAGACTCTGTCTCAAAAAAAAAAAAAAAAAGTATTCACTTCCTACTCTCATGTCCATTGTAGACATATACTTCCCTACCCTTGAATTTGGGCTAAACCATGACTTAGTTTAAAGAATGGAGGTCAGCAAACGTGACATAAACAGGGTCTTGAAATATGCTTGGCCAACTGGACATGCCTTCTTGCACTTCTGCCACCACCACGAAAAAAACATGCCTCATCTAGCCTACTGGCCCCAGCAAGAAGATGAGATACACAGGGCAGAGCTGTCCCAGCAGGACCACAGATTCAAAACCAAGAAATAAGTATTTGTCTTATACCACTGGAGACTTTTAGATTGTTAATCGGTAATAGTTGGCTAATATAGTTATTATTAGTCACCAGAGAAATGCAAATCAAAATCACCATGGGACACTACCAAACCTCCATCAAAATGGCTTATGTCCACTAAAAAATATGTACAAGAATGTTCATTTGAAGTTCATTCAAAATAGCAAAAAAGTGAAAACAATCAAAATGTCCATCAACAATAGAATTAATAAATGGGATATAAAATAACAATAAAAAAGAACTTCTGATACATACAACATGAATCTCGCAGACATAATGTTAAGTGAAAAAAGCCAGATATAAGAGTAAACACTAAATTATCCCATTTATATGAAATTCACAAACAGATAAAATAAACCTATGGTTATAAATATCAGAAGTGTACTTAATGTTAGGGGAGAGGGAGTTATTAATAAATAGGCAGGGCACTAAACAGAGCCTTATAGAATTTTATAAACATTCTATATCTTCATTTAGGTGGTGGAGAAATAGGCATACACATATATAAAAACTTTAAACTGTGAACACTGAAGATTTGCACTTTACTATATATCAATAAAAAAAGAAAAAGAAGGGGAAAACCTCAACATAATTAAGAGGTTAGGGGCCAGGTACAGTGGCTCACGCCTGTAATCCTAGCACTCTGGGAGGCCGAGGAAGGCAGATCGTTTGAGCTCAGGAGTTCGAGACCAGCCTGAACAAGAGCGAGACTCCGTCTCTACTAAAAATAGAAATTAGCCAAACAACTAAATATATACAAAAAAAAATTAGCCAGGCACGGTGGCACATGCCTATAGTCCCAACTACTCAGGAGGCTGAGGCAGAAGGATCACCTGAGCCCAGGAGTTTGAGGTTGCTGTGAGCTAGGCTGACGCCACGGCACTCTAGCCCAGGGAACAGAGTGAGACTCTGTCCAAAAAAAAAAAAAAAAAAAAGACGTTGGTTATTTGAAGTAAAAGTGGTATTCCATGTAAAAAATGTTGATTATCAGTCTAATACTGCAATTATTACTATATAAATTAAAACTGTCTCAAAATTACACTAATTTAAACATTATTCCAAATACCTATTTTTAAAATATTACATTATTTTAGGAGTTTCAAAATAAACTGACCTTTTGCACTTCTATTGGATACCATATGGAAAGTATGCCTTATATTATAGTTGATAAGGTACATATCATATTTCCTTTATGAAATCATGAGCTCTTGGATAGCAAAGACCAAGGCTTCTGGCCCTCCTAGACCTCAGCATTAGGCCTTCCCTAGCACAGGGACTGGTAAACAATAAGGGAACACTAAAAGGTACACTGGAGTCCTAAAGAAGGCTTCTTTGCAATAGTGATGCTTGAACTTAGCCTTGCCACCAAACTCCAAACTTGTATATCTAATTGCCTAATCCATATTTGGTAGTCTCCCCTGCTAGTATATATGCTTCTGAAGGTAGAACATTTCTTTGCCTTTTATGTGCTACACAATAGAACTACCTAATAGAACTCCAAAAGATGTTTGTTAAATATGTGGAACTCTATTATAAGGGATTATAATTCCAATCCCCACTATCAACAGAATCAATAAGAGATCTTCAGCAGGGTGCGGTAGCTCACACCTATAACCCTTATACTCTGGGAGGCCAAGGTTTGAGGTCAGGAGTTCGAGACCAGCCTGAGCAAGAGCAAGACGCTGTCTCTAATAAAAATAGAAAAAATTACCCAGGCGTGGTGGCACACAATTGTAGTCAGTGACAGAGCAAGACACTGTCTCTTAAAAAAAGAAAGAAAAAGAAAAACCTGGGGGGACATTAGGGTCTCCAAAACGGCTGCCACCTGGCCCTACAGGCTGACTGCTCTGGGAGTGGATGACACCCAGTTCCTTGGTGTCCTGTGGCTCATCTCAGTCACCATAGGCCCGGGGGCTACTGCCACAGCTGCCACCGGGAGCAAGGAGTTGCTTAAGGTGCGAGGACGTCAAAGTGGGACAATATATCTATAAAGATACAAAAATAAATGATGATACGCAAAAACCAGTTAACCGTACAAACTACACAGTTCGTGTTCCATGTTTTCCAGCACCCAACATAACTTGTAAGGATTTCAGTGGCAAGGAAACACATTTTACTGGAAATGAAGCCGGTTTTCTCAAGCCCGTATCTTGCCAAAATGTAAATGGCTATTCATACAAAGTGGTAGTAGCACTGTCTCTTTTTCTTAGACGGTTGGGACCTGATCGATTTTACCTTGGATATCCTGCCTTGGATTGCTGGACCTTCAGATGAAAGTAGTCACATTATAGATTACGATGGGACCAGGTTTATAAGACTATTACTAATGAAACATTTAGAAAAATAGTTATATCCATAAATATTTTCAAAAAGAAACAGATTTGAGCCTCCCTGATTTTAATGGAGAACTCCCAGTATGTGGATTTCCAGATTTCCTTTCTCCTTCTTCACATACCACTTCATGGGTTCTAGATAATTTTGTTGTAGTGGTTATTTTTGTTTTGTTGATTTAGTTAAAAGTACATAATTATGAGATTTTTTTAATAGGACTTTCTTTGAGAGCTATAAAATTGTCTTTCTCAGGCTACTGTCTCTGTGAGATAGATAGCTTATTCCTGATATTCTTTAGTGTTTTTTACAAAGGCAAGTTGCCACTTGTCATTTTTGCTTCTGAAAAATAAAAACGTAACTTATTCACAAAAAAAAAAAAAAATTGAAAAACCAAGGAAACAAATGAACAAAGTAATTTTAGATAGTCATAAATTCTTTTTCTGTAAAGGGCCTGATAGTAAATATTTCAGGCTTTGAGGGCCACATAAAGTCTCTGTTACATATCTGCTGTTTTTGTATTTTGTTTTACAACCCTTTAAAAACGTAAGAACCAGTACACAGTACAAAACCAGGCCACCTGCCAGATTTAGCCTGTCAGCAGTAGTTTGCCTTACCCTTATACTAAAGGGCTTAGGTATGCTATTTTAGTTATTAGTAGCACTCTGTGAAGCTTCTCTGAGGTGGTAAGAGGCCTAAAAAACTCATAGGAGCCTACTATGCCAATACAAGGAAGAAATGCTCCAGGTTAAGAGGAGTAGGTGGGGAAGAATATCTAAATCAGAAACAAACTTGGCATGGTTAGGGAACAGAAAAGAGACTAGGCTGAAGTCAAGTATTCAAGGAGGATAATTGTGAGAGATTAGGGCAGAGATGGGCAGGGGTCAGATTATACAGTGACTTGCACTCTAGAACTCCATTCTAACTGTAATAGAAAGCCTCTGCATTTTTGGTCTTAGTTTTGTTTTTTTTTTTCCTAACAGGGAATGACATAACCTGATTTATATCATTTAAGTGATCTTTAAAAGATCACTCCAATTGCCTAATAGAGAATAGATTAGAGGCGGTAGGTAGGAAAGAGTAAAAGTAGGGAGATCAGTTAGTAAATTGTTGTAGTCCAGGCAAAAGATAATGGTTTTGTAGAACAGTACTAGCAACGGCGACAGAAAGAAGTGGATGGATTGTGTAGGCATTGTGGACTCACTGATGCATTAGATGTGGGAACAAACACAACATCTAAGGTTGTTTGACTGAAAGCAACTGAGTAAATACTAAAATAGGGAAGACTGGGAGAAGAACAGGTTTGTTTATCTTCATTTGCTGGTGGTGTTTTTTGTTGTTACAGAGGGAGGCGGAACAAGTTTTAATGTGTTTTTGGCCATAAGTCTAAAATACCTACAGGAAAGTGGAAATATTGTGTAAGCAATAAGAAATACGACACTAAAAAAACAAATGAGGAAAGGGCTAGAGATAATACACATCTGGTGATCATCAGCAAGCATATGGATGGCATGTTAAGCAATCGAACTAGATGAATTCACACACAAAGAGAATGCAGACAGAGAAACGGAACTGATGGCCAAGCCCGGAGGGTTGACAACCTTCAGTGGTCCAGCAAAGAAGGAAAATGTCAAAAATGGAGCACTAATGACTTAAAAACACATAATAGTAAGAGCAGTAGTAGCAGTAATAATAATAATAATAGTTATAAGGGTTAACTGTTAGAGTACTTACTATGTGCCAAATTATTCATTTGAGTCATTAAATCTTAGAACAACTCTGTGAAGGTAAGCACTATTTTCACAATTTTCTTTTCTTTTCTTTCTTTTTTTTTTTTTTTTTTTTTGAGACAAAGTCCTGCTCTGTCACCCAGGCTAGAGTATCGTGGCATCAGCCTAGCTCACAGCAACCTCCAACTCCTGGGCTCAGGCAATCCTCCTGCCTCAGCCTCCCAAGTAGCTGGGACTACAGGCGAGCCCCACCATGCCCGGCTAATTTTTTTCTATTTTTAGCAGAGATGGGGTCTCGTTCTTGCTCAGGTTGGTCTCGAACTCCTGACTTCAAGTGATCCTCTCGCCTTGGACTCTCAAGAGTGCTAGGATTACAGGCCTGAGCCACTGGGCCCGGCCTATTATCACAATTTGCAAATGAAAAAATAAGAACAAAGGATAAAAACGGCCTACTCCACATGACACATCTAAGCAGAGTAAAACCAACAGACACATGAAGGGCACATGAAAGGGAAGTATTGCAAGCAGCAGCAAATGAAGAAAGACAAGGAAAGAGAAATGACCAATGCATTTGAAAACATGAAAAACATTTATTACCATTTCTGTATTTGATTCATGATTGTACCTACTTGAACTTGAACAAGCACCTCAATTTCCTCATGGGGTTAGTGTGTTAGTGTGACAGAAATAAGTTGATACATAAAAAGAATTTAATAACAATATCTGGCATGTGATTAAGGAGCACCATGCAGGTAAGTAATAATTATTATTATTATTATTTTAGAGACAGGGTCTCACTCCGTTGCCCAGCCTGGCCTCAATTCCTGGGCCTCAGGTGATACTCCTGCCTCACTCTCCCAAGTAACTGAGACTATAGGTGCGCACTACTCCACCAGGCTTGTTATTATTATTGAATATTCTTTTACCTCTCCCTAGAAGTAGACATCTTATCTTTCCTTTTAAAACCACTGATGGTTAGTAATCTTTAGTAAAAGGTGAAAGATTTACACAATCTGAAGAGAAACCAGAGTAAATGGTCACTAATCTATTCTTCCTGTATCATCCGCTAATAATATGAATATTTAGGACACTGTGGAGATATAACAAACCATTTATTCCCACAAGTTGAATCTAAGCCATTGCTTACCACCTTTGAACTGTGACTTTCCATTAAATTAATACATTTACCTCTAAAGATCATAAGACCAAGATCAACAACTTGTAACATTTGCCCCAAATACAAAAATCATTTGTGTGGTTCCTTTAATAAAGATGAATCAGAAGGTGTACCTATCTCAACCACCACCACAATTGTCAGGGTCTATGAAACATCCAAAATCACAACCAAATAATACATTTTGCAAAAGCCATTATATTTAGGCATACCCCTGCACTCTTTGTTCCATAAAGCCAACATGGCACTTTTATTCACATCTCAAGAGAATCTAACTTGAAATATACTCAATGGACAACCTCATAAGAACTGAAAGAAGAAATTTAGATTAAGAAGAGCCACACTTTGGCCAGGCTCGGTGGCTCACGCCTGTAATCCTTGCACTCTGGGAGGCCGAGGCGGGAGGATCGTTTGAGCTCAGGAGTTCGAGACTAGCCTGAGCAAGAGTGAGATTCTGTCTCTACTAAAAAAATAGAAAGAAATTAGCTGGACAACTGAAAATATATAGAAAAAATTAGCCAGGCATGGTGGTGCATGCCTGTAGTCCCAGCTACTCGGGAGGCTGAGGCAGAAGGATTGCCTGAGCCCAGGAGTTTGAGGTTGCTGTGAGCTAGGCTGATGCCACAGCACTCTAGCCCGGGCAACAGAGTGAGACTCTGTCTCAAAAAAAAAAAAAAAAAAAAAGAAGAGCCACGCTTTGATTAAAACAAACAAATACCTAACTATAGCTGGGATTAGCTATGGTTCAACATGACAATGATTTTATACCAAAAGTCCCTGGGGAGTTAAAAAAATAAATAAATAAAAACAACAACTCAGCACTGATATACAGTAATATTCCTCTATTTGGACAACTTTTCCAGACAGAACTAAGGTGTCTACTAATGGAGAGAAACCAACAGGAAATACCAACAATGACAAGTAATATGTAAATTTGGCATCACAGCCTAATGAAATTAAAAGACTCTCTACGAAATTTTGAAAAAAAGATAGCTAAAGAGAAGTGGCTGTGTGACCTGGGAAAAGTTATTTAACTTCAAATACTATTCATTGTTATTTCATCATGGTCTACTGCTGGGGTCAGCAAACTTTTATGTAAAGAACAAGACAGTAAATATCACAGGCTTTGTGGATCATATGTCTCCATCCCAACTACTCAACTCTTCCTTTGTAACATGAAAGAAACAATAAACAAAAACTTATCCTTACATCATCACCTGTCTTTTACTCATAAAAGCTAAAGTCCAGAAAAAAAATTAACTGATGTAAAGTTAGATTTGCCTAGGCATTCCTATGCTATAACAATAACAACAAAATTAACCATACCCCCTATGGTTTATACCATTTTCAGTGGAAATGAGAAGGAAAGCAAAGTCTAAGTCATCTCAGCATGCCAGCAAATTTGTTCATGCTATTAAGGACTTAGTAGAATATCACCTTTTCAACCTGAACAAATCAAGAAACCATCCTTTCCAGAGATTATACTTAAACAAACAAAAAAAAGAAACTAAGAAAAAGAAATAGTAAGAGTTCCCAGAGGGCAGGTGCAGTGGCTCAGGCCTGCTAATCCTAGAACTTTGAGAGGCAAAGGTGGGAGGATTGCTTGAGGCCAGAGTTCAAGACCAGCCTGGGCAACATAGCATCTCACATCTCTCCAAAAAAAATTAAAATTTAGCCAGGCATGGTATCATGTGCCTGTAGTCCCAACTACTCAAAGGGCTGAGGCAGGAGGATCACTTGAGCCCAGGAGTTTGAGGTTGCAGTGAGCTATGATCAGGCCATGTCACTTTGCCCAGGCAACAAAGCAAGGCCCTATCTCAAAAAAAAAAAAAAAAAAAGCAAGAAAAAGAAAATGAGGCAGAAAAATATTTGAAGAAGTATGGCAGAATTTTTCCAAAATTATTATAATATATAAACCCAAAGATCCAAAAACTCAGCAAATCAAAAACAAAATAAATAGGAAAGAGAATTGCACCTAAGCACATCATAGCCAAACTTCTCAAAATCAAGATAAAAAGAAAATCTTAAAAGTTGCCAAAGTAAAATAACATACTACATTCAGGGTAACAATAAAAATGATTGTTGACTTTTCATCAAAAACAACAGAAGCTGGGCAGGCTGTGGTGCCTGATGCCTGTAATCCCAGCACTTAGGGAGACTGAGGCAGGAGGATCACCTGAGGCCAGGAGTTCGAGACCAGCCTGGGTAATACAGAAGACTCTGAGACCCCATCTCTTCAGAAAAATTTTTTAAAAATAGAAGCTACGAGGCCGGGCGTGGTGGCTCACGCCTGTAATCCTAGCACTCTGGGAGGCCGAGGTGGGCGGATCATTTGAGCTCAGGAGTTCGAAACCAGCCTGAGCAAGAGCGAGACCCCATCTCTACTAAAAATAGAAAGAAATTATATAGACAGCTAAAAATACGTATAGAAAAAATTAGCCGGGCATGGTGGTGCATGCCTGTAGTCCCAGCTACTCGGGAGGCTGAGACAGGAGGATCCCTTGAGCTCAGGAGTTTGAGGTTGCTGTGAGCTAGGCTGACGCCACGGCACTCACTCTAGCCTGGGCAACAAAGCGAGACTCTGTCTCAAAAAAAAAAAAAAAAAAAAAAAAAAATAGAAGCTACGGCCGGGCGCGGTGGCTCACGCCTGTAATCCTAGCACTCTGGGAGGCCGAGGTGGGCGGATCGTTTGAGCTCTGGAGTTCGAGACCAGCCTGAGCAAGAGCGAGACCCCATCTCTACTAAAAATAGAAAGAAATTATATGGACAGCTAAAAATATATATAGAAAAAATTAGCCGGGCATGGTGGTGCATGCCTGTAGTCCCAGCTACTCGGGAGGCTGAGACAGGAGGATCGCTTGAGCTCAGGAGTTTGAGGTTGCTGTGAGCTAGGCTGACGCCATGGCACTCACTCTAGCCTGGGCAACAGAGTGAGACTCTGTCTCAAAAAAAATAAATAAATAAAAAAAATAAAAATAGAAGCTAGCAGATTATAGATGGCATATTTACATTGCTGAAAGAAAAAAAAAAAACTGCCAACCTAGAATTCTAAACCCTGCAAAGGTATCCTTTCAACATAAAGATTAAAATAAATATATTTTCAGACAGACAAAAGCTGAAAGAATTCACCACCAGTAGATAAGCAATACAAGAAATACTAAAGGAATTTCTTCAGACAGAAGGAAAATAATCTCAGATGGAAGTCTGGATCTGCAAGAAGGAATGAAAAGTACCAGAAAATCTTGGGATCAGGATAATTATGTCCCTTCTTACAACTTCTATTCCGTACTGTACTGGAAGTAACAAGCCAGTGCCATGAGGCAAGAAAAAGAACTGAAGGGATAAAGACTGAAAGGAAGAATTAAAACTATCATTATTCTCAAATAACAAGACTTTATATATGAGGATCTAAAGGAATAGACAAACTAGTAAAACTAATAGTTGAATTTAGTAAGTTCAAAAGATATAAGGTCAAGATACACAAATCAAATATATTTCTAAATGCTACATGAAACAATGGAAAATGAAATTAAAATAATTCCATTTATAACAGAATTTAAAAAGCCTAGAAATAAAATTCACAAAAAGATGTGAAAGACCTCTAAACTAAAAACTACAAAATTTTGCTGAAAGCAACTAAAGACATCTCAATAAATACAGATATAGACCATGTTCAAGAACAGAAAGACTCAGTATTATTAAGATGCATAGTTCTCCAAATTGTTCTATAAATTCAACACAATCCCAGCAAAGTTACCTTGTGGATACTAACAAACATATTATAAATTTATATGAAAAGGTAAAAGACCCAGAATAGCCAACACAATATTGAAAGAAAAACACAAGGTCCAACACTTATAGGACTTCAAGTTTACTATAAAATTATAGTAAATCAAGACACTTGGTACTAGCAAAACAATACACAGATAGATCAATGGAACAGAAAAGAGAACCCAGAAATAGACTCATACAAATATGGTCAACTGGCCAGGTGCAGTGGCTCACACCTATAATCCTAGCATTCTGGGAGGCCAAGGTGGGAGGATTGCTTGAGCTCAGTAATTCAAGACCAGCCTGAGCAAGACTGAGACCCTGTCTCTACTAAAAATAGAAAAATTAGCCAGGCGTCATGGTGCACACCTGTAGTCCCAGCTGCCCAGATACTCGGAAGACTGAGGCAGGAGGATCGCTTAAACCCAGGAGTTTGAGGCTGCAGTGAGCTATGATGACACCACTGCACTCCACCCAGGGCGACAGAGGTAGACTCTGTCTCAAAAAAAAAAAAAAAAAAAAGGAAATTGAACCCCACTCCCTACTCTCCCTTCATAAAAATAAATAAAGTTAAAAAAAAACCAAATATGGTCAACTGGTCTTTGACAAAGAAACAAACACAAGTCAATGGAGAAACAATCTTTTTCAACAAACGGTGCTGGAACAACTGGACAGCTACATGCAAAAAAAAAAAAAAAAAAACACTGAATGTAAACACAGACCTTACATCTTTTACAAAAATTAACTCAAAATGGATCACATATCTGAGCGTAAAGCACAAAACTATTAAACTCCTAGAAAACAGCACAGGTGGAAATCTTGGTAACCTTAGGCTTGGCAAGGACTTTTTAGGTACACCAACAAAAGCACAAACCATGAGAGAAATAACTGTTAAGTTGGACTTTATTAAAATTAAAAATCTCTGCTCTGCAAAAGACACTGTTAAGAGAATGAAAAGACAAGCCACAAACAGAAAAATCTTTGCAAAACAAATGTGATGAAGAACTGGTATTCAAAATATACAAAGAACTCTTAAAACTCAACAATAAGGAAACAACCCAATTAAAATGGGCAAAATGGGGAAAAAAATCTGAACAGACATCCCACCAAAGATCATATACAGATGGCAAATAAGCACATGAAAAGATACTCAAATCAAAATCATATGTCATTAGGGAATTGAAAATCAAAACAATAAGAGAGTACTACATACCTATTAGAATGGCAAAAGTCCAAAACAGTGACAATACCAAATGCTGATGAGAATGTGGAACAACAGGAATTCTCATTCACTACTGGTGTGGATGCAAAATAGTACAGCCACTTTTGGAAGACTGTTTGGCAGTTTCTTACAAAACTAAACTTACTTTTGCCATATAATCCAACAATAATGCTCCTTGGTATGTACTCAAATAAGTTGTAAATGTATATCAACACAAAAGCCTGCACACGGAAGCCAGGCATAGTGGCATGCAGCTGTGGTCTCAAGCTACCCAGGAGGTAGAGGCAGAAGAATTTCTTGAGCCAAGGAGTTCAAGGCTATCCTAGGCAACATAGCAACATCCCATCTCTGAAAAAAAACAATACCAAAAAAAAACAAAAACCTGCACATAGATGCTCATAGTAGCTTTATTTATAAGTGCCAAAAGCTGAAAGCAATTAAGATGTCCTTCAAAAGGTGAATAAACAAACTCTGGTATCCATACAATAGAATATTATTCAGCAATAAAGAGAAATGAGCTATGAAGCCACAAAAAGACACAGAGGAATCTTAAATACATATTGCTAAGTGAAAGAATCCAACCTGAAAAGCCTACATACTGTATGATTCCAGCTATGACATTCTGGAAAAGGCAAAAATTTGGTGATAGCAAAAAGATTAGTGGTCACCAAGGGTTGGGGAGCGGGATAGAGAGATGAAAAGGTAAAGCACAGGAGATTTTTAGGGCACTGAAACTATTCTGTATGATACCATAATGGCGGAGACATGTCTTTGATTTGTCAAAACCCCTAGAAGGTACAACACAGAGTGAACCCTAAGGTAAAACTATAGACTTCAAATAATAATCATGTATTAATATGGCTCATAAACTGTAACTGAGACCTCACAAACCCAAGATGTTAATGATAGGGGGAAATGGGGGGGGTAGAAAGGGGAGTGAGGAGGTATCTGGGAACTCTACAAAGTCATCAATCTGTGTACTCTAAACTTTAGGCATTTTACTATATGTAAATTACACTTTAATTTCTAAAAATGAAATATTTAACAGTCCCTTAGATCTTTTATTTGAAGATGAATATGAAAAAGGACATAATACAATTTATGTTTTCAAAACTACAGGATGATATATGTTCTACAAGTATTTAATACATATGTATGTATATAAATAAACGCATAAATACCTAATAAGACATGTACCAAACTAGAAAGAGCACCACTAGGAAGCAAATAGTATGGAAAACCAGCACCACTGTGAAGGCAACAAGATGAAAGGCCGGTGGGAGATGTGGGATGGGGACCAGGGTCTTAATCCATATATCTTAAACTGTGTTAGGAGAATCTACCTTAATGTTTTTAAGTAGTCCATGTCGAGGATTTATACTACATTTTAAATGCAGACTTTAGAATTTGAAGAATTTCAAAATGTTTTATAAATCTTTAAGGGTAAAGAGCCTTGCCATAAATTAACATTGGAGACATCTTTATCTGTAAATATTTCTGTACCTATAAGGAATTTTAAATCACCCAATAGTGACTGACAAGGCAAGGAACAAATACCATTTGCTGATTTTTACTTTGTCAATATTTCCCTCACTACAAAGACCCTTCTGCTTCATTACTCAGCTGACTCTTGAGACCCTAAAACAAACAAGAATCCTAGTGCAGAGTCTGACATCACAATTCAGATTATGTAACTCACATTATATAATTCATATTATAATAGTAAAGTTGTAATAGAACACCCAACAGCATCCATTATTTCAGAAAATGTAAGAAAAATTGATCTGAGATATGTTTTATGACATGGATAAACTACTAATGTACCAAATCCATTAAAACTATCCATGCTTACTTATCCTTTCCTTCCATGTTCTTTTCCACTATTCCTTTCTCTAGAGAAAATTTAAGCTTCTGTTCTGTTTGGTTTATACTACTGTTGTTATAGACTGAACTATGTTCTTCTAAAATTGGTAAATTAATGCCCTCATTGGCAATGTGACTGTATTTAGAGATAGGA
Organism: Eulemur rufifrons; assembly: GCF_041146395.1. Lineage (NCBI taxonomy): Eukaryota > Metazoa > Chordata > Mammalia > Primates > Lemuridae > Eulemur > Eulemur rufifrons. Next base: position 24,376,152 of record NC_090984.1, on the reverse strand, counting down.
CCTTTAAAGAAGTAATTACAGTTAAGTGAGGGTATACGGGTAGGGTCCTACTCTAACAGGACTGTTGTCTAAGGACACCAGTTATAAGTAACAAAAGGGATATTTGTACACACAGAGAAATGCCATATAAGGATATAGTAAAAGGCAGCCATATGCAAGATAAAAAGAGAGGCTTCAGGCCGGGCGTGGTGGCTCATGCCTGTAATCCTAGCACTCTGGGAGGCCAAGGCGGGTGGATTGTTTGAGCTCAGGAGTTCGAGACCAGCCTGAGCAAGAGCGAGACCCCCCATCTCTACTAAAAATAGAAAGAAATTATATGGACAGCTAAAAATATATATAGAAAAAATTAGCCGGGCATGGTGGTGCATGCCTGTAGTCCCAACTACTCGGGAGGCTGAGACAGGAGGATCGCTTGAGCTCAGGAGTTTGAGGTTGCTGTGAGCTAGGCTGACACCATGGCACTCACTCTAGCCTGGGCAACAGAGTGAGACTCTGTCTCAAAAAAAAAAAAAAAAAAAGAGAGGCTTCAGGAGAAACCAAATCTGACAACATCTTGATCTTAGACTTCTAGTGTCCAGAACTGTAAGAAAATAAATTTCTATAATACCTCAAAAGTACATGCAACAAAAACAGACAAAGGACTTAAACTAAAAAGCTTCTGCACAGAAAAAGAAATAATCAACAAAGTCAAGAGACAACCTATTGAATGAGAGAAATACCTGCAAACTATCCATTGGACAGGAGACTAATATCCAGAATACACAAAGAACTCAAACAACTCAACAGGAAAAAAATACATAATCCCATTAAAAAGTAGACAAAGGACATGAATAGGCATTTCTTAAAAGACGATATACAAATAGCCAACAGGTATATCAAAAAGTGTTCAACATGACTAATCATCAAGGAAATGCAAATTGAAACCACAATGAGATATCATCTTACCCAAGTCAGAATGGCTACTACTAAAAAGACAAAAAATAACAGATGTTGGCAAGGATGCAGAAAAAAGGGAACTCTTTATATGCTGTTGGTGGGAATGTAAACTAGCACAGCCACTATGGAAAGTAGTATGGAGATTTCTCAAAAAACTAAAAATACAATTACCATTTGATCCAGCAATTTCACTACTGGGATATTTATCCAAAGGAAGAGAAATCAACGTATCGAAGGGATACCTGTACTCCCATGTTTATTGCAGTACTATTTACAATAGCCAAGATATGGAATCAACCTAAGTGTCCATCAACGGATGAATGGATAAAGAAAATGTGGCATATATACACAATGGAATACTATTTGGCCATAAACAAAGAATGAAATCATGTCATTGCAGCAACACAGATAGAAGTAGAGGTCTTCATCATAAGTGAAATAAGCCAAGCACAAAAAGACAAATATTGCATGTTCTCCCTTATATGTAGGAGCTAAAAAAATTTGATCACATGGAAGTAGGAGTGGAAAGATAAATAGAGCCTGGGAAGTGTGAGTAGGAGGCAGGGAGGAGGATGAAGAGAAATGGGTGAAAGCAGGGTCCTCAACCTTTAGACACCAGGGAACAGTTTCAAGGCAGCCAATTTTTCCATGGACTGGGGGTAGGAGAGGGGGGAGGCAGTGATCAGGCAGTGATGCGAGCTATGTGGTTGTAAATACAGGTGAAGCTTCACTCACTCACCAGCTGTTCACCTCCTGCTACCGTGCACGCCCTCTTTCCTAAGTTTCATGAAAGACAATTTTTCCACGGACAGGGTTGGGGGGAAGGGGGTGGAGATGGCGGTGGAGCTCACAGCTTGGTCCTTAACAGGCTACAGCCTACAGGCTGGGGACTGCAGGATTATTAAAGGGTACAAACATACAGTTAGATATAAGGAATAAATCAATGTTTGACAGCAAAGTAGGGTAACCATACTTAACAAAAATGGCAGGGCACAGTGGCTCACACCTGTAATCCTAGCACTCTGGGAGGCCAAGGTGGGAGGATCACTTGAGGTCAGGAGTTCGAGACCAAACTGAGCAAGAGCAAGACCATGTGTCTCTACTAAAAATAGAAAAAAAAATTAGCCAGGCAACTAAAAATAGTAAAAATTAGCCAGACATGGTGGTGCATGCCTGTAGTCCCAGCTACTTGGGAGGCTGAGGCAGGAGGATTGCTTGAGCCCAGGAGTTTGAGGTTTCAGTGAGCTAGGCTGATGCCATGGCACCCTAGCCCGGGCAATAGAGTGAGACTGTCTCAAAAAAATAAAAAAAAAAAAGTATACTCAGGTGATGGATACCCTAAATACTCTGACTTGATCATTATATATTATATGCATGTAATAAAATTTCACGTGTACCCCATAAATTCGTACAAGTTTTTTTTTTAAATCCCAACTGTTGTCTTTATGTTAGATTGTTTGGTTTGTTTTTGTGTGTGTGTGGAACTTGACAACATGATTCTAAAATATATATGAAAGTACAATGGCCCAACAATAGCCAAATCTTTCCTGAACAACAACAGCAAGAACAACAATGCCTTATCAGATATTAAAACTTTTAAAGCTATAGTAAAACAATGTGTTACTAATATAGGAATAGACAAGCAGATCAATAGAACAGAGAACAAGTCCAGAAACAGAGCCATACAAATATGGATACTTGATATATGTCAAATGTGGCATTGTAGATCAGTGGAGAAAAGAGGAGCTTTTCAAAACTGATGCAGGGCTAGCTGCAGTGGTACATGCCTATAGTCCCAGCGACTTGGGAGGCTGAGGCAGGAGCATGATTTGCACCCAGGAGTTCAAGGTTATAGTGCACTATGATCACACTTGTGAATAGCCACTGTGTTCCAGCCAGGGCAACATAGGGAGAACACGTCCCTCAAAAAAAAAAAAAAAAAAAATTGATGATGGGGAGGGGATGAAATGTGACCTCATCCTATCCACAAAATTATTCCAAGTAAAGACTAAATTTGTGAAAGTTTTAAAACTTAAAATCTCTTAGAATATAGGAGAGTGTCTTCTTTACTTTAGGCTAAGACTTCTTTAAAAGGATTTAAAAAGCACTAGCCAAAGTTGATAAATTCAATTCTATTAAAACTGAGAGATTCTATTGATCAACAGGCACCATAAAGAAAGTGAAATAACAAGCCAAAAACAGAAGACATCTGTAACAGACATAACTGTATGACTGAAGGACTAGTATCCAAAACACAGATAAAATTTCTAACCATCAGTCAGAAAAAGACAAAGAATAGGACTAACTTTAAAGAAACTGGGCAAACAACTTGAATAGGCACTTCAGATGAAACTTAAATGACTATGAAAAGATGCTCAACTCCATTAGTAATCATGAAAATGCAAATTAAAATCATGTAATACCATCACAAACTTCAGACTGGCAAAAATTAAGAGTGTGACAATACCACATGTTCAGGAGAATGAAGAGCAATGGAAATTCTCATAAACTGTGCTGATGAAAGTATAAATTGAAACAATAACTTTGAAAACTTCTTTGACATTATCGAAGTTGAATATGTATACACCAAGCCAATCCACCAATTCCACTCCTAGGCATTCTAAAGAAACATTTGCACACACACAAACACAAAACAGGTAAAAGAGAAGTCACTGTTGCATTGTCTGTATGATAATATCAAGAAATTGAAATCAACTCAAATGTCCATCCAAACTAGAATAAACTGGAGTATAATCATACAATGGAACACCTTAATACAATGAAAGCTAACGAACTATGGCTAACTACAACAAACTGGAATTAATCTCACAAATATAATGCTGGACTATATTTTTTAAATCATATAAAACACACAAGTTATTATTCCATTCATATGAAGCTCAAAAATAAGGAAAACTATGTTGTTTGAGGATATACATATACCTGGGATTTAAAATTTTATGAAGCAAAGCAAGAAAATGATAGTCACAAAGTTCAGGATAATATCTATTAGCCAAAATTGATAAATTCAACTATATGTTGACAAGATATGTTGACAAGGGCAAGGGGAAAGTTAGGTAGGATGGAAATACTTCCAGTTTGTTAGCCTGGGTAATGACAACACTAATATTTGCTTCATAATTTTCTTTAAACTGCACAATTTATGGACTCCCATGTATACAGATGGTCTCCAACTTACAATGGTTCAACTTTACCATGGTACAAAAGGAATAGTTATTCAGTAGAAACTGTACTGTGGATTTTGAATTTTGATCTTTTCCTGGGCTAGCAATATACAGTACAATACTCTCTCTCATGATGCTAGGCAGTGGCAGCAAGCAGCAGCTCTCATGAGAGTAAACAACTGATACTCTACAGTGTACTGTGCTGCCAGATGATTTTGGTCAACTGTAGGCTAACATAAGTGTTCTGAGCACATTTAAGGAAGGACAGGCTATGATAGGTCAGGTGTATTAAATTCATTTTCCACTTATGATATTTGCAACTTATGATGAATTTATTGGGATGTAACTCCACTGTACGTCAAGGAACATCTGTACATGGATGAAAAGGAAAAATAACAACTGCATATGATTGCTATGGTAATTCAATATAATATGGCAGCAGAAGTAAGGCTGGTACCTAGCATGCATTTTTTTTTTTTTTTGTTCTCCTGGCTTATCAAAAAAGCCTAGTGTGCATTTTTTTAAAAGCCATCACAATTACATAATCTTTTATATCCTCCACAGTGCCCATCACAGCGAGCTGATAATGACAGGTATGCAAATATTTTGATCAATAAATGAAAACAAATTCCATTCAATCACTAGAGTAAAAGACAATTTAGATCTCAATGGTTAGGTTTCCCTAACTTCCAATTTCCATTCTATGAGCCCCAGAGCTTGAATTCCTTGTAGCCCAACAGGGACTCTTCTCTCTGCCTTTAGTATTTTCCTAATCTCTTACTCTTTTCACTCATAGCATATATCTTATTTGCCCTACTGGACTGTAAGAAGCTATGCATTAAATGCTTGGAACCCTATATTCAGAGACTTAAGGCAGATAAGAGGAAAAGGAAAGGTTAAAGTTGAGGGAAAACAGGGTAAGTTGTGGGAAAAACCAGTGAGGACAGAACGTAAGTAGTCCTTACATGAAAACACTCAAGACGTCAGGATTTAGCTTCAATGTTTTGAGAAGCCAGGAAGCATAGGGGAAGAAAGCAGGCAAATCATCTAGAGTCCCTTCAGACCCAGGTACCATAAAACAAAGTGGGGAAGCAAACCCTAAAATAAAAAATAAATGGACCTGCATATCAAATTGGTAACAATCACACTGAGAAAATAATGATTTCAGGTGACTTCTGAACATAGCACTCCTATCAACATGTATATCCTTAGTAGAATACATTCTAAGGACAAAAAGAAATGCAAAGAAATCTTCAGTTTCATTGAATAATTTTCTTTTTAAACTACTGTGTATATACTTAGGGAAAAAAAAATCAATGTAAATAAAAACCAAGATTTTTGCTATAAAAGAGATAGACTAAAGTAACTTAACAGCCAGGCACAGTGGCTCATTCCTATAATCCCAGAACTTTGGGAGGCCAAGGCAGGAAGATTGCTTGAGCCCAGGAGTTTAAGAACAGCCAGTGCAACAAAGTGAGATCCCGTCTCTACAAAATATAAAAAAATTAGCCTGGCACAGTGGTGTGTGCCTGTAGTCCCAGCACTCTGGAAGCTGAGACAGGAAGATCACTCAAGCCCAGGCATTCGAGGCTACAGTGAGCTATTATTGCGCCACTACACTCCAGCCTGGGCAAAAGAGCAGGACCCTGTCATTCATTCATTCATACATTCATTCATTAAGAAAGAAAAGAAAAGACAAAACTTAACAAACCAGGAGGAGGAGGAAGAGGAAAGAGGAAGAGGTGGCAGCAGCCTACAATGTTAAATTTGAATTAGAATTATCAATATGATATCATGCTTTTGTTCTCTGTCAGGGCCTAGAAACAATGACAGCCCCTTAACAAGGAGCATACCTAGCATCCAGATAATGGTCTCTAAATACAATCCTCCACTATAAAGGAGACAGAGCTCCTTGAAGAAATTGCTGATTCCAAATCTAAAGCAGGAAAAGTCCACGATGAGCTAAGATATCTTGTACCCAAAAGTAAAGAATCACTCAAAGACTAATGGATTCAGGCAAAAAAACAACTCAGGAACCTGCGTGAAGGAGCTCTCACTGCTCTTAGTTGAGACAATGTGAACATCAAAAAGAACAATGTCTATAAATGATTTTAATACAACAAAAATCTATGAGACTATTAAAAGCTTCATTTACCACCATTGTAGATGGCTATTACACAACTCCTGACTCTGAAAATTAGACAGGAAAAGAATTATGCATTTACTCTGCCCTTTTATCAGGACATGTAGTTCACTTCCAGTTGACGAAGATTAGAAAGCTCTTAACTGAAGAATGATAGCAATAAATGTAAAAGAATTAAAGAATTAGGAAAATCACCATTTTGTAACCCTTAATCAAATGCCTAAGGATCAAAAAAGGATGCTAGAATTATTAGATAAAGAGTATAAAGGAATGGAATATTTGTATGGTACCAAAGTATTACTCCTACAAGTTATTATAATTAATCTAAGGAGGGAAAAACGTACTTTGAAAATGGAGATATAGGCCGGGCTCGGTGGCTCACACCTGTAATCTTAGCACTCTGGGAGGCCGAGGCGGGAGGATCGCTCGAGGTCAGGAGTTCGAGACCACCCTGAACAAGAGCGAGACCCCCGTCTCTACTAAAAATAGAAAGAAATTATATGGACAGCTAAAAATATATATATAGAAAAAATTTTCCGGGCATGGTGGTGCATGCCTATAGTTCCAGCTACTCGGGAGGCTGAGGCAGAAGGATTGCTTAAGCCCAGGAGTTTGAGGTTGCTATGAGCTAGGCTGACACCACGGCACTCTAGCCTGGGCAACAGAGCGAGACACTGCCTGGGGCGGGGGGGGAGACATATAGCAAACACTACCTTAAACCTCATCAAACTTTGATCACTAACAGGACACCTGACATTATATACCTCCCATAGGATACAACATGATATATAACATCACCTATGAAGAATTCTTCCAAAACTGTTTAACATGAATTTAATCAATCCTTTAAAACATAACTTCCAGTTTACAGGACATACAAAGACTATAAGAGTAAGCTAAACAATAGCACAAAGAAACAACCAGGTAACTCTAGAAAACAGGCCATTCCACAAGAAAAGTGATCTGGATTCTTCAAAGAACTTTTAATATAATAGGAAAGGTGAATGTGGGAAGGAACTGGTACAAATTAAAAGTGACTACAAAGAGATAAATGAAATACAAAAAAAAAAAAATTGAACTCTGGTTTGAAAAAATCATTTCACAGGACAAATGGGAAAATGCAAATATAGACTGAATATTAAGTGTTATTAGGGAGTTGTGATATTATGAGAAAATAAATATATGTATGTGTTTATCCATAGTTCCTGGTTCATAACTCCCATAGCCCTTGTTACAGTCTTTTGTTGTACTGTTGGGGTGCTCTAGACCTCTGGAGCAGGCCTCAGTAAACAGAATCTTTCTCTGACCACCTCCTGTCCTCCTGATTGTGGGTCATAAGGCCCTCATTTCAGAGAGGGTCTTGCCCCATACCCTGGAGGAAAGAATGCTGCACACAGAGAGGCAAAGAAGAATCTCAACAGACAGGCCTTGCTGGGTTTAGATCACACCCTTTTTGTCCAATCACATTTTGACAAAGTTGCCCGGTCTTCAATCTTGAACAACCAATGAAGTCTCCATAAAAGGTCCAAAGGACAAAGTTTAGGGTGCTTCTGGAGAGCTGAAAATGTGGAGTCTGACAAGAAGGTGAACAAGAACTCATCCATGTGCCAGGACGGTAGCACACCCCAACTCCATGAGGAAAGAAGCTCCTGCACTCAAGACACTTCCAAGACCTTGCCCTATATATCTCTTCATCTGGCTGTTTATTTGTACCCTTTAAAATATCCTTTATAATAAACCAGTAAATGTAAGTGAGTTCTGTAAGCTGCTCTAACAAATTAATCAAGCCCAAAGAGATCGTGAGAACCCCAACTTGTAGCCAGCCAATCAGAAGTTCTTGAGGCCCAGACTCCTGACTATTGTCTGAAGTCGGAGAGGAGGGGCAGTCATGGGGACTGAGCCCTCAACCTGTAGGATCTGACACTATCTCTGGGTAGATAGTGTCTGAATTGAATTGAAGGACACCCAGCTTGTGTCAACTACAGAACTGATTGTTTGCTTGCTGGTTGAGAGGAATTCCCACATATTTCAGGGTCACAGAAATCTGTGTTGTTATGTTGAGTAAAAGAATAGGAAAAACAGTTTGAGTTTTTCCTAAACAGAAATTACAATTTTTCTTAGGTGTTAATAATAGTACACTGGTGATGTGAAGATTACCTATTTCTTAAGAGATACATGCTGAAGTATATTGCAGTAAATGTGCCATGATACTTGCAATTTACTTTCAAATAGTTCAGCAGAAATGTATACAGACAGGCCTGGCCAGCGGTGGCTCACACCTGTAATCCTAGCACTCTGGGAGGCTGAGACAGGAGGATCACTTGAGCTCAGGAGTTCGAGATCAGACTGAATAAGAGAGAGACCCTGTCTCTATTAAAAATAAAAAATTAGCCAGGTGTAGTGGCGTGTGCCTGTAGTCCCAGCTACTTGGGAGGCTGAGGGAGGAGGATCGCTTGAGCCCAGGAGTTTGAAGTTGCTGTGAGCGAGGCTGATGCCACAGCACTCTAGCCCGCAACAGAGTGAGACTCTGTCTCAAAAAAAAAAAAAAAAAAAATTTACTTTATTATTTTCTATATGTCTGTATAGGTGGCAGATACATTAGTATTCTTTGTTCTACTTTTTCAATATTTTTTAAGTTTTCTATTATAAAAGAGTGAGGGAGGTAAGAAGAGAATTAAAAGAAAGCAGAGTTGCAAAAGCAAACAAGGAAAAAATATGATCTAAAAATCATTCGTAAGCACATGTCCACAAAAAGTCACCTAAAAAACTTTCTCCCGTAGATTAAAAAAAAAAAAAAAAATCCTAGCCAGATACAGTGTAGCATGCGTGTAGTGCCAGCTACTTGGGTGGCTGAGGCAGGAGGATCACTTAAGCCCAGGAGTTCAAGGCAAACCTGGGCAACGTAGCAAGATCCTGTCTCTTAAAAAAAAAAAAAAAATTCCAGAGATTACTGAGCCCACTATCATCTGATCAATAAAAGTAAACAGATTTCAAACAAATACTTACACACTACAAACAGTAATAGTACTAAAATCTGTCAATGATTTAAGGAATGTTTGTCATTGGCAAACAGAACACATTTTGTTGTGATACTTCATGCTGAACCAAGATACACTCTAACATCCATTAATCTTACATATTAAAACATTATGAAAAGCATTTCTTTGAAATATTTTTAATTGAAAAATATGATCATACTTAAAAAACAGCTAGTAGACTATTCTAAACTTTATATTTTAATATTAGCAAAACTTTGATTAGCCAGTCACCCTAAAAGCCACACAACAAAATTCTTAAAATTCTTGTTCTCATTTTAAACATAACAAGAAACATATATTAAAGGGGGAAAAGGAAGACTTACTAAGTATCTACTATGTGCTTAGTCCTTTATATAAAATGTTTAACGATAATCTTGTGAAGTAACTATTATCACCATTTGAGAGATGAACATTCTGAAGCTGAGAAATGTTAAGTGACTTGCCCATAAATGGCAGCTCAAAAGTGATAAGGCTGCAACTTGAATCCAGGACTGTTAGAAATCTAGGTTTAAAAATCCATAGTCCACTACTGCACTTGACTTGTCTTAAAAAAAAAAAAAAATCCATAGTCTTTCCACTTAATTGGATTTAATGGGTTTAAGATGAACTGACAGTAAAAGTAAAGCCTATATAAGGAAAAAGAATATTTAAAAGAATACCTTTACATTCAAGGAGCTACATAATCTTGAAGTTTAACTAAAATCAAAACTGAGAAAAAGTACACTCTAAAATTATTGCCAGTTGTAAAAAAGAACCAATTTTTAGCAAGCCAGCTGTTTATGACAGGACAGCTAGTCCTTTCCTCACTGTACATGTAAAATTACACTCCAGTTGCCCGTTGGATGACCCCACTGCCAAAATATGCTAGCAACATAATTCACATTAAACCCAGAGGCCAAATATTCTTTGGAAAGTGCTCTATGTGTTTAGTGTACCTACCCCAAGCATATTCACCACTCAAAATTAATAGGCCAATTTAATCAATTCTACTTTATTATATGATTTCATGCCACTCTAAAATGATATTAAATTTATAAACAAGAAAACTTACCTAAATATAAACATCCCATAAGCAAATTTTAGAATATTAGTATTATGTGAGTTTGAATTTGTCTACTGCAAAAAGTATGCCAAAATTATTTGTATAACATAAATTATGTATGTTCTCTCTATAGGATCAAAATTCTAATACCTATATTCCCTGTATGTCTAAAGACACACATAAAATATGTTCAGAAATGTATACGTTAAACATTTTTCCCATTTAAAATTATATCCTCTATGAGCTGGATTAGTGACTAGAAGAGGGCATGCTTGTGGAGTTCTAGTAATATTCTGTATCTTGATATGGGTGTTGGTTACTATGGTGTTTTCACTTTGTGAAAATTCACTGAGCTGTACACTTATGATCTATGTACTTTCTGTATATTTTATAATTTATTATAAAAAGCTTATATTTTTAAGAATCCACAATCTGTAGTAAGGCAACTTGTCTTATTACTACAGAGCACTAATACCATCTCTCTTACCAAAGAAGTTAAAGCCTAGTGGAAAAAATAGACAAGTAATTAAGCAATTTCATTAGAGCTATGATAGAAGTAATTACTACGTGCTACAGGAATACACGAGAGTCGTACCTAACTTAACCTGAAAGGGGTAAAGGAAAGCTTCCCGAAGATGATACACCTGAAATGAGTCCTAATAGTCAGATAGGAATTAGCCAGGCAAAGAAAGGGGAGAATGGAAACCAGGGAAATGGAACATCAAGCGTAAAGACAAGAGAAAAAGCACTCTACATGAGAGGAAGCCTAAATTCAGTAAGAGTAAACCAAAGAATTTACGGAAGGAAGGAAGGGAAGAAAAGCTAGAGAAATAACCATCAGGTCATGAATGATCTCATACATATGCCATGCTACAGTTTGAATTCTATCCTGAAGGCAATGAGAAAACACTGAAGATCTTTCAATAGGAAAGGACAAGATTAAATTTGTATTTGTACTATACTTGTCAATTATGGTGCCTGCCATGCTCACAACCCCATTTTGTGGGAAACCATCCAGCACAGTGCCCCACACTTTTCACCATTATGGTCCTGCCCCACACCCATATGTACATAAAAACACACAGCCAACACTAAATGGTCAGGAGTGGTCACACAATCCAAGTACACAGGCTTGCTAGCAACCAATAAGAAAAAGAGCTGAGACAAACAAATTGTTTCTTGGGAATTCAAATCAAAAAAAACCTAGGGAGAAGGAAGAAGCCAGCAACAGGAGGTGAAGTTAAAAAGACAGCAGCCAGGAGGCAAGATGTTGGCACAGGAGTGACATAGTAGATGTAAGGAGCAGAAACTAGGAATAAATGGAAGCTATGAGATAGAGAAAAACTGGAGTAGAAAGAAAGAATAAGCCAGAAAGAAAGAGAAGCTAAGTTAACAATAAAGCACTAGAGTGAAGTCCGTATTCTCCTTCCAGCTTTATTAGGTTCCTGTTCTTATTGAGATCAAGTTGTTTAACTTTTCCTGGGCTCCCTTGCCCATGTTTCCTTTCAATAAGCACTTCATTACTTAAGGTAACTTGAGTCTCTTCCTTGCAACTGAAAGAGTCTAACTAAAAGAGCATTTTAGAACACTTACTCTGGCAGCAGTGTAGAGAACGAACTAGAGGGTATGACAAAACAAGAGACATAAGATAGAAGGCAAGAAGACCACTTAGGAAGCATTACAGAAGTTCAACAGTCATTTTGGGTTAAAATACGATAGAGACAAGAAGAAGTAATACGGAATGATCTAAAATACGAAGGAGAATGTGCAAGACTCAGTGACAAAATGGATGCTGGCAGTGAGCTACAGAGTGAAGTGGAGGATGATTCCCAGGTTCCTAAATGCTTCATGAGGAGAGAGTGGTGCCATTAATCAAGATAGGAAATCAGGAGGAAGGAAAAATTTTGTCAGTTTCTATCTCTCCCAACCCCCACTGTTTTGGAGGAAAGAGGGGCAGAAAAGGGTTTTGTTTTATCAAGTTTGGATTGAAGTGCTTGTGAAATGTGAATCCAAGTGAAGATGTCCATTAAGCAGTGATTTACAGGGGTCTAGAGCAAAGGCAAGAGCTCTAGACAGCAGCTCTAACCTTAGGAATCAATACATTAAGTCAATGTTGTGGTTTTTAAAATGTCTGAAAAGTCTTTGATGAATATTTGTTTCAAACTAAGTTAACATAACTAAAAATCATTCAAACTAGAAACCTTAATATGCTTGGCAAACCATGTTTTCAAACTTCCTTCACTCCTTTGCAAATATTAAAGATTAAACAAACTTCTACATAGTATAATCCAAATAATTAGTAAAGATGGGGATTATATTACTAAATTATATTGAGGTTGTACTTTTCTAAAAAATTTAAGTTTACCCCATTTCACTCATGAACTATATATACCACTAAGTTAACTATGGGGAAAAAAACTGTTTAAAAAGTAATATATTAGTCAGTGAATTTCACTGTTAATGCTTAAACTATAATAACAAGATTTTTAAAGAACTTAATTATATAATTTACTAGTTTTGATATTCAACTCTACCTGTATTTTAAATGTTGGATTACTGTCCTAAAACCTTTTCACTTCTCATCTATACAATTTTGCCTCCAAAATCTATTTCTAGCAACCCAGAACTTGATACTGAGGTTCAGCTACAAATCCACCTGCCTACTGGCCATCAACATCTGATGGAATTACAGTCACCCAAACTCAACATGTCACAAACTGAACTCCTGTATACCTCCTCCTTGACAAAATAAAAATAAAATCCCATTCCTCCTTTATGTGGATCCCCACCTCAGCGAAAGGCACAGGCAAGAAACCTAGATTTTATCCTCCACGCACCCTCTACCTAATCCCAAATCCAATCAAATCACCAAGTCCTGTCAACTCTCAATAACCAAGTTCAGACGCACTAGTATCATTTGCCTGGATAACCCTCTGATATTCCTGCCTTTAGCCTTACCCTACTCTTCAATCCACCCTCCTCACTGCAGCCAGAGTGACTTTCTTTTTTCTTGAGGCAGGGTCTCACTCTTTCTCCAGAACTAGAGTACAGTGGCTTCATCATAGCTCCCTCCAACCTTAAACTGCTGGGCTCCAGCGATCCTCCTGCCTTGGCCTTCCAAGTAGCTGGGACTACAGGCATGCACCACCATGCAGCTGGCTAATTTTTCTTTCTTTTTTTTTTTTTTTTTTTTGTAGAGATGGGAGGGTCTCTCACTCTTGCTCCGGCTGGTCTCAAATTCCTGACCTCAAGCATTCCTCCCACCGTGGCCTCCCAAAGTTCGAGGATTACAGTGTGAGCTACTGCACCCACCCTCAAGTGACGTTTTAAAAATACGTATTTGATCATTTCAGTCCTCTGCTTTAAAATCCTTCAATAATTTATCTGATAAATATTACAATCATCATCAAAGCTAGTCACACCATGGAAGCTCAGAGGTTCAATGAGAAATTTAATTATATCCTTTTTGTAGGTTCAACACAAAAGAATCATCAGGAATTTTTTTCAAATCATGAAAACTATTTACATATATAGCAGCTGATACATTTAAAAGCAAACAGCATTGTTTGTAAAAGCAAAAGACTGAAAATAACCTCAAGTCCACTAAAATGGGACACTATTCAGCCAGTAAATGAGGCACTTCCATATGTATTGTTATTGAATGATCTCTAGGATTTAGTGTTAAGTGAAAAAAACAAGCTATAGAGTGTATGGTATGCTACAGAGTGTATGGTATGCAACCATGTGTATAGTGTCTTAAGGATAGAAATGTATAGGTTTCTATATGCTGGAAATATCACAGAAAGGATACACATGAAACCTCTAAAAAAAAAAAGAGGGAAAATGGGTGGCTGGAGGATAAAAGAGGAATAGAAACTTTTTACTACATTAATCTTCTGAACCTTTTGACTTTCATACTATGTCTAGTTATTACCTATAATTTTACTATGATTTTCTCCCTCCTTTGTTACACACATACAAAATAAAAATTTTGAAAGTACTGACTACAAAGATCTCTTTATACTTCATCCTTATACCAGCGTTAAAACATGCACTAACATTACATTTCCTTCTTGACAGCTCAGGAGTTCAACAAAAATTGTATTCAACATTTTACTACTGCTGAGAATGCTGTTGGTAATGACATCAGTGAACATAGCATGAATTTTCTGCTTGCTCCTCAGAGAAGCAGGACAGCAACACCAGATAGTAGAAATTTATTCCTGACATTGAAATCTTCAGGGATTAAGAAAAGCTACAAATCTTATTTTTCCAGCAAATTCAAAAACAGTGAACCCAAAAAAGAGTTCTCTAGTATCCTTCAAAAAACAATGCACAATATCTGTAGAATAAAGAGGTGAAGTAATACTACAAGGAGACATAGTTATATCCATTAATGTAATGGGATTTCATCCTTAGAGAGGCCCCTAAAATGTCAGATCTGGACTACCTCACACGTTCTAGAAAAGATGAGTAGGCTGTATGACCTTATAATGGCACACACACACCCTGCCCTATGCGTCCATACCCTTCCCTTTCCCTCCCCTTTTTTAGCCCAAACCCTCCGAACATGGGTCTTGGGTCTCAGTCGGTCCCCTGAAGCCACACTGGCGGGAATACACTAGGCTGAGCAAACATCCCCTCAGGACTTCACGGCAAAGCCCTTTCAACCAAAGAAAGGACCACGGCTGGGGAGAAAGATAACAAGGTTTGCTTGAGGAGAGGTCTGCGAGAGAGGCTACAGTAGGGGGTGGGGGTAAAGGCCAAAGTCTGAAGGTGTCTAGAGGGGCTGACACCAGATCTACTGGGAGGCAAGAGCATCGTGACACAGGCCATCTGAAAGGCGTGATGGGGAGGGGAAGAGCTAGTAGTCTTGGCGGTGAGAGAGCTGGGAAGGGGGTCTATTAGGAAGGGTGGGGGGCAGCGACGGATCGGCCTTGGAGCTGGGGGATGCAATGGGTTTGGGGGCGGTCAAGACTGTCTCAGGAACTGTGATCAGGTCAGCTCGGAGGACGTAACGGGGTCTGGAGGCTCCATTAGGAGTCCTAAGAGAGTCTGAGGGGCTCTAATGGGGTCTGCCGGGAGTGAGGGGGGAACCGTGACAGGATCGCCTGGGAGGCTTGAGGACCGGAGTGCCGTCTGGCCAATGGAACATCCGAGGGGTGGGGTCTGCCGGGGATCCGGGGCCGCGATCGGGTGTTTGGGAGGCTCGGGGCAGACTCGCTCGCGGGGCGTCTCCGCCGGGGCGGGGCGGGGCGGCCCTACGAGAGCCAAAGAGCGAGACTGAGACGTGGGCCAGAACTGGTTGCAGGGCCGCTGGGCGCTTGGGCGGGTCTTACCTCGGGCTCCGCCGCGGTGGCCACCACAGCCCCCTCCTCGACAGCGGAAGCTGCCTCCTACCCTCGGCCCCAGGGTCAGGCCGGAGGAGGCAGCAGAGGCCGAGGCCAAAGAGGGTCGGACGGTTCCAGGAGGATGGGCCCAGCCGCCTCAGGGTCTGGACAAGCGGCCGCTGCGCATCCCCCGCCCTGTCAGAGAGACTCCGCCCGGCCTGGGCAGGCACATCCCCCGCCGCGCCCCGCCAGAGAGCACGCGTCGGACCGCCGCCTCAACCGCTGTGGCCACCTCTGTCGGCGCAGCGATTGCCTCCGCGGTCGCCGCCTCTCACGATCCTGACCGTACTGTACTCGCAACAGCCACAGCCAACCGCCGCCGCGTCCCTAGTCTGCTTCGGCCCGCGCGCCCCCGGCCCCGCGCACGCGGCCCCGCCCCGCGCGACTCCTCGGCTGCAGGCGAACAGGCGCGCGCGCACTTACCTCCCACGCCCCCTACTGCCAGCCCGGGCCAGCCCCGCCCGGCCCCGCCCCCGCACGTGACACCGCCAGAGAGTGCAGTGTGCGCTTGCGCGGACACGCCCCGTTCCCTACGCCCCAGGAGGCCCCGCCCAAACTTTTCTTCCTCACCTTACGGCAGAGCTGGGCACTAACTCTTAGATTTTTCTCTCTGCTAGAGAGCAATGTCGCAAGGTTGGGGAAGAAAACTCTGGGTTTGCGACCGTAGCTCTCGCTTTCCGGCCAGTACAGAGGGTGCCTGAAGGCTGGTTGTGGTGGTGAGGCCTGAGGCAGGTAAGAAACCGCCTCCCCACTTTGGTTTGTCTCAGTTTGTCCCGGCAGTGGATTGCTTTCCCGCCCACGCAGACTGGCGTATCCGTGCCCCCTCCCCACTCTGGCTCTGGATTATTAGCGCCGCCCCTCACAGTCCCGCCCCTTTCCATACGCACACGCCCCTTCCCCCACCCCCCGCTTGTCACCGCCCCCGACCTCTGTTTCCGAGTCTTCGTTTCCATTCATTCCTCAGACTTTTCACTGAGTGGTTTCCATGCCTGAGATTCCAGAATGTCAGAGTCGAATAAAATAGTCTCAGCTTTTTGAAATGCTGTTATATAGGAGACTATGAGAGAATCCGCGGTGGTAGCACAGGAAAATAATAATAGAGGGGGGAGAACACAGGATGCTCTTTGCGCCGGAGGAGGGGGCCCCTGATTGTGTAGGAGGACGTGAGGAAACCCTTTCCAAGGTGACCTTTGGGTCGCTCTTACAGGACTTAGTAGACTAGTGAGCAGTGCCTGGTCAAAGAAATGGGAGAGAAGGTAGAACCAGAGAGAATGATGGGTGCAAAAGCATATGACAGTATTGGCCTGGAATAGTGAAAAATAAGAGAAGTGGAATAAACCTGGTGGAAACCATGCTGGTGTAGATTTCCCTGTAAAGAAGAGTCGCTATGAAAGGTGAGAGAAATGAGGAACCAGAATGTGGGCCATAAGAAAGTTTTGTTTAAATGTGGAAGACTCGTAGGCATAAGTGTACCATGGGCCGGGCTTGGTGGCTCACGCCGATAATCCCAGCACTTCGCGAGGGCAAGGCAGCAGGATCGGTTGAGCCCAGGAGTTCAAGATCAGCCTGGGCAACATAGCAAGACCCTGTCTCTACAAAAAAAAAAAATTTTTTTTAAGTAGCTGGGCATGGTGGTGTGTGCCTGTAGTCGTAGCTATTCGAGAGGCTGAGCCAGGAGGATCGTGCTTGGGCCTAGGAGTTGGAGGTTGCAGTGAGCTGTGTCTCATTAAAAAAAAAAAAAGTGGACCATGGGACGGAGAAGTGTACTATTCTAGGGTGAGGGAGGCTAATCTATAAGGTCAAGAGCACTAGTGGAACTAAACCTCGTATGCACATTAAAATCACCTGGGAAGTTTTTTTTCCTTTTAAATAAAATGAATGCTGTTGCTCCACCCTAGACTAATTAAATTCTGGGTAGTGCCTGGCATCAGTATTGTTTTAAAGCTCCCCAGGTGACTCTAAAGCTGAGGACTGAGTCCCACTAAACTACAGAGAAGGAAAATATAGGAAGTAGGGAAAGGCACAAAGTTGAGGGAGTTGGCTCTGTAATATTAAGATGGGGGTCATTTGTTGACAGAGATAAAAAGTTGGGGATGGCATGAGAAGCTTGAGCAGAGTGATAAGTTTTGAATAACTGCTTTGGGAAATGGGAGAAGGAGCCACTCCTGCCTTTCCCTTCATGAATATTCCATCCCTTAACCTTAGTCAGGTCCACTTCAGTTACTGTTCTCTTTCCTCTCCCTTTCCCTTCCATCCAGGGTTTATCAACTGTATCTCCAGCCTTAGAGTTCAAGGGCCATCCCAATTTCTATCCCCAAAATGATCATAGTTAAGCCAGATGAGTTTCAAAGATCAACACCCACTCCCCTAGAGATGACTACACACTGTCTTCCCAGTTTAGAATCTGTCTTCTGTTATTCGTTTCATCAGTCAGTTAAGTTAGGACAAGATGTAAAGATGTTTAAAATACAGCCCTATTAAGATCAAAAAGTTAGGGAAAACAAACCTTTAAACAAAGAATTCATTTGGCAGGCACAAAAGAGATGTATAAGGTAAAGCCCAAGACAGTGCATGGCTGCTATTAACTAGGGTTAATCCCAAAACCTGTCTATCTGCCTCCAGATAAGAGAGAGTTACTGTTGTCTGGTATGGCTAGAGCATAATGTGGAGAGTAAGGGTGAGGCAGAGATGGAGATGATAAAGTGGGTGTGAACAGATTAGGAGGAACCTTGAATTCCATGCTAAAGAGTTTAGGTTATATACAATAAGCAATTAATAAGTATAAATAACAAAACTTCTTAATTTCTTTTATACCATAGACCTCTTCGCAGTCTGGTTTATGGACCTGATTTGATAAAAATGTTTTTAGGTGTATAAAATAAAATACATGGCTGGGCACGGTGGCTCATGCCTGTAAACCCGGGGAGGCCGAGGAGGGAGGATTGCTTGAACTCAGGAGTTCAAGACCGAGCCTCAGCAAGAACAAGACCCCATCTCTACTAAAATAGAAAAATTAGGCAGGCATTGTATCATGTGCGTGTAGTCCCAGCTACTTGGGAGGCTGAGGCAAGAGGATCACTTGAGCCCAGGAGTTTGAGGTTGCAGTGAGCTATGATGACAGATGACGTCACTGCACTCTACGCAGAGCAACAGAGTGAGACTCTGTTTCAGAATAAAATAAAATATAATAAAACAAAATACATAGTTACATAAAGGAAACCAATGTTTTTGAAAGTTTTTTTTTTTTTTTTTTTGAGACAGAGTCTGGCTTTGTTGCCTGGGCTAGAGTGCCGTGGCATCAGCCTCGCTCTCAGCAACCTCAAATTCCTGGGCTTAAGCAGTCCTTCTGCCTCAGCCTCCTGAGTAGCTGGGACTACAGGCATGCGCCACCATGCCAGGCTAATTTTTTTCTATATATTTTTAGTTGTCCAGCTAATTTCTTTCTATTTTTTAGTAGAGACAAGGTCTCACTCTTGCTCAGGCTGGTCTTGAACTCCTGACCTCTAGCGATCCTCCTGCCTCAGGCTCCCAGAGTGCTAGGATTACAGGTGTGAGCCACCGTGCCCGCCAAAAGTTTTTAAAATATTAATATAAATATGTGATATACTTACATATGTACTTCTTTATGCATTAAATAATATCTGGCAGCATCTCTAATTATGTAATTTCAAAGTAGTGATGAGGGCCTGGCATGATGGCTCATGCTTGTAATCCCAGCACTTTGGGAGGCCACAAGAGGATCAATTGAGGATAGGAGTTCAAGACCAGTCTGGGCAAGACCCTGTCTCTACAAAAAACTCCAGGCATGGTCCTGTGCACCTGTAAGTCCCAGCTACGTGGGAGGCTGAGGCGAGAAGATCGGCTAAGCCCAGGAGTTGGAGGCTGCAGTGACCTATGATCACACCAGTGCACTCCAGCCTGGGAGAGTGAGACCCTGTCTCTAAAAAAGGAAAAAAAAAAAAAAAAAACCCAAGTTAGTGATGAGTATAAATTATATACCTGCGGCAACTCTAATGTGATGTGTAAATATCATCAGATTTCTACTGCTGACAAAGACATAGGGACTGCTACTAGTACTGTAGTTTATTTTCTATTCTTATTGAAGAAAATGCTAAACTTCAGCTATAGATTATTGAAAATATAGGTGAAATTTTTTCCCAGTTCAAGTTCATGGAACCCTGAAATTCTAGCCACATCCTAGTCTATGGATCCCAGGTTTTAAAATATCCCAGTGTAATGATTTTAAGCAAGAGCATTACATCAAATCTGCATTTCAGAAAGATGATAAAGCAGTGCTCACTTCCCAACATCACTGCTGGGTTGGGGAGTTAGCTATTTTCTTCTGCTTCTCCTATATTTCTGGGGCAGCAACCAGTACTAACCCGCTGTTGCCTAAAAACCAGGGCCTATGGAAGGAATGAGCTCGTGAGTGTGTATGTGTGTAGAATCAATACTAGAATGTAAATCAGGGAAGGTAGGTTGGGGTTATTTTTGTAGAAATCATTGACTGCCAGGCTGTAATTTGTACTTGATTTGATAGACAATGGAGATATGTTAAAATTTTTGAAGTAGAATAATGTGATTAGAGTTGTTTGAAAAATTAAGCTAGAATAATGTATAGTTAGATTATCAAAAAAGAAGATAAGAATGAAGAGACTAGACCAATAATTAAACTTTAAAAAAATTTAATCTTGACATGATCTCTAAAGATTCTGCTAAATTATTTCCCCAATATGCTGACCACTCTAAAGAAACATAGATTGGAGTAAATTACATACCTTTAATAGGGATATACACCCCAATGTGGGGATCAATTAGTATTTTATGTTTTCAGGAGGATAGCCCAGCCTTTTGTACTACCAATAATATTGTTAGTATTTATAATAAATCAATGGCCTTACCACCTATGTAAGTTCACAGATGTTTAATTGGGGGAAATTGGTTTTTGTTTGTTTGTTTGTTCCTAGGCAGAGTCTGGCTCTGTTGCCCAGGCTAGAGTGCCATGGCATCAGCCTAGCTCGCAGTAACCTCAAATTCCTAGGCTCAAGTGATCCTCCTGCGTCAACCTCCCGAGTAGCTGGAACTACAAGCATGTGCCACCATGCCCAGCTAATTTTTTCTATTTTTAGTTGTCCAGCTAATTTTTTCTATTTTTAGTAGAGACAGGGTCTCGCTCTTGCTCAGGCTGGTCTCACACTCCTGACCTCAAACAGTCCTCCCTCCTTGGCCTCTCAGAGCGCTAGGATTACAGGCGTAAGCCACCATACCCAGCCTTAATTGGGGGAAATTAAAACCAAAAAAAGAGGGTTTCCTCAGTCAAATTCTGTGTGTACTTATGAGTCCTACATTTCTGATTTTTTTAAGGTCCGAATTCCTCTCTCCTTGCCAATCCCTCAAACCTCTTGGATGAGTAAAACATACTAGCAAACAAAAAGGAAAGTCCTCAAGGCCCAGGTAACCCATCTCCTTTGAAACTGATCATTACCAGACTATATTAAAACTTACTGTTCAAATACCACCCAGAACCCAAATTTTGTGCTTTTTAAACATATTCAAAAAATCTGGATTTGGGGTTCAAGTATTACTAACCCAAATGAATAATGTAAAGTTAACTTACAGAACCAGTTTCTCTGAGAAGCCACCACCATTGCTACCTTCTTCAGCATGACTAGTCTACATTGACTTGCTGTCCATCAAACAATTGGAGGCCATTTGGGTGGTGATATGGTTCAACACAGAATAGGTAACCCATCTCCTTTGAAACTAATCTGTACCAGACTATCCAATCTAAGAGAGAACAGAAAATTTCTTGCAGAAAATTTCAGGCAAAACAAAGTATAAGAAAAACTTGGTATACACCAAGTTTATAGTAAGGACAAAAACTGTGACACAATTATAGATGTAACCTTTGAGGTAGAAATGGTAGACTGGGAATAGAATTCTTTTCATGGTTAATGACATTGATAGCTGTGCCTAGTTACAGAGTAATAAATGAAGAGCTTTGATGTTAGACAAGATGATCTTTGAGGATTTCTTCTATCTCCCTGCCCCGAGACAGCGCAAAATGGAATTTTTGGCAGTAGAGTTACCAGGCATTATCATCACATCAAGTGGTTTTTCTACTTTGAAAGCTACATTCCTCTATTTGTGAAATATTGTTGTTAGAGGAACATTAAATATATAAATTATTTATAAAACTGAGCATGTTTCCTATGTTTAACAGTTTTATATTTTTATGAGTTTTTAAAAATATATTTCACTTCTGTATTTTGCTCAGGAAAAATATTTATTTATTAAAACTTCAGTTTATCAGGCACTGAAGATATGGGGATGAGTAAAATTTAGTCTCTGCACTCAAGAGGGTTATATAAATCTTGATGGTAATTTTTACATGCCATGTTATACAAATCTCTGGATGGTTTAGGCTTAGCATTAAAAGGAAATGTTTAATTGGGGGAAATTGAAACCCAAAAAAAAAAAGGCTTGAACTTCCTTCCTGAAAATATCTCTGTTTATGCTGCCATAAAAAAAGCACATTTGGTCTTGGATATGATTCTTTTTGTGAAAGTGCAAATGGGACCATATCTTAGAAGTTGTACATAATCTTCTAATTTTGGTAAACATCAAATTATTTTTAAATATTTGTGATTGAAGGTTTATGGGAAAGAGATTAGACTTACTCCGTTTTTTCCAAAGGACAGAAGTAAAACTCCTAAGTTGAAGAAACAGACATATTTTAGGTCAGTGTAAGAGTGGGAGATGGTATATCACCCCCCCAGGAAAATGGAAATTGCTGTATATACTGGTTATATGCTCAGAATAAAAAGAAAGGGGGAAAAAATTAAAGCAGAAAATATCAAAAGGTAGAAAGAAAAAAATCAAAAAAGTATCAATCCTATTTCTTAAAGAAAAATATTTAAACTTTTGATGGATATTGTTCTTGATTTTTGTGTATGTTTTTGTCATACACAAATTTTTATATAACTGTCCTTTTTGAAGCATATCATGAAGATTTTCTGTGTTTATAAATTTACATCTTCAGTGTTATATTTAATAGCTGAAAACTATTTCATTGTGTGGAAACCCTATTATTTAATTTACCAGTTGTCTTTTGAACTCCAGGTTGTTTCCAATTTTTCGTTTATGAATAATGTTGTGGTGACCATCTTGTTAAATTTTTGCACAAATTCTTACTGTTTCACTTAAGATAAATGTCTGAGGGTGTAATCCCTGCATGTGTACATTTCTTAAGAAGTAAAATATAATGGCGAATTACCCTTCCAAAAGATTGCATTTATTTATACTCCTATCAAAATGAAAGTGTTCAATTTCCCATAGTCTCTCAGCAATGTTGGTTATTATGTTTTCTTCATCTTTGTTACTTTGGTGAAGAATGAAATCTTGTTTTAGTTTGCATTTCTTTGATTACTAGTAAGGTGTTCAATGTCTTTTCATGTATTTATTGGCCAATCATTTAAGTGTATATGTGCTTCTATTATATTTTCGTTTCACTTTTTAACATTTAAATTTTTCCTCCATCTAAAATATAATTTAATGTAAGGTATGAAGTAGGACTTTAACTTTTTTAATCAAATGATTAACAAATTGTGCCAATGCCATTTATTAAAAAATCCTACAAGCATATCCCACATTTAAATACACAGACAATAAGGTGTTGATAGATATTCTTCAAAAAAAAATGTTTCATGGTCAAACAAGTATGGGAAAAGATCAAACCAAAAAAAGTCAAATAAAACTTTTATTGTCAAACTTTTTCTAGCTTTTTATGTGCTTGCGTGCATTATCAATCTCTATTAAGGAGTTTTAGTAGTTAGCATTTCCCTAACTTATTTAACCATGTAATCCTATTGTTTTTCTTTCAAAAAATACCTGTGAAAGCCTATGGAACTGAGCTGTCCAAAATACTAGCCACTAGCCACATGTGGCTATTTAAATTTAAATTTTAATTAATTAAAATTAAATATAATTAAATACTCAACTCCTCAGTCACACTGACCACATTTCAAGTACTCAGTAGCCACATGTAGCTAGTGGTTACTGTATTGAACATTGCAGATAAAGAATATTTCCATCACAAGAAGTCCTGTTGGAAAGAGCTGCTATAGAACATAGATGTCAGTGGAACACATGAAAACCTTGGAAAAATCCATAATTTCCCCCATTGACTTGTCAGATAAACGTAATAGCTACTACATTACCTACAGGAACAGACTCTTCCGTTGATTTGTAATGGTTTCATCATTATATTTAAAGTTTCTAATCTATGTATGAATTTGTTTTTATATTGTTCCATTGGTATATCTATTTCTGCTCCAATACCGTACAGCTTGTTGTAAGTCAAGCTTCTGCACCTTTTTCCCTAAGAGCAGAAATGAAGAATTCTTACATGGAATAGGAAGTTAAACTAGAAGGGCTACTAAAGACCCCTTCTAAGACTCTGTAAACGTAAACATTTCTCTGCAGAACTTGATTTATATTGAGATCTGTACACCATTATTTATTCATTTATTCTATAATTATTTACAGAGTATGTCCCTGACAAGCACTATTTTAGGCCCTGGAGTTAAAATGGTAAACAAGGCAGACAAGGTCCCTTGTTCTCTTATTTTCATGGAGTTTACATTCTTGTTTTAGAGAGAGAGAGAGAGAGAGAGAGAGAAAGAGAATATTAACCAATAAATAAATAAGCTATCAGATGGTCATGAGTGTTATGCAAGGATTGAAATTAGAGTGACAGAGAGTGACTGGTGGCCTCTTTATTTTGACTGATCAGGGGAAACCTCTGTGAATAAGTGACATTTAAACTGAGATCTACCTAGCAAAAGGAGTTAACCACTAGAAGGTGCAGACACAGCTAGTACACCAGCTCTCAAGAAAGAAAAAGCATGATGTGTTTGAGGAATAAAAAGAAAGGCAGTATGGCTGGGGCTTGGTAGGCAAGGGGAAGAGTAATAGGAAATGAGGTTGGCACAGTAGCTGGAGCCATGCATGTATCGTGGTAAAGTTTTGTAAGCTAGAGTAGGGAATTTTCATTTTTTTTCTGACTGTGATCATACGAGAGGGTCTTAAGCAGGGAACGGACATGATCTAACTTAGAATTTTAAACAATTATTCTGACAGCTGTATGGAGAATTTACTGGAAGGAGTCAATGATGGACATAAGGAGACCTGTTAGACAAGGTCAAGCAAGAAATGATGACCAGTTTGACTAAGGTGATAGTAGTAAAGATGGAAATCATCAGACAGATTCAGAATATTTTGGCTGTAGAATCTACAGGACATGTTATAGTTGGTTGTGAGGTATGAAGAAAATAGAAAATTCTGGGGTGATGTCCATATTTCATTATATAGTACTAGGTTCAATTACCAGTCTGATTACTACAGGTAAAATTGGCACACATAAGACACCAATAATGTTTTGATCAAGTCAATAAATTTGCTTTAATATTAATACATGTCTTTCTCCTAAACACATTTAAGCTACTAAAGCATGAGGTTGTGCTCATGCCTTTATTAGTTATTAGAGAATCTGGTTCCTAAGAAGTAGGGGTTTATGTTACAGACACATCAGCTATGGACAGTACCTATGGACTGTTCTGCTGAAGTATCCAAGCCAGTAGAGTGAATGAAGCAGAGAATATTGCCTGCCCTAAGTACAGAAGTTCTATGGGAATCTCATATTTTATTTTTAAAATTCACGGTGATTTTGCATTAAATGCTATAATATACCCATGTTTATGTTAATAATTAAAGTATTTTAAGTTTCTGATTAAAATATTTTAAATCAACAATTGTTTAGCTCTTCTCTCCTAAAGCTGGTGAAATTGAAGCTCTAGGAAGATGCACTGTAATTAGCCTGTGTTTGTTTCTTGGTATTTGTTTGGTGTTTGATACCTGCCGGAACGTGTATCCATTTTCAGTATTCCCCAGCCTTTTTGGCACCAGGGACCGGTTTTATGGAAGACAGTTTTTCCACAGACGAAGCTCAGGCAGTGATGCCTGAGGCCTGGTTCCTAACAGGCCACAGACCAGTACCGGGCTGTGGCCTGGGGTTTGGGGACTGCAGATTTAGAGAAGCACAGACCACATCTGTGAGCATGTGCAGTTTGGTACTACTTGAAACACAGCCAAAGGGGGTGCAGAGGGAAACTGCATTTAGAAACTATTAACTTTTATAATAGTCACTTAAAATGAGCAGAATGGCTGCACTTTGTAATGTTTTTAAAAGCATACCTGAATGAGGCTATCCCTTTTTTTCTTTTTAAGGAACACTTACTGAATAATTATTGGAAAAGTGAGTAAAGGTCACAATTCTGGAATAGCATTTTTCAATGAAACAAATGTATGTGGATTACTACTTCATTCAATAGGCAACAGGCATATTTTCCCAGAAGTTAGGAGACTTGCTGCATGCCTTATAAAATCCTTGTTAATCTGAGACCCTAATGTATATTTTTGATCTAATAAAGTAAATACTTACACATCTTATAATGTCTATAATTCTTGTTTGTATCCATTGTAATTAGTATTTTTAAGCATTTCCATTCATTAAAAATCCATATTGAAACAGCATTAACTCCTTTAGTTAAGGTTACTGCCTTTAAGATATTTTAATAGCCCCAGTGCTTTATTAGAACTTTAAAAGCTCTTAAAATTAATTCAACCTAGAAATTTATAATAGATTATGTAACAGTGGTCTAGAACAGGGATTGGCAAAGTTTTTCTCTAAGAGGCCAAACAGTAAATATTTTAGGCTTCACAGGTGACTCAGCTTTGTCCTTGTAGTTCAAAAGCACCCATAAACAATATGTAAACAAATGAGCATGGCTTTGTTTCAATAAAACTTTATTTACAAAAAGAGGCACTGGGCCAAGTTTGGCCCTGCAGGCTGTAGTTTGCTGACCCTCGGACTAGAAAACTAGAATTTGCAGGAATTTTAAAATAGGATGACAGGATTTAAAAATTGGCAAAGATGAAAGCTTAGACTTTGAATCATAGAATGTAGGCTGGAGGAAACTTGGAAATCATAGAATTACTTGGAAATGTCTTAAAAATACAGGTGCTCAGACCCTACCCCCAGATATAGATCGTGTATGTTCTTTAAAGTCCCCGTAAATAATTCTGATGTGCATCCCTGGCTAGAACTTTTATTTATCTGGTCTAAACCCCTTAGTTTACAGATATTGAAGCTGAGGCCCAGAGGTTAAATGACTTCTCTAAACAGCTGATCAATTGCAGATCCAAACCGAATCCTAGGTTTTCAACTTCCAACCTAATGTTTCTGCTGAACCAGCAGCTTCTTCCTTTATATCAACAGATAATCAGAATGGCTCCTCTTGAATTGTAAATTTTCCCTTTAATTTAGTTTTTATTACTTTTTTATTTAATTTTATAACAGTTTTCAAGTAGTGTGCATTTTAATGATTTTAGTATTAATATGAAAAAATAATATCTTCTATTAAAATTAAACCTTTGTTTAGTAATTTTTCTACACTGTGAATTCCTTGTTTTGTTTTGTTTTGTTTTGAAACAGAGTCTCACTTTGTTGCCTGGGCTAGAGTGCTGTGGCATCAGCCTAGCTCAGAGCAACCTCAAACTCCTGGGATCAAGCAATCCTGCCTCAGCCTCCCGAGTAGCTGGAACTACTGGCATGTACTACCATGCCTGGCTAATTTTTTCTATATATATTTTTTTAGTTGTCTGGCTAATTTCTTTCTATTTTTAGTAGAGAAAGGGTCTTGCTATTGCTCAGGCTGGTCTCAAACTCCTGACCTGGAGCGATCCTCCTGCCTTGGCCTCCCAGAGTGGTAGGATTACAGGCATGAGCCACCGCGCCCGGCCTTACACTGTGAAGTCAATATTAGCTTCATTTAGTTACAGAAATTGGAAGATATAATAAACTAACCCCTGTAATTGCAGGGTTAGTGTATACTAACAACACATTAACATCATTGCTTTACTCTCAGGTTAAGAGAACAATTTTCTCCCTGGGTCAGTTAGCTTTGGTTAAAAAAAAAGAGAGAGAGAGAACAATTTTCTCTGGATTAGCATTCACTCTTCTTATGCCATAAGTAAGCACAAGAGCAAAGAGTCATGCCATGGCTAATTCTATCTTTGATAACTTTGTAGCTTTATATGAAGAGACAAACAAATGCTTTATGTTCCAAAAATCTTTAGGGTCCATTATTACCATCCCAAATATAGGTAACAGGGAAGGAAACTAACTTTTTTTGAGAGCCTGCTGTATATCAGACCATGTGCTAAATATTTCCACGCATATTTTTAATTCACATGACAACCCTGTGAGGGTTTTGTTACTATCTCATTTTACAGATGAGGAAAATGAGGCCCAGAAAGAGGATGACTAACTTGCCCAGGGTCACATAAATAGCAAATGGCAAAGTCAGAGTCTCAACCCAAAACATAGAAGTATAACATGTTTTGTAGAATTTTACAAATAGGACTATGAGAAGGTCATTGTCTCCCCAGTTCACTCACCTTTCTTGCTGTTCACCCACTCTCTCTTACCAGCCACCAAGACCAAGTACACACAGGTCAGCAACAGAGGAAAACAGACAAAGCAAAAAAACCAAAGTAAGAATAGAAATGTTACAAAAGATACACAAATCTTGAGATCTCATTTCTCCTTTTTTCTCTAATCCACATTTTCTGACTCCCTTTGTAAAATGTTTCATTCATCTTGTATACACTTATTGAACCTCAGATATGCCAGGCACAGTGCTCACTATATAGAAAGGGAATATTCCTATGATGGTTATAGATGGCTCTTAGTTCTTTTGCTAGGTCCCCTTCCATCTTCTTTTATCCCACCCAATAATGTCATCATCATCCTCCCACTCACCCCACTGAAACCCCCAAACCATTTCATAATTCTTCTTTCTTATCTACCCTCCTCTGATCACTTACTGAGTTTTATTCTCTGTCTGCAATATCTATTCCTTCTTTCTCCATTCTTACTACCATTTCCCCTGGCTTTAGGTCATCACCTCCTACCTTTGAATGAAAATCTAATTGATCTTTGCCTTCAGTTTCTCTCCCTACCAATTAATTTTATATATTATGATTGAATTATTAATCTAAGCATTGACCTAGCCATTTCTTCCAGTATAAATTTCAACCTCCTTCACCTGGAATTCAGTCTGTTACCACTTAGCTTCTAATGATCTTATTTTTCTAACCCTCACCTACACCCCTACTACTCCCACTTAATTCTAGCCACACTGGACTACTCAAGATTCTCTCCACTTAACAGTATCCTTGCCTCTCTGTATTCTTAATGCCCTTCTCCATGCATCCAACTCTACCTGCCCTTCAAGAGCCACCTTTTATGCCACTTCTCCTTGAAGCCTTTCCTGATCTGAGTGCTTCTTCCTTTTCATCCTCCTAGCTGGGAGTGATTGTTCCCTTTTCTGAATAGGTTTCTTACCTCATTGACTGTAAGCCACCTTATTATACATCTTTGTATCTCTCACAGCACCTAACATTAGGTCCTCGGTAGGTGTTCATTAACTAAACAAATTGTATATGCAGTGTATGTTCACTGTAACAGAATAGGCTTAAGCTAAGAAAGGGTAGGAACTGTGACTGTTTCATTCTCATTCTGTATTTCTAGCCCCTAGAACACAGGAAACACTCAAACATTTATTAAGTAAAATACATTACAATTATCAGTCATTGAGATATAAATTTCCTGATGGCATAACAGATATCTAGAAATACTTTATGTTGTATTTTTAAAAATCGTAGTACATGTTTGTTTTATATTGACGTACCTTATATAAAGATCATGTATTAATATTCTCACTTTACGTAAGAGGAATTGAGGCTTAAAGAAATTATTAATAATTTATTTAAGATCACATAGCCAATGAGTAACAGAACCGAGTCTAAAATTCAAGTCTTCAGATATGAAGTTTAGAGTTCTTTTTCTTAGCCAAGGGTGGTTTGACCAAAGGCTAGTTTAGTTCTATTTGCATTAGAATTTTTAGAGTTAAACTGTTGCAGTCATGCTGTATGGAATATAATTAGGGCTCTGATTAACGCTTTGTCTGTGTGCTGGATATGTTAAAAATCAAATAGATAAAACATCAGAACTATTCATGAAGAAAATCTTAGCCCTGCCTGTGGACACTCCCTCCAAGGTAGAGATGACTGTCTATTTAGGCACTCTCCCTTATTCCTAGCTGAGTTGGCTGTGAGGGTGTGGGTATGATTTCAGCAGGCAGCATAGAGAGCAGGTCTCTAGATATGTAATCTGACACTCACCATTATGCAGCATACATTGAAGGCATAGGGGAGAGATGCTGTACCCAGGGAGCCTTGCTTGACATTCATGCAGTTATTCCCTTTTATATTAATATACTCTTAGATGAAGTCAGATCAACAAGCTGATTACTTAGCTTTCACCAACTTGCTTTTCCCAGATTGCTGTTTTCCTGTTTGCCATCAGGCTAGATATTAAGGATCATTATAGAAAACAATCCTATCAAACTATTGCATCTATCATAAGGATATTGTGAGACTATTCGTTATGATACACTGTGTCTTCTTTTATTAAAATTTCTTGAGAAAAAACTATCTGACTTTAATACAAAGATTTCTTTTACCTCTCCTGAGCAGTTGCTTTGCTTTTACCTTAAGGACATTGTGAATGTTTAACTTAACTCTCTCTGGTTAGCTGCCAGAAAAGCTTAGAGCCAAATTTGTGGCCCACCCATAACAAATGTGCTCTATGCCTCATTAACTTCATTCCTGGCTCCAGTTTACATCTCTGCTCTATTTATTCTTTTTTTCTTAAGAAAATCTTAATTCATGCCATCTTATTATATATGTATTTTTTCTCATAAACAGCCTTATATTGTTTCTGAAGTAGTTCAGATTATGATATAGTGTATGTACATAAAACCATCTTGGATGCTTCATAGTTACTTCATTTACTTTAGCTTTTTTTCTTAAGGGATAGATTTATTTTTATATAGGTTTTTGCAAAATTTTGATTACATGAAAATGGTTATATCACAAAATTTTATTGTTTTAATGGTATGATCAAGTGGTAAAATAATTGGCCTAGTGACCATGATTAACTTGATGTTATAATTCTAGCCTGGTCTTTCACAACAGTATTACTGTTTTCTTGCTGTATGCTTGGTTTTATACTCTCAATCTGCATGTGACAGTTTATTACTGTGTGATTTTTAGAAATGTTGTGCTGCCAGGTCAGTGCATAACAGTTAACTCTCTCTTAACTCTGTTGAGTCTGTTAGGCTCATATATAGTGTCATCTTCTGCACCCATCAGACTTCTTGTCTTTTTTAGCACCTTATTTTGAGTGATCACAAGCATATTAATCTCATTATACAATTTGTCTTGCTTCTGCTCTAAGTTAGTCATTCTGTTATTTGGAAAAGATAATGTGAAGGGATATTGGTTTCTACACCTCATTGGCTTTGATTGATTTGGAGCTCTATCTGGATTTTCTTATTATCTTGCTAATATCATCAAATTGATAACATAAATATTATTTATACAATTTTTTAAACTATTCTAATACCTTCAAGTAAAATTATTTAGACTTCTCTACAAGTCTCTGAGGTAGGTAAGGCAGATATATGCCCTTTTTACAGATGACAAAAACAAGGGCAAAATCATTTACGTGGCAAGATGATACTAGCAAATCAGTGGTAAAACTGGGGCTAGACCCAGGTCTCCTGATTGCTATACCATACTACCTTTTAAAAGGTCCAAAGAAGTTCTAACTTACATTGTAAACACTATATCATCTTTATGATACCTCTTAAGGATGAGAAATTGGCAAAGGTAAATTATATCACTCATGGTCATAGCTGAGCAATCTCAGAAATGAATTTCATTTGGTTACTGTCATGATTTTCTGTTATTGAAATTATAGTTCCTTTTAAGTACAGCCCTCATTACTATCACTTTCCATTATGGAAAGAGGAAGCAATTTGAGGGGGGGGGGCGCGGGGGGATAGAGTCTCACTGTTTCCCAGGATAGAGTGCTGCGGCATCAGCCTAGCTCACAGCAATCTCAAACTCCTGGGCTCAGACGATCCTCCTGCCTCAGCCTCTTTGAGTAGCTGGGACTACAGGTCCACACCACCATGCCCAGCTAATTTTTTCTATTTTAGTAGAGACAGGGTCTCGCTCTTGCTCAGGCTAGTCTCAAACTCCTGACCTCAAGCAATCCTCCCACCTCAGCCTCCCAGAGTGCTAGGATTACAGGTGTGAGCCACCATCCCCAACAATATTTTATCTTATCTCTTGAAAATTAATGTTGAAATGGGAACCATTTCACTTGGTAATTAGTAACTTTTTTTTGAGACAAAGTCTTGCTCTGTCACCCAGGCTGGTCTCGAACTCATGGCCTCAGGCAGTCCTCCCACCTCAGCCTTCTGAGTAGCTGGGATTACAGACACAAACCACTATGCCCTACACTTTTTTTTTTAGATTCTTTGAATTCATCTTTAATAGAAAAATAATTTGCTATTGTTATCATGCATATTCATTAAAGAGCCAAATAATATGGTAAGTGCTATGATGTTTGGTAAAACATTAGCTATAATTTTAACCAATCTCTACATTTAAAAAGGAAATTAAAAATTCATGCTTAATGTCTACATGGAAATTTCCATAGTTTGTATTCTAACTAATTGTTTACATACAGCACATAAGCTAAAGTTACTTACAATTTTAGTTGACCCTTGAACAACCTAGGGGTGGGGCATGCTGACCAGCATCCCCCCCGCCCCGCGCCCCTCCCCCTCCAGTCAGAAATCCATGTATAAGTTTTAACTCCCTAAAAACTTAACTACTAATAGTCTACTGCTGACCAGAAGGCTTACTGATAACATAAACAGTCAACACAAATTTCGTATGTTATGTTTAATAGATACTGTATTTTTACAATAAAGTAAGCTAGAGAAAAGAAAATATTATTAAGAAAATTACTATTTAAGGAAGAGAAAATGTATTTACTATTCATTAAGTGGAAGTGGATCATAGTAAAGGTCTTCATCCCGGTCTTCATGTTGAGTAGGCTAAGGAAGAGAAGGGGTTGGTCTTTCTGTCTCGGGGCTGGCAGAGGCAGAAGAAAATCTGCATATAGGTGGATCCGTTCAGTTCAAACCCATGTTGTTCAAGGGTCAACTGTATATTTATTCTTTACCACAACCCTATGAGAGTAGCTGTTATTTTACAGTCCCATTTTACATCCAGGTATCATATTCAACAGTAAATATTGTCTTTTGCCTCTCCTTCAGCTTCTGGAATTTCTCAGCAGCCCTGGTCAGTACAAGATGGACCCTGTAGTCTTGAGTTACATGGACAGTCTACTGCGGCAATCAGATGTCTCACTATTGGATCCACCAAACTGGCTTAATGACCATATTATTGGGTTTGCCTTTGAGTACTTTGCCAACAGTCAATTTCGTGACTGTTCTGACCATGTCTGCTTCATCAGCCCTGAAGTCACCCAGTTCATCAAGTGCACTAGCAACCCAGCAGAGATCGCCATGTTCCTTGAGCCTCTGGACCTCCCCCACAAGAGAGTTATATTTTTAGCCATCAATGATAACTCCAACCATGCAGCTGGGGGAACCCACTGGAGTTTGTTGGTTTATTGCCAAGATAAAAATAGCTTTTGTCATTATGATTCCCATAGTAGGAGCAATTCAGTCCACGCAAAGCAGGTAGCAGAGAAACTGGAGGTTTTCTTAAGCAGAAAAGGGGACAAATTGGTCTTTGTGGAAGAGAAAGCCCCTGCTCAACAAAACAGCTATGACTGTGGGATGTATGTGATATGTAACACTGAGGCCTTGTGTCACAACTTCTTCAGGCAGCAGACAGAATCACTGCTGCAGCTACTTACCCCTGCATACATCACAGAGAAGAGAGGAGAATGGAAAGACCTCATTGACAGACTTGCTAAAAATTAGCTGTTGAAGTGTATTTTGAAGTCTCCTCTTTCTGCCCTTCCCCATTTGTTGATAAGAGCAATCTCAGTGCCTGAGGGAAGATGCCTAGTAGAGGAAAGCTTAGTATTCTTACTTTTTCCTGAAAAATGTTATCCTCTGCATTATCCTAATGGACAGTTTCACTTTAACCCTGCCTTGAGAGCAATATGGTCTGTGAAAATGTCTTGAAATTATACACCAAAACCTTACAACCAACTTATCTGAACATTTATTACAAACAAGGTTCAAGTAAGACTTTTCTTATTGGATAAAATTAATTTCCTTTTGGTATCCCTTATCCACATTGGCTTATTCTAAAGGAAAAGCAGTGGTCTGGAAAACAAATCAAGAATATATGAAATCTAGAAGAATGCAAGGAAGGAAACTATAGAATAGAACCAAAAACTTGTTGCATGGCCTACATAATTAAAGAGATCAACTGGCTGGAAACAGATCAAGGCCTAACTTTATTCAAGACCTAAATATTATGAGAATCAATTATTCATTTTTTGTGATATCTTGTCTATTCACCATGCAAAGGCTTTCCTAGGTAGCTGCATAATCTTTGCAAATATTTGATGAGATGATATTAGTCCATTTTCCTCCATCTGGTTCCTATAGTACTCTAAGAAAGGGAAATTTGAGTAATTTCATTAAAATGAATGGCTGTGGTGGACCTCTTAGTTTGTTCAGTGAGTGGGTCAACTTGCTACTCTGTATTGATAACAGCTTTTCTTTACCTTATCTATTAGCCACGCCTACACTTTCTCCTTATATCCAGAGTTCTTTGGTTCTAAAACTCATAGCTGATAACTTCCCTGGTTACTTGTTATTTCAGATAAATATTTCTGCTTTCTGATAGTTACAGGTTTTCCACCCTATCCTTAATCTCGCAGAGTTGTTTTCAGTTATGTCATGGTGATTTCAGGACTGTTTCTGTATCTGAAACTTACAGACTTAGAGTTGGTTTATTCTTGAAATATAAAGGAAGAAAAGTGACCTTTCTCAACCCATTCACTTAATTCAAAATGCAGACAATGTAATTTTTAAAATGTGGAACGAAGAATAAAAACAAATGCTATCCCTCCAAAAGCACTGATCTGTTTTAGTTGTTTCAGATAATTAACAATCAGATGATATGTTGGGTACATATATTAATTCTGTTCCTAATAAGAATTAGATTGTAATGCATGTGAGACTTAAAAACCAAAAATTAGCTTCAGCCATGAAACTTATTTCAGCTACCTCCCTAGCCTAACCCTGCCCCCAGCCCTCCTGGCCCAAAATAACCTCGCCACCCACTGACCACAGAGGGCAGTAACTCAGTTCCTTTTAGCCAGGAAGGGAAAACACTTACAGTAAGTGTAAATAAGTACAGGTTACATAGCAGGTTTGAGTGAACAGGAGTTGAAACTAAAAGTCCAAGAGAAAGCTACCAAAAAGTTTTCATTTCAAGTCATTATGTTTTGGATAAAAAGGAGACCTAATGAAAAATGGGGGCAGGCAAAAGTTTAGGAACTGACAATCAGCCATAGAGGTGAAATAGGGAGGGAGGGACCACAAGAGGAGTGGCACAGGTTGCTAATAGGCCACAAGTGTAGGTAAAGACAAGAAAGCAGTATTATTTCAGTGACTGTTGACTTAGGCAGCTAGTCTAGCCTAGGAGAATCAAATCCTCTCGGGGAAAAGTTGTCATCTTTCTATCTTTCTAATAATGCAAAGTATGTTTGTTTAAATCTCAGTATCTTCCATCGAGAGTTAATGCATGTGAGTGCAATCTTTCCTAACTCTCTAAGATTCATCCCAGAAATAAATTATTTTTTGAACTAAACTAGTAAGCCTTAAAAAAATAAATAAATAAAATAAAATCAAAGATCTCCTTTTCCGTATATATGGCATGATGGGACTGTGCCACAGGTTAGTTTCCTTATATAAAATTTTGAGTATGTCATGTATAAATGTTAGCATTATAAATGACAGGAGAATTTAAGAGTTGACTTGTATTTCTCTAGATGTTATAATAGCTCATAAGTTATGCATCTGCTTAACCATACATCATTGATGTTACATGATACATGAAATAGGGAAAGGATCTTTTGATGGTATTGTGCTCTCTTAGAGTCAAAAGGGTCCATTATGCAAAATTCATTTTCAAAATATTCAAAAGGAAAGCAGGTTATTCAAAATTGGCCTAAGCAATTAGCAAACTGAACTACGCTACTTTCAAATATCCTATTGTGTTGCCCCATAAGTATAATCACACTTGTCTGACCTGTGTCTCAATATAGAATTCAAAAAGGTCATTGTACATAAACCCAGCTGTAGATGGTGGTAAAAAAGATAAGTATCAGTGGGTTTTCTGTTTAATAGTGTCTAAACCACAAATATTTCCACGCTTTGGGTAGGTATGTGTTGAATTTCACAAGCACTGGTCCTAACTAGATCAGAATAATTTAAAATTTACAAGTGGATTATATTTTTGATATATACCTAATTATTTTGACTATTCTATAATTGTTACCATATCCATAGTGACCATATATTTTAATAATAGACATTTCATTGAAATGGCAAAGTAGAATTTCTCAGTTCCATGGTTATTTGCTGATAATGTGTTTTTTTCTTCCATCACTTAAAATAGAAAAAGAGAAAATATTTTTGGAAATTTGTATGCTGTGGTATTAGAGCACAAATGTTTTAATCAAATCTAAGCTCTGTCAGTTACAAACCTGTACCTTCAGGCTAATTTGAGATTCAGTGGCCTCATCTGCAAAATGAAGATAGTAGTCTGTTTAGGCAGGTGCTATAAGGATTACATATCATATGTAAAATATACAATAGGGACACTAAAATAAACCTTATTTCCCTTCTGTCCTACTACTCAGTTCCCTTTTAAGACAAACAGCAAGTTTGAAAACTTGGTGTTATATTGCCATGCAGCTAAACAGCTGTGTGAAACATGGCTGATAAATACTGTTATGTACAAAAGAGAAACTTATTTGAGGATGGTAAATAATGGCAACAACTAACTTTTATATCAGTCTATACTGTGCAGGGTGCTTTCTGTGCACATACACCCACACATATGTGGAAGTACCTTGCGCATTATGTATATGCATCTACATATTAATATATATAAAGTACCTTGTACATTATTGAGTTTCTAGAGAAATATATGATAAAATCTCATTTAATTCTCATGTTTTAACAGGTATTATTCCCATTTTATATATAAGAAACAAACTCCAAAGCTTGGTCACATGGCTCTTCTCACACTTTTTCCACCCATTTGTTTCTCCCTCTCAGAAAATGGTAGCAAGAACTCCTTGCTTGAATATTTTAAATGTAATCTAGCCTCACTTTCTAAATGTCATATATTCAGCTGGTATATTACAGAAACCAATAATGAGAAATTATCATCTCAGGCCAGGCATGGTGGCTCACACCTGTAGTCCTAGCACTCTGGGAGGCTGAGGCAGGAGGATCGCTTGAGCTCAGGAGTTCGAGACGAGCCTGAGCAAAGTGAGACCATCTCTACTAAAAATAGAAAAATTAGCCGGGTGTGGTGGCACGTCGTGCCTATAGTCCCAGCTATTAATACTCGGGAGGCTGAGGTAGGAGAATCGCTTGAGCCCAGGAGTTTGAGGTTACT
Source organism: Eulemur rufifrons (assembly GCF_041146395.1). Lineage (NCBI taxonomy): Eukaryota > Metazoa > Chordata > Mammalia > Primates > Lemuridae > Eulemur > Eulemur rufifrons. The sequence continues at coordinate 24,338,752 of NC_090984.1, read as the reverse complement.
GTGAGCTAGGCTGATGCCACGGCACTCTACTACCCTGGGCAACAGAGTAAGACTCTGTCTCAAAAGAAAAAAGAAATTGTCATCTCAATTAACTGCTGCTAGGCAGCAGGACCTATACAATAACTGGCTCTGTTTTATATATTAGGTCATATTTGGATCAGCTCCTTATATTGAGCCCCTAATCTAAGGCACTTTAAAAGCCCAACATTGTACTTCCTGTGTTAAATCACCTTTCATATTCCATGCATATGAAAGATGGGAAGTAGAACAAGAGCAGCAGCCTGGGGAATCTCATTTTAATAAGAAGGCTTAAAGGAATTGCATCAAGTAAATGGGACTAAACAAAGATGCTCTGCATAAAAGAAGAAAAATTGGTCACTAAGTTCCAAAATGAGGCTGAAATTCCACGATGGAAAAATCAAGTGCTAAATGCACTGAAATGAAATCTTCTTATGTAGGGAAAACTAACATGTCAGAGCGTCAAAGGAAGTGGTAGTCATCTTTAGTGTCAGTAATAGGGAAGAGTTATCATTACTCTGGAAAAAATTAATCTTAGATCCTTCAGTTTGCATTAGAAGACAAGAGCTGCTTTCTGGATCTTTTTCTTCCATGTACCAAAACCAAGCAAGCCATTATTTAGAAGAAATCTCTTCCCCCATGATGCAAGCTCAGACAAGGTTTTCTACACTTGGCTTTGCTTCCCTAACTAGCTCACACTCTAGCTCTGCACAGCTGCTACCTCGGTCTTCATTCCTCAAACCTGCAAAGCCCTCACCTCCACTCTTACGCTCCTGCTTCAAAGAGAAAATAGAAAACCATCAGACATGAACTCCTTCAACTTCTCTGACACCAAATCTACAAACCTACCTCTGTCTGTCTCCATCTTTGAGCCTTGACTTCTATTACAGTCATCCTCAGAGCTAAGACTAATCCCTCCATCTGTGCACAGGGATATTGTGCAAACAGTTTCTTCACACACACATCATCAGCCACTCTCTACTGGATTTTTCCATCATTTAAATGTGTAAAATCTCCACCATCTTTAAAAATAAATAAAAATATGACGCCATGCTCCCTCTAAATATTGGCCTTCTGCTGCTTCTCTTCACAGCCAGCTCTAAAGTGTCCCTCCCACTCCTCAACCCACTTTAATCTGGATTCTGCCCCCGGTGCTCCACAAAAAATTCTCAATAAGAATACTAGTAGTTTTTATCTCATTAGGCCTCTTAGCAACATTAAACCCTCCTTTTCAAACCACTCTCCCTTTAGCTGATGTAACACCTAGTTTTCCTCTTTGCTGATCACTCTTATTTGCCAGTGTCTTCTCTACTTGCTCAGGGGTTTGTCCCATAGCCGTCTTCTCCTCACTCTGTACACACTTCCTAGGCACTCCCATTCATCACCAAGGCCAACGATAGATTTAGTCACTTCAGACCTATACTTGTTTCCTGAACTCTCCAAAACTTCAATCTGTATATTCATTTACCTGCCCACTGGACATCTTCACTTGGATAGTTCATGGGCCCCTCAAACCCAACAGACACCAAAGTTCAACTCATCTTTCTTCATCAAACCTGCTGCATCAGTGTTCCCTACGTCAGGAAATGGCACAACTTGCCCAACTCAGTTCTAGCCAGAAATCTAGGAAGCATCCTTGACCTTCTCTCTCACACAACTTCACATCTATCAACCTCTTAATCCTGTTGAATCTTCATCTTAGATACCCTTTAAATCCATGTATTTCTCCCTCTCACCAGTGCCACCACTGTAGTCCAAACAATCATTACTGTCACTGACATCTGGGTTGCCACAATAGCTACTAAAGGAGTCTTCCAGTGTTCACTCACCCCCCACTCCATATTATATTCTGCCAGTATCTTTAATAAAGCTGTGTATAACCTGGTCCCTCCCTGCTTTTCCTGCCTCTTTACAAGCCGTTAGCTTTCTGTACTCCAGCCCTGCAGACCTTTTTTTAGTTCCTCCAACACACATTCTTTTCTCTTCTTAAAGCCTTCCCACTTGCCATTCTCTCCCACACTCTTTCCCATACTCCTCAACAGAGAAACTTCTGTGTGATCTCTTCCTCAAGGAAATCATCCCTGATGTACCAGACTAGTTTGCTTTTCTTGTTAATTCCTTACAATCATGAATCCTTCCAGTGTGCCCAAATCACACAGAATTTTTCATGTTATGTCCCTCTTTCCCACTAAACTATGAGAGCCATGGAGGCCAAGGACCATATCTGACTTGTTCACTATTGAGTTCCTGCTGCTTAATGTAGTGCCTGGTACATAGACATAACTATTTGTTGAATGGGTAAATTGTTGAATATAGGAACTATTTATCAAAAAGTAGCCTATCATCCTCCTATGACATAGCAGCAGAAGTCAAAATGCAACATTAATCAGTATAACTTTTCATGCTTGTGTAAGAGCAAGCTGTTGAGGGGAATGGGGGTTGACGAACTTAAGCAACCTGACAGAAAATAAGGAACTTACTAAACATGTAAATCTAAGCACAGACATCTCTTCAATTTATCTGCTGATTTTTTAGAGATTTCACATTTTACATAGTTCTAATCCATGCGTAAGCACTATCTTAATTCTGCTTTTTCCAAATTTCCACGGGTAATCATTGTTTACTTGTTAAGTTTAAAGGTAACATGGGGTTGTCATTTCCTCACTGTTGGGCTTTTTGGTGAGTTCTGATTTGAGACTGTTACGAGTAGCAATACTGGCAAACATTCTTCAAAAATAAATTTATTTCAAATTTACTCCTTGAGGAATACACAAGTGGGATTAAGACATCAAAACATGAACAATTTATATGCCATCATATAGATAGCCAGAGAATTATCTAAAAAGAAATATAAAGTACCATTAAAATTGTATAATACAAACCTATATCTAGTTCCCTATAGCCCTACCAACATTGAGTTTTATGTTTGTTTACATTGATTTCCTGAAGTTTAACAGATAACTAACATTTATTGAGTTCTTCCCATGTATCTAAGGATTTGACATGAATAAGACCAGTTAATAATCACCATAAATCTATAAGATAAGTACTATTGTTATCCCTCTTTTAGAGATGAGGAAACTGAGGCTTAGAGTTGCCCAAGTTGAAGAAATTGAAGAGATTTAAATGTAGATATACTGATTCCGGAACCTGTACTCTTAATCATGTTGTATTATCTCCTGGTTGTTTGTTAGTGGTACTGTTTTCTTTTGTTTTATCTAATAGAAAAATTGCTATTATGAACAAAATAAAAACTGACTGTAGCCTTTCTGATTCCAGGAGTGTAGTATAATTTTTTGCTAGAGAGCTTGTTTTATTGAGGTGAACATCTAGATGGACCTTTTTGGTTGACCTCTGGTGTTTAGCTTGTGTGGGCCAGGAGGATAATAGAGAGATCCAAATAATAAAAAGAAATTTGGATTTTCACTGGATGCTCTAGAGAAAGAGAATGAGGCCTAGGAAAGAAAGAAGTAGGGCAGGACAGTGAAGAAAACTGAGATGGAAAATGTCCCAAAAACATGGCAGGAGACAGGGGCCTACTGGAGAACATGGCCACTGAGAAGTTCCCTACTGTAGCACATGGCTGTTAAATTTCTATAAACAATCCTCTATGCATTGAATTTGAAGTTTCTGTTTTGTGGTGTACCCTTGCATTAACTCTAAATCTTTCATGCAATTTGGATACACCCACCCTTGGTGGTGGATCATTTGGAGGAATGAAGGATGAGGAGTGGCATATCAGGAGGCAAAAAAGTAAGGGCCAAAGGACAAGCAGGCAACAACATAGCTTGACCCAGGAGATACAGAAGAACCTTGGAAACCCTTGGAGAAACTGAGCCCTTAGGACTTCCCACAATGGTTGGAAGTGGGTCTTTGGCCATCTTCATATTGAAGGAATGACCCCTAAACATTAAATTTCGGGAGGTTGTCCAGGTTGGAAACTTCTGGGTTACACTCAAGTGAGAAAGAACTTTTGTTGAACCACAGTAAAATAAATTTGACTTACTGGCAGCATTTGTCACAGCCTCTGCCTTGATGTATGATAATTGGCTTCCAGGACACTACACTCTTCTGGTTTTCCTCCTTCCTCATCAGGCGCTCCTCAGTTTCCTTTGCTAGTTTCTCCCTTTCTTCCTGATCTCTTATTGATGGTGTGCCACAGGCCTCAGTCCTCCATCCTTTCCTGCGTCAACAGACACTCAGTCCCTTGGTGATCTCATCTAGTTTCATGCTTTTAAATACCATCTATATGCTGATAGCTTCCAAATTTTTATCTCCCAGACTTCTCCCCTGAATTCCAGACTCGTATAGTCTATTGCCCAATTGATTTCTGCACTTGGATATCTAAAACTCATCTCAAACTTAACATGTCCAATACTACATTTCTGATCTTCTTCCCTAAAGCTGTACCACTCATGGCTTTCTCCATCTCCATCCTTTCAAGCCAAAAAACATGGAGTCATCCTTATTATTCTTTTTCCCTGATACCCTATCTCCAATTTGACAGGCAATCCTGTTCTTTTTACCTTCAGAATATATCCAGAATCTTCCCATTTCCACCATCTCTGTGTCTACCACCCTAGTGAGAGTCGCCATCCTCTCTTACTTGGATTACCACAAGTCTCCTAACTGATCTCCCTGCTTCCACCTTTCCCTCTGTAGCAGCCAAGGATGATCCTTTGTAAACCTATATAATAAAATGTTATTATTCACTCATCTGCTCCCCATTTTATTGAGATTCAAAACCAAAGTTCTTAAAAGTGATATGACCTCCTTGTCTCTGTCCCCACTTTGACCTAATCTCCAGCTACACCTACATCCTTGCTGTTCCTGAACAAGCCAGGCATCCTCCCACTCTACCTGGAATGTTCTACAAAGCTCATTCTCTCACTTCTTTGAAGTCTTTGCTTAAATATCAGTTTCTCAACTGGACTTTCCCTGACACCATCTTTTAATTACAATATCCTATTAGCAGTTCCAATCCCCCTTTTCTTGTTCTACATTTTTTTCTTTCTCCCTTAGCAATTATCACCTTCTAACATACTGTGTAATTTATTTATTATCTTTATTATGCCTATCTTCCTCTCCTCACCACTAGAATATATAAGCTCCATGAAGGCAAAGATCTTTATTTGCTTGGTTCACTAATATATTCCAAGCACTTAGCACAGTTCCCAGCCTATAGTAGGCACTCAATGATTATTAGTTGGATGAAAAAAGTAAAATCTGTCCCCCCTACCAATAGAATGAGAATAGGAATCCACAATTTTGTACAACACAGGCATTTTCCTTTAGACCAGGAATCTGCAAACTTTTTCTTAAAGGGCCATACAGTAAATATTTTAGGCTGACAGGTCATATGGTCTCTGGTAACTACTCAGCTAGGCCTGGAGCTCCAGAGTGGCCAGAGACAATACATAAACAAATGGGCGTGGCTGGGTTCCAATAAAACTGTGTGTTTACAAAAAACTGGCCAGCAAGCTGTACTTCCACTGATTCCTGCTTTAGACAAAGACACATCTTGGTAAATCAGCTCTCTTCATTGACAGGCCAGGCTCTATTCATCCGCTCTCCCAATTGTCAGAAACAAAACTAGAAGTTTGAATGCTAACGTAGCAAAATAACAGAACAGTAGCTTCTCTGCCTGCAGGAAGATTGGGGACATTCCCTACTCAGTGTGGCCCTTGAGTAAGTTGTGACTTGGTCTAGGTCGGGGGAGAGAAATCCTGATATCAGCCATTTTCTTGCTAATGAGTCTTGAGCTCATTATCTATAGCTTTGGAGTACCCTCTAGAGGTTTCTAATACACAGAATGATCTACTTCTGAGCCTCTTTTCTCTGTGCCATTAAGTTCTTTGGCATTAGCAATGAATTTCCTGTGGCAAGGAAAAGATTTTTACTCTTATCAGCTATTTTAAAAGTCAATAGACTGATGTAGTTGGTTCTGAAAATATCTGCCAACATTCTGTGGTCCAGGCCCTCATTTCCTGCCATCTAGACCAATGATTCTCAATTAGGGGCAGTTTTACCCCCCAGGAGACATTTGGCAATATCTGGAGACAGTTTTGTTTGTCACAACCGGGGTGTGGGGAGTGCTGCTGGCACCAGGCAAGCAAAGGCCAGGGATGTGGCCAAGCATCTTAGAATACACAAGATAACCCCTATAACAACTATCCAGCTCAAAATGTCAATAGTGCTGAGACTGAGAAACCATGATCTAGATAGACTATTCTACTGTACTTTCCTTCCACATCGTACTCCACTGCCAAACCGATATTCCTAAACCATCAAACTATCCATGATTCCTACACTCCAATAGCTCCAGTAGCTCCTCACTGCCTAGAAAACCAAGTCTTTTCTTCTCATCCTAGCATTTAATCCTGGGGTTTTTTGCCCACTTGCGTATCTGTTCTGTGGCAGAAACTCTGCTTCTCCCCAGTTTCTACCTGCACGGCCCTCCTCACCACCATCCTTTTTACTGATGTTAACCCTCAAACACATTTAGGGAGAATCCTCCCCACATCTCTCCTTGGATCCAAATCTTACTCATTCTTTGAAGCCCACACACACTGCACGCCCCTGTGCCACTGAGTCAGTCTGTACCATTCCTTTTTACTCTCACCATGAGCTCACCAGTCTTGCACCGTTGTGCAGCTATTCCATCTTGCCTCCTCAGTAAACTCCTTGAAGGGGTCCATATCGTATTTCTGGTCTACTGATCTCAGTTTCCACAGCATAAAGTATATTGTTTTATTGAGAGTCTCTTGTATTGAGAGTCAAATGAGATAATGAGAATAAAAAGCACCCTGTATAGGGCCTGGTACACAGTTAAGTGCTCAGAAAATTTTAGTGTCACAGTATCTACAGAAGCATACATTCAGGAGCCCATAGAAGGTGCTTAATAAACTGTTTAAATGTAGTTATGTGCTAGAGAGAGCATGCCATTCAGACCAGCCTGGTAGTTGGAACTAACAGCAAAGAAAAACTTCCATCAGAAATCCTACACCAATTAACACGCCTTCATGCTAGACTGAATCCAGGAGCAGTGGGTGTCACATTTTCCCAAAGTGGTGCCTAAGCCAACCTTTCTGCTTTTAGCAAGTTAATGAACAGCTTATGAATAACACTTTGCCTACTCTGGCCCAATTTAGAAGGCTGCCAATAGGATAAGATACCAATATGCCACACTCTCTGCTTTACTGAGGACCCACCCGGCTGTATTCCTCCTAAGTGCTTCTGCTTTCAGCCACTGGAGAGTCTGATGTCCCTAAAGAAGTCACACAGTGGGATGAGGCTGCAGCGAGAGCCTGGCCTTTCCCCTAACGGAAGAAAGCCTTGTCTCAGATCCTGTGAGGGAAGAAGCGAGTGGGGGCATGGCATTCTGAGCAGCCCAGGTTTGGCTTTGGGCCAGGCACTGAGTGGCAAACAAGAAGGAACACATTCCGGGAAGGCAAGGAGCCCTGCCAACGTGAAGGCGGCCCAGCAAGCAGGGCCCCGCTGGGCGCCAGGTGCTCCTTGGCTCCCTGGAGGTCAGGCACGCAGAGGGATGAACTCAGGTTTCTCTGGATTATCATTTCAGAGGCTTAACCGCCTCCCTCCCTCTCACTTTCAGTGAACAAAGCATATGTAACTGTTAAATTTTAAACCTCTCTACTCTAGGGTCCAGCTCGTGCTCTCTAAATAAAGGTAAGAGGAGAGAGGGTGTTGTTGCCATAGGGAAATCACACTTCACAGCAGCCAGCTTTCTGCAATTCTGTGCTCCTCATAACGAGGGCAGGTCAGGGGAAGAGCTGGGATTTCTACGCCCTAGAAGCTAAGCTCTTCACCCTGACCCTCCACCCTCGCAGGCCAGACACACAGGCTTGTTCTTCATACCTGCCAGTTCTGCCTTTCTACTGCCAGACCTTGGGAAAGTCTGGAGAGCCCTTGGACACGCTTTCCTTCCAGAATCGCCGCAGGCCTGTCCCAAGCGGTAAGAGAAGGGAGAGGAGGAGAGGGCCAGAGGGGACAGGAATAGAGCCGCTTTTTGGGGGAAGCAGCTACACAGGTTTGTGTGAAGATCCCCGTCGGATTGGTAGATGCACTGGACTTAGGAGAGGCCTGGGCCCATTTTCACCCAGCAAGGAGATAGCGGGGACCTTTTTCTGAGAAAGGAGAATGAAGTCTGTTAGCCTTTTGGCTCTGGGTCTTCTTGCTGGACTTTGCTGCCACCTAGTGGGTCAGTTGTCATCTTTTCCTCCTCAGAGGGAGACAAGCAGCCTTGGACTGAGCCTGGGATCTGGCCTCAGTCCAGTCCTGAGGCCAACTGCAGTCCTAGGACTCCCTGATTCAGCTAGGAGAGGAGCAGCTTGGGCTTCGAGACCTCACTCAGTTTGGTAGGTGTCCTGATGCCGTGGCAACCAGGTAGGAGGGCCATGGCTGGCTGGCTGGGTGGGCACCTAGGAGTGGGGGAAGGGCCATTTCTCATTCCCAGGCCCTCTCCTCTGGGATGAAGTTCTCTCTGACCTCCCCTCATTCCTGGATGCCCTTTTCACTAGTAACCCTGCCCCTCCCGTGACCCGGATTCCCTGGCTAAGGGCCCATGTTGCAAAATTGAGGCTCTAGCATAACATATTAATGTATTTCCTTCTGTTTCCCCAAATTTAAGGCAGTTATTTCTCCCTTATAAAGTCAGCTCATTTCACCTTAAAAATTACAAATATGATTATATGCCTTCTCCATGATGCTACTGCTATGAACCCAACCCTGGGAATAGTGAGAAGGAGGCATATTTTAAAGAGTTTTATTGGTTATCTCTAAGTCATATCAGCTGTATTTTTCTGTATCTTATATCCAGGTGTTTATTTCCTCTAGCAAAGGAAAGAACTTGGTTTCAGCAACCATTCATCCACCCTCTGAGCCCCAAACTTTCAGATCTGAGCTACAACCCAGGGAGTGTATAAAATCCAAACTCCTCTCCTGCCTACCTTATCAACCTCTTTAAATTTTAAAAAACTGTGGTAAAATACACCTAAAATTTACCATCTTAACTATTTTTAAGTGTACAGTTCAGTAGTGTTAAGTAAATTCACATTGTTGTGCAACCAATCTCCAGAACTCTTCATCTTGCAAAATTGAAACTCTGTACCCACTAAACAATAACTTATTTCTCCCTCCTCTCAGCCCCTGACAACCACCATTCTGCTTTTTGTCTCTATGATTTTGGCTATTCCAAGTACCTTGTAGAAGTGGAATCATACAGTATTTGTCTTTTTTGAGAGGGGGACTGGCTTTTTACTTAGCATAATGTCCTCAAGTTTCATCCATGTTATAGCATGTGTCAGAATTGTCTTCCTTCTCAAAGCTGAATAATATTCCATTGTATGTATTATATATACATTTTGTTTATCCACTTGTCCATCAATGGACACTTGGATTGTTTCTACCTTCAGGTTATTGTGCATATACGCTGCTATGAACATGAGTGTTCAAATATTCAAGACCCTGCTTTCAATTTTTTCGGGTACATACTCAGAAGTGAAATTGCTGGATCATTTGGTAATTCTATTTTTATTTTTTTGAGTAACCATCATACTGTTTTACAAAGTGGTTATACTACTTTACATTTCTACTAATAGTGCACAGGAGTTCCAAGTTTTCCATATCCTTGCCAACACTTATTTTCTGTTTCTTTGTTAGTAGCCATCCTAATGAGTGTGAGGTGATATCTTATTGTAGTTTTGATTGACATTTCCCTAATGATCAGTGATGTTGGGCATCCTTTCATTGGTTATTGGCCATTTGTATGTCTTCTTTTGAGAAATGGCAGTTCAGGTCATTTGGTTGGTTGTTGTTGGGTCATTTAGTTGTTTGTTGTTGGGTCATTTAGTTGTTTGAGTCATTTGGTTGGTTGTTGTTGAGTTGACCTCTCCAACTTCTTTTTATGTCACTCTCCCATTTGGTTAGTATCCTAGGATACTGACATGCAGTGTCTCTGTTCCTCAGGGATATATATGCCTTTTCCTACCTTTTGCAGTTGCTGATCCCTTTTCCAGGAATGTTCTTTTCCCAGCTCCTCCCATGACTGGTTCCTTATCCTTTAGGAAATCTGCTTGTCACTTCAGAAAACTTTCTTCGACCACATCATTGAAAGCCATCTCCCTCTTTATCTATATCACTGTTTCTTTTCTTCATGGAACTTAATTGCAATCTGCAATTACCTTGTTTGTCTACATATTTACTTGGAATTTACTTTTACATGGAATGTAAGTTCAATGCCACTGGGACACAGACATTGCCTTACATATTCACTGCTATATCTCCAGTTCCTGGCTTAGTACATGGCACATAGTCTCAACTCAATAGTATTTATTGAATGAATGAATCACTACTAGAGGGGGGCATTGTAGGGAGAACGAGGAAAGGTGATATGGCTCAAATTGTAATTTTACCTCCATACCTAGGCTCTAAGTCATAGAAAAGGCCACAGGAGTTTTCTGGCTGAGTTCCATACCTTAATTCCTGAATCAGAAGCATGGTACTATTTCAGTAGGCACATGGCTTTAGAGTAGCCCAGGAGAAATGGGGAACCATCCCCAGTGTCCACCCAACAGAGGCAGGAGGCTGTAGAGGTTTACTGTGGCCATCCTCTCCCTTCCCCATACACCTGAGGTGTAAGCCAGCTCAGCTAAAGTCCTTTGAGATTAGCAGAGTATTTGGGATTCTGGGAATGACGTGGGCTCCATCGGTCACCTTGGTGCTGAGTATGTCAGTAAGACTACCTTCAGTGAATAGTCAAAGGACAAAAATGAACTCTCCATACCATAGGATGCTAGAAAAATCAGGTTTTTTATTTTAAAATATTTTAAAAAGCTAAGCTCATAGTGGAACAACCCAAGGGTGGTTGAACCAAACTTTGAGGGAATTAGATGAGCATGAGCCAATGCAAGCAGGTCAATATAAATACACATGGTTTATAAACAAGCACAATAAAAGGTACAGTGGCCCCAGAGGACCAGGCTGGGGACAAAAGGGAGAAACAGAAAGCCTTCCAGAGGGACAGGCACAGCCACACCACTCAAAGCCCAGGGCCCCAAGCACGACTCCAAAACCACCTACCCTACTGCATGCCTCTCGCCCTTTCTGAGCCTGAAGTATAGCTGAAAACTAGGTTCACCAGCATCTTGGCACATTCACCTATGACTTGGCACCTCTTGAGGCCTCTGGCTCAACCTAGCAAGGCTGAGAATGGTTTTGTTCACCTCCATGAGGGAGGGGAAGTGCTGGGGCAAGGATTATTTCCCTGAAAATATGATGGAAAAGATTGATGAAAAGGGCTGATTCAAAGAAAAAAAAAAAAAAGGGCTGGATATTCATCCAGTGTGGCACTTTAAGGAGAATGGAACAGTGAGTTTCGCCTGAGACATACAGATTTGGTGTAAGCAACACACACAGCCAGACTATAAGCTTAATCCTAGAAACTGGGATGGGAAGAGGATGAAGAGACCTCCAGTCTGAGCTCAGGGAGTTGTCACTTTCTATCAGTCCCCCCAATCCTCAGTTGGGTTTTGTAATAAACAGGACAGATAATCATGGCTCTGCAATAAATAATTTCCACCTGAATTTCTTCCCCTAGTTAACCTCTCAGTGTCTGAAGAGGGGAAAACAGTGACTATTTCTGACACCCCCCACCCCATCACCAATGACTCTCCCTGATACCTCTGGACCCCTAACTTAAGGCCCTTCTAGAACCTCCAAAGGCACTATCTTAGCAGATGAAGTCCCAGGGAGATCAGACCAGAGTTCTGGGGCACCGGGAAGCTCTTATGAATAGAGAAGGCCCTGACAGAGAAGGAGGAATCTCCAAGGCAAACTCCATGTCCAGCCTTCTCCTCCCCTATCTCTTTTGTCCCCAAAGGTATCAGACGGACCCCACTGGCCTGTTTCCTGCACTACACCAGGCCCACCTTGGACACCACCACCTTATTAATGGAGAACAGACCCCATGAAATGGAGGACCCTCCTCTATGACCTGAAACACACTGACTGCAGGTGATGTGAGTGAGCCCTGCCCTGTAATGGCCCAACACCAACACACCTGGCTGCCCAGCCAAGCCTCCCTAACAGGCTGCTCTTGGCCATGCCCAAGATGCAGGCAATCAGGCAGGAAGTACACAGCAAGACCTCAAATCAAAGCCTCCATCCTTCCCATCCCCTATTTCCAGGGCCTGGGACACCTTGGAAATGTTTGGCACACCTGGGCAAGACCCAGTACCAGGTCTGTGGCCACAGTGATCAAAAGCCCTGCTCCACCCGTCCCACCAGAAAGCGAGAGCTGAGAACATGGAATTCTAGGAGTTCTCCTTCCCAGCCCCTGCCACCATCCCCTGCTGCGGGCAGCATCTTCCCAAGTTCAGCCAGCCTCCTTATGAGGGGCCAGCACAGAGCCTCAGCCCAGAGCATGAAAATTCGCCTCCTGCTGGAATCCTGGCCACGAGCCCTCCTCTCTGCGTTTGCAGCCCTCAGCAGGCCCCTGGCTCCGTGGGAGGAGAGTGTGCAGGGGGAGCAGAGCCCACACTGCTGGTTTGTGTTCTGGCCTCTGACCCCACCACTGGAGTGAGCCATGTGACAGAGAGCCACGTTCCAGGTATCAAAGCATGGCTTTGTCCCTTGAGGTGGCCTCCAGTGTTCTGCCTGTGTGCCAGAACTGTTTCCAAGGAGCAGGTTAAATTTTTTTCTCATTTAAGTGGTTGCTGAAGCTTAGTGTACAGAATTCCTCAGCTGGTTCCAAAAACTCTGGCTTTTTGTTTGAGTCCAAAAATTGTAGGAGCCAGTTACTCTGTAAACAGTACTTCAGATCACTCATTGAGGGAGGGAGAAGAGTTGGGGGAAGGGAGAGGGATCTGGAATATTTTCCTTCGTACTCAATCTCAGCACAGCAGCAGCATAAACCCAGGAGATCGTTGGTGGAGACTTAGCACCCAGAGAATCTTCTTGGAGAAGGAGTGGGAACAAAGGCCAAGTGGCTGTTACCTGCACACAGGAAAGATGCCCAGATCAGGGAAAGAGCCCAGAAGACAGAAGACATGGGCAGAAGAGCCGGTGACACCTTTCTTCCTGCCCCCCACCACATACACACACACTGAGAGTGGGCCAGAGTGGGATCTGTGTACCCTGCACCCACTGCCCAACCTTGCTAGGACCATCAAACCAGCTAGCTTAAAACAAGTCAGCCAGACAGCCTGGCCCTAGGTTTTTGGCCCCTGTCCTCAACCCTCAATCCCACAGGCATTAGGAAGAAAAAAGGCCTCACCTGTGCCCAGGGACCGAGCCATCCCAATTCAAGGAGCATAACTGCTGTTCTAGCTGAGAGATGCGGAACGCCAGATAGGATGAGGACATGACCAAGAAGCAGATCCTGGAGAAAGAGGGGCAAGAAAGAGTTGAATATTTTTTCCAGAAAAGGGGCATTTTTGGAGGCTCACCAGAAATAGTGGGACCTTAAGCTACTCTTGCAATTGGAAGACTTAAAGAGCCCTTTGTCATTCAGCTGTGTTCAGGCCTGGGCATCTTTCTTCCCAGAGGCCACATGAGGGTCCTGAGACATCCCCACCCAGGTGGCCCTGCAGCCCAGCAGGAGTTCTGGGACCTTTGTCTGAGCCCTAAGGTGGTAGGCCCATTTCCACAGCAGGCACTGAGGTTGACGGTCAAAACCCAGCCAGCACAGCCAGAGGAGGCTAAAGGGATAAGCCATGGGAAAGCTGGGGGCTGGCTCTTCATGGAACTTCCTACCATGCTCGGCACTCCACCGGTTCTTAGACAGAGGTACAGACAAGTCAGGGGTTCCAGAAACTGCTCTAGTGGTAGGCAGTGGGGAGGCTTTTCCCTAGTCAGTATTTTCCTTCAGCTGATGGCCCTCTCCAATTTTGCCAGCCTCCTCCTCTCCAATCCTGTGCAGCAACTTTTCCTTCTCTCAGCTGTTCCATATCCTGCCCCTCCCCACTGCACAGTCTTAACCCTAAATTACAGGGTGTAATGAACAAAAATGGAGATCCTTTCTCTTGCTACAGAAGGGCACGCCACGTGGCCTTCAGACACTACCCAAGAGCTTGAAATTTGACTCAGAACTTTCCCCTGGCTCTGGATAGTGATCTCCCCACACTCCAAAGCCCCTGTTCCAAACACCTAGACACCAGGTGGGTCTGCCCCCGCCCCCAAAGTCACCTACAGCACAAAGAAGACCTTGAAGAGCCGGTAGTCCCAGAGCTTCGGCTCCCTGTCACTCTTGGGCTCCTCTTCCAGCTCGTCGTCCTCACAGACAGCATCCCCTGCAACGGGAGAACACCCAGCTTGGGGCATGCATACTTCCCCCCATTTTCTGAAGATGCTCAGGCTCTTGACTTTTCCATGTGGATTTGGAGAAGGAAAGAATCAGCTCTCAGAAGCCCTGCTGGCTGTGAGCCCTTTCCACTAGGAAAAGAGAAAGTCTGGCCTTTGCGAACAGTTGCCGTGGTCAAGCCCCTGAACTCACCAGACCTTGGAGGCTTTCTGGAGGGGAAGATACTGTCTGTGGAGTCCATGGATGCCTGAGGGATACAAGGGATGTTGTCTGGGAGGGACAAGGACCTGGAGGCAGGGCACACTTTTCTCCACTTCATCTCGGGGATGAAGACTTCCTGCAGAAAAGACAGGAGAAGCCGTCTCACCTTGGCCCTTGGGATCTCACTTGCCCTAAGGGGCCCACACCAGGTTTATCAGAGCTTTCTCCAGACATTACCCACATGGAGGCCTAGCCAGGGATGGAAGCAGGTACGAGGGGCTGGGGGACAGTTGCCATAGCCACATGTCTCTCCTGTCTGCTTTCTTGCTGTGACTAGCCATCTGCCCAGGAAACAATGTCTTTGAAGGCTGCTAGTATAGAACCACGGTGGGATCTTAGATGTAAGCCAACCCAGGTGCATGACCAAGTGCTTGGCACAATGTGTCTTAGATTAGTTATGGCTCCTTCTGTTCTAGGCCCTGACCCTGAGCAAGTCACTGACCTTGGCAGGGGGAACTTAGAGTCCCCATCAACAAAAATGGGAACATCACCTTCTATTCCCTGTGTGGTATTATGCATATTGCATGCTTGGCTAAATGCTTAATAGTTACTGAAGGAGACTTCAAACAACCTGGGGTTATTTCTACCTCTATCCCTGCCCTAGAAACTCAGCTCTGCCTACCCGGGGGCCCCACCTGCCAAAAGAAACTGCTGAGACCTCAGCCAATCCAAAATAAGTCTATCTGGCTTCAGTAATAGCCTTTGGAGTTCTTTCCCAGAGACATCTCTATCCTCTTGAAGGCCCTCCTGACTCAGCCAAAGGAAACAGGATGGATCACTGGCCCTGTGTCCACACAGGCGTGGGACCCAACCTGGCCAGTGTTCTGGGGGCTGGACTTCTGTTCTCGGGAAGTCAGCAAATCTGCCGAGGCTCTGCATGGTAGAACATGACAGGTTTCGGGGTGCCCCAGCACAGCATTGAGCCTGGTGCCCCAGTTCTGCATTGTGGGCCCCTCCTGGGATGCCCTGGTGCCTCAGAGTTACGGGCACTCTCAGGCCAGCAGCCTTTCCTCCCAGCCCTGGCTCTCACCAGAGACTTGCACGCTGCTTCCTCCGGAAATTCTCTTACACTCAGACTCTTTTTGCTGGAAGGCTGAGGAGGAAAGGGAACATGGGTCACTTGTCCATCTGGAACAGGCAAAGTCAGGTGTGGGGAAGCCTTAGCACTCTCCAAGATAGCTCTACCTCCAAATAAGCCACTTCGTGTCGTGTCGGGGAAGCCCAACTCCCAGAGTTTGCAGGGGGTCTCCGTTTAATGCTGGAGCAGAGGGCAAATGGCAGGCACCTGACTCTCCCGTGCTGCTGCCCCTCCCCTCCACTCAGCATGGGCCAGAGAGAGTTGTAGGGCATGTGGGCAACAGCCACCTGCTTCCATCTATCTGTACGTTAAGGAAGCACAGCGAGGGCATACAGATCCACACACGGTCCCCGACTAAAATGGTTCAGCTTCAGATGTTTCGACTTTACCATGGTGCGAAAGCAATACACATTCAGTAGAAACTGTATTTCGAATACCCATACAACCATTGTTTTTCACTTTCAGTACAGTATTCAATAAATTACATGAGATATTCAACAATTTACAATAAAATAGGCTTTGTGTTAGATGATTTTGCCGAATTGTAGACTAATGTGTGTATCCTGAGCATGTTTAAGGTAGGCTAAGCTAGGTTAGGCACACCGTATTAAATGCATCTTCGACTGATGATATTTTCAACTTATCAGGACATATCCCCATCATAAGTCAAGGAGCATCTGTTCATAGGGACATTCAAGGGCCCACTGGCCTCAGAAAGACATGCTCACAAGTAGTGCCTCTGGTACATTGAGCCTAAGCCTTTCACTCCCCTGTCCCTGCCCCTGC
The DNA here is from genome assembly GCF_041146395.1 of Eulemur rufifrons. Lineage (NCBI taxonomy): Eukaryota > Metazoa > Chordata > Mammalia > Primates > Lemuridae > Eulemur > Eulemur rufifrons. The sequence continues at coordinate 24,322,292 of NC_090984.1, read as the reverse complement.
TCCCTGTGCTAGAGAGATAGGCCGCCCTCCCCCAGCACCCCTGTCCCAAGCCCTGAGTCCAGGCCTGGGCAGCCTCCCTGGCCCAGCTCCCACTCCTGAGCTCCATACCTGGAGGTGGGTGCAGACTCTCCTCAGCATGTCATACACACTGTCCCGGGAGAGCAGTGACACGAAGACATACTGGGACATGGAAAGAAAACAAAGGATGGAGTGAGATGAGACCCCTTACTGTGCCAGCAGCCCCCCTCCATGAATTGGGGACAGGCCCACAGGGATTTTAGGCCAACAAGACCTTGCCTAGGAACCGCTCTTCCAGCTTATTACATGTCCTAAAATATCCACTGGAGAGCTGCAAGGTGGAGCAAAGTAAAGATCTGGGAGAGTGCTCGAGTCAGGCTGGGGGCTCCCAGGGATGGGATGGGGAGACTGACAAGGGAGTGCTGGCCCAGAGACTCACGGACCTTCTGGCTGGTGTTGGTGGTGATGGCCAGTCCATTGGGAAGGAGCCGTGCCATCTTGTGTTTTTTGATCATTTGTACAGACACCACCGGAATGACCACCTGGGAGGGAGAAGCATGCTTCTCTCAGGACTCACCCCCAAGTCCCTTTGCTCCCTGCATAAGACCCCAGCCATAGCTGGCTATGAGCCAAGCATGGACACCATGAAGAGACCTGGCTCCACCTGGGGAAGGATCTGAACCATCCACCTTCTCATCTAGCTTCCTCTCACCCCTCTGCCCCAGCCTTGACAGTCCATGCCACTCTGGGCTCTCCTAGGTATGATCCTTGTTATCCCTGGGGCCAAGGACGCTTGCTTTGGAGAATCCCACACTCTAGTAATGGCGTTCCCTGAGCTACTTCTTGGCCACAGTTGTGGCTCCCCCTAAGTGCATATCCTGCCCTGATTCTGAAGGCATTTCTGAGATACCCAGAGGCAGAATAATTTGGCTGTGAACCATTCAGGCCAGCTCAGGCCAGATGTGGGGTCTAGACTGGGACCCCTGTTTTAGAAGGGGCAGTACTACTTCCCTGGACACCGGATGGGATGCCTCGAAGCTGCTTATCCAACCAGTGAGAGGCTTCACCAAGGGCCCAGTGTGCAGAGGGACAGGCATGACTTGAGGCCTGCCCACAGGGCTGGGGCTGGGCCTCGCTGGGCCATGGCAGCCCTTACCACTCATTACTACCTTGACATCCTTGCCAAAGAGGCTGGCATGGAAGCAGAGCCAGTTGGGGGAGATGTAGAGCCGGCCCTGGAGAAGGAGGTCCCTCTGGAGGGCACAGGAGCACACTGGGAAGTCACAGAAGAGGAGACGTGCCATAAGCAAAGTCAGCCGGGAGCTCAGGGCTGGGTCTTCACACTCAGGGGCCCAGAGTCCAGCCTCAAGGCCTGTCTTCCTCGGACTCTCCCTTCCCCATCTGAGGCCCCAAACGATCCATCCCCCCAGCACTCTAAGGGTTCTTCTCCCGACTGCCCCTCCACCCTACCAGACTGCTAGATGCTGCAGCTTTCTCCACCCATGCCCGGCAGGGGCCAGGCAGGTTCCTGCCCTGGTCTCCATGCCTGGATTCGCACAACCTCAGGCAGAACCCTTGCCTCACTCTCCTCTGCTCTGCCCTGTCTTGAGTGTGCAGAAGCCCCCACATGCTCAGTGAGAGGCCTGAGCAGGGAAGAACAGGCACTGATAAGAGCAGAACAGAAATAATTCGGAAGCCCTGACATGTCCTCAAGAAAACTTTTATAAATCCAACTTCATATTCCAAACCAGCCCAGTTCTTATCATACTTTTGGACAAAAAAGGACTAACTACATCCAAAGGTCAGCCGGTTCCCATATCTAAATTGTGCCTTGGAGGCTCCAGGGTAGACCTGGCCCAAGGCCCCTGAGCCTGCAGGGAGACGACAGCTCACCTTTAAGAACCACCTCGTCCAAAGGGATGTCCTTAAACAGCTTGTGGTATTGCTGGTTGTATTTATTCAGTAGTGTCTGCAAACACACGGGCTGGGTCTGAGAAGCCCTGGGAGATCAGACCACCAAAAGGGCCCTGCTCCAGCCAACAGGAAACAATGCCACAGCCCCCCCTCTCCTGGGAACTTAGCATGAAGCAGTAAACAGCCAGTGGTTGTGGAGGGCTGAGTTCCAAGCATAGCTTGTCTCCTGGCGATGCTGGGTCCTGACAGGTAGCCTGTGATGGGAAGGGGATACACCACTCCCACCCAGGAAGGGACACCCACTCAGGTCTCCTGGTTTCCTGGTGACAGGCCTGGTGGCCAGGGAGCCACTGAATTCAGGCAGCCCAGGGTCCCTTCCTTGGTGAACAGTGAGAAGTCAGCCTCCGCACACTTACCCCTTCTCGGCTGCACTTCTTTATCTCTTCGCCCTTCAAGCTTTCTGGCCAGTGCAAACTGCAAAGGAGACATTCCATTCCAGGGACAAGGAACCCTTGAGTCCTGCCCATGCTTCCTCAGTGCCAATTCTGCCCTGGCTTTCAGCCAGAGCTTGGGAGAGACTGGAGACTAGGGCCCTTCTCTAGGGGCCACAGCAAGCGATAAGAACAGCAAGCACATAGCTCATCCTTGAGGAAAGACACTCCTGGATGCAGGGTGGGGTCGCTGAGAGCCCTCCTTCCCAGATGCGGGTGAGCACATGCCCTTGGGGGTATGCACGCTCTCCCAGAGATGCTTAGGAGCTGCCCACCCCTGTGTGTCCAAGACTCTCTTCCATGTCTCTGGCCCAGGCGTAAGCAGAGGAGCAGGCAGCACAGGAATAGGGACTAGTTTGGGGAGGGGGTGAGATGGAGTTGTCAGACTCACAGCTCTAGGGCCTGGCCACTGGCCATGCTCCCAGCAGGACTGCCCTCCTGCCGCTTCCTCCCTGTGGCCTCTGCAGTGAGGAGCTCAGCACAGACTCACCCGACCTGAGGGAGGCCACCAAGCTGGGGAAGGGGGAGTGGCGCTGAAATGCAAACCTTTGCCCTGGCAAAGGACAGGTGAGCAGGGAGGAGGCTGGTAACCTGAGAAGCCTGGACTCTGCTAGGTCCCAGTGCACTGGGACAGGCCTGAGGGGCAGGAGGAAGAGGCCCCAGGCAGCCGGTACCCCACCTCACAGACCTGCAAAGGGTCCCCTTTGACTCAGCCTCAAGGTCCCCTTTCTAACACGTCACCTCCTGAGGCCTTCCCAGCCCCCAATCTGTATGTATGTCTAACTGGGAAGGGGGTCCTCACCTGTAGTCCGAGGGCTCCTGAGCATTGTCCGGGTCCTCTGTGCAGGACACAGGGCTCTTCAGAGAAGCTGTCTTTCCAGGCATTTGCTAGTTGCTAGGGAGAAACAGGCCCATATCAGGAATGGGGGCTTTATAAGGACATTTGTCCCCACCAGCCCCACCATGCCCAGGGCAGCTGCCTCTGTCCCCCACCCAAGACTGGCTCTGATATTCAGGCTGAAGATGTCACATTCGGGAGGGAGGGGTTCTGGGCCGGCTGACGTGGCGGGGGTGGGAGGGGTGGGGAGTCTCACACAGCGTCTTTCCTGAAAGCCTGAAGTTCAGTTTGTGCCTGGACTGGAAGGAAAATCAATCTGTCTCACTTATCCGGAGCGTCAGGTAGCTGTTAGGCCAGGTGGAGGGAGGTCGCCAGCTCCACCCTTGAGGAGACACATAGGGAGGGGTGACTCTAAGACTTGCTCCCACCTCAAAGCAGACTTCTGAGGTACCCCGGCAGCGTTACTGTGAACTGTCAGGTTCTGGGAAAGGACACCAAGCGCAGGAGGCTTTATCAAAGCCGAACAGCTGATGCAGCTGAAGATGTGGGAGGTGGACTCCAGTCAGCCCACAGGTGACCACGGCAGGGAGGGGAGGGGCTGCCCCATACCAGGAAGTGGCCTTGGACAGAGTCAGGAGAGCTCAGTCCTGAGAGCCAAACCATCTCAAAATGTCCCAGAGAGAGGGCCCAGAAGGGAGGAGATAGTCCCTCCTTGGGCAGGTGGGGCTCCCCAGCGGCCTTCAGTTCCTGCCTCCAATAAACAGTTCCAAAGAACAGAGTTTCCCTGATCCTGCTCCTCCAGGCTTGGAACCAATAAAGGCTGAGCAGTCAAACTAGCCCTAACTGACCGGGCTCAGGGACTGACCAAGGATGAGAGGGTTTACTGGGCGCGGTGGCTCACACCTGTAATCCTAGCATTCTGGGAGGCCGAGGCGGGAGGATCGCTTGAGCCCAGGAGTTTGAGGTTGCTATGAGCTAGGCTGATCCCATGGCACTCTAGCCAGGCTAACAGAGCAAGACTCTGTCTCAAAAGAAAAAGAAAAAGGAAAAAAAAGGATGAGAGGGTAGCCAAGAAGCAGGGACAAGCCAGGGCAGCGCAGTGGTCAGGAAGAGGTAACAAGGTCAAGTGCAGTGGTCCCTCAGCCAATAAGGAGCTGAGATCTGGACACTATAAATCGCAATGCTTAGTCACACTCTTCTTTTTTGTTTCTTTTTGAGACAAGGTCTCACTCTGTTGCCCGGACTAGAGTGCAGTTGTGTCATGATAGCTCACTGCAACCTCCAACTCCTGGGTTCAAGCAATCCTCCTGCCTCAGCCTCCCAAGTAGCTGGGACTACAGGTGAGTGTCACCACACCTAGCTAATTCTTCTATTTTTTGTAGAAATGGGATCTCCCTCTTGCTCAGGCTGGTCTCGAACTCCCAGATTCAAGCAATCCTCCTGCCTCGGCCTCCCAAAGTGCTAGTCCCAGCCTAATCACACACTTCTTCAAGAGCAGAGTTATCAAGTCAGCTCAAGATCCTGCCAGGACCCTCAGAGAATAGTCTGACCCCCTCCCAGCATACCATTGTACAAATTAGGAAACAGTCCTGTCAAGGGACAGGCTGTGCCCAGTGTTACAGTGAAGAGCCAGGTGATCTCAACCACAAAATCAGCCCAGCCATAGCCATATGGCCTGGTGACCTCGGTTCTCAACCTTATAGAGAGTTTTGGCAAACATACCAATACATTTTCACTGAATCTTATGAAGTGACAGATTGTGCTAGTAATTTGACCCTTTGGCTCTCAGAGTTAATTTTTGGATTGGTTTGGTTCCATCAATTTCACATTTCACAGGGTCTTCCCCTTTGGCATCCCAAAGTGCTAGGATTACAGGCATGAGCCACCACACCTGGCCAGAATCTTTCTTCATTTGTATAATTTCTTTATTGAGAATATTAATCCTTAGTTTATGATTTTTGCAAATATTTCCCCGAATTTGTCATTTGTCTTTTAATTTTGTCTGTGGTATCTTTGCTGTACTTGTGTTTAATTATTATGTAGATTCCATCTATCTGTTTCTCACTTGGTTTGAGTCCTTCTATAGGATAGTCCCCTAAGGAGTAGCATATACAGGCCAAATCGTTGAGCCATTATAGAGCTCAAGCCTTGCAGTCCTGTGAATCCCCTAGGCCACCAGGGAAAAGCATGTAGACTCAGCTCCAAAGAATATCCGCTCCAGCCTGAAGGATGGACAAGAGATAAAGTGGGGAAACAATGAGAAGGAGCTTGAATTGTAGTTTCAGAGACAAGGAGCCTGTTCCTCAGGCACTGGAGAGTGTGATTCAAGTCCTCTGGGCTGCAGGAGCTCAGAGACACATAGATCCCTGTGGACCGAAATAATCACTGCAAGGTTCCTAGAGACAAGGAAGTTGAGCCTTATAAATTGGGTGGGATTATAATCTTGCATGGATTATATAATCTTGCGTGGATAATCATGTCTTTGCATCGATTCTTTTTTTTTTTTTTTTTTTTTGAGACAGAGTCTCACTCTGTGCCCGGGCTAGAGTGCCGTGGCATCAGCCTAGCTCACAGCAACCTCAAACTCCTGGGCTCAAGCGATCCTCCTGCCTCAGCCTCCCAGGTAGGTAGGACTACAGGCATGCGCCACCATGCCTGGCTAATTTTTTCTATATATATTTTTAGTTGTCCAGCTAATTTCTATTTTTAGTAGAGACAGGGTCTCACTCTTGTTCAGACTGGTCTCGAACTCCTGAGCTCAAACAATCCAGCCACCTCGGCCTCCCAGAGTGCTAGGATTACAGGCGTAAGCCACCGCGCCCGGCCTCTTTGCATAGATTCTAAACCAAATGCATCCTTAGGTCCAAATATCACTTTCTCAGGGACAGAAGCTTTCCCCAAGCCTAGGTGAGGAGTCCGTACTTCAGGCACCCACAGCGCCCTAATCAGAAGTCTCCCTCTCATCACACACTGTTGGTGTGCTGTGACTGTCCATCTCCGGGGGCTCTAGGAGGTCAGGGACTCTGCCTCGTCCATCACTGAACCCCCTGAGCCCGGTGCCGCCAAGGAGCAGGCACTCAGAGTGCTTGAGGAACAAGTGCTGCCGACAGCGTGAAGGCTGTGAGCGAGGACAGGAAGGCTGCACGCGTTTCTTGCAGCATCTACATAAAGAAAATCTCTCCTCTGATACCGCTGTTGGCCCAGAGGTCCAGCCTGTGGCCAAAACGAGTAAACCTGCACTGCTCTCAAAGTCATCTTCAATTCAGACTGTCTCCTAATTAGTCTTGTCTTCTCCCTATAGTGTTTGTTTAAATGAACGAAAATAAAGAAATGGGAATGATGCCACATGAAAAAGTCCAGGGCAAAGTGGTTGTTGAGTGTTCGCCAGCAAAACCAGTCAGGCAGGGGGACACCCCGTGACCAACTGGGCCCTGACCCAGAGGACCAAGAGGGAGGCTTCAACAGCAGGGGGATCAGCCTGGCTCCCCCACCCTGCCGGTGGCCTCTGTCCACTCCCACCCGCAGACTTCTCCTCTAGCCAGTGGCTCATACCCTGTGGGTCGTGAACCACCCTCCTACTCATCCCATCCCAGACTGTGGAGTCAATGTCAGAGGTCCTGAAATCCATATCTATTTTTCTGAATGAAAGCCACAAAAAATATAATTATTGTCATGAGCGAGATGGAGCAGGGGAGTGGCAGTATTTTTGACATTAAAGGGAGTAGGAAGGATTGGAAAACACCCTAGATGAGGCCCTTTGCCCCCCCCCCCCCCCCCGCTGAGGGGGCACAGCAGGTGTCTGCTTCTCTCAAGCCCAAGTCCAAAGAAATACTCCCTGAGCTTAGCACGGCAGGAGCCTGAGGGCTGCCAGCACAGGGAGGTGCCAGGAGAGGGGAGACAGAAAGGCTAGGAGAGGAAGAGGTAGTGAGTGGGAAGCCCAGAGATGCAACAGTCTAGCTACTTTCCACAGGCTCACAATACCCCACCAGGCAGATGCTCCCAAATCCACATCTCTGTCTAACCTGACACTTCCTGCCCACCTGAGCTTCAGTCCCTGCCGTCAAAGTGACTCAGCATCATCCCCCCCGCAAGCTGCTTCCTCTAAGCACCCAATATCGGAGAAAGGCCCTATTCTCCGCACAGTTATCCAAGCCAGAGTCTTCAACTCATTCTTCTCCCCACCCCACAACCAATCAAGCCCCAGGCCCTCCACCCGCCAAGATAACCCATGAAACCACCTATTTTTCTCTCTGTTCCTGCTACACCACGCGAGCCCAGGCCACCATCGGCTTTTTCCTGGATGCTGGCAATAGCTCCTTGACTACACCTGCCCCCGCCTTGCCCATGCACGGCTGCCCTTTCCCGTGTGCACACTACCAACAGGGCCACCCAGAGCTGATCCTGCTGCTCTCCTGCTCACCTTCCCTCTTTAGCCCCCAATACTTCCTCACCCCCGAACCTTCCTGCTTCTCTTCCCTCTCTCACCCCAGCACTCCCTCCCCTGCAGCACAGCCAGCTGCCTTAGCTTCCTTTCATACCTGCATGCCTTGCTAGCTTGCCTGGAATCCTTTCCATGCTCATCTACCTGGGGAGTTCCTGGTCATCTTACAAGCCCCTGTTCAAATGTCACCCCCTCTGTGAAGCCTTCCCCGGTGCTGCCCCTGCACTTACCATGCCAGACTGTGCTTGTCTGTTTACACTTCTGTCTCCCCCCATTGACTCTGAACTCCAGCAGGGGCGTGTCTTGTACATCTCTGTCTCCCCAGCACACAGCCGGCATATGGTGTTTGCTAAATGAAGGAAGGAAGGAAGGAGAGACAGAAAGAGAGATGATGACACCACAAAAGGGAGGAGGAGAGAAAAAAGCCAGGCAGTAAGAGTGAAGGGGCACAGAGAATGACTGACACCCAGCAGGAAAGGAGGAGGGAAAGGACAGGACTGAGGGGGTCAGCCCCAGCTGGGCCCTTCCCTGCAGGAGCCCTGGCCCTGCCCCAGCAGGCACTCAGCCCATACTGGTTGACTGATCAAAGGGGGAACACAGATGGCAGGCTGAAAGCACGTAGGAGAGGATAAAGTGCCCGGATGGGATGGGGCATTTGAGGGAAGCACGAGCTGGGCCCCTCCTGCTCCCCTGAAGTGTCCACTGAGCTGCACTGCCCTGGGCTGGCCATCGCAGGCAACACTCCCCCAGTTTACCCGGCCCCTTTCCCCACACCCAGCCCTTCCTAACCACAGGGCAAACCTCCCTCCAAGGCTCAGCCAAGCCTCTGGTGGTGGCAGTGCTTCAGCCAGACCCAGTGGCCTGAGCCTGCTGGGTCTGCCCCTTGGGCATCTCCTCCCCCAGGAAAGCAACCACACTCTCCCAAGTTGGCTTTGTGGACATCTGAGATATTATTCTGTGGGTCCTGCCAGCTCTTCTCAAGGCCAGGCCAGGGACAGCTCCACCCTTTTGTGCAGCCAGCAGGACGCTAGGCCCCAGTGAGCTCCAAGGAAAGACCTAAAACACCACTGTTCTCTTCCAAACAAAGAACACATCATAGCAGTGAGCCCCTGAGGGCACAAACCCAGAAACCACAGAAATAGCCATCCAGGGACAGGAAGTTGCGTGGACATCTGCCCTGGGTGGAAATTCAAACACTGGGGTTCAGCAGCCTGGACCTGGGGCTCCTCCCGCCAGTAGCTGCTCCAAACCACCCAGGTACCCCACCCCATCCTCACCTCTCCCTCGGCACCAGCTCACCTCCTACTTTATAGAGAAAAGACACCCTCCTCTTAACTCTAATGTGTAGCCAGCTGGGTAAAAAAAAAAAAAAAGAAAAAGAAAAAGAAATGATGCCTGAGCTGTCTCAGACCTGTAAAATCAGAATCTCTGGGAGTAGCATTTCAGTAACTAAATATTTCTTAAGCTGTCATTGAAGTATACTTTACATATAGAAAAGTGCACATAACATAAGTGTACAATTTAATGCATTTCACGAATGGACACATACCTGGGAACCAGCCACCCAGAAGCCCCTCCTGCTCCTGCTGGTTTCCCTACCCACCCCCTCACCCCCAAGAATAACCATCACCCTGACTTCCAACAACACAGATTGCCTTGGCTTCTTTTGGGCTTTATATGAAGGAAATTGTATTACATGTACTCTTATGTGGCTGCTTTTACTTGGCAATGCATTTGAAAGAATCATCTACCGTACTGTGTGCAATTGTGAGCTATGCATTTTCACTAGTGTTTAGAATTTCTTTGTATGGATATATTCAATTTATTCATTTTACTATTGATAGGCATTTGGGCAGTTTCTAGTTTTTGCCGATTATGAAATTGCTATGAAAATTCTAGTACCAGTCTTGTGCACACAAGTATTCACTTCTGTGGGTAAACACTTAGGACTGGAATTGTTGGGTCATGAGGTGTATGTTCAGCATCAGGCTTTTAAAGGCTCTCAGGTGATTTTAAACCCACAGCCAATGTTAAGAAATTGATAAAAGAATCCTGTCCCCACCCCTCCTTTCTCTGTGGTGCAGAGGGAGAAAGAAGTATGCCTCCTCCTCCAAGGCCAATCACCTGCCTGGGCTCTGGACCTGGGGTCTTGAGCCTTCGCCCTGCCCCTCTTTTTTTTTTTTTTTTTTTCCAAGACAGAGTCTCACTCTGTTGCCCAGGCTAGAGTGCCGTGGCGTCAGCCTAGCTCACAGCAACCTCAAACTCCTGGGCTCAAGCAATCCTCCTGCTTCAGCTTCCCAAGTAGCTGGGACTACAGGCACGTGCCACCATGCCTGGCTAATTTTTTCTATATATTTTTAGTTGTACCGCTAATTTCTTTCTATTTTTAGTAGAGACAGGGTCTCACTCTTGCTGAGGCTGGTCTTGAACTCCTGAATTCAAACGATCCACCCGCTTGGGCCTCCTAGAGTGCTAGGATTACAGGTGTGAGCCACCACGCCCGGCCCACCCTGCCCCTCTTGAGTTTCAGGAATGTTCTTGGCAAGGCAGAGAATCCCATTTTTTTTTTTTTTTTTTTTTTTTTTTTTGGAGACATGGTCTCACTCTATCTCCCCAGGCTAGAGTATAGTGGTGTCATCACAGCTCACAGCAACCTTAAACTCCTGGGCTCCAGGGATCCTCCTGCCTCAGCCTCCTGAGTAGCTGGGACATACAGGAGCCCATTACCACGCCCGGCTAATTTTTCTGTTTTTTGTAAAGATGGGGAGGGTCTCGCTCTTGCTCAGGCTAGTTTTGAACTCCTGAGCTCAAGTGATCCTCCTGCCTCGGCCTCTCAAAGTGCTAGGATTATAGCCGTGAGCCACCACGCCCAGCCTGAATCCCATTGTTAATACAGATTTCTTTCATCTGTTAAGGCCATAGAGTCCATTTCCCAGGTTGTGCCAAGGAAGTAACAAAACCAGCTTTCCCACGTGGCAGTGGCCACTTCCAAACCACAGTGTCCTTCCCGAGAGCCTCCCTATGTTCTCTCAGGGCCACAGTCCCAACACAGCCTAGAAACCGAGTGACAAGACCTCTGCTGAGCACAAACTAGGACAATGTGGATAGAGTCAGGCTCATCCTCGATGAGCTGAAACTTTTTTTCTTTTTCTTTTTTAGAGACAGAGTGTCCCTCTGTCACCCAGGCTGGAGTGTAGTGGCACAGTCACAGCTCGATGCAGCCTCACATGCCTAAACTCAAGTGATCTTCCAGCTTCAGCCTCCCAAGTAGCTGGGACTACAGGCACATGCCACCACGCCCAGCTAATTTTTTAAAAAATATTTTTGTAGAGACGGGGAGTCTCACTATGTTGCCCAAGCTGGCCTCAAGTGATCCCCCCACCTTGGCCTCCCGAAGTGCTAGGATTACAGGCGTGAGCCACCACGCTGAGCCAACGTGCTGAAACTTGAAGATAAAAGGTAATTTCCTTCTTTTGCAAAAATAATTCTGTTACTGCTGTCTTGCACTTTTGCTGAAGCTGCACCTCCCTTTTTATTTTCTTTTTATTTTTCCACTTTTTATTTTCTAAGCTGACATTCTATATAGGATAACTACTACTTTGTCCTTTCCACTGACCTCTAGAAAAGGGGAGAAAATCCTCTTACCATAATGAATTCCATATTGAGTGGAAGGGGCTCAGTGAGTTGGGGGCCACACACTGGGCCCCAATGCAGCCCTTCCCTGGCAAGGGCACAGAGAGGGGCAGACACTTGCACAGTCACAGTGCCTGCTTCCCAGGACAGGCTCTGAGAACACCTTGGCCAGGACTGGGCTTAGCTTCCCTTCACCCCCTGCAGTAGCTTTGAGATGAAGAGGGCATGTGGAGGGCCAGGGCCCCTTCTTCCCAAGACCTACTAAGTGGCCCTGGCCACAGCTGGCGGAACCACGGCATGCTCCAGACACAAGCAAAGCCATCTACAAGCTGACCAGCAGAGCTGGCCCATCAGATTCCCTGTCTAATGAATCCTAACTGGGAAATCCGAGAAGATGTGGAGGAGGGGAGCCAGGACTGGATGGGCAGGAGAGACCATGGCAGGGTACAAGCTGCAGGCATGCTGGAGAAGAGCCTTTGGGGGCACCAGAGACCGGCCCTAGAATGAGGGACGAGGGAGCAGAGTGCAGAGAGTAGCAGGGGGCCACAGGCCAGGCTCCCAGTCTGGGAGATAGCAAAGAGGGTCTGCTCCCCCTGGAGGCCCACAAACTCCCAGTGCCCCAGCACTTGTAGCCAGACAAGAAACCTCCATGCCTGGTTTGCCCAAAGAGCACAAACCAGGGCACACAAGTGATGTCACTTAGACCATTAACGTGAGACAGGTGGTACTACCTGTCTCATGGGTGGAGAATGGAGGCTCAGCTGAGTGTGGTGACCTGCCCATACACAGTCACTGGCAGGGCCAGGATTCCATGGAGGTCTGTCTGACACCCAAGCCTGGTCGTAGCCATCCCCCTAGGGAGCCTTAAGGGCCAGGAAGGAGAGAGGACTCTGGAGAATGTTCAAACCAAGTCAAGCCCCTGGAGCCCAGGGAGCCATGTTCCTTCCCGGGGTGGCCCCTGGGGAGAAAGGAGGTGAAGAGATCTGGCTCATGATCCCTCTAATCCCCAGTTCAGCTCTTGTTCTACAAGGGAGATGGCATCATCCCATTATACAGATGAGGAAACTGAGACCCAGAGAGGCAAAGCACCTTGCTCCTGACCATACAACTGGAAAGTGGTAGAACTCTAATTCATAGTCCAGTCCTGCAAGGAGTGTGTACTCTTTCCACTGAGGCACACTGCCTGCAGGGCTGGAGAGCTGCAGGGCTGGAGGGCTGGAGGGCCCTGGAACTCTGCCCATCCTGTAGCTTTCCCTGGCTGCTGCAGGGCCAGGCCTCAGCTCTCCCCAAAGGCCCCAGTAGAAGGGGTTTGAGGGAGACAAAAGGGAGGTCTCTCAGGCTGAGCTGACCATGCAGGGGCCCTCCGGAAAGCAGGATTCTCTAGATCAGACACTCCCCCCGCCAAGTCTTTTTCTTCTCTACTCAAAGCAAACACACTGGGAGAGCTGGTAGCTCTGGAGTAGGTGTGGGCTGGCTTAGCCCTCTGGGGGTGGCTGCATCCAGGCTGAACAAGGACCCCTTTGAGCTCTGGTGCTAGCAAGAGCTCCTTCCACCTACAGCAATCTCAGAAACCCCAGGGTCCTCCCAACCAGGGAGCACTGGGAGAGCCAGATCAAGGCTGCCCCCATCTCCCACCCTTGGCCACTAAGATGCTGCCCACTGCCCAGTTCTGTCACTAGAGCCCAAATCTGGTCAGCCAAGCCCTTAGCTGCTTGGATGATGGCATTACCCATGGTTAATGGGCCCCAATCTCCCTTTTCCCTGCTCCCACCCAGGTCTCGGCTCTCTCCACACACCAGAAGGGCCCAGCTCTTCATGGCGATGGAATTCAGAGCACGATGCTCAACTGTCCCCACTTGGTAGGGTGGGTGGGTGGGATGGGAGTGCTGATGACCTGCCCCTCCCAGGTCTATCTGGGCTCTCCTCTGCTAACCTGCTTCTGCGCATGATGAAGACCCCTCACCCTCATCCCCCAGCACCTCTCCTCCCTGAAGCCGGGTCTGCACCTCCAGGGAGAGCAAAGCCCCCCCTCCCTATGTCCACACTGTCTGCTCTCACTTCTTCCTTTGCTGCTGCCTGTTAGTCATCTCTCATCCCCAGGGCCTCACCAGCTTCAGACATGCAGTAAGTGCTCAATAACTGTTCACTGACTAAACAAATGCTCCCTGCAGAAGGGCTCCTCAGTGTTCAGAAGCAGTGAGGCCCTTGGGGCACAGATACAGACCTGGAGTGAGAGCAACTCACTCAGGTTTGCTTATGGCTCCACCCTAGTCCTGGGGCTCCACCCTGGTCCTCTGAGTTTGTGCCTCTATAAAATGGCAGAGAAATCTCCTCCCTGACCTGCAGACCTTCAGGACTGCCATGAGGACCTGAGAGAGGTCATGGCCCGGTCTGGGGTGGGGGTGGGGGCCCCGACAGTATCACATCCCCTGCCAGCACCACTTGAGAGCTGAGTTAGCCTTCACATCCCATCATGTGAATGAAGGATACCTCGAAGTGCATCTGCCCCTGGGAAGAGAAGATGGGGGCACCACTGGGCCCCAGCTGTACCCACAAAGTGCCATACTTGCCCTGCAAGCCTGAATCCTTCCTCTGGGACTACAGCCCAGAGCAAGGCCCTCGTTATACCTGGCGGTACCCAGTGACTACCCACCAGTCTAGGCCCGGAGGCACCGCCCCAGCTCAGGCCCAGCCATGTCCAGGCTCCCTCTCCCTCTGCTCCTCCCTCCACCAGAGGTTTGAGGCCAGCAACTGCGGGGGCCCCCCCTGCCCAGAACTCAAAGGACCGCAGAGTGAGAACAGTCACCAGGGAGACAGACAGAGACAAACAGCTGAAACTGGGAAGCTTCACTCCTGGGCATATCCAGGCTTTTCTACAAAGCCCAGGCCACACCAGAAAGCAGGCAGTTGGCTCTGCAGAGGGCGCCCTGCCGGTTGCTGGCCTCATCCCGTAGTGCCCACTGCTATAGCAGCATTTCTTGGAGCTGGCCCCCTGGGCCTGGTTATAGACCACTTTTTCTTGGCAGGCCACCTGGGGCTTGGCCATTGCCAGACAAGAAGCTGGTCATTCAGGTCTAAAAACAGACTTGCATTCATTAAGGAACAGAGCACCCCTGTGCTCCTGGTGGCCACCCCCTGGCTGGGCCTGCTGAGGGGGGCGCCCCCAGACAGCCTTAGCCACTCAGACGCCCCTACTCAGGGCTGCTAGGGGGAGTGGCTACTCGGGGGACAAGTCAGCTCTGTGCATCCATGGATACAGTCCAGATACCCCACCCCAACCACCTAGGACACCCACCTCAGAGTCACTCTGGCTTTGTGGACCGACCAGGCTCTTCTTAGGACCACAGGCAAGTTTGTAGCATCTTGGGGTCCTGAAAGAGCCTGCGGTTGGGGTGGGAGGACAGAGATGCAGGCCTGGAACTACTTCTCACTGCTGAGGGGCCGTCAGGAAGCCATTGTCTCTTTCTGGGCCTCACTTACTCCTCGGCAAAGGGACAAGCAAGTCGCAACCCAGGAGGGAAAACAAATGCTGTCTGAGGGAGAAAGCAGAGGCCAGGAACTGGGTGGACTGCAGATGGCCACTGGCCCTCTGTGGTCAGAGAACCCCTAGCCCAGGAGAGGCCGGCAAGAGCACAGTCCTCACAGCGCTGCCGGCCCCTCTGCCGGCCCCCTGCAAACACCAGGTGAATGCCGCTGTTGGCTCAGCTCTGTGTAAGTGCTGTGTGTACCAGGAGGGGGGAGGCCAGGCACCGGCCCCAAAACGCCCGGTGGGAGAGGCAGACACGGAACAAATATTTACATAAACCAATACAGAATCATAACTGTGTCGCATATGCTATGAAGGGAAAGCACAGGGTCCCTGGAGGACCTCTACCACGGAGTCCTGACGCAACCACCGAGAGCAGGGAAGACTTTCTGGAAGAAGCAGCAGGGTGGGAGCGGACATCTGACAGAAGCTAACTAGCTGGAGAGGGGGGCCTAGCTGGGGAGGAGTCACTGTGAATGGGATCAGATACACAAAGGCCCTGAGGCCAGAGGTGTACGGCACATAGAAGGGAAATAAATAGAACCTCTGGCTCTGGAGGGTAGAGGTGAGCAGCGAAGTGTGAGCAAGAGGCTGCACAGGCGGCAGAGCCAGATCACGCAGTGCCCTGTGGACAGCAGCAACAGTTTTGATTATTATCTTAAAGGCAGTGGAGAACCAACAAAGGGATTTAAACGGGGACGTGTCCTACTAATTTGTGTGCTGGAAAGATCACACGTTAGTCGGGTGTGGTGGTGCGTGCCTATAGTCCCAGCTACTCAAAAATAAATAAATAAAAATTAAATTCATAAAAGATCACCAGATTTGCTTCAAAGTAATCCAATGGAAGTAGGGCAGAGGCAGCGAAGGGTGAATACTGATGAAACAGAAATGACTTTATGTTTGTGGTTATTGTAGCTGGGTGACGGATACCGGGGGATCCACTGTACAACTGTCTCATCCTTTGTGTGTGTTTAAAATTTTCCATGGAGACAGATCAGTCAGGAGGCTGCAGCTCAGCAGAGAAAGAGTGTCCTGGACTTGGCAGTAGTGGTGATGGAGGGCCAGAGATGGATTCAGAATGTGTGTTTCCAAATAGAACCGACCTGACGTGGTGATCAATTGGATGTAGGGTGAAAGGGAGGTGTTGAGTATGACTCTAGGTTTCTGCCTTAAGCAGGATAGCGGGATGTTTTGCTGAAACAAAACAGGGAAAAATGCACTGGATGAAGAACATATTTGGAGGGAAAAAAATCATGAGTTCATTTTTTTTTTTGGAGACAGAGTCTCACTCTATTGCCCAGGCCAGAGTACAGTGGCATCATCATAGCTCACTGCAACCTCAAACTCCGGGGCTCACGTGATTCTCCTTCCTCAGTCTTCTGAGTAGCTGGGACTACAGGCGCACACCACCATGCTCAGCTAATTTTTCTATTTTTTGTAGAAAATAGGGTCTTGCTCTTGCTCAGGCTGGTCTTGAACTCCTGACCTCAAGTGATCCTCCCACCTCTGCCTCCCCAAGTGCTATTAATAGGATTACTGGCATGAGCCACCTTGCCCTACCATGAGTTCAGTCTTGAACATGTATGAGAGACATTTGAGTGGAAATAAGCTATACTTGTATATGACTAAGCAGCTGAGAAGAAAGGTCTAGGCTGGAGGGATAAATTTCTGAGTCACTGGCCCATAGACGAGAACAGGAGCTAATGCTAATAAGATCCCCCAGGGAAAGTGAGTACACAAAGAAGAGAAGCTGTCAACATGACTGCCAACAACTATGGGGAAAAGAACAGTCTTTTCAACACATGATCTTGAGCAAATGAATATCCACATGCAAAAAAATAAAGCTGGACCCTTATCTCACACTGTACACAAAAATTAACTCACAAATGTCAGAGCTAAAACTATAAAACTGTTAGAAGAAAATGTAGGTGTAAATCTTTATGACCAATTAGGCAATGGTCTCTTAGATATGATATCAGAAGTACAAGAAACAGAAGAAAAAGATAAATTGGAACTCATCAAAGTTAGAAACTTGTGCTGTTAATGATACCATCAGGAAAGTGAAAAGACAATCCACAGAATGAGAGAAACTATTTGCAAATCATATGTCTGAAAAGGAACTAGTATTCAGAATATACAGAGAACTCTGACAACCTTGAGGACATTATAGTAAGTGAAATAAGCCTCACAAAAAGACAAATACTTATGAATCCACTTTTTTTTCCCCCTTAGAAACAAGGTCCTCGCTCTCAGGATCATAGCTCACTGCAACCTGGGACTCCTGAGCTCAAGTGACTCTCCCGGCTTGGACTCCTAAAGTGCTGAGATTACAGGCAGGAACCACTGCACCTGGCCTGAGTCTACCGTTATGAGGTATCTAGAGTAATCAAATTCACAGAAACAGAAAGAATGGTGGTTGCCAGGGGCTGAGAGGAGGGGAAAATGGGGAGTTATTTAATCAATATAGAGTTTCAGTTTTGCAAGATGTAAAAGTTCTAGGGATTGGTTACACAACAATGTGAACATACTTAACAATAATAACTGTATACTTAAAAATGGTTACGATGATAAATTTTATGTTATGTGGGTTTTTTTTTTACCTCAATTAAAAAAATTTTCAAGAGAATTCTTACAGTTCACCCATAAAAAAGACAAATAACCCAATTAAAAATTTAAAATGGGCAAATGTTTGAATAAACATTTCTCTAAAGAAGATATTAAATGGCCAATAAGCACATGAGAAGATGCTCAACATCATTAGTCATCAGGGAATGTAAATCAAAACCACAATGAGACCTAGCACTCTGGGAGACTGAGGCGGGAGGATCATTTGAGCTCAGGAGTTTGAGACCAGCCTGAGCAAGAGTGAGACCCCGTCTCTACTAAAAAAATAGAAAGAAATTAGCTGGACAACTAAAAATATATAGAAGAAATTAGCCAGGCATGGTGGCGCATGCCTGTAGTCCCAGCTACTCGGGAGGCTGAGGCAGGAGGATCGCTTGAGCTCAGGAGTTTGAGGTTGCTGTGAGCTAGGGTGACGCCGTGGCACACTAGCCTGGGCAACAGAGTGAGACTCCATCTCAAAAAAAAAACAAAAAAACCCACAATGAGAGACCCCTTCACACACACTGGGGGACTGTAATGAAGAATAGGTGTTGGTGAGGACGTGGGGAAGCTGGAGCCCTCAGATGAACACATTGCTGGTGGGAATGCACATGGTGAGCTGCCTTGGAAACCAGTCTGGTGGTTCCTCAAATGGTTAAACACAGAGTTACTTTATGACCCAGCAATTACACTCCTAGGTATATATCCAAGAAAACTGAAAACGTATGTCCACACAAGATCTTGTACATACATGAATACTCACAACGGCATTTTTCAGAATAGCCAAAAAATGTAAACAACTCAAACACCCATCAACTGACGAATGGATAAACAAAATGTGGTGTATCTACACAATGGAATCGAATTCAGCCATAAAAGGAATGAAGCACTGATATATGCTACCACACGAATGAACCTTAAAAGCCTGATGCTAAGGGAAAGAAGCCAGTCATATCACATGGTTCCATGTATAGGAAATGTCTGAAGTAGGCAAATCCGTATAGATGAAAAGTACCTTAGTAGCTGCCTGGGGCTAGGGGGAAGGGAGAAATGAGGAGTGACTTCTAATGGTATCTAGAGTTTCTCTTTGGGATGATGAAAATGTTCTGAAATTAGATAGCGATGATGGTTGCACAACTTTGCAAATATACGCACCCCCACTGAGTTGTACACTTTAGAAAGGTGAATTTTACGGTGTGTGAATTATACCTTAGTGAAGACAGGAAGGAGTGAGGGCAAAGTGGGGAGGAGTCTGGGGCCTGAAAAACCCTAAGGCTTAAAGATCGTGTGGCGGAGGAAGAGGGGAGGCCCCCAAGATCAGGAGAGAGTGGCCCAAGCAGTGGAAAGAAAACCAGGTGTACAGGTTGCCATGGAGCCCAAAGGAGTGTTTCACAGGGAGGAAGGGGGAAGCAGCGTGGAAGTTTACTGAGAGGCCAAGTGAGAGCAGGCCTCGAGGGCAGACACCGAATTTGCCACCATGGAGCGGTAACTTTAGCCAGGACAACTCCGGTGCAGCAGTGGGGTCTGCTGTTCCTTCCTCTCCCACAGGCTGGTGACTGCATCCCGGGGAGGTACAGTGAGGACAGGCCACTGTCCACAAGGGAGGATGCTGCTGAGCACAGCAGGAAACCGGGTCACAAGCCAGCTCAGCCCCGCACCAACCTGGGATCCTGCCTCTCTCCGCTCCCTGGGTGGGGCCCGGCAGGACGGGATGGCACATTTCTCTGCTGGTGCCCTGAGGGGATGTTTGCGGTCAGGGAGGGAGGGGGCTGCCCTGGCCCTCAGCCCCGCTGCCCGGCCCACCGCTCCCCACGCCGGCCTGGCCTGCGGCTCCTCCGCCGACCACAAGTCTATTTCTGCCGCCTTGGACGGGGCTGGAAGGCCCGGGTGGCCCGGCCCTGCAGTGCAGCCGCACCCGGAGTTCCAGCGCCACCCTTAGCGGCTCCAGAGGCGGCGCCTGCGGCGGCACCGAGGCCCCAGCCAACCCTTTGCAGGGCCTGGGGGTCCTCAGGCGCCCTGCTAGTGCAGACGGGGAGCTGCGGGGTGCCGCAGCCGCGCCCGCCTGCCGCCCCGCGGGAAAGGGAGCCGGAGCCCCACCCGAGCCCCGTCCTGGATCTGTGCCCGGCACCAAACGTGGTAGCTGGCCCGGACTGTGCACGCCCCAGGCAGGGTCTGGCTCCTCACCCTGTGGCAGACTCCCGCCAACTCGGCTCCCCCAAGCTGTGCTCCCACTGAGGCTTCAGATTCCTGACCAACGACCTAGTCGTAAGGAGCTTGCTAGGTCCTGGGACCGCTTCCTCCAGGAAGAACCCCAGATTGTCTAACTGATGGAAATCCCCGAGGAATGCCTGCTCCCGCCAGTATTATTCAACACTGTTCTGGAGGCTCTCGCCATTGCACAAAGGCGAGAAAAATAAATAAAAGGCTTATGTATTAAAAAGTGGCAATTATTATTTGAAGATGGTAAGATAAACTACCTTACAACACATAATCAACTGGTGAGCCTTCAAAAAGTGTGAGGGGGAGAGACACATAATTAACTCTTGTGTATTCTTTTTTTGAGTCCCCCTCCGCCCCCCCAACCCCGCTACAGTTCAGTGGAGTCATCATAGCTCACTGCAACCTCAAACTCCTGAGCTCAAGCATGTGTATTTTTTTGTAGAGATGGGGGTCTCCCTCTTGCTCAGGCTGGTCTTGAACTCCTGGCCTCCAGCAATTCTCCTGCCTCAGCCTCCCAAAGTGCAGGGATTATAGGCTGCATTATAATGCAGGTGGCTGGATTATAGCCACCAAGCCAGGCAGAATTAATTACTATTCTAATGGTTACAAGATCAACATGAAAATCAATAGTTTTTTCCTGTTAACCTGTTAAAATGAACATTTTATAACTGTTAACTTGCAATACAGTTATAAAATGTATTTGGGAAAATGATTATATTCATATGACAACAAAAAATAATAAAATATCCAAGAATAAATTTTAAAAATGTAGAAAATCTATGAAAAGAAAATCATAAGCATGTTTTAAATCCCATCAAAGAAGACTTGAATAAATGGAGAGATAGATCTTGTTCTTGAGTGGAAAGATTTAAGGAAGCAAATTTACCCCCGAATTAATTTATAAACATAATTCAGTTCCAATAGGGTGTGTGTGTTTGCCCACTCGTATGTGCACGCGTGAGAGAAAAAGAAAGACAGAGAGTGTGCAAGAAAAATTTGAAAAAGACAAATAATGTAAAGGCTTTGCCCTGCCGGATGTCAGAGCAAACTACAAAGATAGAGCAATTAAATAGAGAAGTATTTACTGGTGTAGGAAAGATTAATAGATAAATGGAACATAAGCCACAGTCCAGAAAACGATCTACAGGTATATGAGAATTTAGTATATGATAAAGAAGCTGTTTCAGATAAGTAGAGAAAGAATAGATGTGCAAGAAATGATATTGGGGCAACTGGCTACCTCACACCATTCACAAAAATATATTCCAGGTAGATAAAACATCTAAATGTTTTCTAAAGCTGTAAAGAGCTAGAATAAAATAGAAGAGAATATTTTTAAAATATCAGGAAAGGCTTTTCTAAGCAAGATATAAAACCCAGAACACATAAAAGATTTAATTGTATAAAAATTTTAAATTTTCGTACATCAAAATTTAAACAAAGGATTGGTATTCTTAATATGTAATGAGCTCATCCAAGTCAAGAAAAAGGTAAACAATCTAATAGAAAGTGAGTAAAGAATATGAACAGGCAATTCACACACAAAAAAACCTATCTTACCTATCTTATCAGTAAACATTAAAAAAATATAGTGCTCAGTGTACCAAGGATATGGAAAATAGGCATTCTTTATAACCCATAAGACTAAAGACTGAGTCAACCTTTCTGATATATATCAAATGCCTTAAGAAATGCAAATCCTTTAATCCAACAACTTCATTTCAAGAAATTTGATGTTAAGGAAATAGCCCAAATGTATACTCACGTGGTTAACAATTATGGGGGGGAAAGTAGAAATACCAAAATAGTATTTTATCAATATAATGGATTCGTATCCAACTGACTAAAAGAATAAGACATAGCTCCATGTGCCAATATAGAAAAAAGTCTAAAATGTATTAAGTGAAAAGTAGGTACAGTTCAGTATGATATAATCTATTTATAAAATAAAATTTATATCTACAGGTGTACAATTAACAATAGTCTTTATATCTGGGGGGAGAGCTATGGAATGATTTTCACCCTTTATATATTGTCTCTTGTTCAAACTTATTCTAACAGGTGTGTGTGTAATAATTTTTAAATAAAAAACAATAAAGATATTTAAAACTAAAGGTAGAAATATCTTCTTTTACTAAAAAAAGTTAATAGTATGTAATATCGATCAACATATTGGTGAACAGGCAGTCTCACACACTACTGTGTGGCATAGCAGTATGAGAAAGGTACATAAATTTTATACATAGGTACCTGTCAGGTCCATAAATTCCATTTCTAATAATTTATTGTTAGGATATAATTGGACACAAATTTGATTGTATAATAAGAAATGTTTACTAAAGTGTAGGTAGAAGAGAAAAAAAGGAAATAATATAAATGTCCATCAATAGGGCACAAATTATGGTTTATTCATAGAAGGCTATATATAATCATTAAAATTATATTTATCAACATTTATTATTAAAACATTAAAAATTAGTCTATATTAACATGGAAGGATAGCATTATATAACATTGGAAAAGTATTACA
Organism: Eulemur rufifrons; assembly: GCF_041146395.1. Classification (NCBI taxonomy): domain Eukaryota; kingdom Metazoa; phylum Chordata; class Mammalia; order Primates; family Lemuridae; genus Eulemur; species Eulemur rufifrons. The sequence continues at coordinate 24,300,077 of NC_090984.1, read as the reverse complement.
TAGAATAGCATGCATGATAAAATATATTTAGGAGAATGCACATCAAAATTCCAACAATGTTTTTCTCCATGAATTGGGATATTACCATGTTTTTTATTTCTTTCTTTACACTTTTCTGTATTTTCTGTATACTTTGCTTGAATTTTATGATCAGAATGAACAAACTATTTTCATTTAGTGAAAAGAATTTTTTTACAAAAAAGAGAAGGTAGGAAAAATCTTGTTCCAAAGAGACTACAATATCAACTAATAGACATCTCTGAAATGCCAAATTCCAAAAATTTCATCCTTCACTACATGGAAACCTTCAGAATCCAACAGAAAAGTAAACCTTGGTTTTAAAAATGAACTTCGCCAAATCCACACATGTGATAAAATTGAACAAAACTAAATACACATGCACACACACAGAAAAATGAGTCCACATAAAACTGGTAAAATCTGAAAAAGGTTGAGGATTATATCAATGTCAATTTTCTAGTTGTGATAGTGTTTTATTGCTATGCGGGATGTAACCATTGGGGGAAAGTGGGTGAGGATATTATTTTATAAAATTGCATGTGAGTCCATAATTATCTCAAAATAAAAAGTTTATTTTAAAAAATGAACTTTGTACCTTGAAAAGGAAAATAGAAGAAACTTTTCTCAGACCTAGGACTGAATCATCACAGAGAGGCCTAATCTCAGATTCTCAAGCCTAGAGGCACTGCAGGAAAAGTACTTTTTGGTGAGCACCTACTGTGTACAAGGCCATTACACAGCTCAAGAACCTTTGAAGTAGGCCAGAGGTGAGTCTGTTCTATAGGTGAAGAACTGGAAGCTCAGAGCCAGTAGTAACTCAGCAGTAACTTGTAGAGCAAGGATTTGAACTCAGGTCTGCCTGAAAGCTCAGGCTCTTCCTATAATATCACACTGACTATATAGCTGGGAATGACTTAAAAGACAAGACAAAACAAAACCAAAAAACCCTTATTCAGTGTTATCCATATCAAGAGACTTGGTGTAAAGAAATAAGTATTTGAATGGACCAAAAAAAGGTGGAGTTGTAATTAGATAACAGGAATTTCAAAATATATGTCTATTTGTAAGTACCATCTATTGGGCATATCACTGCAGCCTTGACTATTAGAAAGTTCTTTCCAATACCCAAATGGACCTCCTTCTATCTAGTGATCCTTCACCAAGGAACAAACATTTGTTATCACATTCCCTCCTTGATAAAACTGGATCTCCACTGCTGGTGTGACCAGTGCAAAGTCTGGGCCATGACCCTCTCTTCTCTTACAACTCTTGAGTCTTATATTGCAAGATCCATTAGCTTTCCCACTGTCTGCTTTTACCCAAGGCCAGCTGGTTATTTCTAATCCTCCCAAGTCTTCCATCATTATGGACCCAGGTTGACATCTAACGTAAATCCCATCCCTGTGGAGTCCAGGCAAGGATTGCAGGGTAAACAAAATTATTAGGTCTGAACAAAAGGGCATGTTTCCAGAAAGAGAACATTCACTTTTATTAGGTTCTCAATGTAGCCTATGACCTCTAAATGACAGAAAAATAGTCCTTTAATTTAATCATCTCCTCGGAGAAATGGCTAATTCCAGAACTGACACAAGAAATGCACAAATGAGCCTAAAACATCTAATCAGACAAGAAACCAAGGAAGCTATCAAACACTGGGGTCACGGCACAAGGACTCAGGAGCCAATTTAATGATGGGACAATTTGAGCATCAATATAAATGATGTCGGCCAGGAGTGGTGGCTCACACCTGTAATCCTAGTACTCTGGGAGGCTGAGGCGGGAAGATCACTCGAGGTCAGGAGTTCGAGATCAGCCTGAGCAATAGTGAGACCCCATCTCTACTAAAAAATAGAAAGAAGTTAGCTGGACAACTAAAAATATATAGAAAAAATTAGCCGGACATGGTGGCGCATGCCTATAGTCCCAGCTACTCAGGAGGCTGAGGAAGAGGATTGCTTAAGCCCAGGAGTTTGAGGTTGCTGTGAGCTAGGCTGACACCATGGTGCTATAGCCCGGGCAACAGAGCGAGACTCTGTCTAAAAAAAAAAAAAAAAAAAAAAAAAAAAAAACCCCACATAAATTGTCTACAATGGACTAAAACACATCAAGTATGTTTAAATCCATGAGATCATAATAATACAAAAATGACTCATTGGTCACCTTTGGTGGATACTAGAGATTCATCCTATGATTTTGAAAACTAGTAAATAAAAGGAAAGAGTCAAGTATTTATTCTGTCTTTCTAGTACTAGCTATGTCTCATGGTAACCAAATAGTTGAAGAGGAGACACTTCCTTTTATAGAAAGATTCCAGCTAATAGAGAATGAAGAAAGACAGAATTAGACTAATACCATCTTTCAATTCCTAATGAAATGTAATAATAAGTCTACATGAAATAATTGTCAATGGCTGCTACCATTCACCAAAGAGAATAACCAGATATCACGTGCTGGTACTTTTTCTTTGTTTTTTTTTTTTAAGTGACAGGGTCTTGCTATATTGCCCAGGCTGGCCTCGAACTCCTGGCCTCAAGCAAGCCTACTGCCTCAGCCTCCCAAGTAGCTGGTACTACATGCACGTGCCACCGTGCCCAACTTTATGTGCTTTTGGAAGCATACAATACCACCCAAATCCAACCAAGAATCTAGATCCAACTCCCAATTTATAGGAAATACAGGAATCAAAGGAACATTTTTTTTTTTTTTTTTTTTTTTTTTTTGAGACAGAGTCTCACTCTGTTGCCCAGGCTAGAGTGAGTGCCGTGGCGTCAGCCTAGCTCACAGCAACCTCAAACTCCTGAGCTCAAGCGATCCTCCTGTCTCAGCCTCCCGAGTAGCTGGGACTACAGGCATGCGCCACCATGCCCGGCTAATTTTTTTCTATATATATTTTTAGCTGTCCATATAATTTCTTTCTATTTTTAGTAGAGGTGGGGTCTCGCTCTTGCTCAGGCTGGTCTCGAACTCCTGAGCTCAAACGATCCGCCCACCTCGGCCTCCCAGAGTGCTAGGATTACAGGCGTGAGCCACCGCGCCCGGCCCAAAGGAACATTTTAAACAACATCAACAAACTGGAATATGGTTTTGTGAAAATAACCCAGCTTCTTTAACAAGTAATTTGCAATGAAAAAGAAAAAGAAATAAAGGGAAACCTGTGGATTAAAAGATTATAGATATAGATATATAGATTCAAAGTGTCAACTCTTTGACTTTAATTAAAGTATAAACCTCCTTTGGATCCTTATCAAAATAAACAAATAGTACAAAGACATTTATGAGACAATGGAGGAAATTTAAATGCTGACTGGAAATCTGATGATTTTTAAGGACTTATTGTCATTTTTTAGGTGTAATAGTGGTATTGTAGAAATATTTTTAAAAGGCTTTGTCTTTTATAGATACACACTGACATATCTGTGGATGAAATAATAGCTTCAATTTGTTTCAGAATAATCCAGGAGACAGGGAGAAGGGAGGTATATATGAAACAAGCTTGACCCATGACTTGGTCATTGTTATAGCTGGGTGTCATAGCTGGGTTATGACACATGCCCCTTATTGCACTTTTCCCTCTTCTTTCATATATGTTTAAATTTTTCCACAATAAAAATAGCAATTAAAGATATAACCATTTTTCAACTTGTTTGGTAATGAAGGAAGCCTAGTATGAATATCAATTCTAAGGTATTGTCACTAGGTTATTTTAAAATAAAATTTCTAGGTAGTCTTTTACAATTCAAAAATTATTTTAAAATAGCATTTTGTGTGGCCCGAGTGATCAGTGGCAAGTTTTGAGTAATCTGATTAATTCTAACACATATTAGAAATACCTAAATTTTTTTTCTACAGAAGAAAGAGAAAAAAAATTCCTATAACCAGTCCCAGTTGTTTGCTCAGGCATACCACCCACACTGCTGTAAGGTGGGTAAGCCAATGAAATGACATACTGGTAGGATTTTGACAGTGATTTACCATATCATTGATGTGCTATGTCAATACACCAGGAGGAAAAGCAATTCATGTTTTATTTAAATTAATTCTTCATGTGCTCTTTATTTCCAGTTGAAAAAAATGTTGCCAGCCAAAACCTAATGTCTGTTTAAAAATTAACAATGTAATTTCAAACATCACGGATGAAACACTAATTTAGGACAAGGCTTTAACGATTGGTTCAACCACCACAGGTTATTAAAACAGTTCTCCATTCCTAAATTATGACCAAGCATTGCTGAAGTAATAAAAATGCGTAGTTGGGGGGGGGGGCGAGGAAGCAGTTTCTCCTGTACAGGCTGATATTATATTCTCGAGAACAATGCCTTCCTTTTGGAATCTGTGCCGTGACAGACAGGTGCACCTCGGGAAGCGGTTACTTCTTAATTACACAGGAAGCTCCATTCCCAGGGCCTTCTGCCTTCCCCCCTGCCTTCCTTTCCTACATTAGTAAACAGCTGGGGAATTAATCAAAGCTTCAAAGGTTCGTGATAACAGGTGGTGACAGATTGATGCCCTGCAGCCCAGGTGAATAGCAGCACAGTGGCCAAGACTGACTTCATGCCAAACCTGCAGCAGAGATGGCTTCGGAATGGGAGAAAATTATTTTCACTTCTCAGGAAAGGAGAAAAACAAATTTTCTGGTGTTCAGACTCACACTAGACACCAAAGTGGAATGCTGCACCCTTCTCAACTTCATAGGCTTCCCTTGGGTAGTCATAGCACAAGAGAAATTACGGAAAGAAATGAAACACCTTCAGAAATTGAGGAGGAAACACGCTAGTTAGCAGAATCACTGAATGACAGCATGCAGAAGGCCTTTAGAGAGCCTACAGTTCAATCTCCTTACCTCATGGGAGAGCAGGCCCAGGGAGAAGTGACTTGTCCCAAGTCAAAGCAAAATAGGAACAGCGCGAGGCTTAGAACTCACTTCTGATTCCCAGAGTGAGGCTCTTCACAGCGGTCTGATAAATATGGTATGTGGCACTCAAGGGCCACAGCAACAGCGTACCCAGGGGCAGGGCTGCGTGAAGTCATTCAGGCAGCACTAAGAGCTTCAGCGAGGCCGCTGGCATAAACCCATCTTGGCTACTGCTGACCCCAGCTCAAGGGTCAGGAGAGCATCCTGGGTGGATGAATTAGCACGCAGGTCTCTGGTCTGCTCTAAAGCTTTGAGGACTGGCCTAAATTCAGACATTTGAAAACAACCAGCAACATCAAGGCACGAATGGAGCTTGACCTGCTCTCTCTAGGCTATTAAGAAAATTCTCCTCAGGGGAAGTTGGGAAGGAAGCCTTCTCTCTGGCCCCAGCAGAAACTCTGCCTGGAAGCTCAGTAGCTGCCCCTGTACCAGCTTTGCCCTCTGGACCTGCCTGCTTGCCCCAGAGATGCCCACAGAGGCTCCCCTTGATGTCTGTCAAACTACAACCTCAAACCTAAGAGTGTCTATAACAGGGACTGAACCAGATCCCAGCCTGATCCAAAAACTGTGGAGGGGGCATACTGGCCCCTCACTGAAGAATAGGAGGGACACGCTCTGTGCCACCCCTCTTGGCAATGCCATAAGTCTTTGCTCTGAAAGGAGCCGGACTTCAGAGCCAGCTAGAGGTGCACATGGGGCGAAGACATCAGATTGTCAGGGCACCCTCTCTCATTCCCTAGGAGCCTGACCTCTCTGGAGGTGCACTTTTGAATGATCATGCATGGGGAGGGTGAGGTAAGCAAAGCAAAGAGGGGAAATGACACCTGGGTAGAGCCCCACCAGTTCCTTTGAGGACAGAGCAGAGAGAGCCCCTAGGGGTCCACACCCTACTGTGTCCAGGCCTGATTTGGGCACAGAGCTCACACATGCACCCTACCTACCCCAGTGCTAGCTAGCCAGGGATACCAGACTGTCCCCCGGAGCTCAGACTGTGCAGCTTGGGACGGAGAGAGGGGCAGGAATTTACAGCTTCCTCACTGGCCCTGTCTTCAAGCAAATAACCTCACTTCCAGGACCTCAAGACCTTAAGGAGGAGAAGCCGCAATTATTGATGTCACTTGCCAGGCCACCTCCTGTCTGCCCTGCCTCTTTACCCCTTCACCAGCTGTAAGAACTTTTCTTCCTCTCAGGGCGACTTTGGACCAGATCTCGAGGCTTGGAGACCCGCCCCAGCTAGCCTGACCGGGACAGCCCTGGCGCACGGGTGCGGCTGAGTCGTGCCGGGACAGCTCTGCGCTGCCTCCCAGGCACAGCGGGCCGCTACAAGCGCAGATCCGGCTGAGAGAGGAAAGAAACTAATCCTCCAGGGGCCTCGGGGAAGTGCAAGCCTTTGGGCGCGGAGCAATCAGAGCTGGGGTCTATATGGCGGGGAATGAATGAATGAATGAATGCATGCATGAATGAACAGCGATGGTGGCGGGGAGTTGGGGGGACCACGGGAGGTGTCCCAAGGAGGGTGCCCTCCACTGCGCTAATGCCGGCGGGACCGTCTCTCATTCCCTAGACTCGGAGCGCGGACTCAGCCCGGACACCCAGTGCCAGCACGAACAGCGCAGCCTCGGAGGCGCCCGGGCGGCGCAGCGCTGCTCGGCCCCCAGCCCGCGTTCCGGCGGCCGGGAAGTGCCTGCTCCGCGGGCAGAGTGCGCCGAACCCCTGCAGCCCCGGAGCCGCCTGCCCCTCACGGCAGCGGCCCCGAACACGGCCCCGGGTCTGGGCCCCGGCCCCTTACCTGCCTGCCTCGGCGGCCTCGCTCCGGCTCAGAGCGGTCATCCCAGCGCCGGCACCCAGCGCGGAGGACCCCGCGGCCGGACAGCTCGCAGCCCGACCCCGCCCCCGCCTGCCCGGGGCGCCCTCCCATTGGCTGCTCGCGGGACTGGGCCCGCCCCCGCTCTCTCATTGGCTGCTCGCGGGACGGGCCCGCCCCCTTCCCGCCCCCGGCTCCCCGCTGGAGCGCACAGGTGGGGCACACACTTGGCGCAGCGCCGATCTCGGTCCCCCAGACTGCAAGGTCCCGGAAGCCAGGGCCTGGGCTGGCACCTCATGTCCCTTAAATCGAGTCTTGTGTTCCCTCCAGGTTCTACTGTCCTCCTAGGCTAGGAGCTTGGTGCCCCCTGCAGGAGCCGACTCCCACCCTCTCCCAACCTTAAGCTCCAGGCTGTTTCAATTCCATCAGGGAAGTGAGGGTGAAAAGTAGGGGATTTTGAACATACTAGTCAGGACAGCCAGGTCACCAGCAGAGGCCCGGGAGCCAGGATGCTCTCAGGCACTTTTACCGGAGCTGCTCACTTTACTGTCTCCCCAAGGAAATATGCTTTTGGAGGAGTCTGCAGGACTGAGGGCGGCTAGAGATTAAGGACAGGTCGCACAGGCAGAAGAGCTCAGGGTGTGACAACGAACTAGGGTGAACTGGGCAGCAAGTATGGGCCCAAAGAGCCTATTCTCCAATTTGACTGGCCTGCAGGCTCTCTTTTCTCCTATCCCAACAGGTTACTTGGTCCTTAGGAGTGGTTGATAAGGAGGGAGGGAGGGCACAGGCCAGATTTGGTCCCATTCCCACACTGCCTTGGCCCTGCTGTCATGGAGGGAGGTCACTGGCAAACGGGGTGGGGGATGGAGGGGGCTGAGGATATCCAAGAGGAGCCTGGGTCCACAACCATTTTGGCACCTGGGAGCAGAGCCCAGCCTTAAGTGGCCAGAGCAGGGGCTCTTCCTACAGCTCTTGTAAGGGATCCCTATATTGCAGGGAGACCAAAGGGGATGGCCAGGGCCAGTTTACTCCTTGGATTTACCCACCAGAACAAGGAGGTGAGGCCCTTGTCCCTGCCGTCTCCAGTCTCTGGTCCATATAAGCTATTAAAATCTCCCCAGCTGCCCCACCTCCGCAGAGTGCTGAAGCAGTAGCCTATACCCTTAAGATAGCCGGCTACTGCTCTCCCGGCACCTCTGCACTGGGGAGGTGGACAGGATGTCAGGCAAGCTGACACCACCATAGCACCCACCGTGAGGCATGAGGCACAGTTTCACGCTGCTCAGAGGGCAGGGGTTCAACCACCTCCCCTGTCCCCAGCAGAAAAGAGAAGAAACAGGTGCATCAGCTGTTGTTTATTGACATACAGGTAGGCTCTATAGCAACAAGCCCGGAGGCAGCTGCAGTAGTAGGGAAAATGGAAGGTGAGGGTGGAGTGTTTGTCTGCAGCAACAGGTGAGTGGAGTGCAGGACAGAAGAGCACAGTGCACAAGGGAGGCCGTGGGGTTGGGGAAGCAAGTAAGGGCCAGGGCCAGAGTCTGCTTAAACTGGAACCACTGCCCTACGCCCTAAGGCCCCTAACTCTTGCTGGCTGTCTCCTAACCCCAGGCCAGGGTTGGGAGTTCTCTGGGCATCCATTTTCTACAGAAACCAAACCAGGTACACAAAGGAGAGGGTGCTGTTGCCCTCTTGCCATAGGCTCTGGGGGCCTCCAGTCTTGCATTCCTCCTTTGTCCCTTGCTTGGGTGGGGCCACATGATGGGCAAGCCAGGCTCTGAGCTACCCCACGTGAGCAGGGTCTACAAACAGCCATGTTTCACAGCGGCATTAATCTTCTCCTGGTGTCCCAGCCCACCAGTGCCACACTACAGCCCAGAGTGAGCTCTACAAGCATTGCTGGCCTAAATGGACAGGTCGGGGGAAGGGGATGGGACAGGGGCTGGAGGAGGGGCTCTGGGGTCCATCATGGCACAGGCACTACACGCATGGTGTTGGTAAAGCCGGAGCCAGGGCGCCACCCAGTCAGCACAATGACCACATCTCCCTTCTTGAAGAAGCCTCGGGCCTTGCCTAGGAGAAAAGAAGAGAGGTTGGTGAGTAAAAGCCAAGCCGGGCAGGTCCACACCAGGGTGGCTGCCCTACACCAGAGCCCTGCCAGAGGCAAGGGAGCATGGCTAGCTGACCATTCCGTCTTCCACCACCAGGTGGCACCAACCTCACAGCCCATGCAAAGGGAGGAGGGAGGCCCTGGGATTTCCTTATCACTCAACTGGCAGAGTTGACAGGGACCTTTGGATATCATTCACTTTATTCCCTGGAGTGGAGAGCCTTGCCCAAGGTCAGAGCTAGCTGCTTCCTCTTAGCCCGTGACATCCTACCTAATACAGGGACAAAGGCCACATCACTACTTAATCTGCTTTTGCCACCCCCCACAGTGCAGAAGTTCTCAAACAAAACCTCAGTAATGAGCAGATGCCAAAGAATAGACAATTTTGCTTTGGGCCCCAGACTGAAAGAGTGAGGAGAGGGACTGAGTTGCTCAGTCAACTCAGGAGCCCTATTCAAAGGCTCCTCTTTCCTCTGGGGTTCAGCTGGGACCGCAGGGAACAGGAGGGGATTCAGAATATTCCCAGGAAGGGTGAGGAGTCGTCAGCTGGGCCTCTTGTCCCCTTAAGGTCTAAATGTTCCCTTTTCTGTTCCTCAAACTTTCAGGGCCCAGGAGAGGCCAGTGCTCAAGCACCCCCACACCTCCAGGCTCTAGCCCTTGCTCCCGACCACGCACCAACATTCATGGCCAAGTTCACCCGGAGGTCCACATCCTCAGCCCAGGCCTCCTGGACTGCGTCCTTGCACAGCACAGGGAAGATGCCACGGTACAGGTGGGCCTGGCGAGCTGTCTGGGGATTCCGTGTCACAGCAATGATGGGAGCACGTGGGCGGTATCTGGCCACCTGGTGAGCAGACCTGAGATGGGACAGGGACAGGCAGAAGAGACCATTACACAGGGCCCCAGGGGCCTCCCAGGAAGCACCTCAGGGCCTTCAGCAATCGTTCACCCTCTCTAATCTCACTTGCTATGCCAGTCTGAAGGCTCTGACCACTTTAAACATCTGCTCCCTGGGACCCTTCTGAGAGCAGGGAGCTGCCTCCCGGGGCTGGGGCAGCCCCTCATCCTGTATCCTCTACAGCATGCTATGCTACCATTTGCCCTCTACCCTTTCCCACAGGCCAGGGCCTCAGGATCAGCCCGACCCGGCATGGCCAGTCTCACTCACTCACCCCACATGGCCCAGGGCTGGCAGAACCCTGCTCACACCCTGAACTCTGGCACAGAGAGGCAGCCCAACCTCACCAGCACCCATTCCTCTGCTGCCAGTGACAGCTACAAGCCAAGCAGCATGTGAATAGCACCTGACTCTTGACATCTGCAGAGGACAGCAGAACTGATCAGCCTCCTGGGAGTCAACAGACTTCTCTGCTATTGTGCCCTTTCCCCACCCGACGTGGAGTCTCCAGGTCCCTGAAACAGCCCCGGTAACTGAGCTCTAGAGCCCCAGAGTCAAACCTGAGTATCTACATGAGGCCTGGAAATCTAGGTGCTACCCAGGAGGCAAGAATGGGAGATGGGAGTAGTGGCATGAGAGCAGCTCTGGTTGTCAAGGGACCCTTTGAAGCCCCTCTGCCAGGTGTTTCCTTGAACACTGACACGGAACATTTGCAGTTGCAGATGTGTCTTGAGAGTTAGGGAGGGGCTTGCAGAAGGAACTGGGTCCCAGAAGGCAAGCTATTAGGACACTCAACAGGTGTCAGGGAAACTTAAGACATATCACAGTAGAGAATGCCCTTGCACTTCAGGCTTGGCCTCCATACAAGGCCTTCAGAGGGAACAGTTGCTGAAGTCAGGTCTAGAGGAATGAAATCCCAGAAGACTAGAGCTAAAAATAGCCAAATAGCCATGGTTGGACCTTTTTAAAAAGGTCAACCCTAATGGCTGGACCTTTTTACAAAGGTCAACCCTGATGGTTAAAGCTGTTTAGCCAAGAGTGGCAGGCTTGAGCCCTCTGCGGAGGGCACCTGCACAGAGCCGTGTCCTGGTTCTCAGGGCAGTGCCCTTCCTGCTCTTCTCCACCCTTGTCTCTGCCAGGAAACCTTCCCCACCCTGTGGGCAGGAACGACCAACACACTCCCAGACCAGAAGAGGGAGGGACGTTAACTCAATGTCCCGGGCAGTGAAGGATCCCTAGCACAGGCCAAGGCCAGTCCTCAGCCCGCTGCCCCACCCCACGGGATGCCAGCAAGGCAGCACCGCGACATTTCTGGGCTGGAATGCGCCTGTCTTTAGGGCTCAAAGACAGACGGGGACCAGTGCACTAAATGGGGGCACAGTGAAACTGCATTTTTAAAAACCACATGGTAACTGGGATAGGTAGAATGGTTGTTTTTCGCTATTTTAGAGGACCAGCTTTTAAATATCAACCATTTATAGCCAGCCTATCCGTTGTTATGCCCAAGTCTCCAGGGTAAACTTGCTTTTGATTCGAATGCTGCCTGGAGTGCTTCGGTCCCAGGAGGGGGCTCTGCTCACTGCCAGATCCTGGCCTTAGGGGACAGGGGAACTCCTTCCTGTAGGGTCCGGGTGGCAGGCAGAGGGGTCTTACCTTGCCTCAGCACCATCTGAGCACTGTTTAATGCACTGCTTCCCAGGACCCCCAAGGAGAGGTGCCACCAAGCAGGGCATCCCCAGGAGCCACTGCCGCCTCCTACCTGCCAGACTTGGTGAGGACGATTATGGCCCCACTGCAGCACTTGAAGGAGGCCTCCACTGCGCCCACGGCGGCGGCTTCTGTGGGGTCGCTGGTAATGGGCGCCAGGCGGCGGAGCTCCTCAAATAATTGCAAGTGGTAGATGGCGGCCTCTGCCTCACGGGCAATCTAGGGGAGCAACATCCGTCCAGAGGGACGAGAGGGGGACAGAGCTTTGTCACAAGTGGAAAGGGAAGGGAAGAGTCACAAGGACAGCTGGTGAGGAACATGTCCCTGAGGACAGAGGCCAAGAGGAGCCCAGTCCCTGGAGATGCTGAGCCGAGCCAAGATCAAGACTCTGTAGAACCAGTCCCTCACCAGGAGCCTGTGACATCCACTGTGCCTACTGAGCCAAAGGACCCTTTGGTCCTGCCCTGTCATGACCTTCCTGGCTCTTCCTGCAGATGAGAAGAGGCTCCGAGCCCAGGCCCAGGTGCAGGGCTGGACATGGCCGTCTTTCCCTAGCGCGGCCAGAGCAAGAAGCTGGTTATCCTACAGCGTTACCTGCCCTCAGGGCCCTACCTGCCAGACTCCGTCAGAACTATCAAAGCTGCCGCTAAACACTTATAAGAAGCCTCCACGCTGCCCATGGCCATGGCTTCCATGAGGTCTGTGGAGTGACTGGAGGCGCGCACCAGTTCTTCAAACAGCTTGCAGTGGAACATGGCCGCCTCAGCCTCACGAGCTATCTGTAAGGTTCAGGGGAAGGGGAGGCAAGGAAGAGGGAAGGAGGAGGAGAAACGACAGAGACAACACATGGGAAGACAGAATGGGGAATTAATCAGAGAGGAAAGTACTCTTAGGTTAATTGGCTAAATCTGTCCTTGAGGCAGATGCAGAGGTTGGGTGATGGAAGTCCAACTGCCCTGCCGCTATTTCCCCTCCAATACAGGGGAGATTCATTCTTCCATTCTGGAAGGATTTTTTTTGACTGGGGCAGAGGGAGATGATATGGCGGTAGGCTCTAGCACCCTGGCATGGGAATATGCCCAGGCTGGGCCCGTATCACTCCCCGGCAGAGGACTTGGACATACTGCCTCATGACACGCTTACAGGAAGGGACAGGTCCTCTCTCCTCACATGGCTGTCTGGTTACAGCAGGGCCCCTTGCCCAGCTTCCATGCACGTACAGAGTGAGCACTAGCTTGGCTTCAGGCGTGGGGATGCTCCAAGCCTTTCCGACGGTCTGCCATGCAAACGGACTGTGCAGCGCTGGAAAGCTGGGTTCAAAGCCAAGGCCATGTGGTGTGACTGAGCAAGAGAATGGACAACTTTGGCCAACTTGTTGGGGGCACACTGAACAGCCATGTGAAGAGACAGATGCCTGTGGAAGCATGCAGATACGTTAACAAGACATCTGATTACAATCTAATGATTAAAACAGTCACTAGAAAGCCAGAGTTATTTACAGGCTCACGTGAGACCAAGAATCAGAAAGAAAATCTTATCGAGGATTACAGTACAATCATCAGCATTGTGCTGAATGATGGGTGAGGGAGGAATCAGTAGTCCAGCTCATAATGTGACAGCGTAAGCAGATGTGTGGCAGGATGGACTAGGTTAAAGGCATTCTTTCTGTAAGAAGAATGAAAAGCATGCAGCCCGAAGGACAGAGGAGAGGAAGGGGAGACAGGACCATACCTGGTACTGCTCTCAGTTACAGGTCATGAACTACATTAGTTAGACACAGGAGAAGGCAGTGAATGGTTAAGAGGAGATGCTGTCAGCCAGTGTTAACTGGTGACACAGAAGGGAGAGGCCTGGAGCCACCTGGAGGGGCAGCTACGGCCTGGCTCAGACCCCATAACTTATCTTCCGAGCAGCGCCATGCAATCCAAGCGTTGCAGTTCTAAGGTGTCTGTTCATAGGGAAGACTGGGGTATAGAGGAAACAACATGGAATTCAGAACCTAGAGCCTGAATCTCAGTCTGTGGCCCCACTACAGGCCCCAAATGGAGACCTGCCCTCATCTCCTGCTACACAGAGCAGGACGCTGCGGGACAGAAGACTGGCTTTGGAGTCAGCAGACCTGGATTCAAACCCAGGCTTCACTGGCACGTAACCCTCATCTATAAATCGAGGTAAAGAGAGTTATAAAGATTACATCAATGTACACAGGGACTTATCAAACATTTGATAATAGCAGCAGTGAATGTTTAATGCTAAGGCTATAAGTATTTCTTATCTAATCTATTTTACAGGTAAGGTCTTGAGAGGTCAAAAGACTTGCCCAAAGATATATAAGTCCTCACATTCTATGTGGTTTCCTGGTTTAGGTCAAGTTCAGCCCCTCTCCCACCTCTGAGGTCACAGGGTCATACAACTAAACAAGAGAATTAGAGGGGATATGTGGAGAGACCCGTAAAGGCAGCCACTCTAGAGGTGACTGGTTCAAGGTACACCGTGTCCTAGGAGAGAAAAGGCACCTTCCTGTCAGGGGCAGTTGTGAGACTGTGCCAAGAGTACCTAAGCATCAAAACAGCAATCATATCGCACAAACTGCATGATGTGACAGCCAGGGTCAGGCCACACAAATGTCCCTGGGAAAGAGATCGTTCTCTACGATTTCAATACGGGGAAATCCGCCAAGGATGCGGACAACAGCCTAGAAGACATCTTTAGCCGAGTATGAACTCAGTTCACCACTGAAAAAGTGTTTAATATAAATGACACATCTTCTCTGGAAGCTGTTTAAACTCGGTAATAGGAAACATAAAAGGAAAGGAAGATACTAGTCTGAGGTTTGTTTGTTTTAAATGTGGAGGCTTATGGGGGCTGGGGTCACTCAAAAGGCAGGAGGTCCTTGACTGGCTGGAACGGGAGGAAGAAGGCTAAAGAAGAACCATCTCAGGATAGAGGGCAAGTTCACTGAGCTCTACATTATAGAGACTGACCTAGGGCTGCTGGGAGAGAGCTCATGTATAGCACTCATTTTACCTGGCCTGAGTGACCCTGATACCTGGTCCCTAAGTTGAGCTCTGGAGCAGAAATAGACAGGGCAGAGGCACAGAGCCTCCAACCTGAGCAGCGGCCAGGCAGTGGGCCACGGCCCAGCTGGGAGAGTCTGAAGAACTCGCTCCCAGGGGAGTAAGAAGAGAGGGAGTCTCTGTGACTCTCCAGATGCTCAGTCCAAGGCCCGCTGGGGTCAGCCACCCTTCCACCTGTCTCTGTGTGTGGCCCTGCCACCAGGCACTTAACCCCACTTTTTGGCCTGGGGTGAGCGCAGCAGCTGCAGCAACACTGCAAAGCAGGTCCCACTGCAGGCACCATGCAAGGCCAGCTCAGGGTCAGCTCAGTGCAGGCAACAGCCTCCAGGGCAGGTCCACAGCAGTCCCGGGGCGGGGAACGCCTGTCTGTGGGATGGGTGGGGAATCCAATTGGAAGCCAAACAGAGAGGACAGTGGGGAGCAGGAGCCCTTGCCCTTTTGTGCTCAGAACCTCTGACTGTCCAGAAGAAGGGGTACAAGGCATCCTTTGACTGCATAAGTACCCCAGAACTTAAGCCAAAGGAAGGATTCATTACCTTGAGGCCAAAAGTGAACTGTGTCATGTCTGATGAAGGCAGATGCCTCCAGAGCAGAAGGAAATAGGGGAAGGAGTGTGGGCAGGGAAGGCAGAACAGAAAAAAAAAAAACCAAGAGACACCCCACCCCCACACACCCCGTCACTCTTGCTGCTGTGACTTGGGGGACAAGGAAAGGCCGTGGGTAGAGCTTGCCTCCACCCCAGCACCAGCCGGAAGCCCGGGGGCAGGAACTCACCAGGTGCTGCATGCGAACAGCTTCCAGAGGGTAGTCCCCCTTGGCTGTTTCTCCAGACAGCATGATGCAGTCGGCTCCGTCCAGGACTGCGTTGGCCACGTCACTGCCCTCAGCCCGGGTGGGGCGGGGCTTCTTGATCATGCTCTCCAGCATCTGGGAGGGGACAGAGCATTAGTGAGCCTGGGCTCTTCAGAGACAAATGAGTGCAGCCTGATGCTCTGGATGGTGTGTAGGTGCAAAGCACAGCTCTGTATAGGTGCGTAGCGGGGCAGGGGATGTGTGTTTGCTTGTTACGTGGGCCAGGGTCCAGGGGAAAGGAGCAGGTAGCCTCCCGTGCAAGCACATGAGTGTGCAAGGAGAACGCAGGGAGGGGCACAAACCTGCGTGGCACAGATGACAGGCTTCCCAGCTCGGTTGCACCGCCCAATCATCATCTTCTGAGCAAGGAAGACCTTCTCTGCAGGAATCTCGATGCCCAGATCACCACGAGCCACCATGATCCCATCGCTGGCCTCCAGGATCTCGTCAAACCTGACAGGGAAGAGTGAGGGGTTACGTAGAACAGGGCCCCGAAGTACAGTGACAAATAGGAAGTTCCCCTGGGATTTCCTGACTTAGACATCCTTGTACCATCCGTGCCATCACCATGGTGTGTGGCAGGGCATCCCAGCTACCTTAACCCAGGGTGGGCCAACAATGCTGCCTTCTTCAACAACCAGTGTGGACACTTCATTGAGGGGAAGATGGGGGGTGGGCAAGGCCTCCTCCAAAGTCCCACGGGCTCATCTCCTCCCCATCTGCATCTTGTAAGGGTCCTCCTAAGGTGTCTCTCTGTGATCTCCACTCTCCAACCAGCACTTCCAGTGAAGAAAGGGAACCCAGGGCCTGCTGATTGTTTCCCACACAAAGATCCACGGCTCCATCTAGTCAAGGACACTGGAGGCTGCCCCTCGAGGGGGCCACTCCGACTTGCTGAAGGCAAGAGGGAATGTGGCTCTGACTGGCCTGGGGCCAAGGTCAGCTAGCACTCATGGCTTATCAGAATGGAAAAAGGGGAGGACCCCAAATTGTCTGGAACAAAGGACATCTACACAAAGCTAAAGACAGCAAGGCCACAAAGGTGGGTGCACAGGGCTGCTCCCCCTGCCCCACCCCCCAAGCACACTCCTAACCCACACGAGTAGGTCTGGGGTTTCAGCAGTGCTCAGCTCTCCCAGTAGCAGGGGCAAAGAGGAACAGATGTCCCTAGCTGGCCATACTCATATGGCTCTAGCTCGGGAGCACTGGGGTGATGAGCAAGCCGAGCTGCAGAACAGACCTTCCTCTGGGAAGCTGGAAGGACCACACCAGAGTTAGCCCAATCACCGAGCCAGCTGCTAAGTGAAGACCAGGAGGCCACAGCTTCAGCATGGACACCAGGCCCAGAGCCCAGAGCTTCCACATGGCTCCCCAGTGAGGGCCAAACAGAGCCCCTTCCTACGGGTCTGCTCTGCTGTCTTCCTCCCCCATTCCAAACACTGGCAGTGTTCCTCATCAGGAGCAGAGCACGATGGCCCCAATCCTGTGAGCAGTGACCCTGTCCTCTGCAACGTTGGTCCCCAAGCCTAGGGAACAATGTTAGCTGCTGACATCTCAAGTCACCTGGGAAGCTCGTTCTTGTTTTTGTTTTTAAAATACCAATGCCTTCCACCCCGATAAGATACTCTGATTCCGTGGGTCGGGAACAGGCTCGGGAGTCTGCATGCTGATGGGCAGGTGCCAGGTTTGGGAACCAGGTACTCCCAGGTTACACCTTGCCCTTCAGAGTGCTGGGCTGGGCCTGGGGCGGGGACGATGGGGGACTCACCTCCGAACTCCCTCGTGATTCTCGATTTTGCTGATTATCTTGATGTTCTTTCCTTTCTCTCCCAGGACCTTCCTAACTTCATGGACATCAGACGCCTTGCGGATGAAAGATGCAAACACCATGTCTACATCCTGCTCTACCCCAAACTTCAGGTCCTGGATGTCCTTTTCTGACACGGCAGGCAGGTCCACAGCAGCCCCGGGAAGGTTCACACCCTTCTTGCTGCCCAAACTGCCACCGTTTTCCACCTCCGTCACCAGGAAGTCAGCACCTGTGTGAAAAGGAGGAGGTCGTGGAGGCGGAGCAACCAGGGCACACGTCCCCAACAGGAGGTGGCAGGTGCCTTTCTCCCCAGTGCGGCGAGCTGGGTAGTAGCACATCAGGCATGCAGGAGCCGTGTCACCGGAGTTCAAATCCCAACCCCACTAACTGCGTGACCCTGGGCAGGCCAGCTAACCTCTCTGGACCCCAGTTTCCTCACCTGTCATGAGGATGATTTAATAAGATTGTTTTAAAACTTAAAATAAATGATCATGTAAAACACTTAGAATAGTGCCCGGCACTTGAATGGCAGCGTCATTCCCAGGCACACGAGAGTCCTGGTTCATCTCTTACTGAGCGATGGAGGAAGGAAGGAAGGAAGGGAGGAGGAAGGAAGAAAGGAGAAGGAAAGCAAGGACAAATAAAAAAGAATATGTTCTCCACAGCCAGAAGAGCATAGCTATGCTGGACTAAAAACCTGTTTTTGAGGATAAGTTATAAAAGGAATTCCTGAGAACACATAGACTCAATCTTGCTGCCAGCCAACCACCTTCCTTCTTCTTCTTCTTTTTTTTTGGAGACAGAGGCTGTCTCTCCGCTAGAGTGCAGTGGCGTCACCACAGCTCACTGCAACCGTGAATTCCTGGGCTCACGAAGACACCCGGCTAATTTTCTCTATTTTTGGTAAAGACGGAGTCTCAACTCTTGCTCAGGCTGGTCTCGACCTCCCGGAGTGCTAGGATTACAGGCATGAGCCACCGTGCCCGGCCTCTATCTTCTTTGTGTCAAGGAATTTTAGAGACAGGAGATGGTTTCAGACAACTGGACCCTGACTCCCACACGTACCTTTCTGCTTCACCAGCAGGGAAATAAGCCCATCATCCACGTAGATCTTGCTGCCCACATCTACCACCTTGCAGATGTTCTTGTAGTCCAGCCACAGGATGTTCTCGTCACACTTTTCCATGTAGGCATTATCCAGCGTGATCTTGAGAGTGGCTCCCTTCTTCAGCTCCACCTCCGCGGTGCCACTCTGTGGCCAAGAGTAAGCAGAGTCCACACCATGGCCGCCAGCGCCCTCACCACCCCAGCAGGAACATCATCTGAATCTCAGCTAGAAGTAATCAAGTGTTTTGCTTTGCAAATAAACGCTCTTATTCTCTAGTTGAGTATACTTCATGGAAGTAACCCAAGGGAAAAGCCATTAATACAATGTTTCAGTTATGCCACTTAAAGATAAAGAAAAAGATAAAAAGAAATTGCTCTCCCAAAGTTAGAGACTTGGAAGTACGTTTTTAGAATTAAAAAACCTTCCTTTGTGGCACCATTTCCTAGCAAAGTAGGTCAACACTTTTTACATTGATGAGTAAAACCCGCATCTGTAGACCTACGCTAAAACATGGCACCCAGGCAGGGCAGAGGTTGTGGAGGACGAGTGTAGGGTACGTGGCCACCTGAGCCTCCCCCAGCTCTTCCCCAGGATACTCACGCCCTTGATGAGCCCAGTTCGGATCTCAGGTCCCTTAGTGTCCAGAGCCACGGCAACTGGCCGGTAGAGAATGGGGTCAGATGCAAAGCTTTCTGTGGCTTCGCGCACATTCTTGATGGTCTCCGCGTGGTACTGGGGAACGGAAGGAAGATGATGGATGAGTGTCCTACCACCCTAGGATGCAGCCCCCGTAACCCTGCCCTGAAGCCAAAGCTGGTTACCCCAGAAAAGCCTGTGGGCCTTCCGGACCTCCAGCTCCATCCTCCAACTGCGGTGCCACCCACCCACTGAACAACCGTCCCCCTGCTTATATGACCTCCTTGCCTTCCACTCACTCACACCACAGCACCAGCTTACCCTGACGGCAAATCTTAGACACTTTTCACAATATTGCCACCAAAACCCATTAAAGGCATAGGTGTGAACATGGCCCATCATCCTTTTGGCTGTTCTTTTCCCCACGACTGACTCATCAAATACCCTCTGCAAATAAAGCAGACAGCTGGGGCAAAAGGACTTGTACTTGGGTAAGACTGGTCGGGCAATCGAAGCCAGACTGACACATGTGGTCATTCTGAGAGTTTGTTCTCTATCAATTCCAACTACAATTCAAACCCAAAGTGATTGACCTAAGCCAACAGCGGCCCAAGCTAAGTAACTCATCGCTAAGGTCATGCAGACCTGGTTTTCTCTTTCCTAATCTGCTTGGAGAGATGAGAGAGGGGTGTAGAATAGGGAAAGGTGGTCATATGCCTTTTTCTGAACAAACTGCCCTTTGCTATTCCTCACTCATAGCAGATCCTAGACTCAATCTTCTCTCTTAAGCCCTTTCTCTTTTCCGTTTGCCCTTATTGTTCATTTAAACATGAGATGTGAATTAGATTCTATGACACTTTCAGTCCTTTCATTCTGGTAATTCTGCCATAATTGTAGAATCCTAGAATTTATTAGTTCTTAACATTCACTCATTCTATACTGAAGTTCCCCAGTTGTCCCAAATGTGTTCTTTTCAATTGATTTTCTTAGGTTGCAGTTCAAAACATGGTTTGCATCTGTTTCCTATTGTTTCACTTTTTAATGTTTCTTTAAAATTTCTAATAAAAATGATATAAATAGAAAATATTTTATATATATATATAACCTAGTCTGTCATATTGTTAAAAGTGTAAGTTCTATGTCTCACTTTTTTAAAAGCCTAGAAAATTGTATTTTGTGATTATAAATGATGAGTATTTTATAGACTTTCACAGTATTTGGATTCTTTTTATTTTGTTTTTCTTTTTTTCTTTTCAATTCCTGACTTCTGAAATATCTGGATTCTTTTAAAGGGAAAAAAATTCCCACAAGTTCCATTGTTGGCTTAAATTACATTTATAATATAATATTTAAATGTGTAAATGATAAAAAAAGGACTCACATTCAGTTGGTAATTCAGAGTGGAAGAAAAGCAAACAGAATTAGAAAAAAAAAGGGCTCACAGCCAAGATATCAAATGGGTTCTCAGATAGTGTAATCAGTATGACATTGCTGATAACAGGGGCACCTAATTCAGCACTTTATGGGCCACTTTTGGTGGCCTTGTCCTTTAGCCACCGCTGTCTGGGAGAGCTGCACCTGCAAACAAGCCAGTCTGTTATTTGCAGGAGGCTGGAGGGGAGGGAGCTGGAGCCAGAGCTTAGCCTGCAATGGGGGTGAGGCCTGAAGCCTGTTTCTCAAAGTCTCTAATTCAGGCAGGCGACACTGGCTTGGTTTGTGTGTTTGTTTATAGAGGTCTTTATTATAAGTTATGAAATTTTCTTTCTATTGCTGGCTTGCCATAGACATAGAACACAAATATAGGATAGAAATAAAAATAGCCATTTTAAGGAATGGGTGGTGAATATTGTCAAATGCCTCTTCCTCAGAGTTGATGTGAAGCACTTAGAACAGAGACAAGCACATGGTAATCTAATAAATGTTACCTAGTATTATCATGTTCTATTACAATGACCACTCTATTTAATGCCAACACAGAACTCTGAGTTCCTACAATAAAATTTACTTGGTTATAGATCATGCCATTCCTTTAAAACACTACTGGATTTGGATAATTAAATTTTATCTATGCTTTCTGCACTTTCTAAGTGAGACTGGTCTAGTTATACTAACCTGTCTGGTTTTGGTCTTGTTGATTCTGAAGAACACAATGGGAAGATTTCTATACTGTCCTAGGCTCTAGAGCAGTGGTAACAAAGGATTTAACTGTACTGCAAAGGGGAGACAGAATTTAGCCATTAAAAATCACTTGGCCTTAGTGTTCTGTCTGAGGTGAGCTAGATCTTAGTCACTTTTACAACTTATGCCTATTAATCTATTCATAGTTTCTATCTCCTGAATGTTTTCTTAGAAAATAGTCAATTTCATCTCTATAGGAATTAAACTATAAGTTTTCTTGACTTTGAAAATCACACAGTGGCTCACGTGCCTGTAATACCAGCACTGCAGGAGGCGGAGGTGGGGGGATTGCTTGAGGCCAGGAGTTGAAGGCTGCAATGAGCTATGATGATGCCACTGCACTCCAGCCTGGGTGACAGAGCAAGACTCTGTCTTAAAAAACAAAAACAAAAAACCGCTAATGTACAGGAGATATTCCCTTTTCTATTCATACTTTTATTTGTATATCCTTGTATTCTTGACCAAGCTTTCCAGGGGCTTCTGTTTTATTAATTTTTTCACACAAAGAATCAGCTCTTAATTTGTCAAATTTATTTTCTATTTCATTAAGCTATGCTTTATTATACAAAATCAATTTCTTTCCTTCACCCTTTTTATTTTTTTCTAGTGTTCTGAGTTAAATATTTATTTCACTTACCTTGAGATTTTTGCTTTCTGGAATAAGTGTATTTAAGTCACTAAGTTTTCTTGATTACACTTTAGATTTTGTTCTTAATTACCATTAACTATGTAAGAGAATGTGTCTGTGTAATTTCTACTTTACAGAACTTGAGGTTTTTGGTGGCCTAATATATTTTTATAACCATGAGTGTTTTAAATAAACATGCATTTTTAGTCTTTGTGATGTAAAATCATATATTAAAACCTACTGATTATTAGGTATTATATTATTCAAATCCTCTATATTATCATCTTTTGGTACATTTCTGGCTGTGGTTTTGTTGGCACATTATCAAGTGGTGAAGGGTTTCATCCATCAGTGCTGTCCTTGTGGAAGGCTCTAAATTTAAGTTGCTTAAAAGTCAGTATTTCTGGCCAACATGGCATTGTGGAACCACATGTTCAGCAAGAACACATCTTGTCCATGTGAACTGCCAAACATGGGGGCTAAAGATACTGTGCCAAAGCTTTCACAAGTTCAGCTGCAGATACAGATGTCCCTCTGTCAGAGTGAGAACGTAATTTCAATGCTCTGTTCAGAAGGGTATTTACGATTGTCAAGAACTGGAAAAGCATGACCCCTTAGGCAAAGGTGGATATGAAGTAGGAGTCCTGACATGTGGTCAAATTGAAACTGCTTACATGACATTATACGATATTAGAGTAATTTCAGATCAGTTTCTAAAACCCTGATCCCAGGGACAACCTCATCTCAATCTAAAACCTCAAAATAAATGATGAGAGGGACTTGGTTTTTTTTCATTAAAAAAGAAAAAATCCCAATTCAAATCTGGGAATTCTTAAAAGTTAAAATACAGATAATCTCCAAATGTCTTTTTTTTTTTTTTTTGAGACAGAGTCTCACTCTGTTGCCCGGGGCAAGTGTAGTGGCGTCATCATAGCTCACAGCAACCTCAAACTCCTGTGCTCAAGCCATCCTCCTGCCTCAGCCTCCAGAGAAGCTGAGACTACAGGCGGGAGCCACCACACCCGGCTAATTTTTTGTTTCTATTTTTAGTTGTCTGGCTAATTTTTTCTATTTTTAGTAGAGATGGGGGTCTTGCTCTTGCTCAGGCTAGTCTCCAACTCCTGAGCTTAAGCAATCTACCCGCCTCAGCCTCCCAGAGTGCTAGGATTACAGGAGCGAGCCACTGCGCCCAGCTCCCAAATAAAACCAAAACCAAAATCTGCACCAGCCCCCATCCGGCAGGTGCAGCATAGATCATGCACCCTTGCCATGTCCGAGCTGTGCGGTGTTATTTCACTGGATGGAAGGAACCATAAAGCCTAGTTAAAGGTCAGCTTCTTAAAAATCTATTTCTGCTCCTTGCCCTGCACGCAGGAGAGCGTGGCAGACTCTAGCAGCAGGATCAATAGTGATCTTCGCTGTTGTCCTTAGCTCTCTCTTTAAGCTAAGCTAACACTTGCAGTAATTCCTGGTGACTCCTGCTGAGGACCCCCTGGCCTTTGGAAAATTACAGAATTTTCCAAAAATTACAAGGACATGTCTTAACCTGTCTGAGGTCAGGCCCCCATGGTATTTGGAGCCGACTGCTAGCCAGGCCGTAGGCTGTTGATGAACACGGGAAGCTATGATGAAGAGCCTCGCGTTTCCAGAATGGAAGAATTCACCTCTCGGATTGCACTTCCTGAGGTCTTATTTTTAGTCCCAACTTAATACCAACTTCCAAATGCCAGAGGGCAACCCCTCACCACTCTCCCTTACAGGGTCAGCATGTTCTTTACTCTGAACGGGAAGCACAGAAGTCAAGAGAGGGGAAAGGTTGCCTTCTCCATAACTCCTCAGTCAATGCCAGTATGAAATCCCATGGTGTGTGGGAAATCTATGGCGGAGCCTGACTGTTTTAAAAAGGCACAGCCGTCCAGGGAACCCCTAACGCCTCAGAATGGGTTTGTTCTAAACTTGGGCACTAAGGCAGGAACGGAGCCTTCCCGACAGCAGTGCCTGGGAAAGGCCTCTGTCCACAAGTCAAGTCAGCTAACGAAGAGCCTCAGCACAAAAACACACTCCGACCAGGTGCTGGGGAAGAGTGCTGACAGCTTTCATTTCAATGCTCCAGAACCCCTGGGAAGAGACAGGCCAGGAACATAACGCTGATGGAGCAGGGTATTACAGGCCAGCTGGTGTTAGTGCATTAGACTTAGTCCTTAACTTGCAATAGTGGAAACCCTCCTCCTGGACCTGCCCGGTTATCTGGGTCTAAACCAGGCCAGCATCAATCTGTAGGATGACCTTTTGGTTCACCACGGCAATATGAGCTATTATAGAAACCCCAAGGCAGGAGTGTCAAGCACTGTGGGGCCAGGACACCCAAGGCTTAGAGGGGTTTCCAGTAGCACCCTTCTACACCTTCCTTTGTGAAGGCTCACAGTAGCACAGGTGTGTGGGAGAACCATGGCCAGTGACAAAGCAGGTCTTCCTTGCTTAAGGGGACTTGGCCAGCAGAGGTGTCAGGAGAAGGGGAAGGAGAGTAGAGATGGGTGACTTAGGACAACCTTCCCACTGGCTCGTCCTTACCTGGTTCACTGTGGCTAAATGAACACTGCACCCTGTCCCCATTTCCTACAGGCCAGGTCAGCGGCCACACTGCCCAGCTGAGGCTCACCTCGTGAGTTCCATGAGAGAAGTTCAGACGAGCCACGTTCATGCCGGACTTAATCATCTCCTTTAACATGTCCACCGACCGGGAAGCTGGGCCTATTAGGAAAAGTTTTAAAGCCACACATGTTAATTATTCAAAGGAGGAAAAGCACTATAAGTTAGCTTAAGTTTGAAGAATTCTTGATCTTTACCTCCCCCTACTTTTTCTCCCCCAAATAGCTCAAAAGTCTTTCTAAGGCACACAGAAAGCTATTATTGTGCCAGCCACTCTCTCGACATCAAGGGATACTTCTCTCATTTCCTTCAAATTCTTCAGGCTCCCATCCTATCAGAAAGGCCTAGGTAAGACTTGGCCAGCCCTCTTCACTCTCACTGGATCCCAGCCAGATCTCCAACCCGAGAATCTTGGCTAATAGAGCCTGTTAAAAAAATATCTTTTCTAGGCCGGGCGCGGTGGCTCACGCCTGTAATCCTAGCACTCTGGGAGGCCGAGGCGGGTGGATCGCTCGAGGTCAAGAGTTCGAGACCAGCCTGAGCAAGAGCGAGACCCCGTCTCTACTAAAAATAGAAAGAAATTATATGGACAACTAAAAATATATAGAGAAAAAATTAGCCGGGCATGGTGGTGCATGTCTGTAGTCCCAGCCACTCGGGAGGCTGAGGCAGTAGGATCGCTTAAGCCCAGGAGTTTGAGGTTGCTGTGAGCTAGGCTGACGCCACGGCACTCACTCTAGCCAGGGCAACAAAGTGAGACTCTGTCTCAAAAAAAAAAAAAAAAAAAATATCTTTTCTAGGTCTCTGAGATGCTCTTACAAAGATCTGCTAAGGAGGACACCCTCTAAAATTTCCCTAGAGCAGAAAACATAAAGCATACTAATTCTTTATTGTAACTTCCTATGACCTGAGTTCTCATTAAGAATCTGTGTAGCATCTCCCTTAGCACCTAGGTCTTTTCAGGACAGAAACAGTCACTGCCACATGAAGCCCTCTGGGAGGACAGGCACCCCGACTCACCGATGGTGCAGATGATGCCAGTGTTCCGGGCCGTGATGGGTGCCGAGTCAATGTCCAGGCGGCACATGTGCTCCAGGAATGTGTCCGCCATGGCTGCGTGCAGCTGCTGGGTCTGAATGAAGGCAGTCCCGGCTTCACTGTGGGCCTTCGGCATGGCTTCCAAGGTCCTGGGGCCAGGGAAATAGAAGAGAGAGTGATTAGACTGAGAAGTGATTAATACACTAGACCACGTGGCACAGGAGGCTGTCTCCTGCTTACACATTAACTTGATAAGCGCACTTTGTGTGTAAGCCACAGGGAGGCCAGACACGCTCTGGATATGTGGGTGCTCCTCATATTGGGCAAAGGGCTCATGTGATCATGAACAAATGGAAAAGTCCCTTAACGAACAAGTTAAAACCTGTCACTCACTATATGTACTTCCCAGGCACTCACTGTAAGCAGGTCTCTCCTATACTGGTCTGACATCTACCTTGACAGCTCTCCCACCAATCCTATAAATAATATCATTTTACATGCACTGAAGGAGTTTCCACAAAAGCAAGCTGTAACCAATCTTCCTGTGATGCAATATCTGCTTTGTTGTCAGATACCCACGTTCCCTCTTTACAATCCTCACCCAAACCCAAAGTGACTCCCCTAAATGCAAATGTTCCATCCCAGAAGTATGCACCTAAAAACCACATCTACTTTTGTTCAAGAGGACTTTAGGACATGCAAAGCAATTTGCACACAACCAAGGATAATCACAAGGGCACTGGTATGGTTCTAAAATTATTACAACAACATTAACAGGGCAGTTGCAACATAAGGAAATTAAAGTTGCTGGTCAAATTTTCTCCCCAGCTGATTTTTGACACAACATCCTGACTTCCTTTCTGAGTCTGACAAGTGCACCACCCCTCCGTCACAGAGACCACCTGTTCTAGGTAATTAACCAGCCGGGTCATGATCCTGACAACTGTCCTGACCTTTGCTTTCTTCACTACTGATTTGCAACGAAACTCACCCAGCCTGTTGTTAGCAGATTAGAGATAAAGACCCAGGAGAAGCTTCCTGGCAGTATCTGAAGAACCTTCAGGCAAGGATGTGACCAGAAGCTCAATAGCCTTCTCAGCAGAGGGCGGCTCCTTTCCTCATGTTCTCAGACCAAGGGCTACTCCATATGACGCTCTTGAGTGGAAATGCTTCAGCCAAGGCTCAGGAACAAGCCCCTCTTTAGCCCTGCCCACCTCCTCCTAAATCTCAGGGCCCCAAATCAAGCCATCCATACATATGACCCTTACTCCTTTACCCTCCTCCATCCCTGACTTTGTGTGTGGCCTCTCTGGTGGCTCAAGCAGAGTGTGCATCTACACCCATCTCTGCCACCTCCAAAGAGGCCTCATAAAGGTCCAAGGAGCCATGAGACCAGTGGTGAACAAACAGTCTGTCAGCTATGGAAAACTGATGGCTACAAGTGCCCAACAACAGAATCTAAAGCTTTAAAAATGAGGAAATAAGATACTGGCTAACTATCCCACATGGCAAATAAACTGTTGATTTCAATGTGTGTTTCCTAACTCCCTAATACACACTAGCTACCAACGCAAGAAAGGGAATCCTCTCTTGAAGGACCTATACGGTCTTGTACCTCCTGGCACCCAGTACTTGCAGGCATTCCAGTGTTCGTTAAATGACCGTCAGTCTAACCTGGTGCCTCTTTATCAGAATCAAAGTTACACCTCTGCTCCCTCTTCCTGAAATCTAAGCACTTCCGACAGCTTGGCCAGCCAGTCCCTTTACCTATACTCACAGCTGAGGCAGGGCTTCAGTACCTTCAGCACTCCCGGCCAGGCTTAGATCGGTCTGGCCGTGGAGGGGACATTTCTGAGAGATGGCACATCAGGCCAACTGGAACACAAAGGCCTTGCTGTGGCCTCCAACGGGAGAGTGTCATCCAGTCTGAGGACTGTATTATGAACAAACTAAGATCTGAATGAGTGGGCTGAGTAACCAATTCCACTCTTCTTAAAAACCATCAGCCAGCTCTTCTCCAGACCTGAGACACTAGGAACTCTTTGCAGAGATCTGGCTGGGGCCACTGCTTAGCAGGTCATACCTTGGGTTCTGTGGGCTTGGGTCTCCGGTGACATAATGCTCTCTTTTTGGCTCAGGGTGGCTCCGTGGCCCCACTTGCAAACACCGCTCAGAGCTGAATAAGGTTTGCCCTGAAGAGCTGTACAAGGATTAAGGTAAAAGCTGAGTGTAACTAAAGCTCTTGGGAGTAACAGAAAAATTACCTTAATAACCAGGTATCCAGGTGGTAGCCACTCCTAGGGATTCTGCTATATTATAAACAAAAATAGAGGTCTCTTCCCCAAAATACCAAGACACTGTTGATAGAAGATTCTCAGGTGAAGTGGGTTCTTACCGCCTCCCCTGGAGTGTTTTATCGCCTTCCCTAACACCCTAAGATTGCCTTCCCCCCAAAGTCTCTCTAGACCTGTGATTTACTAACATCCCACTATTTATTCTTGTCCCTTCCCTTTTTTGGGGAAAGGAACACCAAAGTAAAAATACATAAAAGCACTGAGAGAACATATACCAAAATTTTAACAGTATGCTAACTGGGCAGTAGGATTATGGCAAATTTTTTCTTAATATACTGATATTAAATACTTTTATAAAATAAGAAAAATTACAGGCCAGGCGTGGTGGCTCACGCCTATAATCCTAGCACTCTGGGAGGCCGAGGCGGGAGGATCGTTCAACGTCAGGAGTTCGAGACCAGACTGAGCAAGAGCAAGACCCCGTCTCTAATAAAAATAGAAAGAAATTATATGGACAGCTAGAAATATATATACAGAAAAATTAGCTGGGCATGGTGGCACATGCCTGTAGTCCCAGCTACTTGGGACGCTGAGGCAGAAGGATCTTTTGAGCCCAAGAGTTTGAGGTTGCTGTGAGCTAGGCTGATGCCACAGCCCTCTAACTTGGGCAACAGAGACTCTGTCTCAAAAAAAAAGAAAGAAAAATTACAAGTGTACCTCCTTTGGAAAAAAACATAATTACAAGCATCCTGTAAAATTTTGGGGAGGAATTTAAAGAAATGTGAATCTCCCAATTCCATTAATCAACTGCTGGTCTATGCACTTCAAGAATACTCTACTGAAAAGGCGGCAAAGGAAAGATACACATCCGAGGCCCTTGGTCACAAACGCATTGCAGGACAGTTTCAGTGGCTTGGGAAAGTCAACTTTAATCCACTCAGAATCTCAAAGGGAAAAAAAAAGTCCATAGGACAATTTCTTGCCAAAAACCTGTTAGCTACATGCTCAAATCCAGCTAACTTCTTTTCCCGTTTAGTCTGTTCTCAAGCTCCACAGTAAAGCCTTTGTGATGTTCTGGTACAGAAGGCTGCCTCCAGGACTAGATGTCATTAGCAGATACATTTATATTTGCCTCAGCCAGGCACAGTGGCTAATGCCTGTAATCCGGTGCTTTGGGAGGTCACAGCAAGAGGATCGCTTGAGACCAGGAGTTTGAGACCAGCTTGGGCAAGTTAATGAGACCATGTCTCTACGAAAAATTTAAAAATTAGCCAGGCACGGTGGTACGCGCCTGTAATCTCAGCTGTTTGGGAGGCTGAGGTAGGATCGCTTGAACCCAGGAATTTGAGGTTACAGTGAACTATGATCACGCCACTGCACTCCAGCCTGGGTGACAGAGTGAGACCCTGCCCCTAAAATAAACATACCCACCCACAATTATATTGCCCTCAAACACAAACCCTATTTCACCACCTCAAATTAAATCTGATGTCTACAAGCTCTAATGTTTTGCTATTAAGTACAAAAATGACCAACACAAGTTTAGCATTTTAGTGGATTTACACACCAGCAGTCAAAAAAGCTTATCAACAAGTCCACCCAGACTTCCACAAAATCTCTTCTGTCTGTAAAGCATCCTGCCAACCCAGAAGCCTCATGTGTCACCAACTGGTTTCTCTTCCCTCAGGCTCTGTCCTAGGGTCTCCCTTGCAGGGAGGGCCAGAGCCTCCTGCCAGTCTTCAAGGTCCTCCACAAGCCTCTTCTCCCCAGCACAAGCCGGGCATCCCACCGACCACCTACCTGGAGTCGTATTTGTATGCAGAACACCCTCTGGAGTCTCCCCCAGCCTTGGTTTCTCAGGGCGGGCCTTTGGGAAGGGCTCCCTCCCTCACGTCAGTGGCCTGGACAGTGCCTGCCAGGACATGTGGCCCCACCCATGCCAGCCTGACTCACTACCACATCCTCCTGGGAGGCACAGACATGCAGAGCCAACCTCCAGCCGGCAGTGGAAGCCCGGCGTATGCACTGGCGGCAGCAAACCCCGTGCCCGGGTACAGGAACCTTATTCTTGAGCCCGAGCCCCTGCAGGAGGATCTTCCTCAGAGCCATTTCTCCTCTGTGAGAAATAAGACCACCTGAGGTGAGTCTGGGCTGCCGGGTGGAGCAGGCACGGCAGCTCAGCTCCGAGGCCCCATTCTGCCCTTTCCTTCCTCCACTCAGGTGGCTCCTGCTCTTTGTGCTACACTTTTCTTCACGACGGACACAGTTCTTTGGCCATTCTTCAGAAACCAGGGGGGAAAATCGTATAAAAAATACACTAGGCCGGGTTCAGTGGTTCATGCCTATAATCCTAGCACTCTGGGAGGCCGAGGCGGGAGGATAAGGATCGCTTGAGGTCAGGAGTTCAAGACCAGCCTGAGCAAGAGCGAGACCCCATCTCTACTAAACATAGAAAAATTAGCCAGGTGTGGTGGTGCCCACCTGTAGTCCCAGCTACTTGGGAGGCTGGGGCAGAAGGATTGCTTGAGCCCAGGAACTTGAGGTTGCTGGGAGCTAGGCTGAAGCCACGGCACTCTAGCCCGGGCAACAGAGTGAGACTCTGTCAAAAAAAGAAAAAAAGAAAAAAAAAAAAATCTCTTGTTAAAAAAAAAAAAAAAATCTGAATAGGGCACAAATGCTGATGCTGAATGGCTACATGGGCCTAATCTCCCAAAAGACTGCTCAGCTTTAGGGGGAAAAGTCCCGAGTCAGAGAACACACAATGTCCTCAGATGAGGAGGACTTCCTGGTTCCGTACCAGAAGCTCAGAGCAGAGAACTGGTTTCAGCCAGAAGGAGGAAGTTTGGGCGAAGCCTTTGTCACCTCGGGACATGGTTCCTCCTTACTAGGATTAAAAGTGGGGCAGTACTTCCGGGCATGATACCCACACTCTGGAAGCAGCAAGGGACCTGGGACTCCGATTTAGGATCCTCCCAAGTCAGGTGCAAGCAGGGTGGGTGACAGCCCGAGTGAAGTGAGCATTAACTCAACATTTACTGGCCCCGCCCTGCATCCTAGCTGAGGGCATGAGGAGGAAGGCAGCGCCAGCTCTCCAAGAGCACTTACCTAGTCAGTGTGACTGGTCTTTCTATAGCGGCCTTTATAGGTTTGCTTCTATTTTGTTTTGAATTTAAGAAAAAAAAAACTAACATCTGTATCTCTACCACCCAGAAGTGACCTTTGAGCTATATTTTTAGAATTTTTAAAAATGAAAAGAATTACAATTTTATACAGTTCATTTTTCCTCCATCCCCAGGCTCCTTCAACCCTCCCCACCCCCATCATGAATTTTCACACCCAAACACTGGCATGAATTTTGTATCCTAGTTCATTTAAGTCTAGGTAAAGTGTATCTATATGGAACCTTATAGTATTGTGTTTTCTTAATGTCTTAATTAGTGTACTGTACACATCATACAATATCATAATTTGCTTTTTCACTGAGCAGCACATTTAAGATCCATCCAGCTGGTATATAGATCTAGCTAATTCATTTGAACTACTATACTAGTCCACCGTACAACTAGACCATTTTATTTATGTACCTCTTTACTGGTGGCCATTCCCCGCCCCATTAAACCAATTTTAACCTATAGCAACTCTCCTAGTACATGTCTCCTTGTGCATTTGTGAGCCTCTATATATCCAGAAATAGAATTCTTGGGTCATGGGGTACATTTCTATTTTTACTAAATATTGCTGAATTGCTCTCCAAAGTGGCTGTATCAATTTACAACCAGCATGAGTTCGTGCCTTTCCATACCTTTGCCAACACTTGATACTGTCAGACTTCTAAGAGTCTCCACTTCCCTATCACTTAACTCAATCAAAACTCCCAGGCTCCTCTGAAATGGGCATGCTGGATATGGTGTGTCTTATGTGCCATGACTGACTCTGCTGATGGGGCAATTCTTTCTGCTCGTTGCTGGAGACAGGGGAGATGCCAGTTATTTAAAGTTGAAATATTATCTGTAGGTTGATTCCAAATGTTTCGAAGGGATAGGGCTCCCTTCAGAGAATTGTGACTGCAGAGTTCCACTAGCAGCTAAACTTGTCCACACTCTAAAATGCTATGACCAGCAACCTCACTGCCCTAGTACAGCTGGTCTTGGATTCTCCCCCACCACAGCGCCCGCCTGCTTGCTGGCATCAGCAAAGAGGCTTAGTGCTTCCCAGGAGCTTTGCCTAGAGACAGAAATGGGAGAGAGGAGTCTCAGAGGCCACCGAAGGTACTGCAGCCTGCTCTCCAAGCTCTCCTACGTGCAGACCAGCACAAACTGCTGCAGGGGCGGGGCCTCACTGCACCGCCTGGTGGCCCTGCCAGCCTCCCTCCCACTCCTGAGCTGAGCAGTCACAGCAAAAGGCCCGGCTGCACACTACCATTCACCACCCACCCTGGCTCACCTTCCCCCAAACAGCTTCTCTAACAAAGCCCCAAGGAATCAGACTACTCAATTATCCAGTCTGCGTCTGGCTCTTGGTGAAAAATGCAAGCTCCCAGAAAGTATGGTGGTATTAAAAATAGTATTCATACCTCAGGCCATTTAGCGTTACTCCTATCTGTACCAGAACTGATGCTTAAAGTGACCTTTTACCAAATAAATCACTTAAACATTTCACAAAGATCCTCAACAAGGTTGCAATTAAGACTCTGCTCACAAGAACAACTCATTCTTGTGGTGTACCAGTTAATTGGGATTTGACTGGATATTCGGAGTGACTCAGAAACAAAAGTAATGTCAAATGAGTCATTTTCCTCTACCTTGGTCTCAGTCTTAGCTCTTGGCCAAGAGAACACATCCTGACTTGCCGTCATAAACACTGAAGCCAGATAAATTAAAACCCAAGTGATGTGAGTTTGCAACGTAAGAGCTACACTTTTTCTACCTCCCTGCCCACAGCCAGTTCCTCATTTCTTCCATTGCCTCAATATTAAGAAATAAAATGGTTTTCCTGTAACCCCACATTAATGTCACAACATTCAAGTAACAGAATCAACTCCCATAGGTGCTAGCTGTTTGGAGTCACAGCTCCTAAATCTGCCAAGTCACTGGGGGTGCAGTTCTTAAAAGAGCCAAAAACGCTCTTTGTTAACCTATGAATTCAAAATTAAAATTATTTCTAATGCAATGCTTAAAATGAAAGCAGCTGTGCTAGATCGGACACTAACGTCCATATATTTTGGCTCAAATCTAGTAACTCAGAAATGAGTTCAAGGATATTCTTTAAGTCATCGTTATTCACGTCCCATGAGAGGCTGCCATGCCCACTACAGAAGGCTCCGGAATGAAGGTGCATACACTGCATTACCGGGGCCCAGGACCCTGCCACGCTGCACCTAAGTTCTTAGGCCAGTATAGAAACCCAGGTGCCTGGACCAACCATTTTCCACCTAGTTGAGACATTTTTAATTGTGGGAAATACATGCTTCATTATTTGACTCATTGAAAGGGGAGAGGGGATTTCTTACACTTGCAAAAACCACAGTGCAGTTTTCCCACTCACCCAGCAGCGTAGAGAATTTTCTCAAAAGCAGATAAATTGAAAGGTCGAGCCATCTTCCCCGCAGAGCCTCCCCTCCCCCACAGACCTGGTGATGGGTTACATTACCCTTCCCCACAGAACAGCCTGCTGCACCACCAACAGCATCCTCAGGCCACCAGAGGGCAAATTATTTGCTAACAATGCTGCAGCAGGGGCAGGCCTGACCTAGGCCCTCCTCCGTACCCTAGTGAGGGGCCACACCCTTGGTACTGCCAACAGGGGACTACTGCCCCCTGGCTCCAATCTTAACCTCACCATCAGGTCTAACAAGTCCTAGAACCCCATCTGGAGTGCAAAAGATTTCAGTGTTGGGGCTCTGCAGTTTGTTTCCACTCTTATAGCCAAACGGCAAAGGCCTAAATGATCCCCTCCCTGTCCTCCTGTGTCTGGAGGTCCGTGTTCTGGAAAGACCAGGAAGACCAAAGAGCTCCTGTTTCAAGTGGAGAGTTGCAAAGTAACATTACTAGTTACTTTGTAAACACTGTATCAGAATCCCTGAGGGGACTGGTTTCCAGGCAATGGTTGGTATTTCCAGAGCCTGACTCCCAAAGATTAACTGTACCATGTTTGGGGCTAGCAGGAAGAAGATGAATCAAGGAGTTCAGGCTCTCATGCTCAATTGTGGATTAAGTAACCGTGCTCAGTGACCAGACCAATATGATCATTTAGAGGCATTTCTTCTGGGCATCTCCCCACACTCTGCACTGAGTATGCAACATACACACTTGGGCACGTGCAGAGACCCATCCTTTCAAAAATCATGAGGAAAATGTTATTCCCAGTTTTCACCTGGGAAACTCAGGTCCAGAAGTTGAATTCCCTCATCAGTGGTCTCAATAAATTAACGGGTCAAACCTGATTCAAAAAGCCTGTTTACAGCTTCCCAACGCCTCTGTCCGGGCTGGGCCCTTCGCTATCAGGTGCACTTTATTCAGGCCAGCGAGGACAGGACGGACATCCTGGGTTTGGAGTATGCGGATTAAGCAGCCAAGGGGATGCCTTCCCACGTCTGGGTCTCTAGACCTTCCGACCGGAAGGTGCTTTCCTGCTTCTTCAAACCGCGTGCTTGCCACCTGGTGAGACCTCGTGAGGCTTCCTGTCCCTCCCACAGCAGGAAGTTCGTACCATCCTCACAGCACTTACCAAGGATAAATTTTATGTTCATTCCATCATTAGATTGTGAGCTCGGTGGGCTATGACCGGTCTAGTCATCCCAGACTCCAACCCCCTCCCCAGCACAGTCCTTGACCCATACTGTTTTTATTAAGAGAACGCGACAGATGTCCCATCCTCTCCGTAACCTGCTGGGCCGCCCCACGCGTGTCTCCGCGTTCCACAACCAGGGTGCATTTGTTAAGGAACGCGGAGCAGAGGAGAGGAGCCCGCTGAGCGCCCAGGATGCCAGGAGGCCTCCGCGAAGCGGGTGGCGGCTCCTCGGGCCCGCAAGGCCAGCGATGCGGCGGGCAGGTCGCAGACCGCTACGTGCAGCCGGCGGCAGCGGGATGGGGCGCGCGGGCCCTGGCAGTCAGCAAGCGCAGTCGTGGCACCCTGCAAGGGCCGGGGCGAGCTCGAGGGCCCCGCTACTCCCAGGCCCTTGAAGGCTGGCCAAAATTCGAGGCGGCCACCCCTCCTTCCCCTGCATCAGGAAAGGCCGGGGTTACGTAACCCTCTAACTGCGCCCGCGCCGCCGCTGCATCCCGCCGGCCGCTCAAGCCCTGCCCGTCCGCGGGGCGCACCGCACTCAGGCCGCCCGCGGCCCGGGCAGAGGCCGAGACTGCGGGGTCCGGGAGGCTGTTACGGAGATGGGACGGGACGCGAGCAGAGAGCGGGGTGGGGGCGGACGTGACCAGAACGGAGGGGCGGGGACCAGGGCAGCGAGGAGGAGGGGAAGGAGGGGTGCGGAGGAGCGGACGTGACCAGCATGGAGGGAGGAGGGGCAGGAACGGGCATGAATGGGGGAAGGGGTAGCAAGAGGGGGCCGGCACGCGGGAAGAGCGGACGAGCCTACTGGAGGATGGGAGGAGAAATGGAGAAGTTGTTTCAAGGAGAGGTTACAAAGGGTTACAAAGACAGCATCGGGGTGAGGGCAACATGAACAGGTTGAAGATGAAAGGGAAAAGGACGAGCATTAAGGAAGAGAGGGAGGAAACGAGCATGCAGCAGGGGCGGGAAGAAGAGGGGGAGGCAAGGATGAATCAGTTAGAAGAGAAGAAGGGAAGGGAGGCGAGGATGGAAGCAGATTGAGGAGGAGGGGAGAGGAAGGTGAGGACAGGACCATAGTGAGGGTTAGGGATGAGGGCAGAAAAGGAGCTGGCTGACCCGTCTGTGGAAGAAACGGGCGCTGGGGACTTCGGAAGCGCAGGCCCCGGGCGTGAGCAGCCTCTCCCTGTCCCGACCCGGCCGGCTCCGGGATGCCCAGGACCTCGCGCCGCCCCCCTGGGTGCCGGCAGGCGGGCTGGGGGTCCGCGCTGGCCGGGCGGACGGCCGCCAGGTGGGGACGCGCGGCTCGGCCCCTCCCAGGGCTCACCTCCGGCGGCGTCCGGCTCGCGCTACGTTACAAAGGGAAGAGCTCGGCGGTCGCGGGATGCGTCGCTCCTGCTTGTGCGGGATTCTGCAGCCCGAGCCTCAAGGTTATCCCGGCTGCGGCCGCCGCAATCCCTCCGCCGCCCCGCCCCGCCCAATCCCGGCTGCGCCCGCCCCTCCGCGTCCGCGCCGGGCGCAGTCACCTTCAGTGGGCTGCGCGGCTGGCGCCGAACGGGCCGTCAGGTTGCCCTTTTGGAGGACTACATTCCGCGGCGGAAGGACACGGTGTAGCGAGTCAAAGCCTTGACAGGCTCTGGCGGCCAATGGGGAAGTGGCGAGGCAGCAGGATCCGCCCCCGGAGCTCCGGGGACCTCCCTCCCAGACCCCCGGGCGCCCCGGCCACCTGTCGCCGCCAACTTGGGCAGCCGGACTCCGGCTTCTCACCTGGCCCCCGGCCTAGGCCGCCCCAGTCGTCTGCGCCTACCGGGCTGGGCCCAGACTCACGGGTCCCCGAGCAGCGTTCTTCTGGCCCCGCCCTGCCACTCCCCGCCCCACCCCGGGTGCCTGCCCCTGGCACCCCCGGAGACAGCCGAACGCGAAGTTGGGGGGCCGCAGGCTCCTGGAGGCTCAGAGGCCCAGGCTGCCTTCCGAGGGGCTCGGCACGAGACCGGGTAGCGAGAACTCGGGAGGCCAGAGTGTGCCCGGAGCGGGAGCGCAAGGCCCTTTTGTTCTTAGGACTACTCGTTGTCCCAGGGCCGGGGAACAAGGAAGGACAGTTGGGGCCATGTGAATACTTTAGTAGTGTCTGGAATCCTGCAGAACCAGTGTCTGAGAGCAGAACGCGAATAGAAGCTGTTGACATTAGTGCAGAACTGACATCTGGAAATATCAAGTCAGAACGTTACAGCCGATAATCTATGCAGGAATCAAGACTTATGTTTTCAACCTAGTCATGTATTTAAGTCAATATTGCTGGAGCTTTTCTTACCTTTTTCTACAAGGCATTTTCCAATTTCCCAATTATTAGCCACTCACCGGTAACGATAGCAGTTATCAACGGAATAGCTGTTAACTCCTGCCTTCATTCAGCCAAGTTTTGAGAGCAGATACAATGTTGCACCATTCAAAATGTGAAGACTATTCTCTTAGGTTCTTTTTTTTTTTTCCTGGCAAATGAGACCACATAGATGTGACCTGCTCGTGCAGACACCCTGCCTGTAGCTGAATCACAAGCCTTCATTCGCTTCCTGTTAGCTCAGATAAGCCGGAAGGAGAAAGTGACAGCCTAAAAGTTAATTTGTTCAAAGTGAGATAAAACCTTTTAATTTCTTCTGTAAGCCATTTCTGGTCCCCTTTCTTGTAGGTGGGAAGTAAATGCTGGCCTATTAAGGTTGTGAAAGAACATGAAGTTTTTGAGAGGAAAAAACCCACACACCTACTCAGGGAGCGTCAGATTCCCCCCTATCCAGAGAGGGGTGGCATAAATGGCTCTCTCTTGCCCCTGAGCTGAGAACAAAGAACAGTGGTGGACAAAACTAGGGGGTGGCAGGGATCTGGCCAGTGCTGGACTATGTTGTATTTTAAAGTTCTAAACCTAAATGTTCCTGAGATTGAAATACGCATGTATTGAACTGGAGAACTGGTCAGGCAAGCTATTGCCCTTCAGTTGTAGATTTTGTTCACCTGACAGTTATAAAATGCTCTCCATGAGTCACTGGCAGAGACTAATCCAGCACATCCTTGCTCACATTAGATGCACAGTGAAAATTTGTCATTCAATTTAAGGTAATGGTCCCTGTTTTGCTGAGAAGCAGCACAGTATAGAAGAGCAAGCTTGGGTTCCATCATATCTTTGTTTCAGTTCCATTAACTAGGTCTGTGACCATGTTCTGTATATTAATGTGTGAGTTCCATTCCTTAAAAGTAAATTGAGGACAATTCCTGCTTCAAATGGTGGGTTTGATCAGATCATGTACGTGAATGAGTCCAACACTGCCAAACAGGCATCCTCTTTCTTTGGGAATTGACTAGTCCTGGAGGGCTGTCTTTGTGTGAGGAGATATATATATGTTTTCATCCACAGTTCCTGGCCCACAACTCGGCATACCCCTTGTTATGGTCTTTTGTTATAATGCTGGGGCAGTTCAGGCCTCAGAAGCAGGCTTCAGAAAACAGAATCTCTCTGACCACCTCCTCCCTCCTTTCACATGTTCCTCTTTCTCCCCAAGGCAGGAACCTTCCCTGCCTTTCTGTCTTGGAGCTGGCCATAAAGAAATTCTCTGACCTACCTTGCCTGACTGGGGGTCAGAAGACCCCCATTTCAGAAGGGGTCCTGCCCCGTACCTTGGAGGAAAGACTGCTGCACAGAGGCGCCAGGAAGACTCTGAGTCTTGCTGGGTTTCCCCGCTCAGTCTGTTAGTATCAGATCACACCCTTTCGGTCCCAGCACATTTCCACACCGTTGTCAATCATGCCTAGCCAGAGAAGTCTCCATGAGAGGCCCAAGAGGACAGGGTTCGGAGAGCTTCCAGACAGCTGCACACGTGGAGGTTCTGGGTGGGGGGGGGATGCACCCAGGGAGGACATGGAAGCTCCACACCCCTTCCCCCGTAGCTTGCCCTATGCATCTCTTCATCTGCATTTTTTATAACATTCTTTATAATAAACAGGTAAACATGTTTCCCTGAGTTCTGTGAGCCCCACTCTAGCAAATTAACCCAGAGTGGGAACCCCAACTTGAAGCCAGTTGGTCAGAAGTTCCGAAGGCCCAGATGGTTGGGGAGGGGTGGTCTTGTGGGACTGAGCCCTCACACACTGGCAGGCTTGTCAGTATTGTATTTGACACTATCTCCAGGTGTCAGATTTGAATTGGAGGATACCCAGCTGGTATCCACAGCAGAACTGATTGCTTGCTTGGCAGGTGGGGGAAAAAACCCCACACATTTGGTCACAGAAGTCTTCTGGTTGATTGCTATTGAGGTAGTGTGAGAACAGAGAAACACAGAGTTGGTTTTTCCACAAATGCCTTGTGACCAGTGCCAGAACATCTTCCTGAATTCAAGCTTGCCCTTCTCTAAACCATCACTCCTTTGGCCCTTTGACCCAGTAACAAGCAACCCCAGGGCTATAGGAAATTGGGGTTTCTGAAGGACACAGACCCCCTTTCCCTAGAGCTAGCCCTTTCACTGTGCTCAATGACCTGCTCAGGACAGGAGGGGAACTGCTAGGTTCACTGGAGTGGGGTGTGAGTAAGGGGGTAGACTGCTGCATTGTTTGGATTCTTGACCACAGAATCTGTAGCTTTATGGTTTAACTCTCTAAAGTCATTTGGAGTCCTTAGCAGGGCCATTTGGAGGAGAGGAACAATAAACAAATACTGAATGTTTTCTGAATGCAACTGTGTATCTAAATTTCCCCTGGCACCTGCAAAAATGCCTCATCATCACTTAGTAGCAGGAGGAGAGAAGCTTAAGGAGTCCTTGGTCACGCTAATGGAAGTACCGCCTAAGCCAAGGTGACCCTGTCAGCCAATGTGACCTCCAGCAATCTTTCTCTGGCCCTAAAATGCTAAGGTTGACTGGATAAAGCCTCCTTAGGATGCTCTAATCTTATCCACCAAGCCACCCCCTTGAAGGCCTTGTGCTTTCCTTTGTCCCTACTTGGGGTGGGGAACCTATGGCCTTGCTGAACCCAAATTTAATAAAGGGATTTGTTCTGTGAAGTTTGGATTTGGTTGAGGGATTCCCACTTGGGGATCTGGAGGGACACTTGTGGCCTTGAGGCCGCAGGCTCCCCAACCCTGTAAGGAGGGCAGAGACTGGAGCATCCCGACACGTAGGATGTAGGGATGAAATGGGGCCTTGATCAAGATTTGGAAGACGAAGAAGGCATCGATGAACAATGGTGCTCCCCTCCCTCCTGCTGCAGTTCAATCAGCCTGCTTTTCCTTGGCACCAGAGTTCACCTATGTGTCTGTCCTTGTTCACTGGCTGCCAGCTAACCTGACTCACTTATCCCAGGAAGGACAGCTAGGACTAAGGACACTTTGGGTCCTCTCCTAATTAAAATAATTTTCATAGGCAGTACTTTAATTTAAAAAGGTGGCCCCTCTGGCCCACTGCAGGAAGAGGGGAGGTCTGAAACATTTGTGGAAAGTCCTGTGCTCCAAAGGGGTCAATGCCCTGTCAAATGAACTGCAGCCTACCTTATTGCCACCCCTGCTGGGGGAGGACTGCTCTAGGGGAATTGTGTGACCCATGAACCTTCCTATCACCCCCAAATTGGTCCCAGAAGCTGAGACATCCCTCAAACCTCTCCCTCAGAATCCATCCTGTGAGAAGCCAGTAAAGTAATGACTCAGCACCAGACTCCTTTCCTTCTCCCCAACAGCCAGAAGGAACGGCAGAATGAAGCAGACTCCTCCCCATTGGAGGGACACATCCTCACCACAAACTGAGTCATGGCCACACCCTGCCTGGATGGAAATTTACCAGAAGAGGGAGGAAGGGGAAGGTTAAACTCCAGGCATTTTTAATTTCTCAATCCAGAAATCATAGCTATCTACTCTCTACCTACAACTAATTAATAAAATAGTTCTTTTCCTGATCCTAGCCCTAAATAAGCATGACCAGGTCTAAATGAAGGGAGGTTGCTTGAGTCTAGGACTATGTGAAAGGGAGGCCACTGCCAACCTGTATGTGCAGTATTTCTAACAGTCTTGGCTCCTGGGAAGGATGATGCCTTGTTACTTACACCTGCCTTTCACAGGCCCCAGCTCTCCCACCTCCAAGGTACCAAGGCCCAGGTGGGAGAAAGGGGCAACCCTCCCTCCATTTCCCCTCCAGGGTGTGGGAGGGTTTCTCTCCAGAAACTCAGGGTCCCACTCAGCAAGTTTCCCTTCATTCGCTAGAATGAAGGCATTCTAGTGTTTGTGGGGTTTTAACGAGCTTTGTTTTACCTCATATATATTTGAATTTTATAAGATATGATTATCTGCAGCTTTCAAACTTCACATCCAAAAAGTCCTATTGCTTTTCTGTTGGACACTATGAAATCATGTACTTAATTTCATTACAATTTTATTGTTATAAAAAAGACCATTGTTATGCATAATGCTATTTTAAAAAAGTGACACTCATGAGCCTAGCTCAGCTGTTTGAGTTTTTCTGGTAATACACACTATTTGTTCATTCCTTCTCATTCCATCATTTGCTAGTACTTGCTCTATCAGATGCCAGTGATACAGAGAAATTATAAGAAATGCTTACAACTGAGAAAAATCTATTAACAATTTCTGAAATTGAACAAAAATGTTGTTATGCCATTTCAGTACTGACATACCTAGGTTCAGTTGCTGGAACACCAGGGGGAACAGTTTGAGAACGTCTAGGGAACTAACAGTGAGTAAAAGCTCAGGTTCTGGTTAAGAGGTAAAGTGAAGAGCTCAGGTTGGGCAGATCTGGTTAAAAACGGCATTGCCACAAATCAGCTGAGACCTATACACATTATTTAAGATCTCTAAAGAAAACCTATCTCCCAGCTTTCTTGTCGGGTTTAAGTGAAAAAATATTTGTAAAGTTTGAAAGGGTAGAACCAGAACAGCGATTCTGGAGTCAGGTTGCCTGTCACTAGCTATGGAATATGGCTAAATTACTTACCCTCTGTGCCTGTTTTCTCATCTACAAAACAGGAATTAATAGCACCTACTTCAATGGCTTCATAGGCTTATTGTGAGAATCATGAGTCAATACATGTAGAAAGCTTATAATACCAAGTACCTAGTAAGTAACCTAAATTGTTAGCAAATTAAGTGCTTAGCATAATGCCCAGCACCTATCTAGTAAGAATTAAAAATGTTAGCCATCTCTGATACTACAGAGATGGGCTGCCAGGGTCCTCCCAGGAGGCAGGACTTTTGGTTAGAGTGGGCTCAGGGATAGGGTCATTTACTTGGTGAAGAGGTATTTCTCCTAGACCTCAAACCAGAATGGGGAAAGAGAGTCTTGGGAGATTTGTAAAGTCAGAACCAAGAAGGGGTAAAGAAGTCTAAGAGACAGCTCCTAGGGGGATAGACCTGAAGAATAGTATTTGCACGTTAAAGCAGGTCAGGAGCTACGAAACAGCATAAGGTAATCAGGCAAGAAGGTACCTCTAAAGTGTGGTCAAGGTAATGAAAGACAATAGGTAGTCCAGGGCAGGCTCTGTAAATCAAGAAGCTATACTAGAGTAGGAAACCTATCCTTGAAAAGCCAGGCTTGTCTAATGTATTTTGTATTCTCTGTGCTTATATTCCTGTTTTTCTTTATTATTTCATAAAATATTTGCACATGTCCAACTATCTCAGCTATGCTTAGAAGTAAGGGTTTGGGTTACATGTTGCACAGCCTGAAGGGCCAGCAGGAGGCTTGTTGTGGTAATACCAACAGGGAGATGGAATTCACTGATACAGCTGCCTTCCTTCACCACCCTGCTAACCTTAGAGAATCTGGGTTTTGTTTATTAAGGGAAGTTGCATTCCCTGTCTTTATAGATTTCAAGTTAAAGACCAATGCAACTTCCTGCTCCTGCCAGCTGTCCCCCAACCTCACTTATCCCAAAGAAATAACTAGGAGAAGGAAGAGGGTAGGGGCCCAGCCCTTGAGATACAGAGCAAAGGAGACTGGGTAGGTTTTGTGCAGAAAGCAGTAGCCTATCCCTGAGCTGCTTTGGCCTCCATGGCCTTTTAAATCTTGACTAACAGTCACTAGTGGTATTCTATATCCTCAGTTTGTTTCATCTGCATAACTGGTAATTCCTTTTAATCCATTGATTAAAAAGCTGACAGCTGTAGTATACTACACTAAATGGACTCAGCTTTGATTCCATGCAACATAAACAGTCCCAACCCTCAAGATATTCCACTCTCCCCACCCCCATCCCCACTTGGGGGCTTGCAGTAGGTGCTGGGCCAGGCTAGTCAGACCACAGTGATCATATCCAGTCCACAGCACCTTCCATTTTATTGTTTTATTTACAAACAGGGTGAAGTCAACTGGGAAAATCAGGGGTTGGAGTCAGTCTGGGCCATCCAAACGTAGAGTGGTTCCTGGGTCAAGTTCCACCATGAAGGCCACCTCTTCTTTTTCTTGCCCCCTTGGTAATGGCCCCTTAATTCCTCAGGGCAGCCTCACCTGCTGCACCTGAGCCCTTTTATGAGGGCAGATGGATCCTGGGGGAACAGGGGTGGTACGAGGGCTGGGGCCCCCTCAGTTTGTGTAAACCTGAGTTCCGATCACACGCATGATTTCCTTCTGTATCTTGGGGTCCTGAGTATTTATGTTGGCATCGCCCACCTGACCATCCTCATATCTGCCAAAGATAGGGCAAGTGTGAGCATAAAAGGGAGAACAAT
This sequence comes from Eulemur rufifrons, assembly GCF_041146395.1. Classification (NCBI taxonomy): domain Eukaryota; kingdom Metazoa; phylum Chordata; class Mammalia; order Primates; family Lemuridae; genus Eulemur; species Eulemur rufifrons. The sequence continues at coordinate 24,256,859 of NC_090984.1, read as the reverse complement.
ATCAGAATGTGAACCAGTAGAACTGTATTTCAAGGTGTGGCCATCCCATCCCAGAATTCAAAGCCCTTTCTCACTACTCTTCAGAGAGGAAGGGATTCAGCTTATCTAGTTTCCTCTAGACAGACTTTGATGATCTATACCCATTCCTATTCTCCAAGGGGAAAGTCCCAGTGCCAGCTCCACTCAGGTAGCCAGATACAAATCTCAGATAACAGAAACAGACTTTCCCAGTAGTCACACACCATCACACCCCCACCCTCACTCCTCAAGTAATCCCTAGGGTCCCTCCTGGACTTACACAAAGAAGAACCGTGTGCAGACATGGTCAGATACAGGGCACACCCAGATGTTCCCATGCTTCTGGAGGTCCTTGGATGTAATCACTGGGAAGAAGACCAGAAGTCACAGATATCATGTTTAAGGCACAGAGTCCAGGCACGAAAGGGAAACCATGCTGTTTCAACATCACCCTAGGCCAGATCATATGCCAAAGTTGCATCAAAAATAAAGGTTGGGGATCCAGAAAGACAGGGCATGGGTAAGCTACCTACCTTCACAAAGTGCTATACAGTTTAGATTCCGACTCTGCAGGAACCTTGACTGAATGGATCGGGTCTGGAAGAGAAGGAGGCAAAGGAAAGCAGAGCCAGGCAGACAGTTAACGATTTTCCCTAGAGAGGCTGGTTAAGCTGCTGCTGATTGGGGGTGGGGATCAGGGATATCCTGGGTGCCCAGCCACCCACCAGAATTTTGCTTTCCCATAATCAGTCTGGATGGGGCCACAGCTTCCATCTTTGCATTTTTATCTAAACTCAGCCTCTACTTTCATACTTATGACTGAGGCCACATACGACTCTGGAAGTGTGTGCACCTTTAAATGATCTTCAAATCATCGTCCCTGTCCATTGTTTCCCCACCCATCTCTTCAAGCTAAAATAGCCCCAGGGAAGGGTCCTGCCTCATTAGAGTAGGGCCAACTAATACCTGGGGGATGGTATTCATCCTGTTATATCTCTGGACCAGCTCATCCTTGGAGGGCATCCTGTGCTGTCCTTTTCCCATTCCTGTCACAGAACAACAAACCCAGTTCACTCATCCATTCCTTAATCAAATATTTACTGAAGTGCCTACTATGTGCCAGCACTGAGCTAGACACTTGGCAATATACAGTAAAGAATAAAACAAACGAGATATTTGTCCCCACAGAATTTAGTCTGGTGGAAATTACAGGCAAGAAACATGTAATTATAACACAGCATGGTAAGGGTTGTGATGCGGAGAGAACAGAGCACTGTGTGAGCCAGAGGAGGGGAACTAGCCTAGGCCAGGGGGGTTGAAGGAGGCATCCTGGTGACAGCTAGGCTGACAACTAGAGGATTAGGAAGAGTTAATTAAGTGAAAGGGGATGGGGGAGGGAAGCATGCTGGGCAGAAGTAATAGGATATAAAGGCCTGAGGGAAAGATAAAGCTCTATGCCTTGGTACAGAGAATAGTCAATGGCAAAGAGAGAAAAGATGTGGAAGAGGTAAGCTAGGATCAGATCAAGCAGGCCTTGCACACCATGTTAAGGCAACCACAGTTTATCCTTAGAACACAAGGGAACCACTGAAGAGTTCTAAGATAGAGGAGTAAGACAGGAAATGAACCAGAATTGAGGGGCCCAAGAGAGTGAGATATCCACACTTCAGCATCACATGCCAGGCTGAGCGAAATGAGTGGAGAGGAAGCAAGCAGAGCAAGTCAGATCTTGTCTAGTCTCCAAGTTACATAAAAAACCTGACCAGTCATTCAAGAGAAAAGGAGAAAGCACAGCACAGTTAAGTGATGAATAATTTTCCACAGGTAATCACAAGGGCAACCACCTTGAAGAACTCTACTTCCTTTGGCAAGCCTTCCCAGACTTGAGAAAGGAGTGCTGATTCCCTCTAGTTTCCACATTATCTAAATCCATAAATCCTCTGCTATCCTTACCCCCTACTCAACAGCCCTGTTCTTAGATTTACAGACTCAACCTGGATTTTTCTTATTTGGATATAACACAGTGCTTGTGTGCCCCTACTCCCAACCCAACTCTTTTTGGCTTGAGGACAGGAATTCAGTCTCTGTACTCAATTTTTTCACAGGCCCAGTCTTATAAGAGTAAGGGATAAAAGTGTGAGTGTGAGACAGAGAGACACAAAGAGACAGAGAGACAGACAGAGAGAGAGAGAGAGAATGAGACTGAGAAGGAGATGTATGAAGATGCAAATAATGCTATTATTACAGGCCAAAAGCACTCTCACTGCTCTAGTCTGGAACTTCCTATCATTATCAACTCCACTCTGCCTCAATTCTTGGCTTTGTGATAGCCATGGTATAGAGATGGGGGTGTAACTGTTAAACTGACATTCTTTAGTACTCAGGCTGTCAACTCATCATGCAGTTACACTGAAGTCTCACGACAGATTCAGAGCCTGAACAAAAATCAGGACAATGAGAGCCTCAACACCTAATTGCCAATTTCTTCCTCTTACAGGGTACTCAAAACCCTTCTGTTTCTACCTTCTCCATTAGCCTTAACTAGTTTCAGCTCTCCATCCAAACATCATGGCCTCCTCAACATGGGTGAATCAGTGACAAGGTGCTAAGTGAAATTCCCATTCAGGTTCTACTTGAGGGGAGGCGGACAAGGGGATGAGAATAATCTGATTTCTATGGCACGTCTTAGAGATGGCCCTTATGATATAACCCAAATCTTGTCTCACCCCAATCCTATTGCACACTCTCCTTTCCATACTGACCCAGTGATCTTCTGTCCATCTCTTGAGACCAGACCCTGAGACCATGGTGGCTAGAATAATCCCTGGATGCTTTGTGTCCTGAGTATGCACTTATCAGAAGTCCCTAAACAGAACTAACCCAAACATGGAGTTTACCATCTCCTTTCTCACTGTCCCTTATTTCAACCTGCACACTGCAGCCAAGTCACTGGAGATTCCACTGGTTAAATGAACTCTATTTATACCAACTGACGCCCCTAGAAGGCATCCATCCAGTGCCACTAAGCTAAAGGTACGCTGAGGTAGAAAAAATAGAATACCAGAACAGGGGAGAAGAAAATATACAAGACAGTTGGTCAAACGCTGGAGTAACTACAGCAAGTGGAACATCTGCACATATGCCCCCCTACCACATTATAGAGACTCTCACCTATCTATGAGACCATTCAAGACCCAATCATTCTAGCAAAGACTACCCTAGCCTAGAAATTAGGAGACTTGGACTCCAGTCGTAGCTCTGCTACTCATAGCTGTGTGACCATGAGAAAGTCATTTAACTTTTCTGTATATCAGCTTTCTTATCTGTAAAGTAATAAGGAATTCTCAGCAGGGGTGGGGAACCTGCAGCCTTGGGGCCACACGTGGCCTTCTGGATCATTGAGTGCAGCTTTTAGACTGAATCCAAATTTTACAGAACAAATCTTTTTATTAAAAGGGGTCCAGCAGAGGAAGATGCTTTTCTTGCCTCCTTTGGGGCTTAAAAAAAGATGGGTGGTGGGGCTTAAAAAAGATTGGTGATATAGAGTCTCACTCTGTCACCCCAGGTAGAGGGCAGTGGTGTCATCATAGCTCACAGCAACCTCAAACTCCTGGGCTCAAGTGATCCTCCTGCCTCAGCCTCCTGCGTAGCTGGAACTATAGGCGCATGCCCCAGTGCCCAGCTAATTTTTCTATTTTTAGTAGAGATAGGGTCTTGCTCTTGCTTAGGCTGGTCTCGAACTCCTGAGTTCAAGTGATCCTCCCGCCTTGGCCTCCCCTAGTGCTAGGATTAAAGGCATAAGCCACTGCTGCTGGCCTGAAAAAGAACAATCTTGAAATCAGAAGGTTGCAGGTTCCCCATCCCTGGTAGATGATGTATACCTCCAATAGTAAAGTCCTATGGTACTTTGTATCTATAATCAATCACCCTTTGAGAGAGAGAGAAGAATGGTGTCTACTACAGTTTTATGTAATCAGTAAAGTGATGAAGAAAGACAAGTAGGCTATAGAGATTCCTGGCTCTATCTGGTAACTAAGGTATTCAGGCACTTAGTGGTAAACAAAGGCCAGTGGGAGAAGAGAGAAGGAAAGAGAAGGAATAGGGAGAAAATAAGAAGGAAGAATCTTGTGGGCACCAAGAAGTAGGATAACCTCTCACTACTCAGATAATAACAACAGCTTAGTCAGAGGGATGCTAAGGCTGGGCCAAAGATAAAAACTGAGGAATCGAGACAAAGAAACCAAAAAGGCTATTCCAACCCCATCCCTACTCTGGACTCCAGGTACACAGAGGAAGATTCACTCACACATTCAATAAATGTTTATTGAGCACTTACCCTATGTGAATTAATCATAACCTGTTTCATGACACATTATCACTTTTTAATAGGACAATGAAAACCCAGAGACCCAACCCAAGAACTAAATCCAAGAACTAAAACATTGCCTGCCTCCTCTTGGGAGGTAATCACTGTCTTGAAATTTGAGTTCTTACTCCCTTGCTTTTCTTTCTTTAGTTTTACACACATGTGCCTATTAATTTTGTTTGCTTTTGAATAATATAAAAAAGGAACCATATACTGTATGGTCTTCTCGGACTTGCCTTTTATTTTTAGTTAGCGACAGGGTCTTACTCTGTCACCCAGCCTGGAGTATGCAATCATAGCTCACTGCAGCCTTGAATGCCCAGCTTAAGCAATCCTCCTGCCTCAACTTCCTGAGTTGCTAGGATTACAGGCATGAGCCATGGTGTCCAGCAATTGAACATATTACTAAGATTTTTCCATGTTATTGCGTAGCAATGATGTTTGTTCATTTTCATTGCTAAATAATAATCCACTGTTAGAATATATAAAAATATTTATCCATTATCCTCATGGTAAGCATTTGAGATGATTCTAAGATCTGCTGTTACAGTATTGCTTTGGACCTTCCTGTACACATCTTTTGGTACACACATGCAGAAATTAAAATGCTGGGTCCCAGGAATAAAACTGCTCAGATTGATGAAGTAAAATCAAATTGTTTTCCAAAACAGATGTACAAATTTATATCCCCGCAGGCAATAAAGGAGATCCTGCTGATCTACAACTTTTGGTACTATCAGAAGTGTTGTCAGATTTCTTAATTTTTGCCAATCCACATAGGTACTCAATTGTGAGTCATTTTGGTCCTGATTTTACTTCTCTATAAATAAAGGTTGAGCAGCTTTTCACATTTTCTGGACACTTCTTCAGTGAAATACCTGTTCATGTCCTTTACCTATTTTTCTTTTCTTTTAGGTTGTCTATTCTTATTGATTTGTAAGAATTTTTAAAATACATTTTTTAAAATATATTAAAAGTGCCTCCCAAAGCGCTGGGATTACAGGTGTGAGCTACCATGCCCAGACTAAAATACATTTTTATTACTAACCTTTTTGTGGTTATATGTGCTGTAAATGTCTTCTCCCAGTTTATAGCTTATCATTGCACTTTAAGGGGTCTTCTGATGAATAGAAGTTTTTAACTTTAATTAATAAAGTCAAATTCACCAATCTTTTACGATATATAATTCCATCTTTTTCTATTCTCTAGAAAATTTTGTAACAAGATTATAATAATTTGTTCCTTGAAAGTTTGGTTTAAGATTCACTTGTATGGGCTTGGTGGAGTATGTTGTGTTTTTGTGGAAAATTTTAAGCTATTTCAATTTCTTTTATAGTTTTATGGCTATTTGGGTTATTTCCTCTTGAGTCAGTTTTGTAGTTATATTTTTCTAAGAACTTATCTATTTTATCAAAGTTTTCAAATTACGGGCATAAGGTTTACAGAATTATCTTATCAGCCATTAAAAGTCTGCTAGGCTGGGCCCAGTGGTGCACACCTGTAGTCCCAGCTACTTAGGAGGCTGAGCTCTTAAAAAAGAATTTTTACTGTATCTATGGTTATGGCGCCTTTTCCATTCATTATATTATTTAATTGTGCCCCTTTCCTTCTTAATCAATCTAACCAGGGTTATCTGTTTTGTTTGTTCTTTAAAAGCATCTTTTTTTGGCTTTTTTGGTCCTATCTATTGTGCTCTTTTTATTTCATTGATTTTGGTTCTTACCTATATTATCTCATTTCTTCTACTTAGGTTTAATCTGTTGTTAGAGACTTTTTTAGTTCTTTGCACTAAATTTTTCTTACAACAGTTACAATTACTGCAGAATACCAGATAACCTATAAAGAATCTAGCACAATCCCCTTCATATGGTGAACACACAACTATGTGGTGGCTATACTTTATATATGGAGACTACATCGAACAAGAACAAAAGCAGCCTGAAAAGGAACAAAGAAGACATGAACCAGAAAGACAGAGAGAGGTCTAAGTTGGATTCCTTTTCCAAGTTGGAATCATCTCCTGATTAGAATCTGAACCTCATTCATGTCTTTAGAATAAAATGCTTTCTCTTCTATTCAGTGTGACTCATATAATACTGTATGACTATAGACAGTTTAAATTTTAAAATATGGTTGACAGATAGAACAACATCTACAGAAATATAAGCCAATGGAAAGTACCCAAACCTTCAGGAGTATTCACACATAAACTCATATGCTCATGTGCATACAATATATAATAGCCAACACAAAAATGTGGTCTACAAAAAGCCTTGTTATCTCCCAGTTATTCTTCAACCCTTTCCCAGAGGCAAGCCCCTACAATAAATAAAACAATAAATAAAATTATTTTAACAATAATTGTCCTCACCTTGTAAAGAATCTAAATTTCTAATAAGAAAATGTAGAGAGACAGGCTATGTATCCTCGACTTGGGAGAGAGCTGACATAGATCAAGTATCTATGATGGGGGAGATAGCACAGATCATGTGTTCACAAATGGATGCAATGTAAATAGAGTCAAAGTGGCCAGGGAGTATTTCTTACCTGAGTATCCAAAGGAAATACTGGAGATGGGGCTCAGGTAGATGCCTTTGCCATAGGCTGCTCCATGCAGCTTGCAGGGAAACACCAGGATGAGCAATATGAGCCTGGGCTCTCCGATGGCTATATATTAGGCAGCCACAAGGCTTATCCAGCCCTCTGTCCCTCCATGTCTTCTCACTCATTCAAATAACTCTAAGCACCTACTCTTGAAAAGCTGACTGGTTGAGAAGTAGATGCAGGTTAAGCCCGCTTGCCTATGAAATACCAGATATTGATGCCTTGGAGGGTGGGGAGTGGCAGAGCCACTGAATCAGTCCCTCAGCATCCACACTCCTGTCCCCAGGCCTTACACATGCAGATTCCAAAAAAGAGGTACTATGGAACAGGTAGCCAGGAAGGACAATACCCATTCCCTGGAGTCTCTCAGGGCAAAGAAACAACTCTCCCATATCAACTCTTTGAATGAAGAGCCACATAAATGAAACGCTCTAATAGGTTAATTCACCACAGTGGCTGCAATCAGCAATTCCATATTCCTGCCTACAGGTACATTCCCATTCCCAAAACCACCAAAAACAGCCTGAGATCAAATATACAACAGCCACATTCACTCTATACATATAGTTCCACCTTCCTCTCTAAGGAAGCCCCCGAGGCAGGCTAGGCTTGAGGACGCTGAGGCAAAAACAGCTGAGTACTCTAGAGCGGTCTATCCTAAAACATTGTGGGGCAGAGAGGGGGTGGAGAGAAAGGAAAGGGGCACAGCCTCACCTGCAGTTTGGTGTAGGATGCATTGACCAGCCCATTGCGCAGGATTGAATGCCAGTTCTCAATGTGGGACCCACTGTAAGGCAGGGCAGAACACATGTCTCCTCATGGTATGAGGTTCCCAGGAGCACTTCCAAGACTGCCAATCCCACCCATCCTCACCCACACAGGACATGAAGATGGACAGAGATACACCTAGTAATGGACACGCACATGGATACAGTCACAGGCACGCAAGATATGTGCGCGTGTGGCCAAACCCTACATCTTTATTTCTGGTTTTCATCCTCTCTTCTGTGCCTCAGCTAATCCCATCCTAAATCCTCAAATGCTGGTTCAGTATTTTCTTTTGCCTATTCTTCTGATATTTCAAACTCAACAAACTTATCACTGATCCCATATATGGCTTCTAATCCTGACTTCATGTTCTATTTTAAGAAAAAGGTACAACCACTCCCTCTAAGTTACCTTTAATACCTCTCGTTTTCTCTCCCCCATCTTACAATTATGCATAAATTGTGGATTTTCTTTCAAAGTAGCTTTCACATCTATTCCCTCCCATCTGTTCCTTCAACCACATCTTTTTATATGTAAATATTATTTCTCTTCAACTACATCATAAGCAGTTTGGGAATAAAGACCACATCATACTTATCTTTTTATCCTCCACAGCACCTACCACAACAGCATTTAATAAGTATTTGCTGACTAGTGGATGGACACAGGTAACACAAACTCATATACCTCAAGAACACTCTAACCGGCCCCCTCCCACCCCGCTGCCCAGCTCCCAGCCTCCTCACTGGAAGGCAAAGGTGCTGCCGTAGAGCTTCTTGGCGGTCCGGAACCGAGCCTCCTTGGCAGGAGGGCTGCTCAGCAGGAGGAACTGGTGTGAGGTGTGCATGAACTTCAGCTGCTGCCCAGGGTGGGGGTGGGATCAGGAAAACAGAGCAGAAATTGAGATCAGGGAGGGAACGATTGCACTGACCCCACACAAGGGAAAAACGCTAAGGCCCAAACCCTATGTTGATAGACAGAGCTAACCAGGCAGATCTAGACCAATATGGTTAACTGACTTAGAGCCCCTCACCAGAAATTTAAAAGAGTTTAGAGGCAACATGGTCACTTACCCTGCTGAGAGGTAGTTTGACAATGTGTGACCTGTTGCTAGAGATGATCCTGGAAGAAAGAGAAAAGAAAAGAAAGGACAGAATGTTACATATACATACACATGACCTATGTGGTTAAGCTGTCCTGAAACAAGCAGCCTTCCTCTGCCCTTGGGGGAACAAGCAAGGATTCCTGGGCCGGGGAAATGTCCAGCTCACTATCTGGATACTCCTTTTGATACAAAAATGTAAAAGGGAAGCTACCTACCAGAGATCAGCTAGCTACTAGAGAATTAAACAATGGATGAAAAAAAGAAAGGGGTGGGAAGTGAGCTGCTACATGTAGGGAGAAAATGATACAACAAAAGGAAGAGCACAAGAAGTCACCTACAAAAAAACAACAAAAACAAAACAGGTCTAAATTAGGATGGTGACAATTTATACTTGGGATTTAGACTCAGACTCAGAACTCGGGCTCAGGAACCATCCTGCCTGAGCTCAGAGAAAGCCTGAAGGCTCTCGGGGATTGGGAGGAATGTAGAGAAAGTTACTGTCTAGGCTGGAGAAAGAAATAGAAGTAACTAGAATGATTGTCCTGAGGAGTCAGAACAGATCAGACTGTGTATAGGCTGAACTCGGAGGATAGGAGAAAACAAACGCATAAAACCTCGAGGGCTTGGCAAGACAGCACTATCTCCTACAGTGGACACAGTTTGGCTTTTCTGTGCCTCATCCATGTACCTATGATGGCACCCTGGATGGTCTATGCCCAGTTATTCCTCAGGCTGAGGGGGAGGACGCTGTTGCACTCAGAAATTACTGATGTCAAAGGCTGGCTAGGAATATGGGGGCAGGCCAGAAGGGGAAAGCTATGTCAGGAAAATAGAAAAGAAGTCAAGGTCAGGGAGGTAAGACAGTAGGAAATAGTCAGAATCTGTGCTAAGAGTAGGGAAGAACAACAGTGCCTCAAGGCTCTGGACATTCTACATCATCTGGGAAGGCCCTGAGACAGGGGTAGGGTGAGACAGACCTCTCAGAAAACTTACTGAAATGAACAGTGTTAATTCCTACATACAAGGGACACTCAAAAACCTATTGGTGCTGACTATAGTTAATAACAATGTATCATATTCTTGAAAATCATGGAGAGAATAGATTTCCAAGGGCTCTCACCACAAAAAATACGTGAGATAATGCACATGTTAATTAGCTCTAGTGAGCCACTCCACAATGTACACATATTTCAAAATAAATAGATAAAATTTCCATTTGGCTATTAATTTATTTTTTTATCATGAGTTCAGGGGTCTCACTCTTGCTCAGACTGGTCTCGAATTCCTGAGCTCAAGCAATCCTCGCACCTCAGCCTCCCAGAGTGCTAGGATTACAGGCGTGAGCCACCGTGTCCAGCCTTCATTTGGCAATTTAAAAAATCAATTAATTAAGAAAAGAAAAAAAAAACCTATTGGGGAACATGGAACACCCTAAGAACTTGAGAAATCATGTCAGAATTTGTGAGCCTTTATAGGATCTGAGTTCTTGTCGAGGTAAGGTGTTAGAATAGAACCCCAAGAAGCAGCAGTCAGACAGTCTATAACCTTGGAAAAATGCTGAAACCGTCCCTAAGAGAAGTCGTAGGCTCCACGTCCAACGCCTCCGTCCCTCCCCATGCCCTGGAAAGGATGAGCCATGCTATCCATACCACTGCAGGAGAGGATGGGCCAGGGGATCCAACTTGTCCATCTGCTTCTTGATCTCCAAATATGAGCCCTGTAAGACAATGGCCACAAGGTTATCTCCCAGGAGAGGCGGGTGCCCTCCCACTTTCCATAGCCTGACTACCAGAGCCCAGGGCAAGGTAGGCACCAAAGGCCACATACAGGAGAGGAGATGGGGTTCCCACCCTCAAGGAGCCCCAGTCAGGTTGGGAAGACTCATAAATAAATATGAAAATGACTGAAGATGCTTACAAAACAACATGCAGGTGGGTCTCCCTCATTTTATGCAATTCCTACAGCCCTAAAAAGTTGATTATAAATCAAAAAATAAATAAAATCAATGTCCCAGAAAGATTAGGCTAAGGAATCCTGTGGTAAATCTTTACAGAAAGCAAAGAGTCCTTCTGACAAGTAAATCATCCCTCATAGGTATATCTTATGTGTTAATCTGAACTGTGATATATAGGATTTGCTGAGAAGAGGCCCACCTGTAAATGTGAGTACAAATGAATGTCTATTCATGCAGAGATTGCAGACGAGGGGTGGGGAAGTCTGGTGAGGGACAGCCTTGAGTCAAAGGATGGTCACTGCTCCATGTGGCTGCCCCACCCCTAGAAGGATAGAAGATGTAGGCCCCTGGGGGTCTAGTTCCTTACCTCCAAGACCCCCTCCTCTCCCTCCCAACCCCACTTCTCTAATTCCCTAAGAACTACGGGAAAACATTAAATATGAACAACTTGTGAAAGAATTAGCAGCAAAGGTAAAGGCTGAGAGCAACACTAAGACTGAAGAGAATAAAGAGAAGTAACAGAGCTAACAAGACAGAGAACAAGAATTGGAAAGGTTAAAGAAGGAAGACTAAAAAAAATACAGTGAGGAATTTGAGTAGCTTCTCTAAATCCTCATCCTACTCCCACAAATTACAAGCAGAATAGGGCATTTGAGCTGGGCAGGCAGCGGGGAAGGGACAGACAGAAGGCAGAATACCTGGGTCATCTCCCGAATGGACATCACACTATCCAGAGCTTTCTGAAGCCGCTCATAATTCTTCTTCTGTGGAGAATCAATGGGAAGAGAAGAACCAGATGAAGGAAAGAGGAGAGTAAGGATGTGATGAGGAGGGCCAGAGAGGTACAGAAGAAGTCTAGGCCCACGGAAATAGGGTAGTAGTGTGTCATCAAAAGAACACAGATTTAATGTCAGACGGTTCTGGTATAATAGGCTAGTCCTCTTTTACCAACTGGGAGTAATGGGGTAAGTTACTTGACCCCTTAGAACCTTAGTATTCTTGTTTGCAAATGAAGATAATTTCTACCACCCTCATAGAAATGTTCTGAGGATTAAATAACATTTATAAAGAACTTAGTATAGTACCTGATATATAGTAATGACGGTAATAGTGAGGTACTGTGCTGGGTTATTGTGATGGTTAATTTTATGTGCCAACTTCACTGGACCATGAGGTGCCCAGACATTTGGTCAACCATTATTTCTGGGTGTGTCTAGTCTATATGGTATTTTTGGTTGAGATTAACATTTGAATCAGTAGACTGAGAAAAACAGATTGTCCTCTAATGTGGAAAGGCCCCATCCAATCAAATGATGACCTGAATAAAGGGCTAACCCCCACCCCTCGAGTAAGATGGTACTCCTCCTGCCTGACCATTTGATTTGGATTGTGAGTCTTTTCCTGCCTTCAGATTAGAACTAAAAACCTGGCTGCTTTTGGGTCTTGAGCCTGCCAGTTTTCAGACTAGAACTTACACCATTGGCTCTCCTGGGTTTCAGGCCTTCAGACCAGGACTGAAATCATACCACTGGCTTTCCTGGGTCTGCAGCTCGCCGACTATAGACAATGGGACTTTTCATCCTCCATAATCATGTGAGGTAATTTCTTATAATAAACCTCTCTTTCTCTCTCTCTCTATATATATCCCCCATTGGCTCTGTAAATCTGGAGAACTCTAAAAGAGTACTTGACGTACATTATCTCTCATTTTTATAACAATCTGCAAAACAAATATTATCCCCTTTTTACAGATAAGGAAATAAGGAAATTGAGGTTCAGTGACTTACCTAACACCATTCAACTACCGAGTAGCAGAAACTCAAATGGAACCAGGTCTGTCTGGCTCCAAAGCCTATATTCTTCCCTATCATGATGTAACTAATATTAATTCTTCTCCCCCTCCTGTGATAAACTTAGCTATTTACTCATTGAAACAGCTAAATCTTTGGGTTCAAGAGTTCCCAAGAAATAAGTGTTTCTTCCTTTTGTCCCTTATTCCAAGTTGGAATAAGGGACAGCCCGTCCATATACATTTCACATACACTGGAATGACAGCCCATGTCTCCCACTACCTTTTACCATTTTGGTTCATTAGCCCCGACTTTCTTCCCAAGTAATTTATACCTTAGGGTTAAAGGCCAGAGTCTTAGGATCAGTGGGGTCCACCACAGAGGGATAAGGCTCAAAGATGATGCTTTTTCTAGGGGACTCCAGCGCTGCCCTACACATGGCCACCAGCAGATCCACCACCTTAGGGGAAAGGAGAAAAAGGGGGGAAAGCTAAACAATCTCCCAGAACTGTGAGTCACACAGGACCCAGCATTTCTCCCTGTTCTTTAAAAAAGCAAATGTGTTCATGGATTTTTAACTGGAAAATACCAACTCATAAATATTCAAGTAATACCAAAGTGATTAAAGAAAAGATAAAATTCATACCCTTGCCCCCAAACAAATCTCATTCATTACAGGTAACTACTGGTAAGTTTGATGTATACATATCCAGATATTTTTCCTACGGAAATAGTTATTTCCTTATATAGGCAATTTTATTTCACAAACTATTGTATTCGGTTTTTTCATATAATTATATGTTACAATTTTCTATCCACAGATAATAGCTCTGTAGTATTTCCACTGTAAGGACATATTGTAATTTCTTTAACAAGACCCTCTACAGATGGAGTTGCACCCATTTTTATTTTATAAACAATACCATAGTAAATATCCTTACATATGAAAGCAATTTTGGAGGTTAAATTGCAAGGAGTGAAACTGCTGGGTTCCTCCGCCTCTCTTCATCCCAACTCCCCAGCTGCCTTTCCCTCTCCCGTACCTCTGCTCCAGTAGCCACCTCTTCTGCAGCTCCAGACATGACGCCCAGGGTGTAGAAGGAGAAGACGCACAGTTCACGAGTACAGACAGCTGGCTGAATGAACATATTAAACAGACGATGGTGCTATAGGGTGTGCAATAAGGTATAGGGAGAGAGGAACAGCCCTGACCTCAGACAACTCTAGAACAAGGTAGGAATTTGGGGCCCTCTATGTCCAGAGAAAACTATCAATAAGGACTTAATTACAATGCCTTACTGAAAAGTTTGAGAGTTAATACTCTCTCCTCTATGATGTCTTCCCTGCTCTTCCTAGGTAGTCAGATGCCCTCTGAGATTCCACAACACTGCTCGTATCTCTTCTACACACTTAACATATATGGTGATTTACAGTTAAGTGACTGTCTACCAACCTGGACTTGGAGTCCTTGAGGATGGCATCATATCCAATCATCTTCACCAATATCTGATACCCATTTTTAAATGTTAGGTGAACTGTATCTTCAAAAATATTCCCATATCCTCATCTCTCTAAGTAGGCCTGCTGAGGTTTCTTAACTGAGAAAAATAATTATTTATAGAGTCTCAGAGAAAGTGGACAGAATTCTACGTTCACTGTAGGCTCAGGAAGAAAGAAATAAAGGAAAGATGAGGAGTGAAGGGGACTTAGCTAAGGAAGAGGGTCACAGAGCAGGGACCTGTACCTTGAGCATGGAACCATTCTGGAAGACATGCTGCTCATCACACACCACACAGTATTCATTCAATGTTGGAATCCTCTGCTCTGCATACTTCATGATCTAGAGAGAGAACAGTTTCTAAGTCTTTTGGAAGTGCAGGCACAGATATGGGAAATAATGTGAGCTTCTTTTCCAGCTTTCCTTCTCCATCTCAGCCCTGTGGCTAAGGTAGGGTCTATTCTTGGGCCCTGCCCTTAGTTAAACTGATGGCCTTGACTGCAGAGCTAAGACTGCATAGTATGGTAAAAATAAGACCAGCCACGATGTTTGATTTAGAAGACCTCTACTACTTAATACCATATATAACTTTGGGCAAGTCAGTTAACCTGAGCCTTGGTTTCTTCATTTATAAATAAATTAGAACATTATTTAAATCATAGGAGGTACTGCAAGAAACGAGATGATTTCCATGAAAAGTATTTTAAAAACATAAACAGGTGCTAATCAAATTATTAACAGCAGTTGGACTATTCCTTTGGGACAGGACAGTATTTAGTCCATGATGGGATGGCACGGGGGCCTGAGAAGCCATTTTACCTACCCAGAATACTTAGCCAGTCCACTGATCAAAACCACAGATACAGCTGTGCTGGGAAGATGGCACAAATCCAGAGCTCATGCAGCAATATCCTCAAGTGTTTTTTTGGACCCTCTAACACAGCTTTTGTGTGCAGATCAGGTTATTACTATTTTATATGCCTTTGAGCTGATAATGGGACATGCTATTCATTCATTTAACGTAGATTTATGCAATAATATAAAAGATTGCCTTCTCAGATGCTAAACTCCAATAAGGGAGCTATGACACATATACAAATTAATTACAATTCAAGGCAACATATAGTATGTGACACGTAGGTGCCATATAAAATAAAAAGGATCCTAAGAGCTCAGTGAGGGGAGAGATCATTTCTAGTTAATGCAGTTGGAGTCACGATGGCAATCATCGCTCGCCTTGATGGCAACAGGCACACATGGGAACGAAGGCCAGTGGAGGGAATGGCATGAGCAAAGGTTACAGAGATTCAAAAGTGAAAGCATGTCCAAGGAATGAAAAGATTTTTAAAAGCAGCAAATGGCCAGCAGTGGCTGAGCAGTGAAAGGGGTCCAGCAGGAAAACTGAAGACCACTTGAGCAAGGGATGTTGGTGATCATAAGAAACTTAGTGTCAACCCCTCTCTCGACACACACTTAAAATTTGCAGTGCCAAATTCTGCACTTGATCCTAAGTGTTCTGTGAATGCTGTCTTCCCAGTAATGTTGTGAGCTTCCTGAGGATGGGAACTATGGCTTCTTTCCTCCTATCCACTTGACATTCAGTATAGTTCTGGGAACAAGGCAACTCATGAAATATTCAACTGACTAAGGAGCTGGAAGATGTTAGGGGACCAAATGTGTCGGACAACAGGTAGGGGCTGTGGGATGAACCTTCTGACTTGATTACCTGGACAAGGAATCCATACTCCAGAGTGGGGATGTTCTTGCAGTGACCACTGACCTGGTGAGAGTAAAAAGGCAACTCTAAGAGCCTCCTATGAAGCTGGGCCAAGACAGACCTCATTCATGCCCACCACTTAGGATTCTCCTAAAGCAGCTAAGGCCTAGCTCAGATCAGCCTAAGTAATCCCAAAGCTGGACAGGAGATCTTTAGGCATTTTTACCAAAGTTTCTGGAAAAGGGCTCACCTGCACGTAACCCTCTTCAAAGTAGGTACCACAGATTAGTACAGCAGCTGACTACTAAATCCTGACCACAACCCAATGAAATCATGACTTCTCCTTGGGAGGCCTATCTCTAGACTGTCTGCTTCATAGCCTATTATCAGAGAAGTTTGCCAGACAATATATTAATAGATAGAAGTTTTCAGCTATTAAAAAATGTATTCCACTCATTCATGGTACATACTCAGGTTTGATTTATGATGCCCTCACCTCATTTTGAGAAGCTATACTCCCACATTTCCACTCCCACCCACCTGACGCCCAAGTCAAACCCTCCCCAGCCCATGTACCAAAGGAGAGGTCCGTGCTGGGGGAGGGAGGCCCACGTGCTGGGGGCACAGGAGACCTGCCTGGGGGCTGGGAGGGTAGCCAAACACCTCCACTTTGGGGTTCTTCATGGTGCAGGAGATGGAACGGTTCATGAGGCGCCCAACTCGAAGCTCTGGCACACCCAGTTTGCCTTTCAGCATGGAGTCCTGTATGATAGGGAAACTGGGAGACCTGGGGAGAGAGAGCAAAGACAAATGATGAAACTGGGGATTCAGTACATGTCCTAGGAGGGAATTGGAGATAGTGATTCCTAAGCCAAAATTCCTAAGCCAAAGACAAACTCATACCTGAGAAAAGTTCTACTGGATCTTAAACAATGTCAAAACTAGTAGATCACACATCTGAATTGATTTTTCATGTCATTATCAGTGTGTGTTTCAGATTGGGACACGGAAGGTGGGCAGAGGCACAGTGCACATCACTATGGCATCTAGATCAGGTATGGAATGATCCCACAGAGAAGCTGTTTCATTTATTCAGAGAGTGTGTGTGTGTGTGTGTGTGTGTGCGCGCGCACACGTGTGAAAGAGAGAAGTGGGGGGAGAGGGGAAGGGGGGACAGAGAGAGAGAAAGTGGTAAACAACTGTGCTAGGCAAGAAGTAGTTGCATCCCAAAGAGCCTAATGTCAACTGTCTAACTGTCAACAACAGTTGCCTGGGAAGCTACAAATTTACATTTCTATCTGCCTTTGGGAAGATCAGAAGGCATCAAAGGGGGTAAAAATGCAGACCTGAGGTCAAACAATGGAGCAATATTTATTTCTAGAATCTAACTAATAAATTAATGTACCCCTGCATAAGAGCAAGGAACTGGTGCCTATTCTCTGACTCTTCCTCCTTAGGATGGGGAACAAGGATGGGGGCCAAAGAAAAGAAAGAAGGAAAGATCAGCATACATTTTCCAAATACATACAATGAGCTAGGAATCATGTTTTACATAAGGGATGAGGTATTAACATTAGGTCAGAAGTAGAAACATAAAGACACACAGGGGACAGGACCACATGAGGGGTGTTAGTAGATAAAGATACAGAATTTACAGGACCAAGGGAGGAGACAGAAAAGATAAGTTTAGGTAATCAGGAAAGTGTGGGGAGGGTGAGCTATCACAAGGTGATCGGGGAGCACTTACTTGGGGATGGGTGAGAAGATGCTGAGGCCAGCTCGGAACTTCTTGATAGTACCACTTGCCTTGAACCAACTGTGCCTCTTCTCCTGCTGGGTCTTCAAGAAATCGTTGCTCAGATGTTTCCATTGTTGGGATGTGAACATACCCAGGATCCTGCAGGATCAAAGAGAATAGGCTTAAGCAAGATTAGGCAGGAGAGTAGGTCAAGAAATAATGATTGAGAGAGACAACTAATTCAAAATTCAGACCTAGGGACTGCAAAACTAGTTGTGGAGGGGGACTGTGTGTCTAAAGACTCTCTTAAGATGACCTTAGCACATGGAAATGTACTGTCCTGAAGCACCCCTTTACCCTAGGGGGCACCTCACGTAATGGACCACAAAACTTCTGAGACACTTTGCCTTTAGAGGGAGATCTCAAAGGTGAGCCTTCAAAGGCTGTGAACCTTGAGATCGACTGCCAAGAATGACTATACCGCTGAGAGAGGAACGTAAGTGGTGGGATTGAGGTGAGCACCTCTCTCTGTTTTGTGAGCAGTGAAGAAAAGGACAAGTGACATGAGGGGTATTGACATTGTTAGGTGGAGAATTACATCCTCAAATTTATGGTTTCCAACTCGAGCTGGGTCCTCAGCTGGACTTGTCAATCCTTTCACTTGTCCTTGATCAGTTCTCTCTAGCATTACTCTAAACTGCTCTGAATCCTCATCACTTTCTTTAAGCTACCAACTTCACCTATACCAACAACCTTTCTTCCTTAATAGAGAAAGCCATCAGATAACAACAGCTCCATTAATTTTCCAGCCCTACTACAAAATCTATTTCTACTTCCACCCTTACCTTGACCCCTCCATTCTCTGCAGACAAGATGACCCTCCTATTTAAGATCAATTCTCCTATTTGTGCTCTAGATCTCAGCCCCATCTTGCCTCTTTAGGGACCTAAACGTGTCAACCATTCCATTCAATTCCTTTCCCAGAGTCTACCAAAAATTTTACTTTCTGGCTGGGCGTGGTGGCTCATGCCTGTAATCTTAGCACTCCAAGAGGCCAAGGCAGGAGGATCGCTTGAGCTCAGGAGTTCGAGACCAGCCTGAGCAATAGAGAGATCCCGTCTCTACTAAAAAGAGAAAAAAATTAGCCAGGCGTGGTGGTGCGCGCCTGTAGTCCCAGCTACTCGGGAGACTGAGGCAGAAGGATTGCTTGAGCCCAGGAGTTTGAGGTTGCTGTGAGCTAGGCTGACACCATTGCACTCTAGCCCAGGAAACAAAGTGAGACTCTTGTCTCAAAAAAAATTTCACTTTGTGGAGCTCAGTCTAGCTACCTCTACCTCTTCTCTCCTCATCCAAATTTCTCAATCCATACTCATTGTTTCTACTTCGCTGCCAACCACCCACTTCTCAACTTTGTGTATTCTGGTTTCTACCTTCACCACTCCATTAAAATTTTTCTCACCTTGATGCTAAATCCAACTGAAACTCCCAAGTTCTCCCACTACTTATCTTCTCTGGCGTCTGGCCTTCCTTGTAGAACCTCTCCTCACTTGTTTTCTGTGCCACCATTCTCTTCTTATTCTTCTCTGACCTACCTGCAGAGCTTCTTCTTCCTCACCTACGCTGTTCGTTTCTTGGGTGTTTAAGGGTATTTTGCCCTTGACCCTATTTTCTTTTCATTTTATCATGCTCTGCTTTGGCAATCTCATATTCACTGGTTGTAATTTCCATCCACAAACTGATGCGTACCTCCAACTCTAACCTCTCCTGTAAGTAGCAAATTCACATATATTGAACATCTTCACTTGCATACTCCAAAGGAACCTTTAAACAACATGCCTAAAATGGAACTAATTATCTATCCTCATCCTACAAACCTGCTCCTCTTTTTATCTCCCTATTTAAATTGTTGGCATCACAATTTATCCAGACATCTAGGCTGGAAACCCAGGAATAATTTTCTACTATTCCTTGATCCTTATCACCATAATCAACATGTCCAAATCAGCCTTCAAGTCTTACTGATTTTATGCCCTGCAAATTTCTCTGTTTCTCATCTCCATTCTCACCTACAGTCACACTTTAGTTCAGCATCTCATGTCTAGAATTCTACAAAAGTCTCCTATTAAACTAGTTCTGGCCTCTTGTCTCATTCCCCCCTACCCATATTGTACAATGCTACCAGATTAGTTTTTCTAAAACTACATTCAACCTTGTCCTTTCTTTGCCTAAAACCCTTCAATGTTTCCACTGCCTAAAAGATAAAAGCCCAAGATCTTTGCTAATTTGAACACCTATTCTCTGGCTTTGGTTCCTACCACTCTCCCCTTGCATTTCAGCAGCAATATTTAACTACTTGAAGCTTCCTACACACATGCTGCTTCATGTAACTACGCCCAGCAAATGTTATTCTCTCTCAGAAACTGTCCACATGGACAACTCTCATTCATCCTAGAAAACCATTAATCATCTTTCATTCCTTTATTCACGGCCCTCCACTTGTCACACTATATTGAGTCACTCCTTCCTCTGTGTTCTTTCTAAACTTTACATATTCACTTGTATTAGAATACGTATCCACTAGACTCTATTTGGAACTTCATTGAGGGTAGAAAATGTGCATCAGTTCTCTTTGTATACCAAATACTTAGCATGATGCTCAAAATATTCAATAAACTAAAATTATCTGAGCTCCTACAGCCCCGCTCTCTCAGGAAATATTAATGGCATGACTCTGATTCCAGGGTTGTACTTTTCCTTAAATGGTAAGTAGAGATGAGTCTCTGCTTTCGCCTCTAAGAAGTTTTAAGTTCTGACACCCAACAACAATAGACTCCCACTCCACAACAATAAATTTGGCTCCCCAAATTTATTTCAGCTTTTCCTGGGCATACTTTAGGAAGACTTTTTTGGAAGGAAACGTTCCATCCAAGGTTCTGCCTGCCCGTCCAAATAGATATCTCTCTCTCTCTTTCCCTCACGTGTCCCTGATCAGAAAAGATCAAAATTCTTACTTTTTCAACTGAAGACCCAGCCCAAACCCTTCCTTATTCGATGGCTGGAAAACCTCAATTGATGGTTCTGCAAAAAGAAGAGAAGGGACCTCATAAGTACACATCTCTAACCTCCTGGCAGTCCAAAGACACAGTTCAGTGGAATAGCTTCTGTAGATTCTAAAATAGAAGCTGCTGGGTACTCTAAATAATGGTGGAGGAGGAAAACATCTGAAGTAGAGAGTAGGTTCTAAAAGCTGTCTAGTCAATTTCAAATATCCTCAGTAGGAAGTTGGGGCGGGGGGCGGGGGGCGGGGCGGAAAGAGAAATAAATATTTCAGAACCAGAGAAAACAATGTCATTAGCCATGAAGGCCTTTAGGGAATGGCTATCAGATGACAGGGGACGAAGACACCAATGAAAGGAAACTACAAAGCCCCTCCCAATGACCTACAGATTGAGCCAAGGGCCTCGTTCCTAGTTTTTCTCTACCTCAGTTAACTTAGGACTTTGGATTACACCACACTCAGAGCAGCCACTTGCCCAAAGTCACTGCCTTTACCTGGTCCATCAAGGTACTGGGAGAGAGAAAATCGCAGCCTCAACACAATGGGTTCTGTCCGGAGGACCTTCCAGGCTGTAGAGACTTCCTCCTAAAACAAGGGAAATAATTTACACTTTAGCAATATAGAGGAATGAAGTTTTCCTATATGACACACGCATGCACATGACAGTACACACCACTGTCTGCTGATGGTCTAGGAAAGACAGAGATGAAGAATGTGTGCTCCAAATACAGCACTCAGGAACAAGACTCCTGGCCTACATGACAAATTCCACAAGTCCAGCTAGACATGTTGTTGGCAGGTACTAGCCCACTTACATCGAGGAAGCTGATGTTGATGTGGAGGTCAATGTCCACGTCATCGATAGTTCCATATTCTCTATAGAGATACAGGCGACCACAGGTGAGACTCATTAAGGGAGAAAGAAGGGAACAGAGACTGAGGTGGAAGGAGACCTGAGCCCTGGGCCAGGGGAGAAGGAAGGTGGTAGTTTTATATGTAGGGTCTTAGCTATAGCCCCTTCTCCATGCCAGAAGTCTTTCTTACCGCAAAGGTGAAACTATTGGCTTAGAGGGGTCTAGGATAAGAGGAAATTTCTAAGAAAAGTAGCCTTACTCTCTCCTTTCAGCCAAGCTTATATATTCTGAGCAATTTCTATCATTAAGCTCATAATTTATCCCCCTATCATACCATAAAAAGAAAAACCTCTAGCCTTTTAACAACTCAGAAAGAAGTGGCTTGCTCCCTTGCCATCCCTGAAGCAGAGTCCCACCTGATGGATACAGAGTTCTCACTGTAGATCTCCTTCACGGCTTCAATGTCTGCATCAAGCTGTGGGTGTCGATACAGGTCAGCTGCACAGCTCCCCTGAGATAGTGGCAAAAATGTTGGTGGTGGAGAGGTGTGGAAAAATATAGATGGGGAAGAGAGAAGAAAACGAAAAAAACATGAAGAGACACCAGAAACAGGAGAAATCAGACAGCAGCAGCAATACAGGGGAAGTGAAAGCCTCTTATATGAAGGGGTTCTTGGGAGTGACCCCAGCTAGGGATTTCATTAACAGACAAGTATCCCTCCCATCACCACTCTAAGAAAGTTTCAGGAGACCAAAGGTAGGCTTTTCACATCCTTAAGTCTCCAGCTTTTCCCCTCAAACCTTGACCAGGATACTTACATATACATCTACAACAACTGAGAACAGGCTGAACAGTACAAATTTTAGCTCACCTAGGTTCTATCCGAAAAGCATTCCGGGAGTCTAAGCATTTCTACTCAGGATTGTGCCCTGGATAATAATGGCATTAAGCAATAACTGGCAGAGTAATCTTTTAAGATGCAACCCCACTGGTTATCAAGGGAGGAGTCAGAAAACAATTACTTCCAACTAAGACTATATGGGTAGCCTCCAAGTACCGAGGATGTAGGTTGCTCTGGGACAGGTAAGAACCCCAGGCAAGAGCAAGGACATGGGATCAACTCCAAGAAAACCATGCTCAAACTACACCAACATTATACCCTCATCTCATCTGTGCCCTAGAACAACATCTTTCATTACTGATGTATCCAGAGGAAGCACACATCTAGATTATTCAACATGGGTCTTGGGGGATATAACCTCACCTGAACTCCATAGAGAAATTCCT
This sequence comes from Eulemur rufifrons, assembly GCF_041146395.1. Lineage (NCBI taxonomy): Eukaryota > Metazoa > Chordata > Mammalia > Primates > Lemuridae > Eulemur > Eulemur rufifrons. Next base: position 24,234,102 of record NC_090984.1, on the reverse strand, counting down.
CTGATTCATTATCTCCCTCCGAATCATCATCATTCCAGAACTGGCCTTTGATGTCCTAGTGATGAGAAATAAGAATACCACCCTTTGTTAGGTCCCTGTTATCCCATGGAATGGGGCAGGGTGATACGGGGAACAGATTCCCACAAAGAATGGGAAGAAGTCCCTAGGGATAGAATAACTGAGGACCTAATCTCTTTATACCTTTCATCTCACCCTTTGAGAGAGTCTCAGGCTCTTCCTGAATCTGATTTTATCCATGGCCTAGCTCTGATTTGGTGGGACAGAGGAAAAACAGGAGAGAATTTTGGCCTTCTTAAGTCTCAGCATGACAATCGAGGCTCTGGTAGCCAGTCAGGGAGGGATGCAGAAGACTTCAATGTTAAGGTTGGTTCCTAAGCATATCTAGGTTCTAGTACAAGCTGGCCTCTTCTAGGATCACAATCCAAGGCAGCTCCCAAGTATACCTAAGCTCTCTTGTCTCATCACTCCCTTTCTAACCCTGAAAGTATTTAACTCTCCCCTCCCTTCTCAAGCAAACCCACCTACACACACATCAGGTAATACTGTTTCTGTGCCCCTTCTCTTTCCTTTAACGTCAGATAGCCACTCTACCTTCCAAAAGGGTGGGAGGGAAAATACTAGAAAAGAGTGAGATCTGTATTTTGTTTCATCCACCCCTTGGACAATCAGTTGGGAGAGGTGGGCAGTCAGTTCTCACCATTGGGTCAGTGGGTCACACACACTCTCAGGTCAGTGCTAGGCAGCACCCCTCCATACCACCAGCTGAACCCAGGCCAGTGCGATGGGCATTTAGGAGGCCACAAAGGGAGACAGGAGGCCGATGCCAGGAGCAACTGGAGAACTGCTGGGGATGGCAGGCTCTGCTGTTGTGGTGGCGACAAGTCAATGTCCTGTGGAAAGTAGATAACAACTGGTTTCATCACCACTTAATAGCTGGGTGGTATGTACACAGGCACACATATACTTATACAGATAGTTGCACATAAAGACACACTTGCATGCATATACACACATTTATACATGTAGTTCTTTAAGATAATGAACATGAAAGCACTATACAAACATAAGACACTACTATTCCATTCAAACTGGAGAGCTGGAATTGGAGCAAGTCCCTGCTCTAGTTCATAATGTTACAACTCCTGAAGCCAGAAGTGACGGTGGCAGGACCAAATGCCTATGCTTCTGTCTAGTCAGTTCATTTTGGAAAATTCTTCACAGTATCAACCCCCAGCAGAATTAAGAACCAGAATCTGATTCTTTCTGGACTCTTTATTCCTAGTTATTTCTTCATATTGAGCCATTACCTCTTTTTAAACATTACTATTACTAGAAGCCATTATATGGCAATCACAGCTAACTTAAAAAGTCCTCAACAACACTGAATACCCTCTAGCAGTTCTGATCTGAGTTGTCATGGCCAAAATAATGCCCTGGAGTCATCTTGGAACCTATCCCCAAATTAAAATACAACAATGATCCCAACAAATGCTTAGAAAAACACTTGACCTCTAGACTTTTCACATATAGTTCCCCTCACTGCTTCTAATCCAGAGGACCCCTAACCCTATACCAGCAACTTTTAGCCCCACTGAAGCTTCCACATACAGTAGGAAAAACAAACTCATCTGTCAAATTATTAAGACTTTAATGGCAGACGATGGCAAAGCTATCTTAGAGCAGGCTAAAAAAGCTTTCAGTTGCTCACTAGATCAGTAGGTCACTGGCTCTGTACATACCTCAGTCTGACCTCAAACAGAGGTGTTCCTGGTCTCTAACACAGTTCCGCTGAACCTTAGGTTTCTAGATCAGTGGTTCTATGAGTGGGGTCAATGGACCTGCATCAGTACCACCTAGGACCTTGTTAGAAATGTAAATTGTCAGGCCCCTAAGACCTACTGAATTAGAAACTCCAGGGATGAGGCCCACTTATTCTGATGCATGACAAAATTTGAAAACCACTGTTCCAGATCCTTGTGTGTTCTAAGGGCCCGTGGTCTGTTCCTCAGATACCAACTTAAGTCTGATAACTGGCCCACGATGGGGAGCATAATGCCAGGGCAAAAATCAGCATAGTAATCTTCTAGCTTATAGTACAGCCAGACCCATCAGAAATAATATACAAAAGGAAATTACAAGTGATATTCTTAAGAGATGAAACAATCTGGTATCTATCTGAGATTTGCTTTAAAATACTACCTCAAAACAAAAAAGGGGGGGAGAATAGATGAAATAAATAAGGCAAAATGTTGATTATTGATGAAGCTCAGTGATGTGTACATGAGAGTTTCTTGTACTACCTATTTTTGTGTATAGTTAGAAAATTTTATTAAAAAAAATTAGAAGCTGTAACAGGGGCTCTACTTATTTCTGTCAACTCTAAATGTTAACAGGAAAATTACCTGAGCCTCCACAATTGCCTTGTTTGTGTTCTTCAAACATATCAGGCATATTCCCACCACAGAACTCTGTCCCTGCTGTTTCCCCTTCTTGGAATGCTTTTCACCCAGATATCCACATGGCTTGCTTCTTCATGCTTTTAGATCTCTGCTCAAAGGTCACCTTGACCAACTTATATAAAACAGCAACACCCAACACACGCACACCAGCATTCTCTATCCCCCTGCCTCACTTTATTTTTTTTCCATAGCACTTATCACATTCTAACACAAAATATTTTGTCTCCCATCAGAATGCAAGCTTTATGGTGGCAGAGGCTTTGACTGTTTTCACTGTCTATATTCTCAGTCCCTTAACACATTTCTTGAATGAGTGAATGAATGAATGAACCCTCTGCTGGATACCTACCCAAATGGGAGATACATACAAGAACTTACAAGCTTCCACATACAGAAAAAAATCACACAAAAATGATTTTAGAAAAGCAAAACTTCACTCACCTTCAAGAGCAGCTGAGAACCAGAATATGAAGATCTGGGGGCTGGGTTTGTGAGATTTGAAAATAAACAGTCAAGTGCTGATCTGGATGATCACAGAGTAGTAAAGAGGGAGGCACTAATGTCCAGCCTGGGTTGTCTTGGGGTGAGCAGTAGGATTGACGGTGGTGTAGGCCAGAAGTACCAACTTGTTCAACGTCTTTGTCGCTGCAGAAGTCAAGAAAAATTTAGCCTCTCTCCAACGGCTGTTGCTGTTTGGTGTCTGCTGCTATCACAAGGAGAAAAAGGTAGTTCAGAGAGAGTTTTTCTTGTCCATGGAAGAGACAGTTCAGAGATCACCAGCTTTTTCACATCAGGCCACTTTAGTGAAGGATACTTGCTCCCTCTGCTCTCAATGCCCTTTCCTCTGGAGAGATGGAGAGTGGGCTTAAAAGGTAAAAAGTGAGAAAAGGCAGGTGGAGGGTCACTGAATCCACAGACTGACACAGATGTTTTAAAGAATAAACCTGAAAAGTGGCCTAGTTCAAAACTGTCATGTTATAGAATTCTCAGGGTCACTCTATAACATGAAGGGAGGTCAAGCAACTTCCTTATGGTTAGTGTAGTGGACATGGGATTTAAGCACACATGACAGATCCTAATTACATCTAATCTTCACGTGATGTGGTTATAACTAATTAAGGGAGTTCATGAATTAAGCAAGAAAGACCTACCCGATTTATCTAAATTGAGATAAAGAAGGGAACATTTCAAAAGTAGCTGGGCCAAATACAGACTACATGAAAAATCCCCAGAGAAGGGTAGCTACCATAGAAAGCTTTATTAATTTCCATGGGAATAGGCCAAATGTAAATAAGCCTCAAGTCTGGTTCACTAAAGTCTTTCCCTAGGTCCACGGTCCTCGGTGTGTGACAACTTTATGCACAACCAAAGAAGCCTCCAATCTCAACGTTTAAATCCTGGGCTTGGCTCCCTCCCGGCTTTGTGGTTCTGGAAGAGGAGGTTACTCCGCTCCACACCATGTGCCCCTTCTTTGAAGGACTAGGCCACTAAACAAAGAGTGTAGCGGAGAACCACGGAGGGGCGATTCCCGCACGCTAGCGCTACCTCCGGCACCCCGTGGGGAGAGAGAATGGGGCTGGCCCCGAAAATACTCTCTGCCAACGCGCTTCCAGGACAGGCCCTGCAGCCTCTCTTGGGGGAGCAGTTACAGCTCTTCCCCGGGGTTCCTCCGGCGACCCGAAGATACCCAACACCTGCCTCCCCCAAGAAGCAGCTCTGTGCCCGATCTGTGCTGCCAGCCGCCGAGCCTCAGAGAAGCCTGCCAAGCCCGGGAAGGCCATTCAGTGCCACCTGCTCGAACCCCTCACTTCGCCCACCCCGGCTGAGGCGGGACGGGCCCCGCACCCTTCCCGCGGCCCGGCCGCCCCGCCCCGTCCCCGTGGTGGCTGCCCCACAGGCCAGCCTCGCGAGTACTCACGGCGACCCCGGGCCGCGCGCGGCGCCGCCGAGGGACGAGCGGCCCGGGACGCCCCGCGGGGGCGGAGCGGCAGGCCAAGGGGCGGGGGCCGGGCCGGGCGGGCGAGGTCGCGCACCCCACGCCTAGTCGTTCCGTCACGGGCGCGTTGAGCCACTCTGCGCACGCTCGCGCGGCGACACCGTGGTCACGCGGCCGCTCCCGGCCAACAGCCACGCGGCCTGTGCCTAGGCGCGCCTCAGCCGCCGACGCCGGCCTTGGGGCGCCTGCGCGGTGGCCGCTAGTTGGGAGGGGGCGCGGAGCGGGGGTGGCGCCTGCGCCGTGGGGCGGGGAGGGTGCGTGGAGAAAGAGGAGGGACTCTGGGGGCGCGCGGAGGGCCTTCGAAAGGAGAACGTCTGGGTTTGGCGCCCCGTGTGGTTGGAGGAATGAGCAGGGAGGGCCGTCCAGGGTGCTTGTGGACCAGGAGGGGGTCCCCTCGCTGGAGGCGGAGGCCGGCCGATAGAGATGGAGAGGGGACTCCTGAGGCCCTGCTGACTCCAGGAATCTATGGTTCGAAAGTGGGAGTCAAAAACCTCGGGGTCTTTTAGTTCTTAGGCTTAACTCATTTGCTCCCCTGGTAGCTGCGATGTGCTGGAAAGTACCCCGGCTTTCTAGTCAAACAGTGTGGGTTCAGAGCTTGGTTTCATCACTTAGTAATTGTGCAGCCTTGAACAAAGACGTTCACCTTCTGAGTCCTAGTCTTCTCGTCTCTGAAGTGGAGACGATAAGAGCTGTTTCATGGAGCTGCTGTGGCGAGGCTGAAGTGAGATAGTATTAGGTTAAACTGCATGAAATTGCCATTTTTGTAGGATGTAAACAAATACCTGCAATGTCCTACGATTCCAACTAATCCATGTAAAGTAACCAAGAGAGTACATGGGACTAGGAAGTAGTCCAGAAATGGAAGCTGTAATTGTGGTTATTATGGTTATCAACCCCAGACATGGCCAGACCTCCTTCATCCTTAGGGGCTTCCACGTGCCCTTTTCCATCAGCACTAACGGGAAAAGGCTTATCTTGGACCAACTCTCCTTCCTCACTCTCTCTTTGTAACTGGCCATAGCACACACAAGGAAAGCTTTGGCCCTGAGTGATATAAACATGTGTCATGTCTATCTGGCTCTCCTGAGCCGGCCTCAATCAGAATTTTCCCAGTGAGGCATTTTTTTTTTTTAATATACATTTGCACATCCTCATCTTCTCCTGACTCCTTTCCCTTTTGATGCCCCCTTCTGCTTACCTTGTCACTGGGCCTGGGCCACAGCGCTGTCTCAGTGTTAGTTTGTTAGACCCATTGTTTATAATAAATGAAAAAAAAAAATGAGGGATATAGCTTCAGTTTCAGAGTCCAGGAGTTCAGAATAATTGGGGAAGGCATTGGCCCTGCTCCCTAAAATATCTCACCATCCAGGGCCCCATAACAGCTTTTGGGAGCCATGTATGTATGAGAGTGTGTTAAAATATAAGCACTTTGGATAAGCACAGGGGAACTGTCCCCATGAGTGAAATGTTAAACTCTGGTCCTCAATAACCTTCAGGATCCCCCCTCCCCAACTCCTCCCATCTCACACCACCACCTTTTCTATTCATCATTAATCTCAACTAGTTTATCAGGATCTTCCTGGCTTTACTTCTTTTCCTACCCAATACAGATCCTTAGGTCTGTCACTTGGATCACATTTTTGTTAATATGCTTGTCCTTATCCTTTAAAAATCACATTCTTCGATCATTCCAGCTATCTACCCTCTCTACTCTCCCATACTAAACCAGGGTAAAGGAAATCACCCAGTCCTGCACACTTCAGCTTGTGTGTGGGCACCGATTTAGGTCAGCCCAGCCCACGAGCCCTGTTCTGTGGGAATTATATTTTCCACACCCACATTCCAAATCCACAGGCCCCAGGGCCATGTTTGTCTTGCATGACCCCTGGCATCCTGGCTGCAGTTTATTGAACTGTGGTGAGTGGATTCCTGATCCAAATTGTGTTAAACAGATGTTCTCTCCTGAGAATCTGGGATTAGGGCTGAGGGACTGTGATTCTAACTGGACTGGTTTCTTGAGCAGAAGAGATATAGACTCAGGAGCTATGGTACATCCACCTGCCACCTACTATGATGAACGAACAAAGGAAAAAGACCATCTGGGGACAGAAAATGAACCATGGGGAGGCAGAAACCAGAAATGGTGAGACTACTCTCCAGCTCCTGGCAGCTTCCCAGTACTGAGGCCCTCTGACCTGGGGGCCTAGGAGTTACTCTTTATCTAGAATAAATCACTTAAGCTAACTGAACTTGTACCCAATACAGAGCTCCTACAAATTCACAGTCTCCTCAGCTGGGCCCTCAGTGTACCCAGCAATCCTTCCACACGTCAGCCTCTCTCACCATCCCCCATTTGGCCTCAGAGAGAAAATAAAGGCCTTGGGGAAAACGGCCTCAATTTTCTGTCCTCTCCAAACACTTGGATCTCTCCCGTCCTTTCAGTTTCAGAAGTAGAGGGATCTCCCTTCAAATTCAAGGTTAATCCTTTCACTAGGATCTGTATCTCATACCTCATATCTCATTGTTTCTGCCTCTTCAAGAACTTTGCTCCTTCACTTACCCCTCTTCTTCATGTATATTCAACTTTTTCCTCTCCCCCACTCTTTGATCTCAGCATATAAACTTGATCAAGTAGCTCAACCTTAAAAAAAAACCTGTTTTAATCCCACATGCTACTGATTTTTCTTGCCTTCAACCAAGCTTGTAGGAGTAGTTCGTACTCTCCTTATCCACCTCCTCACCTTTGATTTATTCCTTAAATCTCCTGCCATCTGACCTCCCCCAAAATTTCTACTGAAAATATTTTCACTAAAGTTACAAATGACTTGCAAACTACCAAATCCCTTGGAAATTTTCAGGCTTAACTTATTTGACCACTTGACCTCACTTGGCATTGTTGATCAATCTGTCCCTATAACCTTTTCTTCCGTTGGCTCCTGTGGACTAGACTATACCCTTCCGGTTTCTTCCTACACCTCATATGGCTCTTTCACAGCATCTTTAATAGGCTCCGTTTCCTTCATTCCATATTTAAGTATAAAAACAATTGAGTCCGCACCCATTCTCCCCTTCTCTCTCCAGTGGTCTCCATAGCACCTGCTTGAGGCAGACCTTGTTCACTTTAGGTTGCCCAGAAACTGTATCGCCTTTCTATGTTACAAGTCTTGGAGGTAAGCAGAGCCCACCTTCCATGACAGACACTGAAAATGTTGGATCTTTGCTTTCCCAGCATTCCAGAAGGTAAGACAGGCATGTGACCTGGCCAAGCAGCCCCCAGAAATGTAGACTCTGGAGTAAGTGATTCAGACGAATGGAATCATGGAGGATTTATCCCAGTGGCAATGGCTGCTGTAGGGTAGGGTCAGCTTTATCCCATGCTCAAGGGCTATCGTGGTGTGGGTACTGGTAGTGGTGACATCCAGTGTCCAGTCATGATGACAGCAGCAGTGTTCTTGCTGGGCTGGCTCTGGATTTTGGCTTTTGCTCTGGTGGACTGGCCTACCATTGTTCCTGCTTATTTTCCAAGCTTGGGTCCCCTGCCTGGCAGTCCCATGACCCGCCTAATGCTCTTTCAGCAACTACTTCTGTTTTAAATCAGCCTGAGTGACACACAGTTGTAGCTGAAACTCCCAAATCTGTATCTCCATCCTATACTTTCTGAGTTTCAAGTTGCCCTTTGGACAACTCTACTTGGAGGTCTCACAGGCAAACTCATCTTCTCACTCTGCATTTCTTTCACGTTCCCAGTATAGTAAATAATACCTACGATACAGCCTGAACCCTGAGAAGGAAGCATCTTAGACTTCTCCCATCCTCATTTAAGTGGAACCAATTTTACCTCATAAACATGTTAAATTTTACTGCTTAGTACATCTTAAATCAACCCCTCCTGTGTACTCCTGCTGCTCCTCACCATAGCTATTGCATTAGCTTCCTAAATAGACCCCTCATCATGGAATCACTCCTCTAAACTAGTCTCCACTTAGCTGCTTAGGGGTCTTTTTAAAACCCAAATCTGATCATGTCACTCCTCTGTTAAAACCCCTCAATGGCTCCCCATTGCCCCAGGATAAAACTTACACCCTTTCTGTGGATATGGCCCCTACTTGGCTCTCACCACCCCTCACATGCATCCTATACTCCAGCCAGGCCAAATTATACATTCTTACAGGCCATGCAGGTCATGTCTTTATAAGTGCTTAGTGGGGCTGGCAGTCACAATGCCACCTCTGCCTCCTGCCCCCTTCTGCCCCACAGAGAGGGATACAAGACCCATCAGGCCAGGCCTGACCATTACCCTGACCAAAGTGATTAGTTCAGGCATGGATTTGTGACCTAAGCAGAGCCAATCATAATCTTCCCCTCAAAGTTCTCTGGCTTTTGAAGTCATGGTGCTAAGAGGACATGATACTGAAGCTGCTGGCACCCAGCTCTCCCTGCCATATGGGGAAAGTTTGTCTGTGGCAGGACAGAGAATGGGACCAAGGCATAAAGGGAAGCAAAGCCCTGAGAAATGGATTGAGAAGACCTGATGACCTTTGTCTGAGCCCGTGCTTGGAGCCTTGAGCCTTGCATGAGGTCAGTAACACAATTACACTTCTCAGTTCCCTTCTTGCTTAAACTGGTTTGTGTTGGTTTCTCTAACTTGCAATTAAATCAGTCCTCATACAGACATGGAATGAAGTGTGAAATTAGTGGAACTGAAGTGAAATGGAGGCAGCGGGGATCTGATCATCCCCACTTGGGTGGGAAATTAGAAATCCCTATTATTTGGTATCAAATCAGCTGGTTAAATGATCATCAATTTTATCTTGAGACTCGAGTCATGCATCCATCAAAGTGGAGATTTCAGGGACATATTGGAAAAAACATCTGGATGGTGGAGTACGTTGACCTCTTCTTGAGATTTTCAATAAGGTCCCGCAGTTCAGGTTTCCTCCATGCTGGCAGAAACAGAACCACATACAGCTTTGTTTAGAGTTGCCCTTTCTGCCTTTGGCCAGCAATCCGGACTGCAAGGGTCAGATAATCATGCGTCTGTAGATGATAAAAGCCAAATCCTCTTCCCTAAGTGAGAACAAAGGCATAGGAGGTCGGAAATCCAGCAGGAGATACTGGAGTTTAGGACCTTGGAAGTTCCAGAAAAAAGGGGGAATCCTGATCCTCCCAGCCACACCTGATTACTTCCCTTTCCCCCCAAATTAAATCAGACTTATTTGGCCTGGAATTCAGGCAGTGCTGGGAGTTCTGGTGCCTGGGGACTTTGGCTGTGAATCCTGGGGGAGAGAGTGGGATGTACTGGGCACAAACCTCATGCATCTTCTTGGATTCCCTAGGCCATGTCCTTCTTTCTCTCTCTTGGTTGGCACCCTGCCTGTGCCAAGTAGCCCCTCCACTTCCACATCTGTGGTAGAAATGTCACACAGCAGGCCATGGGAGCTGACTCCCTAACAGCCACCCAGGGGGCAAATGATGCAACTGACACCTGCAGGGGAGCCAGCTTCCTGTGTGGTGCATCTTGGCCAGTGGAAAACAGGAGACAAGAGGGGAACAGATGGATAAATTCCCTCTCAAACCTCCCCTTGGTGAACCGCTCCAAGGTGCAGTTTCCTCTTGCAAACACCATGTGCTAGCAAACAAGCCTGTCGGGTGACCTGCTCTCTCCCCACAGTTCATGTGAAGCAGCGGCCAACACGGTAATGCATCCTCTTTTATTGCCTCCATCTTTTCTCCCCCTCACCGTCCTGGACTCCCACCTCCCCACAAAATGTCAATACTTGCCTCAGAGTCTGCTTTCTAGAGTATTTGGATTAAGATATGGAGATACAATCAAAGCCCCATCCCAAATGTGAGTCCCAACAGTGGGGTAACACAGCTGATTTTTCCTACTCCAATGCAGGGAATCTAGCCCAGACCACGGGCTTCTTCTCAGGGGGCCAGGGCCGGATCAGTGGGTCTGGCCATTTCTGGACTACTCCCCAGGAAGCTGAGGCTCATTCTATGGACTCTCTTTGTCATCTTTTGCATTTTCTGCTAAGCACCTAAGATACCCTTGGGAAAAGCCAGACCCAGGCTGGCAGCCTGTTCTGCATTCTGGGTCTCTGCCCTTATAGGCAGCTGGAGGGCAGCAGGCCAGAACCTAGAAATCCAAAGTCCCCTTTATAGATGGCCAGTCAAAGGCTTTGGTCAGCCCAGGCTTCTAGATGGCTGAGGATACTGTAATAGCTGTGTCTAAAGTCAGGGATGGGGAGAAAAAGAGTGGCCCTCTGCCCCTTGTTAGTTTGCACTTGGCACAGTCTTGGGCACCTCTTTGCAGACCTCACCTGGCTTAGGCTGCAGGCTGGAAGGGCAGCTGCTTGACCTGCATTGGCTCTTAGCTCCCTGAGCCCATGAGCTTTCTTTCTTCTTTGGCTCTACCAGAGAACACAGGGCAGTGTAACACAATTGTGCAAATATACTGACCATGGGGGAGGTCCAGAGGCCACAAACAGCCTCTGAGTCCCTGCTGGGTTTGACTGTGGCACAGTAGAGCAAGTGTAGTCAGGACAGTGGCCACCCAAATATTACAACCGGAGCTGGAAAGGATCAAGTGAGATTCTGTGATTTCCACATCATAGCACCCTCTTTTGGAGGGTATTACATGTGTGTTCTGCTCCACTGAGGCAGGAGTAAGCCTCCAGGTCTGGACAGAGCATACAGCAGATCCAGAGAGGCTTCCAAGGTCAGAGGTTAGCAGTCCCATCTCAGACCAAAGGTCTTTTCGCCCCACATCCAGGACCCCCAGGTCGCATGCAGGGAGAGAAATTCATTCCAGGGGCTCTTCTGAAGGCTGAAGACTCTGCCCAAAGGCTCCAAGCTCTAGAGGTTCTCAGAGGGCCCCCAAATTCAGTGACAGACTCCCCTCAGAAGTTCTTTGGTAATGTGGCTTCGGTGTAATAACAGGCCATGGCCAGAGGGGGCGGAGTAAGCAAGCTGCAGGTTGCAGGTCCGAGAGGGCTGGCCTGGCTGCCTCGGTCCAGGTCCTCGCATCCCGACCGGGCTGAAGCCTAGGAGCCAGGACCACTCAGGGATTTTGACTACCTGGTTGGAGCCAGGGCCACTGGAGCATGAGCCAGCCAAGTGCCAAATAGGTAATCTCTCTTTGGGGGCACTGAGCAGAACAAGGGTGACTCTTCACCATAGACAGGTCATGATGGAAGCTGAGGGGGAGGGGAATAGTCAAAGTGTGACCTGTTGGTAAAAGACAGAAACCACAAGGGCAAGATTGAGACTTAAGGACTAGGACTCAGCAAGATTCTTGATGATTGTTACTGGCTCACAGAGAGCCCCAGAATCAGAGAATCCTCACATCTGTCAGACAAGGACCTGGGAATGCTTAATTCCTAAGGCACTCTTTAACCCCAAAACCATGTCAAAAGGGAATTCCAGACGGACCATCCTCTCAGAAAGAACAATGGATAAAGGAGATATTTCCCAGTGGAAAGGACCAAGAACAATCAGTTGTATTGACCAAGAAATTCACTCCACCCTCCAGAAGGATGTGTTATATGCTGCAGATTAGTGACCATTGTTTTTTTTCCTCCCCTATTCCAGACGGAAGATTTTTTTTTTAAACTGTTATTTCCAGGCTCAGTGGCACACACCTGTAGTCCCAGCTACTCGGGAGGCTGAGGCGAGAGGATTGCCTAAGCCCAGGAGTTTGAATCTAGCCTGGGCAACATAGTGAGACCCCATCTCTAAAAAATTTTTTTAATTAAAAAAATAAAAAAATGTTATCCAGCAGTGCACGACTGTAGTCCCAACTACTCAGGAGGCTAAGGCAGAAAGATGGCTTTAGCCCAGCAGTTCGAGTCCAGCCTGGGCAACATAGTGAGACCTCGTCTCTTAAAAAAACTTGTTAGACTATTTCCCTCCACTATTTCATGTTGGTTCTACAGCCAGTATATAGTATGTAGGGGTAGATAATTTTATCTTTTAGCCATAGATTGCAAAATCATAAGAAGTCATATAAAGACCTGGTCAAGAATTACACATCACCAAGGACCCTGGACTGAGGGCTCCATAGAGCAACTGGATATGATTCTGCTTTATCTCCCATTGGGAAGTGTGTGTGTGTGTGTGTGTGTGTGTTTGGTTGGGTCTAGGATCATTGCATTGTTAGGCAGGCACATTTTTGAAATTGTATGTTTGTCAAGAAAGTATAGGTGGATGCAATAAAGGGTGCAATACAGTGGATGCATATCATTTATCTCCCCTTTATCCCTTCCTTTGGGGAACCATTTCTCCCCTCCACACAGTCCTGGTGAAGTTGTCAGTTATGGTGGCCTATTCTTCTACCCTAGTGGTGGGCACATGTCCAAAGCTGGCCAAAGTCCTCCCTAGGATTTTAGAGCTAGAGCTAGTGAGGCCAACATACAGAGGGAAGCAGAGCCAAGAGATGGAGACATCATTTGAGCCCCTAGATCCAGCCATGCTTAAAGGCAGATACAGCCTTTGATTTATCAGTAATGTAAACTAATTAATTTCCTATTGGCCTAAACATGTTTGAGCTGGGTTTTTGGCACTTGAAACTGAAAAGGTCCAGACTAATACATATATACACAAACGGAGACACAAACACCATGTTGTTCAAACTCATCAGACATTATACAAGTCTTCCATGATCTTATCAGGGGTCAATAAACTTTATGTCTAAAGGACAACATAAATATTTTAGGCTTTGTGGGCCACATATGGTCTCTGTCTTATTTTCTTTTTTGTTTTTATAACCCTTTAAAAATATAAAAACCATTCTTAGTTTGTAGGTCATAAAAAATAGGCCAGAAGCTAGATTTGGCCCACAAGCCATGGTTTGCCAACCCCTGATCTAGACCACACCAAGCCCTGAAGCTTTGGAATCACACAGTCTGCCAGCCCTAGTTCACACACTCAACTATAAAGCAAAATAGTTTAAATGCCATTTTGGTTCAAGTGTCTTGACATGACTTGCAATGATAAGGTTCAGGGTAGAGTTAGGAATGGGAAAAAGGTCTTATCTTGTGCCCATTATCTGCCATGTGATAGGCAAATTATTTCTTGGGAATAAAAATACTTTTTCAAAATGATGCAGCTGTCTAAACAGCTTTGTCTAAATGTCCCAGTTCATCCTCAAAGGCCCTTCCCCTCCTTCATCTCCTTCAGGAAGCTTTTCTCGGACCTCCCCCACCAATAAAGTCTGAATCAGGTACTCTCCTTGCTAGCACAGACCTTGTGTGCCCCTCCCCATTATAACTGCATTATTGGTCTCCCTTTCCCCTTAACTGAGTACTTGGAACATGCCTGAGTCGTAATACCCAGCACACTGCCTACGTCCTAGCACTCAGGGAACTCCGCCTGCGTGTGTAGGGGCTCTGTGTCTCTAGTTGTGTCCAGGGTGGTCAGTCTGTGTCAGCACTGTGCTGGTGTACACAGGCTCTCAGCACTGCCTCTTCTCTCAGTTGGAAAATATTTGTGGATGTACACCGCACCTTCCCTGGTAATGTCATCGCCATAGCTAGTTTTCTTTCCCATTCCCTCCACAAAAGAGTCATAGACAGAGGAACAGGTGGGAACAAGTTTTCTTAGAAACTGTTATGAAGGAGGAACCCTCCACCCCCACCCCCACATCCTTTACTATCTGATGTGCTATTGGATCAGAGCCCTCCGGCCTCAGCAACATCTGGGGATTGGAGTGACCCCACACAGCTGGGGCCTCAGACTAGGTTGATCCACATCTGTGGGGTGGAGGGGAAATTGTCCTCCCGGGAAAAAATATGTGCAAGGCCCTGCAGGCCCAGGAAAGGCTGACCAAGGCAAGGTGAGTCGTGGTGTTCTAAGCTGAATCTTTTGCCCATCTCACAGAAGCAGGCAGGAAGCACCACCATTGATCAGCTTTATATGGCACCCACTGTATACAACAGACAGACAAAGACAGACAGACAGAGCACACACCACTTCTAAGCTGAACACTGCTCACCAACTAGAAGCACCTTGGATAAGCACATGTGAGACACTCTTGCATAGGAAAGATGTACTTTTTAAAGGAATGAAGAAGTATTTTGGCAAAACATCTACTTCCCTCCCAGGTCCGGGGAAAAGGGGGACCTCTAATTCTGAAGCTTCTACATATTGAAAATGATCCCCTTCTCAATGGCAGTATATACAGTAGCAAACCTTCCAAGTCTGTTTTCACAGCCCTCTACATATACCCTGAATCTACTTTACAGGTGGGCAAACTTAGACTAAGAGACAGAAGGTGGCCTGGAGCAAGGGGACACTGGGGCTGGCTCAAGGGGAGGGGAAACAGGAGGTGTCTCGGCTCAGCCAAAGGCAGGGCCTCTGTTTATCCAGACTGGGAGGGGAGAGGCTCAGGTGGCCAAAACTCCCTCTTTCTTCCTGGCTGGAGAAGCAGTGGTTTCATAAGGAAGGCTGTCGAGAAGGAAAGGGAGGCTCCCACTCCTGCTGGCTGGGGGGCTTCTCAGGATGGCAAAAGCCAAGGCAGACCTGAGCTCCTCCTGGGGCCTCTTCAGGGATGCTCTCTGAGTTTGGGGATTGTGGATTGCGGGTTCACTGCTTCCATAACTCTCTCGTTACCTGCATGTGAGCCTAGACCTCAAGTTCTTCATTATTTTTAAAAGGGCAAGGAGGGGAAATGGTTTAAGAGGGAATGAGACACAGAACAATCTTTCCACAGCCTCCCTCTGCCTAGGCTGGGGCTAGCAAGGGTCTCTTTCACCCTGTCTCCTAGGGATATTTAAAGGCAGCTTTTATGAGACTCTATACTGTCTTTTTTGTTTCTCTTCGGTTTTTTTTTTGTCTGGTTTTTGTTTCTTTGTTTTAATTTATATAGATATATATGTATATTCTTAAAAAAAGCAATAGTCCTTTGGTCCCTAAACTCTAAGGAATGATATGATTTTGAAAGAAGTAAATCTGGGCTTTCCCTTGTGGAGAAGCCCTTGGCACCCCCAACGCCCTCTGCTGGTTCCCCTAGATAGTCAATCCTCAGCCAGCCCTCGAGCCCTGCCAGCCTGAGCTCTGTGCTGCAGGCACAGAACAGCCCATGGGATAAAAACAATCCTTAACAGTGGCCTGAGCCCCAGGCACCAGCCTCGGTCTGATCCACCTCCGTCTGCAGCTGCTCCTTCAGGAAGGGCTGCTCAAGCGTTTCTGTGCTTTTCCTTTCCTTTCTTCTCACTCTTCCGTTTCTGTTGTTGGATATTAATTGATAAAGAGAGAGGGAAGAAAAAAAAGGTAAAAATCACCCTGGAGCGTCAGACAGGAAGAGCAGCTTGCCCCATCAGTGACATCTCAGGTGACCCACCAGACCTCTCTTCCCAAGGGGTGGAGCTAGAGCAGGGCCAAGGCAGCAGCCTGGTCTACTGAAGCCAGACCCTCGGTCCTGGGCAGATGACCCCAGCCCAACATCCCTTCCAGAAGGCTCCTGGGGGAGCTCAACAGGGCCATGTGGACCTTCTGGGACAGCACATTTCCCACAGTTGCAGGGGGCATCCTATGGACCCATGGCCCTGCCAAAAACCTGTAACTTGTCATCTCTCCCCATCACCCACCAGGCCCTGCAGATCCTACTTCCTAAGCATGTTTGCGTCTCTCTCCACATCTCCATGTTCACTGCCATTATCCCAGCCCTTACTGGTCTCTTCTTAAATTCCCCTCGGTTCTTATTATCTTTAGGGTAAAGTCCGAACTCATGGCCTTTAAGATTCTTCACAAGCTGGCCCAAATCTACCTTTCTAGTCTCATTCCCCAGCCCCCAGTCCCTCCCCACATACATTTCTCTACTTCCATGGCCCCCTGTGGCCATTTTTGGAGTAGACTGGTTGCATTTCATTGCAATTGTCTCTCCTAGACCATGCAGGTAGGAATGTTGTCTAATTTATGTCAGTCCTTGGATTGAAGAAAAAGTACAAAGTCTCCATCTGAGGACTCCTCCTGGCTCCTGGCTCTTCTTTCTCTCCCAGACTTTCTCAGAGGTGGGTGCCTCCAGCATCCCAAAAGGAACTTCAAAGCTGGGAGGGTCCCATCACTCAGGCCCCACCTGCCTGGGGTCCATCAGGGACTCACCTCTCTGTGGCTGGTCAATGAGAGCAGATCAGTAAGGCCGGTTGGCATCCTTGGGCCGCTTTAGCTGGACCTTGAGCCTCTTCATGCCAATTTGAAAGCCATTCATGGCCTGAATAGCAGTCTGGGCACTGGTTGGATTGTCAAAACTAACAAACCCTGGGTGGGTGTGGGCAGAGAGGTTAGCTGGGAACTCTGCCTGGCAGGTCCTCCCTGCTCTCTGACCAGCTTCCTCTTCTCCCATGCCCCTCAGGCCAGTTCCATCAAACACATACCACGCCCCCCCCCCCCATTGTTTGTCTACAGCAGACACATGCTCATAGGCAAAAGGCCTGAGATTCCTAAAGGTGTGATTCTTGGAAGGACAAGAGGCAACTCTGAGTGTGTGTGGTGGGGGGCGGGGGGTGCCCGGTGTGTTGATTGGGATGTTTCCCTGTCTTTCTCTGGCATGTGTTGGCTATCTTCCTCCACAGCTTCCATTCTGGTCCTCAGAACTGCAGTTGGAGTTAGACGGGATTTTTGGTCCCAGATCCAGACTCCGCCTGCCATGGCCACAGTCCAAAGCCCTGACCTGGCTGAACACATTCCAGACACCTGGTCTTCCCAGGTAAACCTGAAATAAGGCTTGTTCTTGGCCTAGGCCTAGCCCTGTCACTAGTCTGTGACCCCAATTACTGCCATACATTCAGTCTCTGGAAATCACTGCCTTATGGAGGGACAATCTTAGGGTCTGTAGGGAATCATTTAGTTAGAAGTGGGAGAGGCCCAGGGGTGAGGTTCAGCTCACCGAAACACTTGCTCTGGTTGGTGGCTCGATCCACGAAGACTTTGGCAGAGACAACAGCTCCAAAGGGCAGGAATGTTTGTATGAGTTCCGCATCACCAAACTCCTGAGGCAGGTGATAGATGAAGAGGTTACAGCCTTCCGGGCCTGAAGGAACAGTAGCAGGCTGGTTCAGGGGAGGGACCCTGAGTCCAGCCCCACCAGGCCCTGATCTCCAGCCCCCAGTCCCTCACCTTCTCTTTGCTGCTGGGGCAGGGCTGAAGGCTGCTGGGAAAAAGCTGTGCTCACTGGGGCATAGGCCGATGGATAGGCTGCTGGAGACAGAGGTGGGAGTGGGCAGTGACCCCCAGGAGCCATCCCCCAAGCAGGGCCCCACCTGCCGGGCCACCTTTGACCAATTCAGCCCAGTCCCGTAGTAATCCTCACCCCGAAAGAGGTTGTTCTGGAGAGTGGGGGTATCGGGAGGGTAGACTCTTCAGAACAGAGCCTAACCCCCCCACAAATCTCCCTATTCCTTTCTGGGACCCTTCAAACCCCCACCACCTCCAGGCCGCGAAGCGCCCAGTGAAACCTGCGTAGTGGTGCATCCCAGCGTAGGCCTGCTGCAGGGGGTCAGCCACGCCGGGGCTCTGGGCTGGGGAGAGAGGGGCGCAAGGCCCACGGTGAAGGCGGGCGGGCAGGGTCCAGTGAGCCGCTCAGGGAGTGTGGGAGGCTGTGAGAGGCAGCAGGGAAGGAGGGGGAATCCTTTCCCAGGGACCTGGGCCCTGCCCCCCCTCAACCCCCTGCCCCGTCCCCCGCTCCCCACTCCATTTCAGGGAGATTTGGGAAGAGCGGGGGGCCCACCTGGGTAAGGGGAGAGTCCGTTATTGTAGAGCGTGTCAGAGCCCGGCTGCCCGTTGGCCTGCGGGGTCAGGGGCCCGAATCCATTGACCCCGATGGGCGCCGGGAGACCTGGGAGCGTGCCAGGGCCACCGCCGGCCGGGGAGTTGGCTGCTGCTGGTGGCGGGAAAAGTGGCAGAGTCAGGCCCCGGCCCGCCCTGCCGCTCCCAGCCGAACACTTCCCCAGACGCTGAGCGCTACCTGCTGCGGGCAACAGAGGCGCAGCCACCAGGCTGAAGGCCGCCACGTGCTGCATCTGGGCCGCCACTGCTGCCACTGGGCCTAGGCCCGGGCCCTGTGCCGCTGCCAGCAGGGCCGCCTGGTGCTGCAGGATCTTTGGGGGGGAAGATGGACCCGTGTGGGGGCGCCAAGCAGCGGGCAGCGGCCCTGGCCCCCACCCGCCCACACCGGTGCACGGCACCTACCGCAGTGGTGTAGGCGCCGCAGGCCCCGAGCGGCAGTGGCGCGGGGTGGAAGGCGCCCAGCTGGCCGGCCATCTGCTGCATGCGCCGCAGCGCGCGCTCCCGGTCGGTGTCCGCCAGCTTGACCACAAGGCTGGACGAGGCGCCCTGGGCGGGGCAGGGGAGGCCGTGGTGAACGGTCCGACCCTGGCCCCAGCCCTGATCTCAGCCCTGGACTGAGCGCTCTCCGGGTCAGGCCCTTTCTCAGGCACCCAGCTCGAGTGGGGAGGAGCCCGTGCCCACCCCCCTGGCCTCACCCTCGGCCCGGGCACCCGCCCTCACCGCCATGGTCCGGCTGCCGTGCAGACCCTGGATGGCCGCCTGAGCTTCTCCTTGACTCCCGAACTTCACAAAGGCACAGCCTGGGGCAGGATAGAGGGATCAAGTGGCTCAGGCCACAGGGGCCAACGGGTCATGTGGCCCAGAGTGACAAAGGGTTACCAGAAAATTCCAGGGTCAGCTTAGGTCACCTTTACTGGTGCCATCTGGGCTCCGCAGGACAGTGCACTCCTCGATATGGCCAAAAGGCTGGAACAGGCGTCTGACGTCCTCCTCGCCCTGCTGTTTGCCCAGCATCCCCACAAACAGCTTTCGGTCCTCTGGGAACAAAGCCAGGAATGACCTGGGGACCCCCTAGTCTTCCTGGGCTCCCAGAATAGCCTGAGGAGCTAAGGAAAGTAGCTCACCCGTTTAGCTCTGAGAAACTGTAGGGAGTGAGAAGGCACTGGGGCCCCAAGGTTGGGTTTCTTTGAGGGGTGGGATGACCTACAGACTGGTCTGGGGGAAGGGAACTCAGCTCAGATTTCCATCTGGAAAACCTGGGTCCTGGGGAAACCCAGAAAGGCTCATTGCTGCTCTTGTGGGGAGTGATGCACTCTTGATATCTTTGACTGGGCAGATCCCTATGCATCGTTTTGTGTTTGACCTTCCTGTTCTTAGAGTTTGGGAAATGCCGTCTCAGACCATTTCTGCCATATTAAGAGAGTGGGTGCTCAGAGAAGGCTTTTGTATTCAGACTGGGTCCAGAGAAGAGAAGTATTACTAATACATCCTTGTTGGTCAGCCTGGTAGCAGTGGCTAGAATCAATGCCCCATCCCGCTCAAGTCAAGGAGGATTCTGGGTTTAAAATAGTACAGAAAACAGTTCTCTCATCCTACTGCCTCATCCCCAGGCGCTGAACACTGGAATGGTGAATCCTCACCCCCAGCACCAAATCCACCTGGGTGCCCCTCCTAAAGGCCTGCAGAAAGCAGGAAGGTTGGGTTCCTGAGCCTCCAATATTAGCATTTTCCCCACTACATTTGCTGAACCCCTAACCCCTTTCCTTAACTCCCACCCCCACCACCCCATCTCCTCCGCAAGCTTCCAGGAAACCTCTGAACCCTGTTGCCTCCTCTCTGACTTCCCCTGTCCTCCTGCCCTGATCCCTCCCCAAGTGCTCAAGCTATGAGAGAACGAGTGCTGCCCATAGACCTGGATTGCTACCAAAGAACAAGCCGGAGCCCTCCTTGTGTTCACCCTTTCTATGGGAGTGGCAGGGATGCAGGAAAGGGGCTGCAAGCTGGGCCTGTGTCCCCTGAAGAAAGCTGGAGAGCTGGGTTTGGAAACCAGGGCTTTTCTGCACATCTAGCAAGTTAGCCCTCAGGAGCACTATCTGAGAGCCCAGGACAGAGGGTCCCAGCCCACAGGGCCTGCTGTTAAAATCTGGCTCCTCTCTGCACCAAGGTAAGTCTCTGAATTTGAGAGGGTGCTTGACCATGCAAGTTGGGAGAGAAGGGGTGGGTGGGAATCTGGCTTCAGGCTTCATCTTTAAAATCCTGCAGCTCAGAAGAACCTATCCTAAACTCCTCTACTCCTTGCCTTGACAAGCTTGGCTAGGCAGATGGGGGTTCTTAGATTCTGAGTGCAGGGGAGACAAGGGCATAAAAATGTAAAACCTTCTGTGCACACAATCAATAGAGTGAAAAGGAACCTATGGAATGGGAGAAAATATTTGCAAATAATATATCTGATAAGGAGTCAATATCCCAAATATATAAAGAAATCCTACAACTAAACAATAACAAAGACTGGAACCTGGGTGATAGCAAAAAGGAAGAACAGACCCAGTAAGGCTATGTGTGTATCCATATTTCACCTGGATGGTGTGGGATTCAGCCTAGGTTGCCCCCTGGGACATCTCAGATCTGAGGTGTCTGTCTGTCAATGCTGTGTCTATGTGGAGGGCCGGGGTTGCAGTTCACGGGTAGCAGGCAGAATATGTTTTAGCAGAATCTTGTGCTCTGTCCAGAGAGGTACTTCCCAGGTCCTGGGGGAGGGGGTGGATAAGAACTTGTGGCTGGAATTCTGCAGTAGGTGAGACGGTCTTACCACCGACCACCTGTGGTGAGAGTACAATCCAATGGGTGTGTTCTGCTTCTGGCGGTGTTGGCCACAGAATAGTGACCTTGGAACAGGCCACTGGGTTCCTAGCCTTTTGTAAAATCAGTGGAATACATTGTTCTAACAAAAGTATTAGGATGAAGCTCAAAATGTAAGAGAAAAGCAGAACTGCTTTGACTGAAACCAGAAAATGGGGGAGGGAGGCTGGAGTTCCTCCTGCTTGGTCCTCCCCTGGTGCTCTCTGGGGTGGGGAATTTCCATGGAAAGCCCTTTGAAACCACTGACCTAGAAGATAGAGAATAGAGTTCCAGATGGTGTATGAAGGGGGATCTGAGATCTTCCTGTTTAGGAACTGAAGACTAGAAAGCTCTTTCATAGATCTCTTGATCAATGTGATGTAGATAACTTTGCCTTGATATTGGAGGACAGATCTCATTTGGTCAGAGAATCAAACCCCAGAAGACTGTGTCATTGTCTGAGCTATGACACTAAAGTATGCCCATGTAGCTGAAGATGGCCTGGGAGAGGCTGGAGGAGATCCTAGGGTCTCCACATTCCCATGGGGGCTTTACGATATACTAATTTATAGTGCAGTTGTGCCATTGGGTAGGGTCTGCAAGATGGTGATGGCACACAGATAAGATGTCATGCCACATGGGCCAGCAACCAGGTAGCCCCATGTAGGAAGAGATATAGTGCAAGCTGAGTTGGAGCCCCCAAGACAGGAAAGAGGTTTGTATGGACAGTGTGATCTGATCCTTCCTCTGCTCTTCCTCCGATTGTTTTTTCTACTGATGGTGGTCAGTTCAAACTCATGTCATGGCCTAGGAAACTATTTGGTCCTACTTTTACACTGAAAATCTCTCAAGCTAAGAATTTCCATTTTCATGCTATAGGGCACTGACCCAACGGTTCTGGACCACTGAGGCATACAGAATTTGAGATTGAAATGAGCACCCACTGTGGGCTGGGCTCTATGCTGCCTGTTTCCTAGCATCACCTTGAATCTTGGTATATCCTATTTACTACTTTACAGGGACCTTGATGGTGTTTGACAACAGAATGACGTGGGTCACAGTAACCATGAGCCTCAGGTGACCCAGAAATGGTGGTATAAGTTTCTTTCTTTCTTTTTTTTTTTTTTGAGACAGAGTCTTGCTCTGTTGCCCGGGCTAGAGTGAGTGCCATGGCGTCAGCCTAGCTCACAGCAACCTCAAACTCCTGGGCTCAAGCAATCCTTCTGCCTCAGCCTCCCGAGTAGCTAGGACTACAGGCATGCGCCACCATGCCCGGCTCATTTTTTCTATATATATTTTTAGTTGTCCATATAATTTCTTTCTATTTTTAGTAGAGATGGGGTCTCGCTCTTGCTCAGGCTAGTCTCGAACTCCTGACCTCCAGCGATCCACCCGCCTCGGCCTCCCAGAGTGCTAGGATTACAGGCGTGAGCCACCACGCCCGGCCGGTATAAGTTTCTTAGGAGACGTGGTCAAAGAGAAGTACAGGCTGGACTTTAGGGAGTAGCCCCAAAACCCACAGCCTCGAAGATTCTGACAGCTGATCAATGCCCCCAGAGAGAGATGATGATAGGATAGGGCCCAGAAAATTCACTTTCCTGTAGGTAAAACTCTCTAAGTTTGGTAAAAAGAGGATGCTGCAAGAGGCAGGGCAGAAATGTCTAAATAAAAGCATCCCATGGGTGGTGGACAGATCCCTGGAAAGATGGGAATATCAAATGTGAAGGCTCAACCCTCCTGAAGTAGAGAGAATTGGAAGGCAGCGTCAGTATGGAGTGCAGACATGGTTGGAAAGCCACATGGTTGAATGGTGTAACTGCGTGTTCCTGCTGGCAACCAATGTGCACTCCTTGTTCTTCTACCAAATGCTTTTTGAACCCCAAACATGTGGCTTAGTCTCCCAGAGGACCATCTCCATGAAGCTGCCTTGTGTAGCTGGTCACATAGGCCAGGGGTTCTAATGCAGCAAATGGTGGGGCTGAGAGCCCAGTAATCACAGCAGAATCAGTCCAGTCTGTCTTCCTCAGGAAGAGAACCAGGATGCTGTTCAAGAAAGGAGGCTCTGCCTCAAGTTGGTCCAAAGAAATTCCCAAGGTGTCCAAGTTTCTTGTTTCTATGCTACTCACACCCACTCACCTACATGTTGGTGGGATGTCATGTGTAGGTAAAGGGAGACAGTATAGGTAAAGGTCTCATCTCAGCCTTGGAACACTAACCACCACACATCCTAAAAATACTGGTTCACCTTTAAGTTCAAATATCAACTCAGAAAGTCCTGCCAGTGGCAGCAGTTGTAGTAAAGTTCTCTCCCTTGGTGTTCTTAGTCAGACTGCAGCATAAGAAGCCAAGGAGGACCAGAAAGTGAGATAAGGAAATATCCAGACAAGTAGAGTCTCCCGGCCAGATCTGGCAGGCATCAACAGGGATTTCAACTCCACACAAAAAACTGGCAGAACTAGTAAGTGAATTCAGCAAAGTTGCAAGATACAAAATTAGCATGCAAAAATCAGTTGTCTTTCCATACACTAGCAATGAACAATCTGAAATCAAAATTAAGTAAACAACACTATTTATGATAGCATCAAAAAGAATAAAATACTGAGGAATAAACTTAACCAAGGAGGTGAAAGACTTGTACACTGAAAACCGTAAAATGTTGCTGAAAGAAATTAAAGAAGACACAAATAGATGGAAAGACATTCTGTGTTCATGGATTGGAAGACTTAATATTTTTAAGATGTCAGTACTACTCAAAGTGATCTACAGATTTAATGTTATCTTTATCAAAATTCCAATGGCATTTTTTACAGATATAGAAAAATCTATTCTAAAATTCATATGGAATCTTAAGGGACCTTGAATAGCCAACAATCTTGAAAAAGAATAATAATTCCCTAATTTCAAAACTTATTACAAAATTATAGTAATCATAACTGTGGTACTGGCATAAACACAGACATATAGACCAATGGAATAGAATAGAAATCCCAGAAATAAACCCTCACATATATGGTCAAATGATTTTCAACAAGGGTGGCAGGACAAGTGGGGAAAGGACAGACTTCAATAAATGAGGTTGGGAAAATTGTATATTCATATGCAAAATAATGAAGTTAGACCCTTACCTGATAGCATATACAAAAACTTAACTGAAAATGGATCAAAGACTTAAATGTAAGAGCTAAAACTTAAGAACCTTTTTTTTTTTTTTTGAGGAAGGGTCTCACTCTGTTGCCTGGGCTAGAGTGTAGTGGCATCATCACACCTCACTACAACCTCAAACTCCTGGGCTCAAGTGATCCTTCTGCCCCAGCCTCCCGAGTAGCTGGGACTACTGGCATGTGCCACCATGCCTCGATAATTTTTCTATTTTTTGTAGAGACAGGGTTGCTCAGGCTGGTCTCGAACTCCTCGCCTCCCAAAAGTGCCAGGATTACCGGCATGAGCCACTACTCCTGGCCTAAAACTGTAGAACTCTTAGAAGGAAACTTAGAGGGGAAAACTTCATGACTGAATTTGGTAATGATTTCTTGGATATGATACAAAAGCACAGGTAACAAAAGTAAAAATAAATAAATTGGACTACATCAGGATTTAAAACTTTAATGAGGATCCATTGGAAGGTATAAAAAAATTAAAAACTTCTGTGTATCAAAGGATACAATCAATAGAGTGAAAAAGCAATATTTGCAAATAATATCTCTGATAAAGGTAGCATGGCACCATTTTCCCAGGTTTCCTATTACAAACAACACTTGATGAACATCCTAGTTTCCATCCTTTCTACCCAAATTGGTGTCTGGGGCCACTCTTTCTACTCCTGGTTCTGGCCTTGATACAGTCCTGTATACACTGAGTGCTCACAAATGCAAGTGGCCTCAGAAAGCCGGGACTCTTTTTACTTAAAAATATCCGAAATACATAAAGAACTCCCGCAATTAAACAATAGCCAAAAACCCAAACAAACCCTGATTTAATAAGAAGCAAAGGACTTGAATACGCATTTCCCCAAAGAAGATATACAAATGGATAACAAGCATATGAAAAGATGCTCAACATGACTAATTATTAGAGAAGTGCAAATCAGACTTACAACGAGATATTACATCACACCCATTAGAACGACTACTATCAAAGAAACAAATTAACAGCTGGCAAGGATGTGAAGAAATTGGAGCCCTTGTGCACTGTTGGTGGGATTGTAAAATGGTGTAGCTGCTACACAAAACAGTATAGTAGTTCCTCAAAAAATTAAAAATAGCATTACCATATAATCTAGCACTATCTTTCCTTGGAATATATCCAAAAGCATTGAAAGCACGGTTTTTTAAAAAAATTCATTTATTATTTTATTTTTAATTGACAAATCATAATTTTATATTTATGGGGTACAGTGTGATGTTTTGATATATGTATACTTTGTGGAATGATTAAATCAAACTAGTTAACATATTCATCACCTCACCTACTTATCATTTTTTTTTTTACTAATCATTTTTTTATGACGAGAATGATTTAACTGTACTAGCAATTTTGTACCACTTGACTAATATCACCCCTTTCTCCTACCTACCCCCTGCTGCCCCTAACCTCTGATCAGGCTACTGTCTGCTTCTACGAGTCCCACTTTTTAGATTCCACACACATGTGAGATCATGCAGCGTTTGGTTTTTGTGTGTGTGCCTGGGAAAGCAGGATCTTGAAGAGATATTTGTACACCCGTCCATATTCATAGCAATATTAATCACAATAACCAAAACGTGCAAGCAACCCAAATGTCCATCAACAGATGGACAGATTAACAAAATATAGTGTATACATACAATGAACTCAGCCTTAAAAAGCAAGGAAATTCTGACACATCCTACAACATGGATGAACCCTGAAGACATGTTAAGTGAAACAAGCCAGGCACAAAAAGACAACTACTGTATGGTTTTACTCATATGAAGTATCTACAGTAGTCAAACTCAGAAACAGAAAGTAGATTGGCTGCCAGGAGCTGCAGGGAGGGGAAATTGGGAGCTGTTTAACAGATACAGAGTTTCAGTTTTGGAAGATGTAAAAATTCTGGATCTTGGTTACGTGACAATGTGAACGCACTTATATTTCTGGGTACAATGTGATGTTTTGATATATGTATACTTTGTGGAATGAACACTAATAACTGTACATGTAAAAATGGTTAAGATGGTAAATTTCATGTATATGTTACCATAAAAAAATAAAGAAGGGCTTTAAGGAGAGTTGCAACAAAGAGATTTAGACTGAGAAACAGAACAGATTCCACTGTCCCTTCCTCCAGATCAGGAGAGCCCGGAGGTGAGTAAAAAAGGTAGACCAAACCTGGGCTTCCAGGTCCCCTTAAGAGAGAAGAATTTTAGCTCTAG